>NC_091129.1:126628911-127340577 GCF_040183065.1 Periplaneta americana
TATATACTAGACTATGGTCTAGATATGAGAGAGAATAGAAGAGAATAGATAGAGAAGGATATATAGCAATTCAGTTATAGATCTAACAGCAGAATAGAAAGTAATCAGGAAATAATTACTTGGAAAATGAAGATATTAACATAAAAGGGTGATATGTGGGTATGTACTGTCGCGACATGTCGATGACTCAGGAGAAGACGAGAGCGGACTGAGGGGGAAGGGATGTGAACAGATAACGTAAGACAGCACGTAAATATCTGTAATGTAGTAAGCGGAAACATTACGTCTCCTTCTGTTCAACTTAGCTTTAATTTCCATATGCATTGTTACTCATGTTTCCTGCACGAGTAATAACCTGGCTACTGGATTGCTTATCTGAGCGATGTTTATAATAATCAACAGCGATAGTCAAGAAAGTCACATTCTTGCCCCTCGTCTTCTCCTGAGTAACGGACAGTATATTAGAGGGATGGCGGATAGAAAAGCAGAAATGTGAAAGATCCACCGTAATTATGAATTGTAAAGTTGTCTGACAAATAAATATCAATATCAATCAATGTTATTCTTTTCGTAGGTATATTCCACCGTCGATATTTTTAGAGATCTTTCAGATACACCCTGTATATTTTCCATAAAAATTTCACCCATGCAATGGAGGGGGAAAGAAGTTGGCCACTCTACCCCACTATCTCCTGACCTAGTTGCCTCATAAGTGGTGTCTTGTTGGTATCACTGGTTCAGACATGTCTTCGGACAATTGAGTAAACAAACAACAAAACAAACAATCATAATTTCTAAAGTCGACCTTTTGTCACTAAAATTGCCAGATTTGCAACACCTAGGTTGAATCTAATTCTTTAAAAATTCCCAATATTACATACCTACAACATTTTGAAGAATTTTCTAGGTACAGTAACATTTACTTAGTCTATAATTCATAGAATTAATATCATTAGGTTATAATTACAGAAAACAAAGTATTGTTAATGTCATGTAATGAGTTAGTTTAAAGGGAAGTTATACGAAAAATAAAAACGCTTCTGGGCATCTGTCTGTGTTTCAAAAATTAGAGAAAATGTTTATATTGGAGTGGTAATTACGAAGCCTTGAATGCTTCATGTCTGTTTATTCAGCAAGGAAAGGCCAAAGGTATTGGTACAAGTAAATGCATTGAAGTTTTTTACACGCAATTATATTGTACACCTCAACGACAACAGAAGGCCGATAATAATAACATGATTATACGAGTACTTGGAAGGCATCGCATTAGCGAACCTCTCTAATGCAAGGTAAGCCTGTAAGCCTGCTTACTGTCGTAACTTTCATAATTTACTAAAGAAGTACGTTATTTAGCGGATAAACCCATAAAGGAACTGGAGTTAAACCTTGATTTTATATCGTCTTAAAATGTTTTCCTTGTTGCTATACTTTTTTTTCATGTGTTTCTTAGAATGAGAATTTAAAAATTAGAAGACGAAAGAAGCATTATGTTGAAGAGTGACACACGTAGCTAGCAGCTTGGCAACAGTAGAGAAATGTGCCCTCACACACGTGCGTCACGTCTGAAGGCGCTATTCCAGCAGACTTCGGGGAACCCGCACTTCAAGGGGGGATCCAATACACCACAGCACGGATGCACGTGTCAATCAACCTTTCACTTTCTAGCACAGAGTTCCGTACCTGTCTGTCCATCTAGCAGCCGAGACCTGTTGTTCAAGTTTTAAAACTCTGAGGGGAATGAAACTTTTCATGATAGCTTGAAGACGACACTTGAATTTTATTGAGTTAGGATATAGAACAACATCTGTGGATGCTAAACATTTTTAAAAATAGGTTGTATATATCAAACTTTTTGTTGTGTAATACGAAGAATTGTGAGATGAAAAAACAAGAAGACAGATAAAACGTTTTAAGGAACAAAACGTAATTTAGGCCCAAGAATATATAACAAATTTATATTTAAATATCCTAATCTTGTCAATTCTAATAGTTCTAGTATTAAATTTAAAAAGTTATGTATGGATTTTATAAAAATTGAAAAATTGTATATTTAAATTTATATACTATAATTGCACAGTAGACGTAAGACAAACTGTATCGTATAATTATTCATTTCAATTAAGGAATCCGTTCCTGAGCACGAGTTCTACTCTTTCAGGAGCGAGCTAAAGTTTTTCTGTATATATTATATTTTATGTTACAATTATTAGCAAAATAATAATAAATAAATAAATAAATAAATAAATAAATACTTACTTACAAATGGCTTTTAAGGAACCCGAAGGTTCATTGCCGCCCTCACATAAGCCCGCCATCGGTCCCTAACCTGTGCAAGATTAATCCAGTCTCTATCATCATATCCCACCTCCCTCCAATCCATTTTAATATTATCCTCCCATCTACGTCTCGGCCTCCCTAAAGGTCTCTTTCCCTCCGGTCTCCCAACTAACACTCTGGATTCGCCCATACGTGCTACATGCCGTGCCCATCTCAAAAGTCTGGATTTAATGTTCTTATTGTAGGGATTCGTAACAAGCTGTTTTTTACGGTGATGGGTTGTTAGCCCTTCGCCCAACCCCCAAGCTGGAGGGCCACTCCTTATCGGCTGTCCACGACTGCTTATTCAATATATTCGCAGCTACCCTCCATATCTGGAGGCCGTCTCCTCTATCTGCAACCTGAGGACGCGCCATGCCGTGGTGATAGGGACCAAATAAATAAATAAATAAATAAATAAATAAATAAATAAATAAATAAATAAATAAATAAATAAATATTTTTTTGATGAAAGATGAGTGGAACAGAGAAAAATTTTCTCCGGCACCGGGATTTGAACCCGGGTTTTCAGCTCTACGTGCTGACGTTCTATCGACTAAGCCACACCGGACTCCCATCCCGATGTGGCTTAGTGGATAGAGCGTCAGCACGTAGAGCTGAAAACCCGGGTTCAAATCCCGGTGCCGGAGAGAATTTTTCTCCGTTCCACTCATCTTTCATCATATATTATGATGACGCAGAATTTCTGCACGGAAATATCATATGTACTTCGGTACATCGTAATAATATATTATATTTTTTTCTTGGAGATGATTTAAATGGCTGGAAATGATTAGAGGTCTTGGAATTTAAGATTAAAATGTTGAATTCCCGGTGTACTTGACAGTAATCATCTTCCCGTCCGCTTCAGTAAATTTTACACAGAGTTCCACTAATTTTTTCTCTATAAAAATAAGAAAAAAAGCAGATTATTATTAGGAACAGAGATTAAAGGTGTTTGAGAATAAGGTGCTTAGGGGCTAAGAGGGATGTAGTTACAGGAGAATGGAGAAAGTTACACAACACAGAACTGCACGCATTGTATTCTTCACCTGACATAATTAGGAACATTAAATCCAGACGTTTGAGATGGGCAGGGCATGTAGCACGTATGGACGAATCCAGAAATGTTAGTTGGGAGGCCAGAGGGAAAAAGACCTTTAGGGAGGCCGAGACGTAGATGGGAAGATAATATTAAAGTGAATTTGAGGGAAGTGGAATATGATGATAGAGAATGGATTAATCTTGCTCAGGATAGGGACCAATGGCGGGCTTATGTGAGGGCG
Source organism: Periplaneta americana (assembly GCF_040183065.1). NCBI lineage: Eukaryota > Metazoa > Arthropoda > Insecta > Blattodea > Blattidae > Periplaneta > Periplaneta americana. The sequence goes on from NC_091129.1 coordinate 126,632,514, forward strand.
GCAATGAACCTCCGGGTTCCTTAAAAGCCAGTAAGTATTATTATTATTATTATTATTATTATTATTATTATTATTATTATTATTATTGAAGAATTTACTGTTATCCATGTACTATTTCATTCCGTTTACCAGCCACAATGAAATCTTACACCAAATTGTAATTCCATAACCCTAATTCTCTACAGACGTTGCGCGCAATTGTAGGGATTTTCTATTTTAAAAAATCCCGTAATTTTTTTAAAATTAAAGAGTGTTTAATTTTAAAAATTGTATGAAGAACAATTCTTAAATTTAATTAAATTGCAATACGAAATATTCTTCTCGACAAAATTATTGATTACTCTTGGTTACTACAGGTTTTTCAGTATACATTCAAGTCGCTCTCGGAGTTATTGCGGTTACCATTGGGTCGAAGTTCGCGAATTCAAATCCAGCTAAAGGCAATGTACTTCAAAAGGGAGATAAAATTTCTAGTACGACTTCGTCAGGGAGTGAATAAAGCTGTGGGTTCGTGTCCTAGGTTTATGGCTCGTAAAAGAATCCTGTTTCTGAGAGAATTCCTCAACAAAATCTCATCCAAGTTAAATTTCGAGGCAGAATAATCTCTGTAGTTAAAAACGTCCTCAAATAAGACACTGATATTATATCCCAGTTGAAACGTAATTTTTAATAATAACAAATATTTACTGTGGTTTTTATTTGTGAAGGAGAGCACGCGTAAACCTCCATGGAGCTAAAAACAAATGGAAAGTAGTTTTTGTTTACACATTTGAAAATAAACTATGCCAGCTCAACATAAAAACGAAGCAAACAATATTATAAACATGTCAACATTTTCAGGGGATTGAGCTTACATTACATTCCAGCCTCTGTCATCATAACTTTGCATAAATTGGACGAATTCGTTAAAGAGATGTGCGTTGATATTACTGTTTTGGACATTTAAGAAATTATTCAATATCTATCTGTCGATTTATCTGTGAATGATACTGATGAAATATGAATAATTTTTAGTAAAATGCTACTGGGTCTTTATTTTAAATCAGAAATACAAAATAGTGATGAAGTAGAAATCTATGCTGAAGATATTTCTTAAATTTTGTTTCTCGCATAAACTTAAGAAATAATGAAATCAGCTGAGCAGTATGTTCCTATTCCTTTAAGTTACGTATGCAGAATGATTTCTACTTTTCGTTGAGAATTTTGTAATAGTCCATAAAAGTTAATATGTCACATCAAATCGAACCCAGGTATAGCCTCTTCTCTTAGTAAATAGTGGCCTCATTGTTGTAGGATTAGATCATTTGTGAGAGACATTTGTTACGTGTGAGTGAATAATCTAATTTCTATTCGAAAAAACCGATTTTCATAAATATAAAAATAATATTAGAAGTAATTATAATAATAACTAATTTAATTGATTAAACATATCTCTGTTTTCCAATTACACCTCATTTCTGAGGAATGCGGGGTGGAAATTTCAGTTAATAGAACAGGTCTCATGTTTTAAATACTTGGGTTATCGTTTAAACTATGAACAAGAAAAAGATATTTATAAAAAATTGAATTACTTTAACTCTGCAATTAATACCATTAATAACATTTTCAAACCTTCTCCTGTCCAAAATCATACAAGCATTAAAGCCTATAAAATATTGGCGAGACCTGTTCTGTGTATGGAAGTGAAGCTTGGACCATACGTAAATGTAATGAACACCTAATCACTGCCACTGAAATGAAATTTTTTAAGAAGAACCGCTGGCTATACTAGATTGAACAAGAAGAAAAATTTAGGTATTTTGAAAGAATTAAATATTTACCAATTTTAGAGAAAATTCAAAATTATAGACAAATGGAAATCTCATGTACTCAGGTTGCCTAGAACAAGGATATCACGCCAAGCACTAAACTACCGCCATTTAGGAACAAGATTTTTGGGCCTTCCGTTGAAACGATGGAGTGAGGCCGTAACAGACCACCACGCTTAATACGTGATAGGAATAAGAAGAATAAATATATCTACTTATTACATTTATGTACTTAAACTATACACTGTATAAATTAGGTCAAATGGCTTACCCTCGAAATTGCAAATACGTAATGTTTTTTCCTCTTCTTTGTGCAGTCTAGAAAACGAAAGTCATTTTACTGTATTTGGGTACAAATTAGTCAAATTATTTCATTTATGCTTGTCTCCCGAATAATATTCCACCGTTGAGGTTATGTGGATATCATGTTTGCTTCCTAGCCAAGTAGTCCATGGTTTGATTCACGGCGTGTGTAATGGGCAACTTTTCTTCCGTCCATGGGACTGGGTGTTATTCCTTGTTATGCAACGTCTTGTGTTGTCTCAGCGGTGGCCTTACGCCGTACTAACCACACGATCAGGGAGGTCCGCAATGTGTGTCTGTCAAGTGTTGGTCCATATCCCTACACCGCATCGGATTGTACAGAGCCAGAAACAAAATTTTTGCCACCTGAATTTTCCAAGTTCCAGTTATAATACACTGGTCTGTACGTCGCGTCGGTAGAAAAGAGGAGGTTAAAGAGAAGGAAGGGAGGCAAACATGTCTTTCGAATAATAGTTCAAGAAAAAAATTATTTAAAAAATATAATTCGCAAGATGACATTCATTCATTCATAGTGTTCTGCCCAAGGGCAGGTCTTTGTATGCAAACCCAGCATTTTCCAGTCTTTCCTATTTTCTGCCTTCCTCTTAGTCTTCTCATATGATCCATATATTTTAATGTCGTCTATCATCTGATATCTTCTTCTGCCCCGAACTCTTCTCCCATTTACCATTCCCTCCAGTGCATCCTTCAGTAAGCAGTTTCTTCCCAACCAGTGACCCAGCCAATTCCTTTCCCTCTTTTTGGTCAATTTCAGCATCATTCTTTCTTCATCCACTCTTTCCAACACAGCTTCATTTCTTATTCTGTCTGTCCATTTCAACGCTCCATCTTTCTCTATATCCACATTTCAAATGCTTCTAGTTCTCTTCTCTTCGTCATAATGCCCATGTTTCTGCCCCATACAATGCCACACTTCACACAAAGAATTTCACTAATCTCTTCCTTAATTCTTTCTCCAGAGGTCCGCACAAGATGCTTTTTTTTTTCTTTTAAAAGCTTCCTTTGCCATCGCTGTTCTCTTTTTTTGACTTCTTGGCAGCGGCTCATGCTACTGCTTACAGTACACTCCAAGTATTTGAAGCTGTCCACTTGTTCTAGTGCCTCATTTAGAATTCGCACGTTTACCTTCTTTACTTTTCTTCCTATGACCATGGTCTTCGTCTTGTTGGCATTTATCTTCATCCCATACTGCTCACAGCTGTCATTTAGCTCCAGTAGCATATCCCTTAGTATTATCTCCTCTTCTGCTTCCACTGCCATATAATCAGCAAATCTTATACACTTTATTCTTCTTCCTCCTACTATTACTCCTCCCATGTTCTGAAAACAATTCTTCACTAAATTCTCCAAGTAGATGTTGAACAGGGTAGGTGATAAAGGGCATCTTTGTCGTACTCCTCTCCCTATATCACTTCCTTCTGACATTTCTTCTCCTATCCTCCCTTTGACTCGTTGTTTCATATAAAAGACAAAGGAACTCAATTATTGTAAAACGCACATTTATAATGAGGAAGTATGTTCAGCTTTTGACAATATTTTTTAAATGTGTGAATACAAATTCTCCTAGCCTATTCAACTCACTTCCTTCCTCCCACTCTATATATTAATATTTCATTTAAACGTGCTATGTTGATTCGAGAGCAGAGGAAATTCATTAATCTTTCTCTGAGTAATTTTAACTGAAAGGTGTGAGCTTTGTGTAGGAGAATTCTGTAGAAGCAGTAGGACAGGAAGATATTTGAGAGCCTTCCCACTTTATACAGAATTGATAAGAATTTGTAGAGGATACGAAGAGGCCCCCAGCTGTCCTAGGGGACGTCACTCCGGCGTCCACCTGTCGCAGTCTATGGTCACTTGTCTCTTCTCCCAGAGACAGCGCCGAGGTGTACGTAAGTGCTGAAGCCCGAGGGATATCTGTAGGGATTTGAATCTCGCATATGACCTGCGCTCCATTCAGCGGCGTCAATGCAGTCCTCAGCCCAATCGAATGCTTGAAGGCGATAATGAACTGCTGGCACGTTAAATCATTAATGAATTCAGAAGGCACTTTTAAATAACACGTAAGCAACGAGCGGTTCACTTAGCACATTAGAACACACTGTAATATCTGACTGAACGGAAATGATTTATCATTTGTTATAGCTTCTAAGTTTGGATTATTTAATATTAAGTTGATTACACAGGTTGTAACTTTAATAATGGCAACTATTTATTTATTTATTTATTATGAACTATCTGTACCCGTGCGCTCCGCTGCACTTGTTAGAAATAAATACAAAGTAAATACATAATTAGAATAGGACATCTGGTCCAGGGAACATTAGTGTTTGATAGAAGGATCGATCGTTTAATATGTTACTTAATTTAAATTGTATTTAAATAATTAAAATGCGATCATTTTGGTCCAGAGACCACTCATTTATTGCAATGATAATTCCTTTAACATATTTCTTAATTGTTATTACATGCAAATAATTGAAACATGATCATTTGGTTAAGAGAACATCCGTTTTTGGTGCAATTTGGTCCTATCAAAATTTTGCTTGGAATGAAACGTATCAGAAATCATTTTTAAAGAAACTTTTGTTATGCAACATTTTTCACAAAAATTAATAATAAGGGAGATATTTCGATTTATTTAATCCAAGCCCCCTTATAACCTCCCTTTTAGATAAAGTATTTTGAATGCCATATAGCCTAAAATCTAAGTTACAACGAACTTAATTTATATTTCAATTTTCATATAAATCAGTTCAGCCATTATCGCGTGAGAATGTAACAAACATCCAGACAGACAGACAGACAGACAGACAGACATACATACATACATACATGCATACATGCATACATACATACATACATACATACATACATACATACATACATACATACATACATACATACATACATACATACATACATACATACATACATACATACATACATACATACTTACAAACAAAAATTTCAAAAAAGCGATTTTCGGTTTCAGGATGGTTAATTATACATGTTAACACCAATTATTTTTGGAAAATCGAAAATTACCAGAAAAATGTTGGCTACAGATTTATTATTAGTGTAGATATACAAGTGTTACATCTGTGAAACTTCTACAATCCTTCAATGTAGTAACCTGCATTGTCTACAACTCGTTGCCAGCGATGTGGAAGTCGTAGTATCCCTGCAGCAGCTCTTGTTTTGTAGATGTTTCTGATGGACCGCCCTACTGCCTGAAAAATATCGGGAACAGTCCGGAATCGAACGTCACGAAGTGGTTCCTTCATATTTGGGATTAAGTCATAATCACAGGGGCTTAAGTCCGGTGAATGTGGTGGATGGAAAAGCACTTCTCACCCCCCAACGATGGTGCAAATCAGCTACAGGTTGAGCCGTGTGCGCTCTTGCGTTATTCTGCAAAATGATGGGAGGGTTCTGCAAAATGTGTGGGCGCTTTCTTCGCAACGCTGGTCTCAGATTATGCACCAAAACAAGACGGGAATACTGTGCATTAACATTCTGTCTTTGCGCTGTTCCTGCTTTGTAAACATGGCGAAACACAACCGCTTAGAGCTATAACTAATCCATTGCAGTGGATCAATTCTTCTAAAATTTCCTCATTCTTCTTCTATGAAAAAGTGTGTATGTTGTTTTTCTAAAGGAACTCAATTTATTTGTTTTTAGTCTACTCTTATCTCTTTTTTTTACGTAGAAGGGCTAGCATATTGTTTACTTTCATTGTAGAAGATATTTCAATTAAATTAGGTAGTATTATTGGAAAGAGAGATGGTGACTGGGAAGACAGAAATAGAGAAATAATTTTTAAATGGTATAAAAATTTGGCATAGGAAGACTTTAAATTTGAAACCTTATCTATATGCTATGTTATTCATTTTATAATTGAGGGGTTCGGGAGCAAAACATGGTAAGTGACGTTTTAGTGTTTTGAAGTTATTAAGTACGTAAACATTTATACATGCAACTGTTTGCATAGTTACCAGGAAAGTGAAATTTGTATAGCTATTTCTGCCACCTGTTAATATGTTGGAAAACTATGCATTAGACGCAGAATGTAAGATACCATATTATACACTACATATCTCATTTTTTTTTACCAAAATGTCAGTTAGGCCTACCAAGTTTTACGCCCGAGCCCCTGAATTCATCATATATCAAGTAATTAAAATGCTATAATTTAGTGTTATTTGTTTCAGACATTTTGTTCTTTACTGTAATTCTGATTTTTCTTGGATCGTAACCTGAAAATACATTCTAGGAACATGTTTCGGCTCTTAAATTAAATAGGTACATATCATTAATTTCTATTTTTAAATATTATTAAATTCACCACGTCCAAAATATCTAGCAACTTCTCTTAAGAACTTAATTTCTAAGAACTACATTTTTAGGTTACGTTATAAATATGAGATACAGATTTAATCACCTTCGGTGTGCATTGATGTGATTATAATCTTACAGAATTTAATTTGGGTATACTTGCTAGGGCGCTGATTTTATGACGAAGTGAAACCACAGAGAGAATAATCCCGTCATGCGAACTGTTAGCCTGCATCAATATGCGTCGAGTTGTTTTCTGCTTAAGCTTAGGTTGAGCATGAAGAGCTCTGCATCCGATTAGCATCGTGCCCCCTCCTACTTCATTTACTAATTACAGAGGGGGGCAGAGTCACAGATTGCTGCCGAAGCAACAGGTGGTACCACGCGAGGTTTTGTCAAGGCAATAACAGTGTGCTGACGGCTCAATTACCTTAAAACAAGTCGCAGTGCAGTCGATTATTTGCTGACCTCCCACACGACGATCTATCGCCAGGGTTCCGGAAATTGCATACCGGACCTTCTGAACTTGCACCGCGTTTTGGAAGAGGTTCATGTCGAGCTTATGCATGTTCTTTGATACTAGAACTGTAGATCATGTTTGTTCACTCTGTGCAGAGATTTTGGAAACAGGCCTGTTTACCACTGCTGACATAAGCAACGAAGCTACTACAGCTATTACTATAATGATTACTACTACAAGCACTACTACTACTACTACTACTACTACTACTACTACTACTACTACAACACCCAGTACAGTTGCAATAATCACAATTATTAGGTCTGAGACTAGTACTGTAGCAACTACTACCAGAATTATATTTGCAATAACTATTACTATAGTTAATAACCAGGGAAAGGATTTATATGTAAATACATATTTACTTATAAAGCTAATATAATTTATATTTTGCATTATCTTTATGTTTCACAATGTGTAGGGTTGAAAAATCCTACTTTTATTTTCCATATTTTTCCATATTTTAGAGTTTAGTACATATTTTCGTTAATTTCCATATATTTTCCATATTTCATATAAAACAGTCCATATTATATTAGGTTTAACAATAAAACAAAACAAAATTCCATTAACTTTTAAAAATACATTTCAACAATAGAGATTTAAACACATGTTCAGTAATCCCTTTAACATCAGAGTTATTTGAAAATTAGCAGTCCTATCAACAATGGGAAAGTAAGTTACAAAACTGTATTAATTTAATTTAAAATTTTTAACAGACTTCAGTTGTGCAGCTCAACAGTTAAATGCCAGTCAGAGTACACATAGGTTCAGTTTTGTAAATCATACTATAAAGACGGTAAATATGCCAAAAGTACGTCATTCAGTCAATTTAAAATCAAAACTAACAAGTTACATTTCAGAATTTAAAGAAGATGGTTTATCAACTGACAATAAAATATTATTTTGTAATTTGTGTCAGTGTGCAGTATCATCTACACAAAAGTTCCTGGTGCAACAACACATTACAACTAGTAAACATCAGGCCAACAAACAACTAAATTCCAAGCAGAGACAATTGTTTTTAACACAACCAACAACATCGAATGTAAGATCTGAGTTTAACATCGACCTGTGCCGTTCTCTCATCTCTGCTGATATTCCTCTCTACAAACTAAAGAATAAGGTCTTCAGGGAATTCCTTGAAAAATATACTCAACATACAATCCCGGATGAGTCAACACTTAGGAAGACGTATGCTCCATCCATCTACGATGAGACAATACAGAAGATAAGAGATGAAATTAAAGATAGTTCAATTTGGGTTTCCATTGATGAGACTCCCGACAAAGAAGGTAGACTTGTTGGTAATGTAGTTATCGGTTTGTTAAGTGAACAATATTCTGAACGAATTCTTTTACATTGTGATGTTCTAGAAAAGTGCAATAACAAAACTATAGTTAAACTGTTCAACGAAGCTATGGGTATCCTGTGGCCAAAGGGTATTATGTACGATAATGTGTTATTCTTTATTAGCGATGCTGCCCCTTATATGGTCAAAGCTGGACAAGCATTATCTGTTGTATATCCTAAATTGACTCATTTTACTTGTGTGGCGCATGCATTTCATCGTGTGGCAGAAGTGGTCAGAGACAATTTCCCTAAAGTAGATTTGTTGATTTCATCAGTGAAAAAAGTATTTCTCAAAGCTCCCAGTAGAGTTAACGTGTTGAAAGAAATGTACCCTGAAATTCCATTGCCACCAAAGCCAATTTTAACTAGATGGGGTACATGGCTAGAAGCAGTTGAATATTATGCCGAACATATAGACTCTATTAACAATGTTCTCCTTGCATTGGACTCTGAAGATGCAGTCTCAATTGATACTGCGAAAACAGTTACCTGTGACATAAGTGTGAAGAATGACTTAGCTCACATTCAGCATACATTTTCATGCATCATAAAAACGCTCAAAAGTCTCCAAAATAGGCACCTTTCACTATCTGAAAGTTTTGAAATTATAAATAGTACTGTGGAACAACTGAATCGTGGTAGAGGTAAAGTTGCAGATGCAGTAAGAGCTAAGGTGGACACTGTACTTTCAAAAAACCCTGGATATGAAGAACTACAAAAGGTTGTTGCTGTGATGAGTGGTGAATCAACAGTGAAGATTAACTTGGACTTATCCCCAGCAGACATTGTGAAATTGAATTATGTACCAGTTACTTCTTGTGACGTCGAACGCTCTTTTAGTCAGTATAAATCTATCCTCAGAGACAATAGAAGAAGATTCACTTTTCAGCACTTGAAAGAAATGTTTGTAACCTATTGTTATGGTAACAGACAATAAAAATTGTGTTTTGTTGAAACTACATTGGAAGATAAGGTACGTCCATTATATTTTTTGTTTAGTTTGATTAAAATGTACCAATATTTAACGTACATAGTCATTTTTTTATAATTTTAAGTCCATATTTAATTCCATATTTTGGTAAAAATCCATATTTAATTCCATATTTTGGTAAAAATAACTACATATATATTTACATATTTCATATATTTTTAGTCCATATAAATCCGTTCCCTGTTAATAACATTACTACTAAAACTACCCCTACAAGGAGAACTACAACTTCAGCTACGAAAATTGTTATTGCTACTGCTATATAATAAATTGCAATTACTACAATCACAGATAACTGAAAATACTGCTGCACCGGCATCTACCAATAAATAATAAAACTAGTAAAGATATTATTATTACAGCTATTTCAATAATTATAACAACTACGGTAACTAATACAACTACAACTGCATCTACAACTAGTTCAACTACAACTATATTTGAAATTAATACAACTACAACTATATCTGCAACTAGCATAACTACGACTGTATTTACAACTAGTACAGCTTATCCATAATTACGACTATCACAGCCATATTCATAATTACAACTAACACAGTCACATACATAATTACAACTAGCACAATCACATACATTATTAAAACTAGCACAGTCACATACAGCCCCGTTACTTTATGGTGACAGCTCGTCGACGCGAGAGAGGAGAAGGTTCGACTGTGGGAGGGAGACCGACCCGTGACGGAGCGAATGGAGGGAGGGGAATACAGTCATATTAGAAATGAAGTCTCACGTTGCAGCGTCTGCATAATTTTGAGCTCCTTTCACTGTGTTCACTTCATACTCCGGAACAATAGTCACTAATAAACACTAAAGAAGTAAACTAACATGGAAATACAATGAGCAGCTGTTCGGAACAATAGTCACTAATAAACACTAAAGAAGTAAACTAACATGGAAATACAATGAGCAGCTGTTCGGAACAACAGTCACTAATAAACACTATAGAAGTAAACTAACATGGAAATACAATGAGCAGCTGTTCGGAACAATAGTCACTAATAAACACTAAAGAAGTAAACTAACATGGAAATACAATGAGCAGCTGTTCGGAAAAATAGTCACTAATAAACACTAAAGAAGTAAACTAACATGGAAATACAATGAGCAGCTGTTCGGAACAATAGTCACTAATAAACACTAAAGAAGTAAACTAACATGGAAATACAATGAGCAGCTGTTCGGAACAACAGTCACTAATAAACACTATAGAAGTAAACTAACATGGAAATACAATGAGCAGCTGTTCGGAACAATAGTCACTAATAAACACTAAAGAAGTAAACTAACATGGAAATACAATGAGCAGCTGTTCGGAACAATAGTCACTAATAAACACTAAAGAAGTAAACTAACATGGAAATACAATGAGCAGCTGTTCGGAACAATAGTCACTAATAAACACTAAAGAAGTAAACTAACATGGAAATACAATGAGCAGCTGTTCGGAACAATAGTCACTAATAAACACTATAGAAGTAAACTAACATGGAAATACAATGAGCAGCTGTTCGGAACAATAGTCACTAATAAACACTAAAGAAGTAAACTAACATGGAAATACAATGAGCAGCTGTTCGGAACAACAGTCACTAATAAACACTATAGAAGTAAACTAACATGGAAATACAATGAGCAGCTGTTCGGAACAATAGTCACTAATAAACACTAAAGAAGTAAACTAACATGGAAATACAATGAGCAGCTGTTCGGAAAAATAGTCACTAATAAACACTAAAGAAGTAAACTAACATGGAAATACAATGAGCAGCTGTTCGGAACAATAGTCACTAATAAACACTAAAGAAGTAAACTAACATGGAAATACAATGAGCAGCTGTTCGGAACAACAGTCACTAATAAACACTATAGAAGTAAACTAACATGGAAATACAATGAGCAGCTGTTCGGAACAATAGTCACTAATAAACACTAAAGAAGTAAACTAACATGGAAATACAATGAGCAGCTGTTCGGAACAATAGTCACTAATAAACACTAAAGAAGTAAACTAACATGGAAATACAATGAGCAGCTGTTCGGAACAATAGTCACTAATAAACACTAAAGAAGTAAACTAACATGGAAATACAATGAGCAGCTGTTCGGAACAATAGTCACTAATAAACACTATAGAAGTAAACTAACATGGAAATACAATGAGCAGCTGTTCGGAACAATAGTCACTAATAAACACTAAAGAAGTAAACTAACATGGAAATACAATGAGCAGCTGTTCGGAACAACAGTCACTAATAAACACTATAGAAGTAAACTAACATGGAAATACAATGAGCAGCTGTTCGGAACAATAGTCACTAATAAACACTAAAGAAGTAAACTAACATGGAAATACAATGAGCAGCTGTTCGGAACAATAGTCACTAATAAACACTAAAGAAGTAAACTAACATGGAAATACAATGAGCAGCTGTTCGGAACAATAGTCACTAATAAACACTAAAGAAGTAAACTAACATGGAAATACAATGAGCAGCTGTTCGGAACAATAGTCACTAATAAACACTATAGAAGTAAACTAACATGGAAATACAATGAGCAGCTGTTCGGAACAATAGTCACTAATAAACACTAAAGAAGTAAACTAACATGGAAATACAATGAGCAGCAGTTCGGAACAACAGTCACTAATAAACACTATAGAAGTAAACTAACATGGAAATACAATGAGCAGCTGTTCGGAACAATAGTCACTAATAAACACTAAAGAAGTAAACTAACATGGAAATACAATGAGCAGCTGTTCGGAACAATAGTCACTAATAAACACTAAAGAAGTAAACTAACATGGAAATACAATGAGCAGCTGTTCGGAACAATAGTCACTAATAAACACTAAAGAAGTAAACTAACATGGAAATACAATGAGCAGCTGTTCGGAACAATAGTCACTAATAAACACTATAGAAGTAAACTAACATGGAAATACAATGAGCAGCTGTTCGGAACAATAGTCACTAATAAACACTAAAGAAGTAAACTAACATGGAAATACAATGAGCAGCAGTTCGGAACAACAGTCACTAATAAACACTATAGAAGTAAACTAACATGGAAATACAATGAGCAGCTGTTCGGAACAATAGTCACTAATAAACACTAAAGAAGTAAACTAACATGGAAATACAATGAGCAGCTGTTCGGAACAATAGTCACTAATAAACACTATAGAAGTAAACTAACATGGAAATACAATGAGCAGCTGTTCGGAACAATAGTCACTAATAAACACTAAAGAAGTAAACTAACATGGAAATACAATGAGCAGCTGTTCGGAACAACAGTCACTAATAAACACTATAGAAGTAAACTAACATGGAAATACAATGAGCAGCTGTTCGGAACAATAGTCACTAATAAACACTAAAGAAGTAAACTAACATGGAAATACAATGAGCAGCTGTTCGGAACAATAGTCACTAATAAACACTAAAGAAGTAAACTAACATGGAAATACAATGAGCAGCTGTTCGGAACAATAGTCACTAATAAACACTAAAGAAGTAAACTAACATGGAAATACAATGAGCAGCTGTTCGGAACAATAGTCACTAATAAACACTATAGAAGTAAACTAACATGGAAATACAATGAGCAGCTGTTCGGAACAATAGTCACTAATAAACACTAAAGAAGTAAACTAACATGGAAATACAATGAGCAGCAGTTCGGAACAACAGTCACTAATAAACACTATAGAAGTAAACTAACATGGAAATACAATGAGCAGCTGTTCGGAACAATAGTCACTAATAAACACTAAAGAAGTAAACTAACATGGAAATACAATGAGCAGCTGTTCGGAACAACAGTCACTAATAAACACTATAGAAGTAAACTAACATGGAAATACAATGAGCAGCTGTTCGGAACAATAGTCACTAATAAACACTAAAGAAGTAAACTAACATGGAAATACAATGAGCAGCTGTTCGGAACAATAGTCACTAATAAACACTAAAGAAGTAAACTAACATTGAAATACAATGAGCAGCAGTTCGGAACAATAGTCACTAATAAACACTAAAGAAGTAAACTAACATGGAAATACAATGAGCAGCTGTTCGGAACAATAGTCACTAATAAACACTATAGAAGTAAACTAACATGGAAATACAATGAGCAGCTGTTCGGAACAATAGTCACTAATAAATACTATAGAAGTAAACTAACATGGAAATACAATGAGCAGCAGTTTGGAACAATAATCACTAATAAATACTATAGAAGTAAACTAACATGGAAATACAATGAGCAGCTGTTCGGAACAATAGTCACTAATAAATACTATAGAAGTAAACTAACATGGAAATACAATGAGCAGCTGTTCGGAACAATAGTCACTAATAAATACTATAGAAGTAAACTAACATGGAAATACAATGAGCAGCTGTTCGGAACAATAGTCACTAATAAATACTAAAGTAGTAAACTAATGGAAATACAATGAGCAGCAGTTCGGAACATTAATAAACACTAAAGAAGTAAACTAACATGGAAATACAATGAGCAGCAGTTTGGAACAATAATCACTAATAAAAACTAATGTGGAAATACACTGAGTAGCAATCGAATCACTATAATTATTTAACAGTTAATCACTAATTAACAATGAAATATACTCATGCGGAAATATCGGTAATGTTCATCAGTGCTTCACTATTACCTTTCCCACCACCACCATCATCATCATCATCATCATCATCCATGTAAAAGATGGAGCGGCCTTCTTCTCTGTACTGCTTTATTTTCCTCAAATACTGCAAACTTTTGGCCCCAATGCTGTGATGCTCGACCAGAATTTGGCGATTATTTTGTGTTTTTTTTTTTCAATGAAATCCTAATTTCAAAATAACTTTCCTCAAAGTCGAGATACCTCCCTGAAAGTCGACAGTCTTTCAATTTCAATAATATATATATTTTTTTAAGTGTGGGCCGCTATTTCTGTGAAATGTAGAACTCGTGCTTTGGTTCGTCTTATGACAGCTTCATTAAAGTTGTCCACAGTTGATTTTGGCGCCGATTATCAATGTCTTTAGCCTCCCTTATTATTTGGCTAACACAAGTCTCAGACACAGCGGTAAACTCTGCTACAAGTTTTCCAACATTTGTTACGTTCTTTCTTCCGACGCTATCTTCATAAAGCGCTACACGTTGCTCACGACTTCTCGCGACTGCGAATGCAATACCCGACCTTTCAGTTTGCTTCTAACAGGCAGCATTTTCGCAAACAGATAATAGCAGTGAATCTAGACAATAAATACTACATACTAAACAATACAAAACAGAAGCACTACAACTATTTAAGCAACTAAATGTAATGTAAGTAACAAACACACTAAATTGCAATACACAAGACAGTGGTGGTGTAGTACGTCCTTAGCGCGACTGTACGCCCACACTAACGCTCCCGAGAAGTGACCGCTAGCGCAGCCAGGGGAAGACTAAAAGGAACCCCCTTCGAACAAACAGTGAACTCGCCCAAACCACTGCGTCGCCAGGCCAGAGCTGTCACCATAAAGTAACTGGCCTGTACATAATTAAAACTAGCACAGCCATATACATAATTAAAACTAGCAGAGTCACATACATAATTAGAAATAGCACAGCCATATACATAATTAAAACTAGCACAGTCACATACATAATTACAACTAGCACAGTCACATACATAATTAAAACTAGCACAGTCACATACATAATTACAACTAGCAGAGTCACATACATAAATAAAACTAGCACAGTCACATACATAATTACAACTAGCACACTCACATACATAATTAAAACTAGCACAGTCACATACATAGTTACAACTAGCACAGTCACATACATAGTTACAACTAGCACAGTCACATACATAATTACAACTAGCACAGCCACATACATAATTACAACTAGCACAGTCACATACATATTTACAACTAGCACAGTCACATACATAATTAAAACTAGCACAGCCACATACATAATTACAACTAGCACAGTCACATACATAATTACAACTAGCACAGTCACATACATGGTTACAACTAGCACAGTCACATACATAATTACAAATAGCACAGTCACATACATAATTACAACTAGCACAGTCACAAACATAGTTACAACTAGCACAGTCACATACATAATTACAAATAGCACAGTCACATACATAATTACAACTAGCACAGTCACATACATAATTACAACTAGCACAGTCACATACGTAATTACAACTAGCACAGTCACATACATAGTTACAACTAGCACAGTCACATACATAATTACAACTAGCACAGTCACAAACATAATTACAAATAGCACAGTCACATACATAATTACAACTAGCACAGTCACATACATAATTACAACTAGCACAGTCACATACATAATTACAACTAGCACAGTCACATACATAATTACAACTAGCACAGTCACATACATAATTACAACTAGCACAGTCACATACATAGTTACAACTAGCACAGTCACATACATAATTACAACTAGCACAGTCACAAACATAATTACAACTAGCACAGTCACAAACATAATTACAACTAGCACAGTCACATACATAATTACAACTAACACAGTCACATACATAATTACAACTAGCACAGTCACATACATAGTTAAAACTAGCACAGTCACATACATAATTAAAACTAGCACAGTCACATACATAATTACAACTAGCACAGTCACATACTTAATTACAACTAGCACAGTCACATACATAATTACAACTAGCACAGTCACATACATAATTACAACTAACACAGTCACATACATAATTACAACTAGCACAGTCACATACATACTTAAAACTAGCACAGTCACATACATAATTAAAACTAGCACAGTCACATACATAATTACAACTAGCACACTCACATACATAATTACAACTAGCACAGTCACATACATAATTACAACTAGCACAGTCACATACATAATTAAAACTAGCACAGCCACATACATAATTACAACTAGCACAGTCACATACATAATTACAACTAGCACAGTCACATACATGGTTACAACTAGCACAGTCACATACATAATTACAAATAGCACAGTCACATACATAATTACAACTAGCACAGTCACATACATAATTACAACTAGCACAGTCACATACATAATTAAAACTAGCACAGTCACATACATAATTAAAACTAGCACAGTCACATACATAGTTAAAACTAGCACAGTCACATATATAATTAAAACTAGCACAGTCACATACATAATTACAACTAGCACAGTCACATACATAATTGAAACTAGCACAGTCACATACATAATTACAACTATCATAGTCACGTACATAATCACAACTAGCACAGTCACATATATAATCACAACTAGCATAGTCACGTACATAATCACAACTAGCACAGTCACATATATAATCACAACTAGCATAGTCACGTAAATAATCACAACTACCACAGTCACATATATAATCACAACTAACATAGTCACGCACATAATCACAACTAGCACAGTCACATATATAATCACAACTAGCACAGTCACATACATAATCACAACTAGCACAGTCACATATATAATCACAACTAGCATAGTCACGTACATAATCACAACTAGCATAGTCACGTACATAATCACAACTAGCATAGTCACGTACATAATCACAACTAGCACAGTCACATACATAATCACAACTAGCACAGTCACATACATAATCACAACTAGCACAGTCACATACATAGTTAAAACTAGCACAGTCACATACGTAATTACAACTAGTACAGTCACATATATAATTAAAACTAGCACAGTCAAACATAATTAAAACTAGCACAGTCACATACATAATTACAACTAGTACAGTCACTTATATAATTAAAACTAGCACAGTCACATACATAATTAAAACTAGCACAGTCACATACGTAATTACAACTAGTACAGTCACATATATAATTAAAACTAGCACAGTCACATACTTAATTACAACTAGTACAGTCACATATATAATTAAAACTAGCACAGTCACATACATAATTAAAACTAGCACAGTCACATACATAGTTAACACTAGCACATCATATACATAATTAACACTACTAAAGTCACATACATAATTAAAATTAGCACAGTCACATACATAATTAGAACTAGCACAATAACGTACATAATTACAACTAGCACAATCACATACATAATTACAAGTAATATAGCTACATCCATAACTTTTCATACGAAAATACATAAAATGCATAGTTTGTTTTATGTAGCAAATGCCGTTACTTCTAAGCTATCCGCTTCTTACCTCGGGGAACCAATTCATTTTTCCGACAGTTCCACGTAGAATTTGTGACTAACAAAGATGATGTTCGGATCGGGCTTCTTTGGGCAGGTTTCAACATCAGCAGAGTAACAGTTTTCTTGTTAGAAACACATCCATGTCATATACTGCCTTTAATGTTAAATTCTTATCTTTATAGAGGTAGTTTTAAAGCGACTGAACGTTCTGTTGGGGCCCGATAAATTTCTTAAATCTCTTCCGTTGAGAATTTGGTTAATATTATATTAAAATATATCCATTGTTTAGAAATACTATCTTCCAGGAGAAATTCAATGGAGTTAAATCCATTCGATAGATCTGCACAATACATAGGGATAACTGACTGATTAAGCTCTAGAAACTTCAATTCGACTGTCGGTGTCATTTGTGTGTCTGCTTATGTGTTAAAGATCCTAGACGACTTCGTTGTATCTTTGTGACAGTCAAACGATACTCGTACTTGTAAAATTTAAATCGCCCAAGTTTACAAGCAAGATTTGTAGTACATATTCCAAGTAGCACTAATGTTACCACAAACAATGTTATTCTTGCTCACTACTCCGTAATGACGCATACTATTTTCAAGTATTTATACTAAAACAAAGACTCGTTCCTTGTTGAGCGTCGGTGTAATATTCCTACCCGCCTTATCTCTACACCGCTCCACTTCCTGTGTGCTCTCCTGTCAGCAACAGGTTGCCGAAATTCCATTAACTGCTGTTTCATCCACACTAGAGACTAGGCCAAGCCGTAATTGAGCCAGGAAGCTGACGGCTTTCCACTAAATATGAAAGACCCAGTTTCAATCCGCAGAAGAAGATTCTATGTTTGTAGGAAACAAAATTGTATTGTTTCTTATAAACACATTAAATGACCGTAGGGAAGGAAGAATAGATTATACGTATAAAGAAAATGATTGATTGTAGTATTAAAAATGTGACGCAAATATTCAGTAAAAGAACTTAAAATTAAAAAAAAAAACATGGAGAGAACAATTTTAACAAAATAAATACAATTAATTTATAATTTTATGACGATTTTACTAGTGCATAAATTTATTAACTTATAATATTCTACTATTTTCAGTTTCATAGATGATGTGATTTTGTTTTATTTCTGCCCCATCTCTTAGCAACTTTAATGTTTAGGAGCTGCACATCTATATATATATATATATATATATATATATATATATATATATATATATATATATATATAAAATTTGTATGTATGTATTCACACTGCAATAATGACAATAATAAACTTATTAATCATCATCATCATCCTTCACGAATTAGGCCTCTGTAGACCTGTTTCGGCCCCATCTAGCAGTCTTCTTAACGGTCTTCCTGGTCGACGATGTCCTCTAGGTTTATACTGCATTATAATTTTTGGGATTCTTGAATTTTCCATTCTTCTTACATGATCTAGCCAATTGAATTTGTATCTGCTCATTTTTTCTTCTACTGACTCTACTTCTAATTGTTCTAAAATTTCTTCATTCCTTTTTCGGTCTAAAAGAGTATATCCTGCTGTCCTCCTGAAAAATTTCATTTCCGTTGCTTTGATTCTCTTCATGTCTTTTTTCTTTAATGTCCAAATCTCGCTTCCGTATAGAAGGGTGGGTAATGCTAGTGTATTATATATTTTTATTCTTGTAGATTTTTGTATTAATTTAGCTTTTAATGTATTGTTTATTATTCCTAGAATTTGTGTAAATTTGGTAATTTTCTTGTTCACATCTTTTTCATTTTGATAAGATATTTCACAACCCAGATAATTGAAATTTTGCACTTGTTCGAGGCATTGGTTATTGTGTATTGAACTTATTAATTAAAAATACAATTAATAATAATACTAATAATTAATACTAACAATAATTTATAATAATAATAATAATAATAATAATAATAATAATAATAATAATAATAACAAGGAATATCCTAAATTAAATGAAGCACGAACACTTAAAATAACATTTAAAATAAATCTAACTGGAACTGGTAATGGAAATTACGGGAAAACGGCTGAACGGATTTTAATAAATGACTCCACATTTTGAAGCTTGAAACCCAAAGTTTTTTCAGAAAAATAGTAGTTTTTAGTGAAATATCAATTTTCCTACATCATTTCCCTATTTTCCAAAATCCATCTGTCGTCAGTTTCGAGAAATAATGGCTTTTCAAAATAAAACAAAACACAAACACACTACAATAAACAATATTACACGAAGGCCATGATCTGCAGGATTTCTGACATATTTAGAGTTCAAATTCAATTGGTTATTAAAAACTTCAAGGTTTACAAAAAATTATTTACAGGTCTGATACTGTGGTGTGTAATTTTCTGAGTACAGCTGTGTATTGGATATTAAAATCTACAAAATTACATATATATATATATATATATATATATATACACATATATTAATGCTGTATTGATGACATGAAAGTGAAACGTTTTGGGGTTATATGAGTAGATGTAGAAAATATATGAAATTAGATCTTCATTTCTATAATTTACTAAGTGACGGCTATGTAGTGTATATACTGTGTATATATATATATATATATATAGGCCTAACTACAAAACTTACTTAAGATAATATTGTTATTAAAAATGAAATATTTTATAGTTGTTAATCATGTGGAGTTGGGTCTTTTTCATATACTTAATGGCGGTGTGGTGTAGATATTTATATGCGTCATTCTCTTCAGTATTGGCTCGAGAGAGCGCAAAAATTACAGTTCCTAAGTAAAGACCAAAAGGTATTACTTACTGATAAAATAAGAGGCCTAGAAAATTTTGTAGTCTCTCGATCATTTCAGCAAGATCTCTTAGTAGGATAAAATGATTTTACCTTCTACATTTCAAGGTAGTTTACGAAACATGCAGCAGCTATACCAAGATGCTATGTCTATTGTTCGAAAGCATAGCAAACCTGACATTTTTTTTTTTAACTTTCAGCTACAATCCACAATGACCTAAAATAGCTACTGCTTTACTCCCACATGAAAAACCAACTGATCGTCCTGATATTGTTACTTGCGTTTCCGCGTTCAAACTAAAAAAAAACTGAAGGTGTATAGGTTCAAGAAAAAGTGTTTGTCATAAAAAAACATTCAGAGGGAGTATGTTTCATTATTACGGAAGCAAATAACTTTTAAAATGTCTGATATTCTTCATTGAAAATAAATCTGAAAAAAATTTATTTGAAAGTCTAATGTACTTAGTTTGCAGCATTTTCTGCACAAGCCACTAGTAGGCTATAATTATCAGCTCCATCGTTAGGGAAAGTAGGCAAAGAGGAACGGATC
The DNA here is from genome assembly GCF_040183065.1 of Periplaneta americana. NCBI lineage: Eukaryota > Metazoa > Arthropoda > Insecta > Blattodea > Blattidae > Periplaneta > Periplaneta americana. The sequence continues at coordinate 126,653,509 of NC_091129.1, forward strand.
TTTTGGAGTCAGAACAGAAGGATATCTTGGTAGCGGATCCAACAGATAGGATCCGCTTTCTCCTTTCTGTGACATGAAGCAAAAACTAAAAACTTCGCAGCACTTTGAACACGTTGAATATCTTATATTTTTTTATCCAAATCCTTCTATTGTAAATTTCCGTATGGTTGGCAACGCCGTGACAGCATACAATTACGAAACAGTATTGGAAACGAGCTGCTTGTGTAGCGTAATTCAAATCAATCCAACTCCCACATGTGAATTAAAAAAGAACGCTTTTGAAACCACGGTGAGACAAAGAGTTTCAGCCAGCTCTATTTTCCTTAACGTTAATGTAATCTCATTATACTCGATTGGTCTGTAATTCCTCCGAGACAGAAAAGAAGTCTTTTTCATCGATTTTGTGCCACCCCCTACTCTTCACAACTGGATTGGATATCTTCGTACGACCCATTAAACTGAAAAGAGGAGGTGACGCAAACATCCCATACAATTCTTCGACACAGCCCGCTCCCTCCTTTCCTCTAATCTAAGATCTGTACTCTAACTTGATTTTTAATTGAATCCAGGTACCGTGCGTTTCCATTTCTTTCATTTCTCAGTGTCATTAAAACTTATAATTAGTACTGGCAATGTAATCAATTAATGTGGGTAAAAGCTAGAATAGAGTTAGAATATAGTTGGAAAATTGGAGGAAAGTAAACAACCATTATTTCTCAGGTCTGCGGTCTATACCGTTTATTTCTGGACTTCTTCTGGAACTTACATGGCATGAATTCACACAAGGTGGGATCCGCTTTGCTCGTACAGTATTATAGAATTGATGCGATGCTGACTCTTCGAAGAATATAGCAATGAGAATAAACAATATTATTCATCCTACGAGTTGAGGATATTTTAATTAAATCCTTGACAATTAGTCAGTTACAAGCCCTTTTCTCTGCGATAGTTTTGTAAAAATATAGGCTATATATTTCTTTTCTTCCTTTCCCCTTTTTGTCCTCTTTACCAGCCGATGAATTTGTTATCTTACCCTTTTCATTGTGAATTTTATTTAATTTTTGCATTTATTTTCTTTTTTATCATTTTATTACATTCCATTTTGTTATATACTTCCTTACGTTTTCCCATATTAACCATTTGTACTAAATGAGTTGCTTTCACTATATTCCAATGTATTTTACTTTTTTTTTTTTCTATTATGGTATTATTTTCATGTTGTTTAGTGTCGATTTTATTATGCTATTATTGTTATTATTTTCTGTATTATGTTAGTATTCTGTTCTTTAACTTTTTGTTAAATTTTAACTGCTTGTATACTTTGTGACCTGGTAGAGTATAAGAGAAGGCCCTATGGCCTTAACTCTGCCAGTATAAATAAAGAAAGAATTGTCAGGTGAAGAATAAAAAAAACGTTGTTTATAAAATGTTATGTACAAATACGCTATCCACTTTAGCTACTTCTTTTTTTAATTGTTAAAGCCATTCTGTATATCACAAACACACCTGCAAATGGACAAATGGAAATCTGAGAACAAATTTTGATCAGTTTCTCAGATCAGAATTATTAGTATACGACAGTGGTAAAGTCTATCTTTTGACAAAAAGTCGTTCAATTGGTTTGCTTTGACGTTACAGCTAGAGACAGCAGTTGTATCAAGACTAATGATGCATAACTAATTAAGAAGAACAGAGCGAAGTGAGTGATCGAAGAGTGATGTTAATTAGTGTACAGTACGAAAACAAACTTCAGAAAAACTGCTCGGGAGAGTGCAGATGAGGCAAATAGCACAATTAGGAAAAGAATAAACAGAAAGTACTGTGGATCCATTTCGCGGAAATACATATTTTCAGCATCTTTGATATCGGAAGAATGGGTTTCTGTATATAGGCCTACTGCTCCGTCGATATTGGAGAAAGTCAATGTTCATCTGCTTCGATATAACACGCGGAGCAAGTCCACTGTAATCAGCAAGGAGTAGAGCATGAAAGTCGAGGAATATTATGGACAGGAAAACATCGATCATACGGAAATGGGTAGCCTGTTTAAGAGTTGTTAATTACTTATAATTATAAAAGACTCGCTGGGCTGCTGATCCGGAGCTGTGTTCGGGCTTGGGTTGGATCCCCCTTTGGTCTTTGGTTTCTTCCGAGGTTTTCCACAGCCGTGGGACTGATGCCGGATGGTCTATGGCGAGTCCTCGGCATCAACCCCTTTGATTTGATTACCTGGTTGGGTTTTTCCGAGGTTTTCCCCAACCAAAATGCAAATGCCGGGTAATATTTTGGCGAATCCTCGGACCTCACCTCATCTCACTACATCTCGCCAAAATATTGTAAAAAATTGCACAAAATTGTAAAAATTGTAGAAAATTACTAAATTGTAATACTGTAAAAATTTGTAAAAATTGTAATTGTAATATTGTAAAATTTTAACTTGTTCCACATCTTAAAGCTTCATTGCTCATGTAAGATCTATGGAATAAAATGAATGAATGAATCTGATAGAACTTTAGTACAAATTAATTTGATTTCCTACAATATATCTATCTATAAAATACAATAATAAATAAATAAATAAATACGTAAATAAGTAAATAGATAAATAAATAAGTAAATAAATAAATACATAAATACGTAAGTAAATAAGTGAATGAGTAAATGAATGATTGAATAAGTAGATAACTACTAACAATTTCAAATTAGTGTAACTCTGAAAATATTGAGATTAGGACACATGTCTATATGACATTTTTTGCTCAGAATGTCTTCGGAAATAAGCTTCGTGACGGTAAATCCTCGTGAATCACCCTGTATAATACTACTTGCATTTAAAAAGTGTCAAATGGGTGTCTAATATAGGATAAATACTATATGTCAGGGACTTTCAGCCCACTAGGAGCAATACAACTATAAAAGACACATCCATTCCGTCGGTGAACGTATCTTGGTCGTCCTATAGAAATATAAGCTGACACACATGTGGGATTATTTGTAGCGATGACGTGGTAGTCTCCCACGCTCTTCATACCACTAATTTTTATTATTTAATTGGACAGGTGTCGATCGGAAATGAACTACATTCCGACAGTAACACTCATTGGAAAGATCGAGAGCGACAATCGGATTTTGGCAATTGTTTTATCACTGTAGACCAGATAATCCGTGGAGTGGTTTTAATACTCGATATTAATTTTCAGGTCGCCATATCAATATTGACGAGGCGTTCAAAACATAAATTGAGGTCAGATGTTCCTATGTAAGCGTGTCATAAAAATACTGCAGGTCAGCTGGTAATGCAGTTGTGCGACGGGGTACAGGTGGCCGAAACTCCTAAAATTAATTTCACTTTAGGCCAATAATCAATCCAACAACTAATTACTATAACAAACTGCAATCACACACTCTTGCATTAAGTAATGCAAAGAGGGGTTAATACGAACTCTGTAATTAATTACAGAGTTACCAAAATAATTATAGGCCTATATAATATATTCATTTTTTTATATTTTTTATTTTTTCATATTTCTCTCTTACATGAAATATATATAAAATACCTTTCTAAGTTATGAATCTTTCAAAATTCAATAAATCAAATAGAACTAAAATATAATTTATATATATTTATTTTACAATTGTATTATTTAATACTTTTGTGCGAGATCGTGCGTATTTGCTTGCTTTCCGCACAAAACCAATACGCGGTAAGTGTGAAATACCACATTCAGTATTCTCAACGTAACACACATAACAATTTTCCTCTTCTTACCGCTTAAGCGCCATATTCATTTTACTACTTTAGGCTTTTAACATATTATTTTTAGAGACGTTTAACATAGTAATAATTATAAATTGGAAACTTACCACTGCAATTTCACCTAAATTGCACTGTTAATTATTGTTTTTAAATATTTGCAAAAATTAAGTAAACTCTACAACACCACAAAAGTTACTGCATTTGTAATGCAAGTACCATTAAGGAAGCCGTGAAAAAATCAACAAGATTCCAGATGCCGATGTTATTACTGCAATATGTTATATAAATAATATTGTTAAAATATTAAAATGAAAAATAAATCATTACATAACCTTACCATTTGTTTTAAGTTCGCATTTATAGACTGGGGAAAAAAAAGACAGACGTATATCACGGCCTGCTGGAATATAGTAAACACAGCAAACATTTTATAGCAACAATTTGAAGATAGATATTTTCCTTTTTAAAAGTTGCTGTCATTGAACAGAAACCAAGATGGAGATTTCATTGCAACTAATTAGAAATTCCTCTTTCAGGTATGTAATAAACGATCTTAGCACAAAATAATGTACGATACACGAGCGGTATGTTTGTTTTCATGTTCTCGGAAATTAAAAAAGCTCAACTACGTTTCGCTTTTTCATTCTTTTCCTCGAACATGAAAACATCAACATACCGCTCTTGTAACGCATATTACTATTTCATTTCATTTTATTATTGTTTAAAGGGGCCATCGGCCCTTTTACTTTCCAGTTAACCGAATCTTCTATGTTTTATCTGATATAATTTCATTGTATTTCTTGTGTTATTATTTTGATATTCATAAAAATGTTGAATATTTCCAAAAATGTTACTGCTGTAAGTTGTACCTAACCCTTTAAATGATACTACCAACCAAGTTTTTTTAGTAGGTTATTTTTACGACGCTTTATCAACATCTTAGGTTATTTAGCGTCTGGATGAGATGAAGGTGACCAGGTAACTTGTCCCGGCCGAGAATCGAACCCGGGCCACCTGGTTTCGCGGCCAGACGCGCTAACCGTTACTCTACAAGTGTGGACTCCAACCAAGAAGATCTAGAGATATTGAAAGATCTAGAACAAGATGGATAGGCGACCTTTCTTGAGAACGGAATAGGCCAGAGGTCATAGTCCATTGAATTGAATTGAATTGAATTGAATTGAATTGAATTGAATTGAATATTGAATTGAATTGAATTGAATATTGAATTGAATTGAATTGAATTGAATTGAATTGAATTGAATTGAAAGAGAGGGAAATGAAAGGAGAAACTTTGAAAGGTACGCGAAAACGTGTTCCTGCAAAGGGAGTTCAGGACTGAGAGAAACTGAATATGTGAGCGCCAAGCATGTTGGTCACTTGTCTCACTCCAGGTTTCACTGCTGCACTGAAGGAACTCGAGATATTCCATGTTGTAGAAGAAGTATTTATTAGTTGCAAGTGATGTTTGCGTTGTTCTGTTCTACATTTAGTAACTTACTTGCAGCCTATATAGACTTTTAATCAGTGAAATGGAGATATGAATTTACATAAAGTGACATATTTATTTATCTTGTACAAGCTTTTATCCACCACTCAATTTTATTTTTTTTTAAGTGCGTATCATGAAATTTTTGAACATTCTGTCTAGATATGTCCTTCACCCTTTTAGTGGAGGTATTACAATCTTGATATTAAAAGATATTCAGTGTGGCTCTATCATCTTCGTTTGTTTCTATGTTCGATTGCAAATTACTTTCTTTTTGTACCTACTCGTAATTTTATTTATTTTTTTTTTCGGAATTGTTTAATTTATTGATTCCATAATTTCCTTCAGCTTATTGTCACGTTTATAATTATTAAATACTGTTACGTGTCAGTAAATTATCGATAAGTAATGTATTTGTTCTCTTGTGATGTGTAAAAACCACAGAAACTTTTACCCACAATTACGTTGATTGGATTTTTTTTAGTCGCTGTGTTTTTCCGTGTAATGAAGCTCGGGCGGTGAACCAAAGAGCAGTACACACACTCGAAACTAATGATCCATCGCCACTTTGAGTTCCATGGGATGTTGTAACCAGGTCTGTCCAAGTGCCCGAGCGAAGAAAGACTCGGTTGTATGGCTGGGATAAACCTGGTCGATTCAAGAGGTTCCTGAATACCGTCAGTGTCTACATAGCTTTAGAATTACTAGGTAATCCGTAACGTTATACTGTTGAAAGTAGAAACGCTAACACGAAATATTTGTGTCAAAGTGGGATTAAATCTATTGAAATGAGGAAAGTACGACGATTAACCATTTTAAGTCGTTGTTTTGTCGATATTTTGTATTAGTCTTCAGCAGAAAATGTGACTTAAAACTTTTACATTTTCTTCAGGTTATAAAATGCTTGTCAGACATCCTCCGTAGTACAGGAGTTATCACTTCTGCCGTTAAATCTGATAGTTCGTGTTCTAATTCGAACGTGGCTGTTAAAGTCATTTCTGTATAATTATCTGGAAGGGAAGAAAATATGGGTACCCCGTATTGTAGATTTATGGCTTCTAAATATGTCTATCGAATATTATCTTCCAATGATGTAGAATCTAAATTAGGTAAATTATTGTAACCGCTATAGTCAAAACAAAGATAAACCTCAGGTCCGGAATATTAAAATAAATATTATATTAAAATAAAAAAATCAAACACAAAATAATATAACATTTTGTTAAACTCAATAGGTCCTTCTCTCCCATTTTTATTTGCTTTTTTTTTTTTTTCAGCAAACGTTAGACGAGGGTCATTTCATAAGTCATGGCAACTATATTATAACAGCCAAAAAAGCTGCAGGAATAGAAATTCACCATATGCGATTGCATGGATAAAGAAATTGATAGACGAATAGCATCGGCATGGAGAAAGTTTTGGAGTCTGTCCTTCATCCTAATGGACAAGAGCCAGAAATTGCAGAACAAGAGGCAGATCTTCAACAGCTGCATTGCACCTGTACGTCTATATGGGGCGCAATCCTCGTCACTCACCAAGAAACAGGCATTAAAATTAGGAAGATGCCAAAGAAGAATGGAAAGGAAAATACTCTGAATAAGCCTGAAGGACAGAATCAGAAACGAAGAAGTACGGCGACGAAGCGGCGTAGAGGACGTGGTCACACTCGCTAATAGGACGAAATGGCGCTGGGGAGGACACGTGGTAAGAAATGCATCCTACCAGATGGGCACACACGGCGACACTGTGGGATCCAAGAATTGGCTGGAGAAACCGTGGACGACCGAGAACCAGATGGGGGGACGAGTTCAAGTTGCAGCTAGGAGGACTGTGGACCAGAATAGGACACCAAAGAACACGGTGGAAGGATGTGGTCAACCAACTTTGAGCGGGAGCAACAACCAGTGCTAATGAAATTGGGGACAAAGAACTAGGAATGTAAATAGACCATCAGGTCGGCTCTTCTGATGATCAAGACTTGAGCCACCCCTGCCCAAGCAGGAGGCCTTGCCCCACTGGGGACTTACGGCTTTTATTATTATTATTATTATTATTATTATTATTATTATTATTATTATTATTATTATTATTATTATTATATGCGATTGAAGGTCACTGGAATGTGCTTTGCAATGCTAGTACCAAATTGGGTCCGGGTACAGGAGGAAATGAGTAAGGAAAATTGAAAGATGCGTAAATAGAAATCATTGTTTTATTATGCATAAAAGGGAACAAAGTACATTACTCACAGCTAACACCCTTCAGAATAATTCCGTAAGACTTCCATACATCTTTGCCAACGACGATACAGTCGTTGAATACCATCGGCTGTGTGTGATTCGCCTATGTGTACCACTTCTCATCGAAAAAGTGTTAAGATGTCCTCCCTGTTTGCAAACCGCTTCCCACGCAGCGACTTCAAAGTCGCATGGACTGAGATCAGGCGAGTAGGGAGGATGTTCCAAGATCTCCCACTCCCACCGCTGCAAAAGGTTCCTGACAGGATCTGCAATGTGGGCTGTTGCGTTATCATGGAGGATTATGGCATTATCCAATAGTACTGGACGTATCCTTCGAATTGTAAGACGCAGATGGTTCATCAGAAATGATATGTAGTATTGGGCATAGACAGTATGGCTCGTAGTTCAGAAACACTGACGAGCATTTCTGCCACGAAGAACTGCAATTTTCACGTATGACCGCTGTTCAATTTTATTTGTATTCATCTTGGAGCACAGCCTCTAGCATACTAACTTTTGCGTGTGCTGTCAACTAGCCACCAATGCACACAGACGCAATCTGACGGTGGTATCCCGTACAGTGTACAAGTTTTCAAACGTATAGTCTATACTGAACTAACCACATTTTCGGTTATACGGAACTTAAGAATATAACATAGTTGCCATGACTTACGATATGACCCTCGCAGTTAACCTATTATTTCTACATAAATGAGGTTCAAATAATCCAATTGGATTGTATGTATGTATGTATTTATTTATTTATTCACACTGCAATGGGTATATACCCGGTGGCAGTGGTAACTAATTACACTCAATAAAGACAATAATAAACACAATTAATAAAAATACAATTAATAATAATACTAATAATTAACACTAACAATAATTAACAATAATAATAATAATAAAAATAATAATAATAATAATAATAATAATAATAATAGTAACAACAACAACAGGGAACGTCCTAAATTAAATGAAGCAGGATCGATAAAAATAACATTTAAAGTAAATCTAATTTGTACCTTAAACCTATGTTCGAACTAAAACCCACGAGTATGATATGTTCATATCTGCACAAGTACCTTTCAACACTACACTCATTTCGCTGTCAACTCACTCACTGCACTGGAACTACGACACATTTCACTGATTCTATCCTGATTTCACTAACACTTCAAAAACATTTCGTTGTTCAAATACTTTACACTGCCACTATAAACTATAAAGCTTCACTGAAGGAACACGTTTCACTTAACACACTTCACTGACACAACATTATTCTTCACTGATACAACACTTCAATAACAAAATATCAATTACACCCTTTAAATACTGTGTATAATTATCGTCTATTAGTAAAGTCCTTAAGCCTATTTTTAAATACATTTTTGGTTGTTGGTAAAGCCTTTAGTAAGTCTGCAGGTAAAGCATTCCAGTCCCTGATAGTACGATTGAGAAAATAAAACTTTCCAGTGTCCGTCCTCTGTCTTCTTTCCCTCAATTTATAAGAGTGGTCGTTCCTTGAAGAGTAATTTGGCGGCTGCAACCTATTTTTTTATCTCTCCAGGCAGGCTCACGTCTGTATGTTTTGAACAGTGCGCATAATCGAATTCGCGTTCTCCTGTCCGTGAGTGTGTCCCATTTTAATGGTGAATTTTTCCGACAATACTTGAGAGCCCGTTTTTTAATCTTTTCCAGTGTCTTAAGATGTTCTAATCTGTAATGATCCCAACATTATTATGTCCTATATCAGCAATGGAGACCTGTACTATTCCCCACCTACACATATCTTGAATTATTGCAGATGACAAATGAAATAAGAGTAAGGTAAGTGGAGAGGTTGGTGGAATGAAGGTGGGAACGGAAGTATGTCGAGAAAACTCTTATTAACATATGCTTTTTTCCACTATAAATTCAATCACAGAAAGGACGAGGATTGAACCGGGACATAAAAATATAAGATGCGAAATGCCCATCGTCATTCTGTACTATGTCATATCGTACACAGGTGCAACATAGGACAAGTGGTAGCGTTGACGGCTTGAAGTCTAGCTGACCCACATTTGGTTTCGATTAGGGAAGCGACAATTTATCTTAGCCCATGGGAATTGGATGTGTAACCTGTATCCATTGTTTGTCTTGTGCTGTTTTTACGTAAGCCCTGCGTCATGGAGTCCAGTCGCTTTCCTGCCTCTCGTATAGATTTATAATTTTCACAGAAATGAGTACATGTGTTATCCACTGTATAAGTACATCCATATTTCTGTGAAAATCTACCGTACGTACCAATACGATACCATTAACCTTGAAACATTCAGACGTCAAATAGCTGTTCTATGCCTTACTTATGGATTTAGAGAACCCGGAGGTTCATTGCCTCCCTAACATAAGCCCTCCATCGGTCCCTATCCTGAGCAAAATTAATCCAGTCCTTACCATCATATTCCACCTCGTTCAAATTCATTTTAATATTATCCTCCCATCTACGTCTCGGCCTCCTCAACTGCTGTATATTTCATTGAGACACATTTTAATTAATCGAACTAGTTTCTTGGGAATACCAAATAACTGATGTATTGTATCCTTATACTCTCATTTTTATCCAATATCTATCGAATACAAAAAATCTGATCAATACTCGATCTGTTACGCCTAAAATCACACTGATGATCCCCAATAATTTCATCTACATATGGAGTTGATCTTCACAAAAGAATATTGGACAAAATTTTCTACGACGTCAACAAAAGTGATATTCCTCGAAAGTTACTACAGTTAGTCTTGTCCTCCTTCTTAAAAATAGGTACAATTATGGACTCCTTCCATTGTTCTGGTACAATTCCCTTTCCTCAAATAGCAAGTACAAGTTTATAAATTTCGCTAGATAATACGCTTGACCCTCTTGTATCAATTCTGCTGAAATTTGATCGATACCTGGAGACTTGTACTTTTCCAGGTTTTCTATCGCAATTTCGACTTCCGAAAGTGTGGGTTCGGGTATAAATGGCTCAGTAATTTGTATTTGAATTTCGTCCCATAATTTCTATTTGGCCTATGTACATTTAGTAGTTGCCCAAAATAGTTTTTTATTCTGTTCAGGATTGAATGAGAGTCTATAAGCATGTCACCATTCTCATTCTTGATCACATTGCCCTTGCCTGATATCCGTTCTTAAAATGCCTTATGTCCTTCTATAACCCATTCCGAAGCTATTCTAAGCCTACAAGAATAAAGTATGTGCCTATTCCGTTAGCATGTCGCCGTGGCATCGTGGTCTAAGGCATCATGTCTAGGACTCGCGTTACGGGATGCGCGCTGGATATTTTAAGTATGGTTTTCTCTTATTTCACAAATTTCGACGCTACTAATACATTCGTCTTTCTTGTGAAGACGTTCCACAACTGGATCGATAAACGTGATACTCAGAGCGTCACATTGCAGAAATGTGATGATGCTGTGTCTTGTTACAAGAATGACCGCCGAGAAACCGAATTGCTCACAACATTGTAACAATAACGCGGCCATCAAATCTTCCATAAAGAAGAATAGGTCATTATCAAGGCAAGGCAAACGTGTGTCTTCCTTTCTTAGGCTTACCTTCGACCAAAAATTTCCACATGATCGTTCATCTGTCGTCTCTTAAACCGCATCGCTGTGCGGTCGTCCTTTCAGAGTACGCTGTTGAGAAAATTGACCTCTGAGCTTATTTCTCGTCCAGATGATAGTAATCCTTCATTTAACGGCTCTCTTAAATTTCAGAGGTTGTGGCTTTATGTTACAAGAACACGATAAAATAAAAATGACAGACTGAAGCGAAGTCTTGCAGTGAAATCTTTTTCACAATCTATCTGAACAATACAAATCTCAGCATCTTTCAGGAGTTGATCCCGGATCTCTCGCGAGATATTTTACCTCTGTCATTTTTAAAGAGTACTGAACAAAGTAATGTTGAATCATCATCATCATAATCATCATTATCATCATAATCATCTTCCATACATAGGCTTGATCCTCTCGTTAACGCAGGAATCGTTTTGGGGTTCTATCACGATCCTCTCTGTAAAAGTTTTATCGAATTCTTTCTTTCTGCTCGTATATAGTTTCACAAGTTCTTTGTATAATCTTTTTACTATTGAATCCTTTTTTTTAATTTTAACGTGAAACGTATATGCGTTTGGTCATACTCCCTGTTAATAACAGTGACGTCAATTAGGTAATATTAACATTAATTAAAAACCTAAACCCAATAACTAGTAATATAAAAACAGTAATATGTGAACATTTACAAGGTACAACAAAAAAAACTTCTTTAAATTCTTATAAATGCCTTACACACTAAAACAAACTATTACTTACTTACAAACGGTGTTTAGAAAACCCAGAGGTTCATTGTCACCATCTCATAAGTTCGCCATCGGTCCCTATCCTAAGCAATATTAATCCAGTCCCTACCATAATATTCCACCTCCCTCAAATACATTTTTATATTATCCTCCCATCTACCTTTCGGATTTCCCATACGTACTACATGCCCTACCCATCTCAGACGTCTGGATTTAATTTCCTAATTATGTTAGGTGAAAAAAACAATGCATGCAGTTCTTCGTTATGTAATTTTCTTCATTCTCCGGTAACTTCATCCCTCTTAGCCCCAAATATTTTCCTAAGAACCTTATTCTCAAACACCCGTAGCCTCTTTTCCTCTCTCGAAGTGAGAGTTCAAGTTTCACTTTCAGTTTCTTTGAAATCAGACTAGATGACAAAGGCTTTTCAACCTAATAATAACAGGCATTTACCATATTTATTCTGTATTTAATTTCCTCCCGAGTATCATTTACATTTATCACTGTTGCTCCATGATATTTGAATTTTTCCACTTCTTCAAAGAATAAATTTCCAATTTTAATATTTTTGTTTCGTACTATTTTCTGGTAACGAGACATAATCATGTACTTTGTCTTTAATAGAGAATAATGCTGAAATTGATCAGGAAGAGAAAAAGAAATTAGCTGGGCCACTGGCTAAGAAAAATGTGCCTTCTGAAGGATGACTAAATGAAATGGTGACCAGAAGAAAAGTTCGGGTCAGAAGATGATATCAAATTATGTATTATGGATCATATGCGTAGATAAGAGCACGGCAGAAAATAGGAATGATTGGAGAATGCTGGATTTTCAGTGAAAGACCTATCCTTGGGCAGAAAACTATTAATGGATGAATGCTCATAAGAGATGGCATGATCGATTTGGAGGCTCAACGGGCTAAGGCTTATCGCAAGAAAATTTATTTACCTCCGTGGAGATCAAGCCTATGTCTGTCGGGTACAGATGCAAACACCATCTAATTAAAAATCCGTTAATAACTCACCAAGAATGCTGGCATCGATCACAGGTGTTAGATATATGGTAGACACGATGCAGTAACAAAACGTTTAACCATGCGTGAAGCTCTTTGTAGTCGCTGTGACAACAGAATATATTGCTTACCATTTACCGTAATAGACGTGCCAAACGGTAAAATGTGTTCAACACAGAAGAGAGTTGTGCTGTGACCTGATACTGGAACTCAACGTAACAAACTCATTCGAATATGCTGCATAAACGTATTGCAGTAGGACTTACATACACAGATGACTGTTTTCGACTTCCCCACTTCATGTATGTAGACCTAAATGTTATGCGCGAGACTCCATTAATATTATTTAATAAAGCAATACCTTATTATTCTCAACACATCCAAAAAGTAACATTTGCATGGAATTTATCATAACCAGAGAACGGAACTTTGGCAGAATGCCTTTTTAAATGTATTAAATGCATCTTCATTTTGAAAGTAAATCTGTACTAATTAGACCTTTGTGATTGAAACGTCACAGTTTTATGTTGCTCTATTCTGTCTTTTGTAATATAAATGCCTAAAGTGTCCCTGTGGATAGCATCCGTCATCTTCCAGATGTATGGCGACGGATACGTGATACTGGAGAAGATTACTTTTAAGAACTGGAACTGTGTAAATAAATATTTGTTCTTAATTAAAGTGTTGCCACTAATTTTCGAATTATCCTACACATTTGTATTTCATTCCAAACGTACGTCATACTACGTATTAAATAATTTTGTATTCCAAGACGAGCGTCACTGCCACATTTTGCGGAGAGTCCAACACAGTGCGGATGATCATGAAATTCTCCATTTCGAGAGCCCCGCCCAAGTAGTGCTATCAGAAACGCTTAATCGCATGCGAGGGAAGATCTGACGTTTAATTTGTCGAAATGCACGAACTCATCGTATTAGCGAGCTAATTAATCAACGAAGCGGATAACACGCATACTTTCCGCGATGCTCACGCAGTGCAATTCTTTCATTTGAGTTGATTTCAGTTATTTGATACCCTCTCGTCAAGAAAGACATCCTGTCAACTTTTCAACAGACTTCGCTCCCATGTGGCTCAAGTATGACTCGACTCTTTCATAAATGTTTAGAGTGGTCATTTTCAACGATGTGCCGCAAGAAAATCGAAATAGTAAAGGTTGTCGTAGCAAGAATTGGAAAAATAAAAGTGTAAAGAGTAGCCAAGAAAGTGACTCTTCAAGGAGTCAACTTTCAGCGAACGCGGCCCTAGTCAACATTCAGTGAACACAGTGTAGGCACAGTCTAGTACATACAGACACGAAGCTCAATACATACTAAATATGCATCCATAGATAGTTGCTAACCACTAGGATCGCTACTATCGTCTCATTACAGACAATGTGAAATAGTACCGGCATAGTCTATTGTTCCTAGCACCCTCACAACTCAAGCTTCGTGACTGTATATACTAGACTGTGGTGTAGGTGTGCGAGCGGCACGAAAGAGAATGACATGCCCAGCTGTAGAGGATTTCACGTTAAGAAAAAAGCATTGAGCACATGGGACTATTCCATCAAATGACCAGTTGCCATAGAAACGCCTACCTCCCACAATGTATTAGGCAAGATCCATAAAACCAATGCTTTTTTCCTAACGTAGAATCCTCTATAGCATATCTGCACAAACAGCGCTCAACGAGCGCGCGCGCTCCTTCGGAGCGGGAGATCCGTGTTTACCGCTCGCCGAAACGGAGAGGAAGATACGTCAGAATAACATAGACTTGCTATAGGTAGAGGAGAGGGAAACGACCACTCAGTTATCTAGTGGAATGCAATTCTCAGTAACTGTTTCACGTTGCTTACCTACTGCTACAGTGTAGTATGGAGGAATCTAAAAGACGGAACATAACATTTAACATTTAACGACTTACAGCTCGAACTTATTGATCTTCAATGTAACCTAAGGGCTAAAGATCGTTTGAATAATACTACTAGCCTGGTTGAGTTTTACAAGACTGAACATTAGCAATAATATCCACGACTATACAGGCTGGCTGTGAAAATGATTGCTATGTTTGGCTCAACATTTATATTTGTGAGCAACATTTTTTCTATAATCAACTTAATAAAGGCAGGCATCGAACTACTGAACTGATGTTTCATTACGATCAGTAGGCTACTGTTCCTTTCAGCTGCCAACAGCATAAAACCTCGTTTTGATGTACTGATAAATAAAAATATAACAAAATGATATTGTACATTTAAGTAGCTGTAGAATTTCTATTATTTCTGTAAAATAAATATTTCTTTATTAATAATAGTACACGATAGTTTTGCAAACACTGAACGTGAATTCATTTCATAAACACTCGTAATAGTACTTCCTTTTGTATATATTTTGTACGAGATCTCCCCTTCTTCCAGTCCACCCTTATACAGAGCACAACCAATATCTGCATTCCGCTCATGAGCTGTGAGCCGGCTCGGAGAGCGCAAACCTTGTGCAGGCCTGCTTTATAGGATTGCCAGATCAGTAAAATTAGAATATTGGACCAAAACTAAAAGAGGAGAATTATTATTAAGAAAAAGAGAAGAATGATAAAAATCCATAAACCTAACTTAAATTAGAACTCATTACATATGAACATACGCTAGAGTCAATTTTTTAATCGTCAGTATGAAAGAATTCTATTCATCCCTGAAGACGTTTCAGCTGTCAGAGTATAAAATGCTGCTGTCATTTGTATCTGCCCTCCGGCCGTCCTGATCACAATCCGCCTAATCTCACTAATTGCGAATATTACAAATATCCCTCCTGGGCAAAACGTGACTTGACACGGAGCCGCGCGCTGATGGTATTTTAATGACGGTGGGTGGAGTCCATCGGGCCATGGATCCGTGCGCGAACTTGCCCACCTGTTTGACGTGACATCTCCTTGGTCATAATTTGATAAAATCGAAAATTTCCACTCCAAGAACAATACATGCTATCTGATTACCAATGGTTGCTTGCAAAAGTTACAGTTCCTTGATCCGAGTGGTGCAATAGATTTTCATTTATCTATTTGGGCAAGAGGTTATGCCTTGGACTAATGGCATGGAATGAGCTCTTAGTCCAATCCTTATGATAGAAGAAATTTTCTCATGAAATTTCTGGCAGTGTAGCCACTCAGCAGCGTGATGAATTTTAGGAGTTACAATAAGCAGCGAAACCCGGTCTCGTAAGTCAGTTCTAACAGCTGGGGATTATCGTACTGACCACACGTTACCCTCATACCATTTGCATGCTAGTTCGTCTCTGCTGAGGCACGTGACGTAAGGTCGGCTGAGAGGCCCTGGATCTCCATGGACTGTGACGCCACGGATTTATTCGGACTCTACATGGAATTTATTTACTAACTTCTCTTCATGTAATTGGCCAAATTTATACATACTCTAACCCTCCACACGTTCATTCCATTGTACTCTCTTATCAGCTTATCACCAATTTTGTACTAGTCTTGCTACATTTAAAACATTTACAAAGATCATTTTGAAAGTAAGGGACATCGATCATTAAATAACATTACTTACTTATTTACTTACTTACTTACTTACTTACTTACTTACTTACTTACTTACTTACTTACTTACTTACTTACTTACTTACTTACTTACTTACTTACTTACTTACTTACTTACTTACTTACTTACTTACTTACTGGCTTTTAAGGAACCCGGAGGTTCATTTCCGCCCTCACATAAGCCCGCCATTGGTCTCTATCCTGTGCAAGATTAATCCAGTCTCTATCAACATATCCCACTTCCCTTAAATCCATTTTAATATTATCCTCCCATCTACGTCTCGACCTCCCCAAAGGTCTTTTTCCCTCCGGCCTCCCAACTAACACTCTATATGCATTTCTGGATTGGCTCATACGTGCTACATGCCCTGTCCATCTCAAACGTCGGGATTTAATGTTCCTAATTATGACAAGTGAAGAATACAATGCATGCAGTTCTGTGTTGTGTAACTTTCTCCATTCTCCTGTAACTTCATCCCTCTTAGCCCCAAATATTTTCCTAAGAACCTTATTCTCAAACACCCTTAACCTATGCTCCTCTCTCAAAGTGATTGTCCAAGCTTCACAACCATATAGAACAACCGGTAATATAACTGTTTTATAAATTCTAACTTTCAGATTTTTTGACAGCAGACTGGATGATAAAAGCTTCTCAACCGAATAATAACAGGCATTTCTCATATTTATTCTATGTTTAATTTCCTCCCGAGTATCATTTATATTTGTTACTGTTGCTCCCAGGTATTTGAACTTTTCCACCTCTTCAAAGGATAAATTTCCAATTTTTAAATTTCCATTTCGTACAATATTCTCGTCACGAGACATAATCATGTACTTTGTCTTTTCCTAATTTACTTCCGAACCTATTTCTTTACTTGCTTCAAGTAAAATTTCCGTGTTTTCCCTAATCGTTTGTGGATTTTCTCCTAACATATTCACGTCATCCTCATAGACAAGCAGTTGATGTAACTCGTTCAATCCCAAACCCTCTCTGTTATCCTGGACTTTCCTAATGGCATACTCTAGAATTAAATAATATAAACAAGTAAAATAAATTATTTGTTGTGTCTTACTACCATTATTTATTTCTAAATGTAATCAGCATAACTGAAAAATTTGTCGCGGCGTGTAACGGACTTCTGAATACGTCCACCTACTGTTCACCGCTGTTTTCAAGACCTCGTCGGATACGAAACGATGTGATCTTGCTCGTTCTCATAGACACTACAGTATTTGAAATACAAATAAATGTGGTAATCTCTGAGATTCAGGTCAGGGCTGTGTAGTGAGTCGTTCCATTTAAAATTTCGAAGCAGCTCAAGAATGCGTTTTTAAGGTGAGAGGATACGCGTTACTAAGAAAAAGAACGATAACCAGAAGTTAATAGATCACGTCTTGGTTTTTATTGCCTGTCACAACTTCACAGTTGATGGAACTTTGCACTATATTTGTCAGTGTGTTGTGTCAGTGAAATGTGTTTGTGTTGGAGAAGTTTTATAGTTTATAGTGGTAGAGCAAAGTATTTGAACAGTGAAATGTTTTTGAAGTGTTAGTGAAATCAGGATAGTATCAGTGAAATGTGTCGTAGTTCCAGTGCAGTGAGTGAGTTGACAGCGAAATGAGTATAGTGCTTGTGCACTTAAGCATGTATAAACATATCATAGTCGTGGGTTTTAGTTCGAACTTAGAGTTGAAATACAAATTAGATTTACTTTAAAAGTTATTTTAAATGATCGTGCTTCATTTAATTTAGAATGCTCCTTGTTAACATTATTACACTATTTTTATTATTATGATTTATTATTATTATTACTAATATTATTAGAAAATAAATCATTATTATTATTATTAAATAAATCATTATTATTATTATTATTATTATTATTATTATTATTATTATTATCACTCATAAAAAAATGTAAGCACTTTCCAGAAATATCAAAGATAAAAATATTGCCAGTTTTTGTCTTTTGACTTAAGAATCAGTCATAAAATTTTGTTCAATAGTGATGATTTTTTCGAAAATGTTTTGAAACATAATGGTGACTTATTAAACTTGGCAACATCAACAGTGACAAAGCAACTACTTGTGATATTGGGAGTGTGTTTCAGAGATAAGTTATCAGTACGTTTCCATACAACTTTGTTATTATGCTACATACACGAAACACGAAATAATACACTTTACTTACTGATAATGCGACATTTGGTGTGATGTTATCTAAAAATGGTTTAATAATGATCTAATAGTTCAGATATAGTTGGACTTCATAGTTGTGTACTGTTGTTCGTATCATTATTTGAATGCCAAGTGCGTGACTTTTCTTCTCAGAATCACGTGATACAAATTTTGTATGATCCATGTGTAAATTTTAGTGGACAATACACACTTTAGGGACAAGTTATATCAGGTAATTCCCATTTCCCACACTTTCATTTCACCATTTCTGTAGATATATTTCATAATGATCATTAATTTATGTGTAGGAAATGAAGACAAATTGCAGCACCATATAATTTTCCCGAACGACCTACACCAAGGACTTTTCCAGGGAACTTCCTACGATAAATAGCTAGAGATGGCAGTAACTTCCGAGTGTTTTTAATACGTCAATACGAAATAAAGAAATTGCAGTAGAAGTATAGCATCTTTTGCTATGAAAAGTGTGACTTCTTGCAATTAGATCTAATTGAAGTACTATTTGACTCTTGTTTTTGTCTCTTCAGATTACATACAAAAACAGAATAAGACGAAAATGGTAAAGTTATTGTTATTCTATTCGATTTGAACTTAAAACCTTATGCTTAGATACGACCACCATGTTTTACATAAAGATAAAATAATCAACAAAATTTCATTCAGATTATTGGACACTTACACACAAAAATTTGACGTAACATTATAACTGCACAATATAGGGTAAAGGTTGGTGATATTGTGATAGTAATAATATTATGATAGTACTTTTGAGAGTGTTTTACAGTTTTACTGAGCGAGAGAAGGACCGGTTTTGTGCAGAAACTTGTTCACGATCATTCCCTTTATACGTTGGCGCAAAAAAACCGATCTTCCTCTTTTCACTGAGCTAGAGAAGGACCGGTTTTGTGCAGAAACTTGTCCACGATCATTCCCTTTATACGTTGACGCAAAAAACCGATCTTCCTCTCGCTCAGTAAAATTGTAAAAAAATTCTCAAAAAGAACTATCATAATATTATTAGTATTACAATATTACCAAACTTTACCCTACTTCATAACATGAAATTTAGTCCTATTCATAGGGGTTCGCAGTTAAGACGTTAAGGTTAAGCTACAAGCCGAAGCTCTTGGATTTCATTCTCAATGGAGTCATGAATTTTCTCTATTGACCACATCCTTTCCTCATTATCGTCGCCATTTAATTTAATTTATTCATTAATTTAATTTATTCATATTCCATCATCATCACTTAGTCCTTTTCTGTCCAAGCTATGGACAGGAATATCTCAACCAAGTAGCTTGTCCCAACCAGGATTTGAACCTGGGTCAACTCGTTTCACGGTCAAGCATGCTAACTTGGACTTATTCTGATGGAATTATGATGTAGTGTAATAACTTACCATCACTTTCTTCATCAATGAGTTTCAATTATGGTTTGACTAAATGTTACGTATTGGAAGTCCATCGCAGTGACTCTATGGATAACGTAGCCTACGCTCTTTCCATGGTTAGATTTCCGGAGTGACAATGAGGAGATTTAACTTTCGTCCATGGGACTGGATGATTCTCCCTCATGGACAGGAATATCTCAACCAAGTAACTTGTCCCAACCAGGATTTGAACCTGGGTCAACTCGTTTCACGGTCAAGCATGCTAACTTGGACTTATTCTGATGGAATTATGATGTAGTGTAATAACTTACCATCACTTTCTTCATCAATGAGTTTCAATTATGGTTTGACTAAATGTTACGTATTGGAAGTCCATCGCAGTGACTCTATGGATAACGTAGCCTACGCTCTTTCCATGGTTAGATTTCCGGAGTGACAATGAGGAGATTTAACTTTCGTCCATGGGACTGGATGATTACCCCTCATCATATGTTGTCTCAGCTGTGGCCTTGTGCCGTGCTGACCACACTACCAGGAAGGCCCGCAATGTGTGCCTCTAGCATTGATTCAAACCTACCCTTCATTCATCGTTGTTTGTTGTTGTTTAGTCAACTGTCCGAAGACAGGTCTGAACCTCACAAGTAATATCAAGAAGGCACCACTTAGGAGGCAACTACACTAGGGTAGAGTGGCCAGTTCCTTTCCCCCTCCATTGCATACGATGCATAAAAACAATATTGTTCTTCCTCTTACACATATCGTCAAGTGAGATGTAATACATGATAATATATATACATATTAGCGAGAATCTCAATCAGAAGATCCATTCATCGTATTGGATTGTAAATCTATATCAAAGAAAGTGGTGAAATATGACAAAGAAAATAAGATAAACTATGAAATGATGGTAAGGAAAATGACTCTATCCCAGGAAGATTGCACAGGCTCTAACTCTGTTGAACATAAGTTCCACTTATACACTAAAGACGAGTTCAAATAATCCTTTCGGCTAGCGATGCAGTTGTGTTTATACTAACTATCACAAGAACAGCATTAATTGTTACCACAATTACGAAGTTCAGACGAAAATCAGAGTCCCAACAGGAAGGTAAACATCGGTTGCCAAGTGCACTGTGAGAATTTATCAAGCTTATGGGATATTAATTAATTAGAAGGCTATGACGCGTGCAGCTGATAAAATAACCGCAGCGCATACAAGGCATTGGTAACGCATGCGGAGCGAACTTGTTACAGGGATGGGTGTGAAGGTGATTAAATTACATGCGCCCACAGCGAACACCGTGGGGTCGCAGATGAGGACACAACACACTGGAGAGATTCCGCCATCTTTTGCTAGCCGGCTGTACGAAGTAATTACTGATCATTTTATTACAATTCTTAAATCCATCCACTTCTTTAACAAGTCTCGAATTCGGCTGTAATACTCGAATTTTCCGGTTTCTTTCATTCATTAATAATCCGTGGCGCTACAGCCCGTGAAGGGCCTAGACCGACCAGCCGCCTGTTGGCCTCACGCCCACATGCCGAAGCAGAGGTAGACGATCATCCAACCAGAATGGAGGTATCGTGTGGTTAGCACGATGATCTCCCAGCCGTTATGGCTGGTATTCGCAACCGGATTTCGCTACCTATCGTAGCTCCCCAAGTGCATCACGATGCTTGGTGAGCACCGGTCCCATACACTGGCCGAAATTTCATGAGAAAATTTCTTCCCCCATGAGGATTCGAACCAGCGCACATTCCGTAACGCGAGTCCTAGGCGGGATGCCTTAGACCGCGACGTCACAGCGCGGCACTCTTTCATTCATTACATTATTATTATTATTATTATTATTATTACTGTTATTATTATTACTGTTATTATTATTGTTGTTATTATTGTTATTATTATTGTCAAAAAAATCTGAAAGTTAGAATTTATAAAACAGTTATATTACCGGTTGTTCTTTATGCTTGTGAAACTTGGACTCTCACTTTGAGAGAGGAACAAAGGTTAAGGGTGTTTGAGAATAAGATGCTTAGGAAAATATTTGGGGCTGAGAGGGATGAAGTTACAGGAGAATGGAGAAAGTTACACAACACAGAACTGCACGCATTGTATTCTTCACCTGACATAATTATGAACATTAAATCCAGACGTTTGAGATGGGCAGGGCATGTAGCATGTATAGGCGAGTCCAGAAATGCATATAGAGTGTTAGTTGGGAGGCCGGAGGGAAAAAGACCTTTGGGGAGGCCGAGACGTACATGGGAAGATAATATTAAAATGGATTTGAGGGAGGTGGAATATGATGGTAGAGACTGGATTAATCTTGCTCAGAATAGGGACCAATGGCGGGCTTATGTGAGGGCGACAATGGACCTCCGGGTTCCTTAAAAGCCAGTAAGTAAGTATTATTATTATTATTATTATTATTATTATTATTATTATTATTATTATTATTATTATTACTGTGCATAGTGGAGTCCATGGGGGTTTAACTCTTGTAGTAGAAGTTGTATCCTCAAAAACGTTTCTTAATTTGCCTCATTGGGTCGCAGTGTGATAGCAGTGTTCCGATGGGAATGGCAGTAGTAGTAATAGTGGTGATGGTGGTGATGATGGTAAGCCTAAAGTTTAAGCCTTTGATGTAAACACTGACTGATGTACTCAGGACGGAAGGGAAGAAAGAATTCTTTACTTTTCATTTTTCTTGGTTATACGAATTATTTCACAATTTATACTTATAGTACAAAGATGTGCGTATTCTCATTATTTCTTAAAATAATACACGGCAATACTTCATATAATGTGAAGATATTGTTCACAAAAGTGATCTGTGTTATTGCCACACGAAAGTTGCTTATGTCAACGCGTAGCAGTTATGGTGGCGAATAATATTGTGTTTGTCGAATGAATTGGCGTTTTTTTTCTAAGTTCATTTATACACGCTTTAACATCTGTGGTCATTTCGCGCGTTTAGGGGCTGTGGATATACCTGTAGGTCGTGTTCACTGTAGCTGAGTTCCTGTTTCTATAGTGTGTTGTACTCGTAGATGGCTTGTGTTCATGTAACTGATTATAGATTTTGATTAACGTTTATGATATTGCTGATTGAGGCGATGATATGTAAATTTCAAATCCGGCATTTGCCTTTGTGACTGAGGAAACCCATGATAAACTAGTCATATTAGTCGGCTACGAGAATTAAACCTGTGATCTCCCGAATGCGAGTCTTAAACGCTACCGTCTGAGTCAACTCGGTCGGTAATTGAAAATTGTAAAAATGTATAAATAGCTGAGATATTTTATTTAATATGTGTCGTCAATTGTTTAGTTGGATGTAGTATTCCATATCGCGAACAGAGGCGTATAAATGCGAAGAATTAATTTGAAATCGATAAGCTGCAACATACAACAGGTTGAAATAAGGTTAGTCGAACGCGTTCGCGGAATAATACATATATGTATGGTATGAGCGGGTTTTACAGTGGATGAACATTAGTAGTTCTTACATATTTGACATCAGTCTAGTCAAATCAAGGGATCGAACCCAAGCTCACAGAACTGAGCTATCGGAGGGTCCAGAAGTTAAGTGATTTAGTGCACTGATTGCAAAGCTCTGCACCTAAATTGCGCAAACTCATTTCCGTCGTATATATTAGTTACGATTTATATTTATGATTTCCAAGCTTCTTGAACCATTTGTGAACAAAGAGGTATTTGCTAACTCAATATTGGAATCCAGCGAAGCATATGTGTGCTAATTTCTCTGCGTGAGTTGAAATCCCTGCAGCAATAATCCCCATTAAGCCTCCGTGCCCGTGGCTATCTTTTAATGTCGAATCCGAACAAAAGAATCAAATTAAGTCTGTGATTCGTCATGTTCTGTTATCGCGCCGTGATTCACGCGACAGGTGGCGCAGCTGATACTCATCACTCAACTCATCCTCTCGCGTCTTCAGGTGATTTCGCGTTTTGAAATCTACACGTAAATGTGTTAGAAATTGGAGGTCAGAAGTGTCTCTAAATGTTTATATTATTTAAATAAACACACTTAGAATGGAAATAAACTTATTGGCTTCTAATGCTGGACACTTCATATTTTAAATCCACTCATTTCTCGTTTGTGCCAGTTCAACTCATACACCGAGCTCGCTCTTACGTACTCCGTCCTCGCCAGCTAACTAATGACATGTACTTCTCGAACTTTCTGCGTTCACTCCACTCTGGCATACAATTTGTATTTCTTTCTACCTTAAGGGGAGAGGATGGTATTTTTAAAACTTTTTTCCTATTTGGTGTAAATCATTAATGTTTTGTATGTAGAGAGCTCATAGCTGTGGTAACTCAACCAAATAAAAATATTTTGAAAAAAAAAATTATTTGGGGGCCCAAATTTGAAAAAAATATACCCAATGCAGGATTGTACTAAAACCGATATATCTAAACCGTTTTTAAAGATAGATTCAAACAGTTTTTGCAATGTATTTGCAAAAGTATGTTCTACAAACTGTATGTAACAGAATTTTGATATTAGTCCCTACGTTTGTAAAATAAACAATTAAAATTTAATAACAATTTTCTGATTTCCTTTCTTGCAAACAAACGGACGTATTTTTAAAATGAAATCGATTAACAAAATTCTGTTACAGAGAAACGTTTCCTAATAGTCTAAAGAATGTGTGTTCTAAATTTCATACAAGTATCTTTAATAGTTCAGAAATTATATCCATTTTGTCTGGCAATGTAGCGAAAAAAATGAAGTTACTGGAAACCGATAAAAGCTGAAGTGTGATTTAAAAATCCATAGCGCAGGAAGTTTAAAAATGACGTCTCAACATCCGATAAGGGCACAAATACTCACAAAATGTTATGCAATGCATTCCACACATATCAAAGGGTATTTAAAAGAAAAAAAAATTGAAAATTTAATTTACCGGAAACAACAATAAAAGTGGGCGAGTGATTTAAAATCCATAATGCAGTAAGTTTAAAAATGGCGATCCACACATATCACAGGGTATTTTAAAGAATATTATTTTTTTTAATTTAGTCATTTTTCATCAAAAATATCATTCTCTCCCCTTAAGGGGTTAGGTACAGCTTACAGCAGTAAATTTGTTGGTAATATTCAACATTTTTTTCCTCCATTACTGTATCTTGTACAATAATGAAAATTGGTATGTGTAAAACACTGTTCTTCTGCTATATGAAAAAAATATTTTTGCGATTTAAAAAAAAATTATATATATATTTTTTTTTTTCAAAATTCAAAGTTCACTGTGCAGTGATGAAGCGTTTCCCTCATAACTCATAACTTTTTAACATTTTCGTGTTCTCTCTCTTTTATTTTATTGCTGAAACTCATGTTTACAATATCATGCTCTTTCAGCTACTTTCCTTAATAAACAATATTTTTTTTTATTTTGTGTTAGATATTTGACCATTTTTAAAATGAATTTATTTTTTATCAGACAATCTATCAAAGGTAGAGAAGTGATTTTGCATCATATTGTTAGACATGTCATGCATAAATAAACACAAAAAATTTCATCACAGAGTGTTGGATACTTTTTGAGTTATGAGGGAAACGTTTTATCACTGCACAGTGAACTTTGAATTTTGAAAAAAATATATATATATAAATAATTTTTAATCGTAAAAATATGTTTATCATATAGCAGAAGAACAGTGTTTTACACATACTAATTTTCATTATTGTGCAATATAGAGTAATGGAGGGAAAAAAATGTTGAATATTTCCAAAATTTTACTCCTTTAAGCTGTACCTAACCCCTTAAAAGGAATAGCGTCATAATATGTAAATATTTTGTCACGAAGCTTCATTACAGGAAACCACGTTGTGTAGTTGTCAAAGTAAAGATGTTAACACAAATCCGTACTCATATATCAATTACCCTCTGGAAGACAAATATCAAATCATGTCATCATGTCTACATCATCCATCATCAGTCACACTCGTGGAATGAGACAGTACAATGAAGAGATGCTCGGTTCATCTGTCATCATTACCGAACAATTGAATCGGTTTTTTAAGAAAACCTTTAAGTCACGAAATACAAAGTTTTGGAGAAACACAAAAAACTTATTAATAGAAATTCATGATAAATGCAAATTTAGAGCATGCATTTTCTAATATTATTTGTGGCCGTTAACGTACATATACCCTTAATTGTTTCTCTTGTGCTTCTTGAGTCGCTAAAACATCATCTAGAAGTTTTGATCTTTCTTTGGACCAACATTAGACTCTCATACATGACGCGCCTCCGGCACTGCGTGGTCAGCACGATGTAGTTCTACTGTTCAGACGTTACAGGAAAAGTACAAGACAGAAATAAATAAATAGAATAAATAAATAGAAATAAACCTCCTCTTGCGCTTGGGAAACGAACCACAGACCGCTTGGTTTAGAAGCGCACGTGCTGTCCACCGAGGCACAAATACGAGCGATTTTCTTATAATATTCTTTCTCAATTGTTTAATTTATCAAGCCCTACTGGTGCTGAAACTGATCAGGAAGAGAAAAAGAAATTAGCTGGGTCACTGGCTGAGAAGAAACTGCCTACTGAAAGATACATTGGAAGAAATAGTGAACAGAAAGAAAAGTTCGGGAAGAAGAAGATATCAGAAGATAAACAACATTAAAATACATGGGTCCAAACCTGTGGAGTAACGGTCAGCGCGTCTGGCCGCAAAACCAGGTGGCCCGGGTTCGATTCCCGGTCGGGGCAAGTTACCTGGTTGAGGTTTTTTTCCGGGGTTTTCCCTCAACCCAATATGAGCAAATGCTGGGTAACTTTCGGTGCTGGACCCCGGACTCATTTCACCGGCATTATCACCTTCAGCTCATTCAGACGCTAAATAACCAAAGATGTTGATAAAGCGTCGTAAAATAACCTACTAAAATAAAATAAAATAAAATACATGGATTGTATGCGAAGACTAAGAGAAAGGCAGAAGAAAATAGGAAGAAATGGAGAATGATGGGTTTGCAGTGAAAGACTTGCCCTTGTGCAGAAAACTACGAAATGAAATGAAAACCCTACTGAGGTTTGTCATTAGTCTGGATTGGATTTTCTCCCACCTGTAACTATACCGAAAACATGTGGAGCGGTTCCCTAGAACTATACCAGGCTTTCACCTGAGGCAACACAAAACATCACACTGACAAATATCCACGCTTTAAGCTTATAAGCTACAATCATGGTTTTCACATAACATTAAAACAGAGAACGTTATTCCTCACTTATACGACGGCAGGCAATTCGTTTTTAATTTTGCCCTAATTGCTTTACACAATTTAATTTATTAATTTTTCAGTGTATAGAATCTAGATTGTGCAATCTAAAGCATGAAACTTATTCCCTAGCTGCATATTGGTATCACATTTCTATCTTTGACCTGACGGCGTATTTTCTTTTGGAAGTAGGATCTTGATGACAATACAATGGAACAACTTACATTTTTAATAACTTACATCCTGTATAATATCCTGCATTGATACTTTTAAAAGCTTGGAAAATTCGCCCTTAACCTTTGAGACAAACATATTCACCATTACATTTACATTAGGATTTGTTCCCAGATTCAAATTTTAAAATTAGTTTCATCATATGATATTTTTGGCTTTCACGATGGTTGTAGAAGCCTACTCGTATTTGAAGAAGAATTTTTGGTTTCTAACCCAGTGTTGAGATTTCACATCTCAGATGTGTTCAAAACTGCTTATATGTTCCGTCTTCAGGGTCACATCACCCAAAATTTAAAAGATCGCCTAGTGTGTGATAGGCCCTTTCATGTTTGGCTAGTCAAGAAAGTTAGGTTAGATAGAGGCTTCTCTTTTTATAGGTTAGGCTAGGCTGACTGCTGGCTCAAGCGAAATAAAATGAACTGAAGAATCATTACGTAATCATATTACAGTAGTCAGACTTCAGATGCATACAAACAATAATTGTATTTAAATTCGATTTCTAAAATTTTAAGTGAAATTTATGGAGGTCATTCATAAAATTTCACTGCCATCCAAATTTTTTTACACAGTTTTATAACATTTGCTTTGAACGTTTTGATACACTGGTATCTATAACTAAATTATGTAAATATTTTAAATTTATTTGCAATAAAATGTTAATTTTTACTTCTTCTTCATTGTATTGACATAAATCCAGCGATTGATATCGACAACCATAGCGATTATTCTACAGTAGATTGTTTTTCACAAGCAGGCGACATATGTAAGCATGGAAACGTGTGCCATTTTAATGGCTGTAGCACGGCGATCAAATAGAGAAAATTTTAATTAGTGCACTGTTGGGTGCGACGGGCCTTTATTTATATGTTAATGCGGGATTGATAACGCATCGCCACCTATCTACAAATAGCGTCACAAAACCTCTGGTTAGCCATTAATTAAGCCTAGGATCAATTGCGGGAATTAACATGCCGTCACCTGTTGTTACTGAAACCGACTGCCATTGTCGCCACGGCAATCTGCACGTGTGCTCGCTCAAAGATAAATACTGGCATCAATAACGGCAACGATTTCGTTCATTATTCGTACATTCCCCTCTGTCAAATATATTATTAGTTTGCAGCATCCATTGTGAGAGCAGGTACATAGTTGCTTCTAGTAAAACTATTTTCACATAGTTGAATAATTAAAATTTGGTAATTATCCACTTTGACTCAAATCTTACGTAATCTGATTTAATCTATGAAAAATAAATTACTATATTACAATACAAGGTTGGGAAGTTGTTTTTACAAAATCGAGCACAGCTCGTTTTTCAATTTCCGAGATTTTGTAATGCACTTCACAAACGTGTATTGTACAATATTTTTTGCACGATAGTATATTTTGAATATAATATTTTTAAAAATCTTAAATACAGTACGTACAGTAGTGGCAAAAAAAACCGGACTTACCCTTGTAGCTGATTTCAGAGCCTTGTTCACTCCAGTGCACGATAGACTGGTAACTAAAACTTTCGTGGTTCGAATCCTACCTGGGAAGGAAACTTTTTTTGTTCCTTATTCAAATTTATTCCCAATACTTTTGGATTGCAGCGATATTTTACTACTTAATTAACTTATTATTCCCATAACATGAATTTTAACTGCTATCGAAAAGTATTGGGAATAAATTTGAATAAGGAACAAAAAAAAATCCTTCCCAGGCAGGATTCGAACCACAAAAGTCTTAGTTACCAGTCTATCGTGCTCTGGAGTGAACAAGGCTCTAAAACCAGTTACAAGGGTCGGTCGGCCACTACTGTACATTACACTATGAACAGCCGACTGAAGGCTAGCAGTCTGGCCAACGTATAAACTTCACCATCAACTTCAATGTGAAGGAGTAAAAATGATTCAGATACTTGTAATATTTCGTGTTCAATTGGAATAATTTTTATTTCTTTTTGTTAAGTGAAGTTTGAATCGTTTAAATAAAATTCAGTACATTTCAAATGCAGTAATTTGTTTTGTATAGCCTAATGTTCTCGTATATTAATTAACACTGCCTTTTTTTGTCCACCGTTGTGGCTGAGGGATTAGCGAGTCTAACTCCGAATCCAGCCAGTCCGGGTTCTATCCCTGATCGGGACGAGTTGCCTGGATGAGGCTTTTTCGGGGTTTTTCTCTCACTCGTCTGAATGAATATCAGGTAACTTTATCAGGCGATTGGAACCTCACTCATCTTCGCCACTTCCTTTCCTCCCCTATCATCCTTTCATTCATCATCCCGTTACTTCTTCTGGTTTTCAGATCGCTCTACAGGCGGCCCTCCGGTGCTGCTTGCTCTCTCGACCGGCCTCCGTGAATTGTATTCATGCGATGATGGATAGCTTCTGCAATGGAACCCGGGGCAGAATTTCTCGGGGGAGGACTTCTGCCTCGGACCGTTAAGAGAGCCTTGGGGGGGGGGGGATTCCCGAAGCAGGAGTGGTACATGGACTCTGTTGGCTGTAGGCACCGGTCATTAAGGGGGTCAAGTGGTTAGGTCGGTGCGCGTAGACGATCGGTGGGCACGCAACTCATCCCATATCGAGGGATGTACAATAGATCTCAGGTCGTAGTGCGTGGGATGTTCCATCTCTACCTCCTAACAAGTAAAAAAAATAATAATAATAATAATAATAACCCTGCCTTTTGCATATGAATTTTACATGCATCGTAGGATTGTAGTATACATAGAAGGCAGTGGTTTTCATTACAACTTTAGAGCAATTTATTTGTAATATTTCTACGTTGGCAACTCTGAATTCAGTAAAATCAAATTTCAATCGTGGCAGCCGTTTGCTGTAATAACGAGAAAACTCACTATCTTCGTGCAAAAAATATATTTCCCAGGTAAAAATTGTATTTTATTGTGAGCTTTGCTGTATTTTCTTGGACGCTGTACTGCCAACATACTGCAATACGGTAGTTCTACGCAAAAATGACCATGACCAGAAGTCATATTTCTGAATGATCACTATAGGCTATTATTCCGTTGCACAGCAAGCCGAAAGATCGCAGGTTCAATTGCGGATGGGGTCATGGATTCCCTCCATTGCTATAATCCTTTCGGCAGCACTATGGCCCCGGAGTTCACTCAGCTCCTAAAAGAAAATGAGTACCAGGGGTATTTCCTTCTGGGTGAAGGTGGCAATAATGTAAAAGACTGACGTCTCTTCTGCTACCAATGTCGATTGTAAGGGTGGGAGCCTTAACCTCACGTTATCCTCCATGGTCTGTAATAGTGATAACTAGAGTCCGGATTTTTATGTAATATTGATCCTAAAATATGTACACAAATATTTAATTAGAAATCTCAGAATATGTACGAAATATGTCATATCAAATTTGCACAAGGAATTAAAAGTTGCTTATTTAAAAAATAATTATTGCATTATTAACAAAGCTAAATAATATTAATTTTATACAGATTACACATATTTTATAGCCTGTATGTCACGATATAATTTGTTTATTTATTCATTTATTTATTTATTTATTATTTTGCTAATAATCGTAACATAAAATATAATATATACAGAAAAACTTTAGCTCGCCCCTGAAAGAGCAGAACTCGTGCTCGGGGCGGATTCCTGAATTGAAATTAATAATTATACAATACAATTTGTCTTATGTCTACTATGTAATTATAGTATATAAATTTAAATTTAAATTTACAATTTTTCAATTTTCATAAAATCCATACATAACTTTTTTAATTTAATACTAGAACTATTAGAATTGACAAGATTAGGATATTTAAATATAAATGTGTTATATATTCTTGGGCCTAAATTACTACTATGATTAAATACTGTAACAGTGTTGCATTTTGGTTCAAACAGTCTTAAAGAATTCATACCTTTTGTTTCATAACTATGAGAATACAATTCAAAATTATTTCGATTTTTGTGTATGAATTTTATTAATACAATATATTAAATTTGTCTTACGTTAAATACATTAAAGTCTAGAAACAAATTTTGAGATGGAAAATCAATAGTTTTATGAAGACATATTTTAATTATTTTCTTCTGTAATAAATAAAGTGGATTAAAATTGGATTTAAAAGAGCTACCCCATCCTATAATTCCATACTAATAATTGTTAGTGATATTCTAAATTAATCAAGACATGAAGCACAATGTGCCACATGAGTTAAGTTCAGTCGGCGATCGGACAATATGTTCTTATTCACCGAAAATTTATTTATATATTTATTTATTTATTTATTTATTTATTTATTTATTTACTTTATCTATCTATCTATCTATCTATCTATCTATCTATCTATCTATCTATCTATCTATCTATCTATCTATCTATCTATCTATCTATCTATCTATCTATCTATCTGTCTGTCTGTCTGTCTGTCTGTCTGTCTGTCTGTCTGTCTGTCTGTCTGTCTGTCTGTCTGTCTGTCTGTCTGTCTGTCTATTTATTTATTTATTTAACCTGGTAGAGATAAGGCCGTCAGGCCTTCTCTGCCCCTCTACCAGGGGATTACAACTACAATATGAAGAATAAAATTACAATTAATATTAAATTTACAATTATTACAATAAAAATCAAAATCCAAAAAGATTACCTGATTAATAAAAGCTAGACAATTTATCATAGAAGTTAAGAACAAAGAATATATATATATATATATTTTGTATTTACTGAATTACAATTTAAACCTACTTTCAGTACAAAGGCGAAGATCCTATCTCTTTTGGAACTTGTGATATCGGAATTCTATTTCCGGACGTTGTTGTACTGTTTTGATGTTATCGTTAAGTTATACATTAATCCGCTTTTTCTCCCGCTTATTGAAAGGAATACTCTTTTCTGCTCTTACATAATAGATAACACACAGCCTAATTCAAAACCTATGAAATGATTGTCCAAAATTTTATGAACATTTCTTTTAACGAGGTTCTACGAGTAACAGCCACGCCGTCGAGAGAAGAAAGAGAAATAAAAGTGAAACACATTTTTAATTCGACGTTTTAAACTTAACGTGCAGCTATGAATTTATTTCTAGGTTTTCCAGTAAATATGATCTTTTTATAAACATTTTAATTCTGTGTTAAATATAATAAATGAATCGTTTACTTCAAATAAACTAACAATTCATATTGATAAAAAACAATGTAATCAAATTTGGTATACATAATAGTGCTCGGTTTTCCAAGAATATTAGATCACTTGGATAATCACTTGAACTGTAAAACAAACATAGAATGTATTACTCCTAAATTGAGCTCTGCCTGTTATGCATTGAGATTTCTATCTTCATTGGCGATATAAACAGCATTAAAACGGCTTACTTTGAACAGTTTCATTCTATAATGAAATATGTACTAATATTATGGGACAACTCAGCTGAAGATAAATATAGTTTTGTTTTTTAAAAGGAAGCCCTAAGGATTTACGGGTGTGCATAAAAGCACACCATGTAAAACGATTTTCCAAAATTTAGACAAATTGACCTTATCTTATGAGTACATTCTTTCCCTGGGGGTGTTTTACGCTAAAAACCAAAATACATTTAGGCCCACTTGTAGTACAAATCAAAACGGTAATATTGTAATACAAGACACAAATCAGATCCCCATGTATCCTCTGTTAGTCTCAACTGTTATATATTATATAAAAAAAAGAGTTCGCTATTCATGTATTACGGTCTTCACTGCACTGCCTAATTATTTTAAAGCTTTGAAGGGCCAAGAGAAAAAGTTTAGAACATATCAACAAAATTTCTGCATACCCATACCTTCTACTCAACAGATAATGTTTTACTTGTTCTTCTTCTTCTTCCTCGTGTTTTAGGATAAATCCTTTATTTTCCAACTTTGCTGTCTTAATCCGACGTTGGTGTCCAACTTTCCTTCCACCGTTTAGGGGGTCGTCCCAAAGGTCTTGGGGTGTCCAACTTTCCTTTCATTGCGATTTTTTCGGGAGTCTGTCTTCCGTCATCCTTAATACATGGTCCCGCCACCCTTTTCTTCTAGTCTTGATCCATTTTGTCACATCCCGCACTCCACATGTTTCCCTAATCTCATCATTCGTCTGTCTGTCGTATAACGTAACGCCAGCTATACTTCGTAATGTCCTCATTTCTGTTGTTGTCATCATTTTTGCATTTACTTGTAAATTGAATTAATATGCTATAACTCGACCGAGGCGAGTGGAGACGCGGGCGTAATGTGAACTATCGCGATGATGCTATACGAACACAGGAGAAGTACAAGTGGCGCTCCGGACTGCAGGACTCCACTGGCCTTGGTCGAGTAATAACTATGTACAGTAGCTATATTTTCAAATGGAAACCTAATGTTGTGCACGCAGCTGCCGCGGTGGTCAGTACGGACGTGGACGAAGGCGACCTGTTCCTGCCCGACGACGGAGATCTGGTGCTGTACACTCGGGAGCGCCGTGTGCCCGGCCAGCCCGTGGCGGTGGCCGCTTCGTCTGGCGACGCCCCGGCGCCGGGCGACGTCAAATGGACCCTGGGACTCGGTAAGCGTGAGTCCCGCTTCACACCTTATATTAGTGTAGGTGCGTAACACCAGCTGCCAGCACTTTCCCTTTAGCTACCACTAGTAATAGCGTAACACACACACGCTACTCTGGACACTGTCAATGGCTGTCTGTTAAACCTTTCCTTTTTTAGACCGCTTTCAGATAGTATAACATTATAATAGATATATGTGTATGTGAGTATCTGTCAAATACCTCTAATCTGTATGTATTCCTTAACACTAGTCCTGAGCTCAACGACTTTAAGATGTGGTTCCGGTAAAATTATTATTCAATCAAAGAGCCTATTTTTGCACTGGAATTAGGCCTAATACATTACAGCATAATCTCTTCAATTTTGATTAACAAAAATATGAATTTTTGTGGACATTATACCGTGTCAAAAGAATAATATACATTAAAACTAGTCAAATTAGTTTCCATAAAACTACTTATGAAATAAATAAATGACACTAGCAGAGTATTTTTTTAATTGTGAAGCAATTATTGGTAAATATTGCACAAAATAAACTGCTCTTTTACATATTTATTAAATACATTTTTAAACTATAGGCTAATCTGTATACGACTCTCAAACTAAAGAAATAATAACATAAATGGAAATTATAAAAATAAGTTGTAAACAGACTGTTAACTGTTATATAATTAATACTCCCTAATATTTCATTCAATGCTAGATTAAAACATAAAAGAAGAACGTATAGTTTAAATTAAAAAAATTCCGACAGCTGGAAGCAATTTAAATATAGGCTAGTTCTTAAAGGAGCACTTAACAAAAAAAAAAAAATTACATGTGACCCGTTGCGCGAAAAGGGACCTAAAGTCGTGGAAGGAAATTTTACAGGAGAACAAAATAACGAATTTGCAGTGTAAAAAGTGCATTTCTATGTTTTGATATCTCGCGCTACTAAACTAGGACGTAGTTTTACACAGTGCTTCTTAAATACCTAAATCTTTCTTATAGTTGCTAAGAAAACAAATGAAAACTTTAATTTGCATTTTTCTCGAAAAGTACATAATGTAATATTAACATTCAATAAGTAATATATTAAAAACTATAGCACCTAGAACCATGAATTTTTTTTAAATGCTCAGTATTTCATTCTCTTTTTGAAACCACAAAAAAATTAAAAATCCGACTTTAGGTCCCATTTCCTGCAACTAGTCACATAAATGTTGTAGGCTGATGACAGCACTAAAAACTGCAACTCAAAATATCAAATGGTTCTAAATATACGGGCGAAGGAATTTTGTCCACTACTGCTGCTGACGTCACACTGCCGCTCCCGTGGCTTACGCTGTGTAAGCTCGCACTTTGTTATAAAAAGAAGATCGGTATTTTTCGGGCTTGAATTATAGTGAATATAACGTAATGAACTAAAGAAGAATGGACTCCCTGCGGTGTGGCACGGTAGTGTGACGTCACTCGCATCACCAGTATCCACGTTTAGTGATAATAGGCTATGTTACTTAAAAACTATTAGTCGTAGAAAGGTCTAGTTTTCGCCATTGTGTGTATAATTATATTCACGTTGTTTTGAATATGTCATCCCAGAATGTGATATTAGTTCAGTACCCTTTTAAGGACTTTTTAGGATTGACATTCTTAAATCATAAGTAAGTACTGACATTTGGACATTTAGTAAAAAGACAGAGAAATACCGTTGAAATTGACCCCACCACGTTAACAAGACGGACAATGATCAACTACTCAGTATTGCTCTATATTATGGATCTGACAGACGACGAGAAGTCGATGAACTAAAGGAAATAAAGAGGACAGGAACATTTAAGTGTTATAGGGTAGAATAAACTGTCTTACTGTCTTCTATTAATGATAAGGATGATGATAATACATTCTATCATACGACTTTACCTATCTTCTGAACGATACCATGCTGAAGGGTTTTAAAACTTTGAAAATCCACCGTCTTAAGACGAGATTGGACTCGTCAATTTGGGGTACAAAGCGAACATGGTAACCAGCAAACCTCAGAAGACAACAGGTCTCCTTGTCACGGCGACAAGAAGTCCGAAGTTAAAATAATGTATTAACAACGCAGCTTGAGGCGAAAAATTGTGGATTTAAAGTTATAAGGAAGGAGTGAGAAAAACAATAACAATAAGAATAAAATGAGCAAAAATGGCCATTCTACTGAACATCAATATAAATGTTAAAAATACCTACTGGTTGAATATGATCTTGTAACTGAAATAAAGTATATACCTACCTGTGTTCGGGACACCCACCGTAACCATTTTCACAGTATTAAAAATCACATTAAAAACACTGGATATTAATTATATTGTCATATTTACAATGAAATGCAATGGATGTCATATTGGACAGCTGTCAATTCATTAGAGGGTTATTTATGCATAGTTACAACAGAACAAATATTATGCCCACACATTATGAATATTTTAATTGACACCACATACAGTTATATTATTATTATTATTATTACTATTATTATTATTATTTTTATTATTAATATTATTATTTTCATCATCATCATCCACTGCTGTGAAGTAACGGTTAGCTTGCCTGACCGTGAAACGAGCGGGTCCGGATTCATATCCTGGTTGGGACAAGTTACCTGATTGAGGTTTTTTCGGAGTTTCCTTCTCAGCCCATTAAGAGCAAATGCTGGATAACTTTCGGCATTGGACGTTGGACTCATTTCGCGGTCATTATCACCTTCATCTCATTCAAATGCTAGATAACCACAGGAGTTGATAAAACGTCGTAAAATAGCCAATTTTAAAACTATTATTATTATTATTATTATTATTATTATTATTATTATTATTATTATTATTATTATATCATCCAGTCTGCTGTCAAAAAATCTGAAAGTTAGAATTTATAAAACAGTTATATTACAGGTTGTTCTTTATGTTGTGAAACTTAGACTCTCACTTTGAGAGAGAGGAACATAGGTTAAAGGTGTTTGAGAATAAGGTGCTTAGGAAAATATTTAGAGCTAAGAGGGATGAAGTTACAGGAGAATGGAGAAAGTTACACAACACAGAACTGCACGCATTGTATTCTTCACCTGACATAATTAGGAACATTAAATCCAGACGTTTGAGATGGGCAGGGCATGTTGCACGTATGGGCGAATCAAGAAATGCATATAGAGTGTTAGTTGTGAGGCCGGAGGGAAAAAGACCTTTGGGGAGACCGAGACGTAGATGGGAAGATGATATTAAAATAGATTTGAGGGAGGTGGGATATGATTGTAGAGACTGGATTAATCTTGCTCAGGATAGAGACCAATGGCGGGCTTATGTGAGGGCGGCAATGAACCTCCGGGTTCCTTAAAAGGCAGTAAGTAAGTAATTATTATTAGATATTTGTTCAATTAGGAAAACATTA
The DNA here is from genome assembly GCF_040183065.1 of Periplaneta americana. Classification (NCBI taxonomy): domain Eukaryota; kingdom Metazoa; phylum Arthropoda; class Insecta; order Blattodea; family Blattidae; genus Periplaneta; species Periplaneta americana. The sequence continues at coordinate 126,690,933 of NC_091129.1, forward strand.
AAATCGGAATAAATCAAATTTGTTGGATAATCAATTTACTTGTTTAAACAAATTTTAATTATCCCTGTTGAAGCAATTTGAAAGGAAAAATTGTAAATTTTGTTGTTCCTTCCCATCCAATTATACCAAACCTAACTAAACTAATCGCAGAATATTTGTAGGGATGCAAGAGCGAAGAATTAAAAATATATAGATTGTTTTACGAAGTCTAATACATAAAGAAGAAACATGTTTATTCCACCTTAAATGTTGGTCAATAATAATTTCTAAGTACTTCACTTGAGTAGATTCCTCCAGAATAGAACATTTTCAATCGTCATTAATTGAACAACCAGCATTATAAATTATTAACTTTAATTTATCATAAGATTTTAATTTTTGTAACCAATTGTGTTTAAGGAAAATGGGATCAAAATAGTCTTGGAGACATTAAGTGAAAGAAAATTGCTATCTAGCCATTTTAATAACATTTATACCATATTTGCATGTTCGTATATACTAACTAGTCCAGGATGAGCCGCTAAAAATTACAACTGTAACATCAATATTATGAAAATAAAATGCCACTAAGTTTTCCTACATTAACTGATAACAAGTCATTTATATAATCATAATCATTACTCATTACTCATTACGAGTAATGTAGACCCACCGCCTATGATGCCCACTGAATAATCTCTGACGAACTACAGTGCGATTAGTTTTGCTTTCTGCCGGAATATTTTGCCTATGGGCGAGCGCGCCATTCGTTAACCGGTTAGCCAGTTAGTCGGGTCTCAGTGATTAGCCATACCAATCATACAGCAATAAACAATCATATTTACGCAGCTCGTTAGCCGGGTTAGCCAGTTAGCCGGGTCTCGGTGATTAGCGGAAGGGTAAAACAATAAAACAAACCAATCATACAACATTACACAAACAAATTTACGCCGCTCGTTAGCCGGGTTAGCAGTTAGCCGGGTCTCGGTGATTAGCGGAAGGGTAAAACAATAAAGAAACCAATCATACAACATTGCACAAACAAATTTACGCCGCTCGTTAGCCGGGTTAGCCAGTTAGCCGGGTCTCGGTGATTAACGGAAGGGTAAAACAATAAAACAAACCAATCATACAACATTACACAAACAAATTTACGCCGCTCGTTAGCCGGGTTAGCCAGTTAGCCGGGTCTCGGTGATTAACGGAAGGGTAAAACAATAAAAAAAACCAACCATACAACATTACACAAACAAATTTACGCCGCTCGTTAGCCGGGTTAGCCAGTTAGCCGGGTCTCGGTGATTAGCGGAAGGGTAAAACAATAAAAAAAACCAATCATACAACATTACACAAACAAATTTACGCCGCTCGTTAGCCGGGTTAGCCAGTTAGCCGAGTCTCGGTGATTAGCGGAAGGGTAAAACAATAAAAAAAACCAATCATACAACATTACACAAACAAATTTACGCCGCTCGTTAGCCGGGTTAGCCAGTTAGCCGAGTCTCGGTGATTAGCGGAAGGGTAAAACAATAAAAAAAACCAACCATACAACATTACACAAACAAATTTACGCCGCTCGTTAGCCGGGTTAGCCAGTTAGCCGGGTCTCGGTGATTAGCGGAAGGGTAAAACAATAAAAAAAACCAATCATACAACATTACACAAACAAATTTACGCCGCTCGTTAGCCGGGTTAGCCAGTTAGCCGAGTCTCGGTGATTAGCGGAAGGGTAAAACAATAAAAAAAACCAATCATACAACATTACACAAACAAATTTACGCCGCTCGTTAGCCGGGTTAGCCAGTTAGCCGGGTCTCGGTGATTAACGGAAGGGTAAAACAATAAAAAAAACCAACCATACAACATTACACAAACAAATTTACGCCGCTCGTTAGCCGGGTTAGCCAGTTAGCCGGGTCTCGGTGATTAGCGGAAGGGTAAAACAATAAAAAAAACCAATCATACAACATTACACAAACAAATTTACGCCGCTCGTTAGCCGGGTTAGCCAGTTAGCCGAGTCTCGGTGATTAGCGGAAGGGTAAAACAATAAAAAAAACCAATCATACAACATTACACAAACAAATTTACGCCGCTCGTTAGCCAGGTTAGCCAGTTAGCCGGGTCTCGGTGATTAGCGGAAGGGTAAAACAATAAAAAAAACCAATCATACAACATTACACAAACAAATTTACGCCGCTCGTTAGCCGGGTTAAAGCTGGTTCACAATAAACCGGGAATGAAAACGACAACGAGAACAAAAACGGAAATAGTGTTAAAATAAATAAATGTGAATGCTCATATTTAAATACATTTATTTTAACATTATTTCCGTTCTCGATCTCGTTTTCGTTTTCATTCCCGGTTTATTGTGAACCAGCCTTTAGCCAGTTATCCGGGTCTCGGTGATTAGCGGAAGGGTAAAACAGTAAAACAAACCAACCATATTTTAACTGTCTGGTGATAACCTATTATAGTTAATATAATTTCGTTCTAGAGACACGATATCTGTGGAGATGTCAGCCTTGTGCAGGCCTTCGATATCACAAGGCTGAAACTTGTAGTGCTCTATGTTTAACGTAATACGATAGCTACACAATGGAGGAGCAAACATGTTGTCTCTTAACTTTGCAATTTTGTTTTGCACTGATCATGTTTCACTTGTTTAGCCAGTAAAATGAGACTGACTGGCTGGCATGGTTTCGTGAGAATCACAATCTTTGTTACTCTTGATACCGTTTGTTCTAACGAATCTGTTTGACTGTTAATATTCTCCCGGAATTATGAAATTAGTTATTACTTGGAATGTATTATAAATGAAAATCTATAGTCCTTATTTTAATTATTACCAGGAATTCTTTCTAAGAAATTATAAATAAATATAAATAGTCTTGCATCTTCAATTGCACTGTACTTATTTGCTAACAAACAACATTAATTAAGCTTACAAGTAGAGTGGAATATTAGAGGAAAACCTCTCAATTTTATTTAAAGTTTATTGATTTTCTTCTGTTGAAAAACTAGATAAAGTAATGTGTAAATAAATATGCTCATAGTCACCGGCATCTTCTGTAGGTATTTATAACAATAGATGACGTTCTGGCTCCGAATTATATGCCGGCCTGGAGGCTCAAGCGGTAGGAGCACGGCATGTCTCTATCGCTTGGTCCGAAAGGTTGTGGGTTCGAGTCCCACCTCGGGCATGGGTGTCATGTACGTACTAGTTTAAGAAAGCGGAAAACAGAAAAACAGAAACGAAAAGGAAAAGGGTGGGGGGAAACCCTTCCTTTAAAAAAAATAAAAAAATTGTAGGGTAAAGGTTGGTAAAATTGTGATACTAATAATATTATGATTGTAATTTTTTAGAATTTATTACAATTTTACTGAGCGAGAGAAGGACCGGTTTTGTGCAGAAACTTGTCCACGAACATTCCCAGCATACATAAGATTTGATTGTAATAGAAATAAGAAAACAAGTACTTCGATTAAATAACTGAACGATAATTCAAGTAAATATTTGTAAGTCGGAGATAGTTCATGTTACAATATTCTTATCCATCGTCCCGCTTAAGGGGAGAAGATGGTATTTTTTTTAACTTTTTTTCCTATTTGGTGTAAATTATTAATTTTTTGTATGTAGAGAGCTCATAGCTGTGGCAACTCAACCTAATAAATATATTTTGAAAAAAAAATTATTTGGGGGCCCAAATTGGAAAAAAATATACCCAATGCAGGATTGTACTAAAACAGATATATCTAAACCGTTTTTTAAAGATAGATTCAAACAGTTTTTGCAATGTATTTGCAAAAGTATGTTCTACAAACTGTCTGTAACAGAATTTTTATATTAGTCCCTACGTTTGTAAAATAAACAATTAAAATTTAGTAACAATTTTCTGATTTCTTTTCTTGCAAACAAACGAACGTATTTTTAAAATGAAATCAATTAACAAAATTCTGTTACAGAGAAAAGTTTCCTAATAGTCTAACGAATATGTGTCCTAAATTTCATGCATATATCTTTAATAGTTCAGAAATTATATGCATTTTGTCTGGCAATGTAGCAAAAAAAATGAAGTTACTGGAAACCGATAAAAGCTGAAGTGTTATTTAAAAATTCATAGCGCAGGAAGTTTAAAAATGACGTCTCAACATCCGATAAGGGCACAAATACCCACAAAATGTTATGCAATGCATTCCACTCATATCAAAGGGTATTTTAAAGAAATTTTTTTTTTAATTTAATTTACCGGAAACAACAATAAAAGTGGGCGAGTGATTTAAAAATCCATAACGCAGGAAGTTTAAAAATGGCGATCCACACATATCACAGAGTATTTTAAGGAATATTTTTTTTGAAAATTTAGTCATTTTTCATCAAAAATACCATCCTCTCCCCTTAAGGTATTCATAAAAAAAAACCTGCTAATGTGACGATTAGAAGAATTCTATTTCTCTGATGGAGATACCTGTAATGTGGAATTCATTGTCTTCAGTGATAGGATGACAGGTGATGTCGATGATGGGAAATGACCGGCAAATGTTTGAGTTGTGAGTTTCCGAGCTTATGTTACGTTGTCTCAATTGCTAGAGCTAACCTTTCGACCATTCTCCTGTGGTCGCCCACAGCTGGTCAAAACGTTAGCTGTAGCAACTGAAACAACGCGATACAAGCCGGGAAACTCACAACTCATGAACAGCAGCCGCGGAAGCCTACACCAACACCGGAAAATGTTGTTTTCACTTTCTACTTCAGGGAAAGTATGCCTCTTCATTTAAAATTTTTGAATTCTCGACTTTATATGTCTTCCAAAGGAAATTATGGAAAAAAATTCTCGTCCTTCAAAATTCGCCCCTCATTACCGATATTTCATGCACAAACTTCAAATTTAATAGCATGTATGATAACTATTCTTTATTGAGAACGATTATAATATCATCACATTCATCATGGATTCATTCACATTATAGCCCGATGACAATTTTTTGGCACACTTCGTTACCTTTCATGTTCCTTTTACTTGTCAATTTAAAATTAAATGTTGCTACAGAGAAAACATTTTGGACACTTCAAAACACATTTTCATTACAGCTTCAAATTTGTATTTAATTAAGAGCGGGAAGAGCGAGGCTTTCCCGCTTTCATTAAGTATGAATTAATGTTTCATTACATTACGAATGGGCAGATAACCGGTGGCAATATTGCTGCAGTACAAAAGTATGTCCACAATAAACTATTTACTACGCTCAGATTTGGTCTTTAAAGACTTATTTACATTTATTTCATACCTCTTTCGACCTCACCACTGGTATGTTTCCTTTCAACTACTATTCAATTATTTCAATCAGTCATGATTTACTTCAACGCACGTTTTTGCTTCGTTTTGATTAAATTTTGTTCCTCCCTTCCTTCTGTCTGATGTAATGGCCGTCAGCTACGTCTGTGTATCGCCCTCATTGAAAGACAAATATTCCATTCCTGTTATGAGAGACAACACTCACCGTCCTTCTCTTTTGAGAGGTAGTTGCCTGGTTTACCCAATATTCATAGGATTCCGCTTGAAAATACAAAATTAACAGTCGCTAATTTGTAGGTTCTTTCAATATCAGGACTGTTTTTTCAACGTCAATAAACAAAAACTTAGATTATAGGCCTATTAAATGTAACTTCCGTTAAAGCTAAAATAAACTTACTAAGTTTCCATAACTTTTCCATTATTTAATATACTGATATTAATGTAATTGGATTTGCAGTAACAACTTCACTTTTCACAGGCATTTAGTCCCTAGTGGCAGTGCAAAGTATTTGATCAGTGAAATATTTTTGAAGTGTTAGTGAAATCAGGATAGAATCAGTGAAATGTGCCGTAGTTCCAGTGCAGTGAGTGAGTTGACAGCCAAATGAGTGTAGTGTTGAAAGGTACTTGTGCAGATATGAACATATCATACTCGTGGGGTTTAGTTCGAACATAGGTTTAAGGTACAAATTAGATTTACTTTAAATGTTATTTTAACTGATCGTGCTTCATTTAATTTAGGATGTTCCCTGTTATTATTATTATTATTATTATTATTATTATTATTATTATTATTATTATTATTATTATTAATTATTAATTATTTTAGTATTAATTATTAGTATTATTATTAATTGTATTTTTATTCATTGTGTTTATTATTGTCTTTATTTGAGTGTAATTAGTTACCACTGCCACCGGGTATATACCCATTGCAGTGTGAATACATACATACATACATACATACATACATACATACATACATACATACATACATACATACATACATACATACATACATACATACATACATACATACATACATACATACATACATACATACATACATACATACATACATACATACATACATACATACATACATACATACATACATACATACATACATACATACATACATACATACATACATACATACATACATACATACATACATACATACATACATACATACATATAAACTTCAGGGTGTTTCACATAAGTATAAGAATAGGAGTGAAACATCACTTATGGAGAGGTGTCAAATTTTGGTACGAGCTGTATGTATAAATTACAAAAATGGCCAAATGAACTGAGCACGTTTGCGTATGTTTCTGAATTGCGGTTCCAAAAGAATTTATAAAGTGTGATTAAACCCTATCGTCTACAATTTAATCAATAAATGTATTGTTTTGAAACATGTAAAACTTCCAGTGAGAAGAACCTTCGTGAAACGGATTTTTTCAGTGACATTTCCTATTCATATTTCACTTACTTTTTCGCCAATAAAACAAACAAAAATGAGTCTCCTAGTTCAGTAAATGCATTACTTTTTTACTAGAACATTCCAGGAATGTCTTAATCGACTAGCGCTAAGTGGTAGCAACTAAACAACCAATATTTTACGCCAGACTAGCTCATCTCCAGACTTCAGAAGCAAGTGAAGTGATGAACGATAACCGACTAAAGAACTTTTATATAGACATTATGCAAGCTCGTCGTCTTTGTTATGCCCTTGTCATTACCGGTTACTGAGGGATTTGTGATTTTTTGTGCAAGTTTTAACTATGGGCGAGATACTCAGAATTTTGTAGACGATCTATCGACCGCTTGAATAATGACAGGCCTGATATTACAACACTGGAAGCTGAGACTCTTTTCCTTGGAAAATATTTGACGTCGACGTCGCTAAACCTTCATATGGGTCGTCTATTGTGAAAATTACTTTTTTATGATGAGAATATGGACGAAATCTGCTTCTCACTAGAGTAACGAATTTCATGTCCCTTACGCCTATATTTTTGCTGTTTAGATTAGGACTCAAGCACTGTTGATTATTTTTCGTAATCATTGGTAGTATGAATCTTTTATCGATAGATAGGCTACGTAGTACAATTCAACTGTTGGCAGATGTATGGGAAATTACACAGTGTTGATGTAATTAGCGTGTTATTTATGAAATACAAGTATAACGTTTAGAGGAACATGCCTGATTTTTAAGTTATCTTTTATACAAGAGCTGAGTACAAGCATTACCGCACCTTTCCAACAAATACGCTGTCTCAGATAAAGCAACATTTCCGGGCCTTCGGGTTCTGCAACGCATCGATAATCCAGAGGTTGGAGTACAATTTGAGCTCGACAAACTTGTGGTGTGGCAGATTCTCTCGAGATATTCTATTTTTTTCCTGCCATCATTTCATTGTTTCACTACTACAGAAATTGTATTTCTTCTACAGCGGGAAACTTGAATAGTAGTGGTAGTGGTAGTTGTTGTTATTGTTGTTGTATTTTGCCTGGCAGAGTTAAGGCCATAAGGCCGCTTCCACTCAACCAGGCTTCAATAATATACATGAAATACAAAATTATGGTTATAGAATACAAGAAACAAGACAATAGAAGATACATGAAATATAGAGATTAGGGTAAATCTGCCTAACTCCGTGATACTCCTAAATCCGTAATGCTTTTTTTAAAATTGAATGTCAGTCAAAGCTTTGCCGTTCGATTATAGCACCAGACATCTTTCTCGAAAGATTGCATTTTTTAACTATTTTTGAGACGTCTGTGAACTTCCTAGCAAGATATCCAATCCCGTGACATTCAGTGAAAAAACGTATCACGGAATTAGGAATATCACGGAATTAAGCAACTTTACCCTACATGAAATATAGTAGAAAATTACAAATAGTCAAGATAAGTTGCATAATATAAGGAGAATATAAAACAAAGTAGAAAATTACATATAATCAAAATCAGTTACACAACATAAGGGGAATATATACAATTTATAAGACATAAACTGCTCGAGATAAATTCGACGTTTAATTCACTTGAGATATAATATACAATTAATGTACTAATAGGAGAATACATTTGGGTTACAAGACATAAAAAGTTTAATAGCAAAAACGTACTGTATAACATACAGATACAAAGGATTAAGTAATATAGGGGAGAGTTGGGTAGTATCGGACATCGGGTAATATCGGACGGTGCGTTTCTTTCATCTACAACCAGATGGTAGTACCTGAATAACATGGTTACGTTTCTATATGCAACATCACAGAAACGTAACCATGTCATTCAGATACTATCATCTGGTGGTAGATGAAAGAAACTCACTGTCCGATATTACCCGATGTCCGATACTACCTAACTCTCCCCTATCAAGATAATGAAAAAGGAAAAAAAAAAAAAAAAGAAGAGAGAGGAGAAAAAATAATAACTTTGTCATTTAAGATTATTTATAAACTTTTGCAAGAGTCTAGTTCTGTTCAATAAAAACATTTCTAAGTAGAGTGAATATGTGCATGTCCAAATTAAGTTCCCCATAAATATTACGTCTACATATACAGAGAGGAAGTGAAATAATCCTGCAGATTTTCAGAGCGAATAGCTTGTGTTGTATATAACAAAAAAGTGTAATACCACAATTTTCTGAGAAATAAATGTTTAACACCCTCTTATTCGGTAACTATTACGAATAGGATCGTTATTTTTTTCTATATCGATAGGAAATCTAATAACGAATCATTTATCCCTCTGGCGTATTTCAATAGCGAAGACGGTTTTCGTGTAAATTTAATTTAAAAACCACTAATTTGAAGCCACTGAGCGATGCGACCAGCTTGCAACATTGAGAGAAAGGAGGAGGTAGTTCACTAAAGCAGACATAACTGAGTTCGTTGACCTCTTACGTCTGTAGGCTACTACGAGAAGAAAGAGGAGGCGATGTTGCCAGACTGCTGAAACGTCCAACTCAATTTCCTAATTAATCGTGCATTTAATCACAGAACGTAATATAGGTTTTCTATTCATTTAAGTGTAGGGTAAACAAGGGTGAAACGGGTCACCAGATGAATCGGGTCAGTTTTGAAAACACCGCTCTGTAAGCCAAAGAACAAAGAATACTGGACTGTGCGCTAGCTAGCGTTGAAGTTGGGAACTTCTTCAATGCAGAAAGGCGGGAAAGCAATATAACTGCATTGTTTTCGGTGCGGTGTTTGAAGTAGAAAATTGTTATTGTAATGATAAGTAGCAATATTTTATTTAATTTCTTAAATTGTAGTGTTTATTTAATCTGCGTTTTACAAGTTATTATTGTGATACTTATATGATTTAGTAATTAAGTTGCAAGTGGACTCTTAAAGGACAGGTTACCCATATGTTAAGCTTCTAAGACCAATCAGTATGGCAAACCTTACGATGCAAAAATATTACTGCTCTTTGGGTGATTCGGGTCACTATTTTAAGAGTGAAAAGGGTCAGAATATTTTTAACTGATTTCATTGAACTAGAGTTTGTATTTGTCCTAAATGGGGAAATACAGTAGGAAGACGCAGTCTTCATGATTGGAGGAGTATATGTAGAGGGCAACAATAGCTTATCGTGAAGTACGAAGCCAGCGCCACGCTGCGGCGCTCTTCAATGTACCACATTACTGCCTATAAAGACGTCTGGAAAATAAGGTCAACTAACAGGTAAAGAATAGGGGAGGATAAACCGTGTTCTCAGTTGACCAATAAAAGCAATTTGCAAAGAGAATACTTAGCCTAAACTTTCAGCTTGTGGGTTTGACTGAATGTTCGAAAAGGTGCTCATAATCATCATCATCATCGTCAGGAAATGAATCATGAGAAGAATATGACACTGCATGTAGGTTTTGCAATGTTAAATAGAGTGATCCTGTTTCCTTAAAGCTCGTAAACTGTGTACAATGCATGGGAAAGGGGAATGGGTGATACCATGAAAATTGTGCTGGAGCTGAGAGTAAGAAGAGATTTATTTGTGGAAGATGTTCATTGAATAATTGAAACAGGACATTTGTTGCTTGTGGTGAAGAATTATTATTAAATATACAAGGTGAGCCATAAGTATGTTTAGAAAACTTGTGAGCGTGATACTGGATAAAAAAATAAGAACGATTCCTTATAAGAAAATTTGACGGAAATAGTAATTTTCGTTTTCATAAGCATCTGATCATATTATTGTGTTGCTTTTGTTTTGATTTTGTACCAGTGTTTGTTTGCAAACAACACAGTAACAAGACAGTAGTACATTGTTTTTTGTTTTGATTGGACGCGGTGGTCCAGAGCCTTGGCCACCCAGATCACCCGACTTCACCCCATTAGATTTTTACCTTTGGTGTCACTTGAAGGCTGTCGTCTATTCAACAGCAGTGAATAATGCAGAGGAGCTATTGCAATGTGTTGAAAATGCATGCCAATTGATCAGTGATGCCAACATGGTGTTTGAGTGAACTCGCCAGTCGTGTATACGTCGTGCTTAGGCATGTGAAACAATGGAGGGGGACATACTGAGCGCCTTTTGTAGACGTTAAATGACAAGTTTCTCAACATGTACTTGTGACACAACGAAAAAAGAACAAAAAGAAAGTATGACAATTTCTCCAATAAATAAGCATTTTCCGTCAAATTTTCATGTAAGGAATTGTTCTTATTTTTGATCCAGGAGCACTCTCACGCGTTTTCCAAACATACTTATGACTCACTCTGTATAATTTGTCTGGGTCTGAATCTTCATAAGTACTTTATTGTACAAGTTTACGAATAAAAATGAAAAGTAAGAATGTTTCCATTCGCCCTTCTTGATGGCCCTATTCAACCTGGCTGCTTAGGGTGAAAAGGGTCATGCAGTACTTTGTTTAATTTCTAAATATGCTAAATTGTTGTAGAGTTAATTCTAATATAAACATTTAAACGTGTAGCTAAAACTTCAATCTTTCTGACGAAGTGTCACACTTTAGGTTTGATGTTAAGTTATGTGAGTTATTAGAGTAAATATGAATTTTGATCCTATTCACCCTTGCTTACCCTACCCTATCGCCCTTTTCAATCTTCAGGATTATCTCACTCCCACCTATATAGAGTATAATGAAGATACGAGAGACAAATCTAAACATAATGTTATATCTTATTATCTGGTTCGAATCAACTGCATTTCGCGTCATTTCCTCCGTTTTGAAAGTTTACTTTTCAATCAAAAACACTCGCAAGAGATACTCAGCAGTTACACGAAATCCAGAGATTTTATATCTGATCCTAACGTAACAAACACAAGTTACAAGTTGAACGTTACACTGGACAGGGACCATATGAAATAACATGTTCAGATCTTTTTCATTGTCTGCCGCACAAATTCTGACGGATGAGCGTATCTGTCTTCATTAGCACTAACCAACTGACTGTTCCAAAAGCGCGGTTCACAGCAATTACAAGGTAAACGTAACACACCATGATACTACCGGCAGATCTTTCGGATTCTTATGGCTTAGGGCAGTTGGGATAATATTCTAAGATTATTTAAAATTAGTATTACATCTCTGGGACTATCTAGCGATCGATAAGCGGTTATAGGCTATAATACAGATATAAAATGGAAAGTTACAATGAATACTGAAAAATCTAAGAATATTTTCTCTACAGTCGCATTTTCATCGTCGCTTATGGGTTGTTGCGTCCATTATTATTATTATTATTATTATTATTATTATTATTATTATTATTATTATTAGTATTATTATTATTTTTTATTATTATTATGTATTATTTTATTATTATTACTAGCCGTACCCGTGCGCTCCGCTGCACCCGTTAGAAATAAATATAAAGTAATTACATAATTAAAATAGGACATTTGATCCAGGGAACATTCGTGTTTGATAGATGTTACTTAATTTAAATTGTATTAAAAAATTAAAATGCGATCATTTTGATCCAGAGACCATTCATTTGGTCATAAAAATTATTTTAGGAAATACAGGAAACGAATGTACAGAATAGCCTATCAAGTTTTCTGTGCATAAGAAGCTGTTTTAATCTTACATGTCCTCGATTCACTCAAGTTACTGTAATAACATTATAGCATTATGTCCATCTAGAGAAACTACACTTTCCAATGGTGAATTAATAATTGATTATACAAATCGGTTAATTTAGCTTCCGATATTACTTCATACAAACACAGAAACATTCTCTGTAGGTTATGTTTCACAGCTTTCGATTGTCGTTGTCCAAGGCCCCTTATAGACGAAGTCATTTGTTTTTTATTTCATTACACTGACCGCCTTAGATGGCGTTGTTATTGTAATTTTGAAACTCATTTATCTCATTAAATATCAGTCCTATCAAAATTTTGTATAGAATAAAACTTATCGGAAATTATTTTTAAAGAAACTTTCGATGTGTAATATTTTTCATGAAAATTAATAATAAGGGAGATATTTTGATTTATTTCATTCGAGCCCCCTTATAATCCCCCTTTTAAATAACATATTTTGAATTCCATATAACCTAAATTCTAAGTTAAAACGAACTTAATTTATATTCCAATTTTCATATAAATCGGTTCAGCCATTATCGCGTGAAAAGGTAAAAAACATCCAGACAGACATACAAACAAAAATTTCAAAATAGTAATATGCGTTACAAGAGCGGTATGTTGACGTTTTCATGTTCGAGGAAAAAATTGAAAAAGCGAAACGTAGTTGAGCTTTTTTAATTTCCGAGAACATGAAAACAAACATACCGCTCGTGTATCGTACACTATTTTGTGCGAAGGTCGTTTATTACATACCTGAAAGAGGAATTTCTAATTAGTTGCAATGAAATCTCCATCTTGGTTTCTGTTCAATGACGGCAACTTTGGAAAACAAATATATCTATTTTCAACATTGTTCCTATAAAATGTTTTCTGTGTTTACTATACTGCAGCAGCCCGTGATATACGCCTGTCTTTTTTTTCCCCCCCAGTCTATGTTGAGTCTGGAATCTTATTGATTTTTTCACGGCTTCCTTAATGTTACTTGCATTACAAATGCAGTAACTTTTGTGTTGTTGTAGAGTTTACTTAATTTTTGCGAATATTTAAAAACAGTAATTAACAGTGCAATTTAGGTTAAATTGCAGTGGTAAGTTTCCAATTTATAATTATTACTAAATTGAACGTCTCTAAAAATAATATGTTAAAAGCCTAAAGCAGTAAAATGAATATGACGCTTAAGCGGTAAGAATAGGGAAATTGTTATGTGTGTTACGTTGGGAATACTGAATGTGGTATTTCACACTTACCGCGTATTGGTTGTGTGCGGAAAGCAAGCAAATACGCACGATCTCGCACAAAATCGATTTTCGGTTTCAGGGCGGTTAATTATATATGTTAGGACCAATTATTTTTGGAAAATCGAAAATTACCAGAAAAATTTCGGCTACAGATTTATTATTAGTATATATTTTTTAATTGGGTTATTTTACGACGCTGTATCAACATCTAGGTTATTTAGCGTCTGAATGAAATGAAGGTGATAATGCCGGTGAAATGAGTCCGGGGTCCAGCACCGAAAATTACCCAGCATTTGCTCATATTGGGTTGAGGGAAAACCCCGGAAAAAACCTCAACCAGGTAACTTGCCCCAGCCGGGATTCGAACCCGGGCCACCTGGTTTCGCGGCCAGACGCGCTGACCGTTACTCCACAGGTGTGGACTATTAGTATATATATATATATATATATATATATATATATATATATATATATATAGATTATTATTATTATTATTATTATTATTATTATTATTATTATTATTATTATTATTATTATAAGAATCGAAACCATATTATTGTAGTTTGTTCAAATTTTGTAATAGGCCCATGTTGTTCTTAAAGTATATTTTTCTAATACGTCATATACACGATGATGTCTAAGGCCAAGTATCTGTCGAGAGGCGAAGCGCGGCGATAGGCACACGTTGGCGCACGTGGTTACAACCAAAATACCCATCAAGCGAACACGATTATATCGCTTGCATCTGCGACGTGTATCTATTTCTTTCGCATTATTCGCGAGGTTAAGTGGGCGGGACTGATCCGTCCGAGCTGAACACAACTGGAATTTAATGATACAATTAGGGGACGCGATTCCTTATAGAAAGGACAGAACTGAGACTCACTTCCGTACATCCGCAGCGTTCACAGTCACCTGAGACGATTGATATCTTCCCAGTTGCTAGGAACGAATTTCACAGAAGCTTAACCCTTAAATAGACTAATTACTCTATAGGATGTAACATTATAAAATATACTGTCGTTTTAATAAAATCCCAGAAAAGAAATGGTGGGAAAATATAAATTTAAGCAAAATTAGAGAATAATATGGAATGGAATTTCGGGAGGGAGACACTATGACCCAGCACTGCGACCTTTCAGGATCTATTGCGCTAACCCTCAAGCTAGGAGCATTTCCAAGCCCACACCGGCTGACTACACTAAAGTTCGCTGCGTACCCAGTTTTCGAATAGGCAATCCCACTCGTCCTTAGGCCAACCCCCTCAGCGCGTTGCCAGCCGACGTTCGGGGAATGCTGTGGAATGATGACTAAATGGAGAAATATTGACGGAATCGTGTAGATCAGCGTTTCTCAAACATTTTTGAATTGGGGACCACTTTTTAAAGTCAGGACAGTTCCGCGGACCACCTTACTCTTGTTCCCTTCGAAAGCAAATTTATCATTTTCGTAGGATATTTTAATACCAGTATACCAGTGGCGGTGCGTCAATAAGAGCACAAGAGCACGTGAACACCTTGTTTCCATTAATGCACGACTAGTTTTATTATTTGATACCGTATTGACGTAGTGGGGATGTATAATATCAGAATCGAGTATTTTAAACTTCCCGCATCTTGCATAAACTTCTTATGTAAACTTGGCAACATCCGTTCACGTACAAGCCGTGCTCTTTTCGAGATGGTTACAGGAATTTCACGCATGCGCGGGAGAAAATTGTCTTTAGCTGGCCGCTTATGACTCGTCAAGAGCACAAAGCGTTAAGTGAACATGATGAGTATCTATCCTACAGATGTCAGGTCCATCGATACCTATCGTTCACGTGCTATATCTCGAGGAGGTAATTTAATAGGCTGTAGATGTCAGCATCTGACTGTAGGAACGTTTACTTACGTGGATGTGTGTACAGTGCTACTACGAGAGTGTAGTTTGTGAATTACTATACTTCAGTGTCGGCATAATAGCATAGTTTGGCTTTCAAACACGTGCTGGCTGACTGTGGTGGTGGTATGAATTTAAGTATCTGTATGGCAGTGTATAATATTTAAGAATAATATTTACTGGCATGTATTTATAGTAATCTATGCGAGTGGGATTACAGTACTGGTATAGGCTATAGTGTATCAGTGTGTTGTGAATCAAAATATATTACTGAACACACGTGTTTGTAAATAACGAGACTGTGGTATGTATTCATTTTTAACAAACGTAAACAATGAACTTTGTCCAAGTAATTTTGAACAGTAAAGAACTGGGTAAACTGGCTTACCAAGAAAAATTGGAAATAAAAAGACTGAGTTTCATTATTATTATTATTATTATTATTATTATTATTATTATTATTATTATTATTATTATTATTATTATATGTTGTTTTGAATTTATATACGGTTTTTTTCGATAGTGAAACATTGGAATCATGAAATTTCATATTATACTAAACGTACGATTTCAAATTCTCTTCGATTTTGGAACCACAAAATTGTGAACACACATAATATTTTATCACGAGCCTCCACTGCAGTATACATATATTTTAAAATTGAATTAAGATTCGGTACTTTGGTTCTCTATTATGAATTCGGGTGGTCTCTGGCTAGGTTACAGGCGCGGCGCCAGATGTGTAGGGAGAAGATGTCGAGAAACACCACGTATATAGTGCTTTAAATTCCTCTTTTGTTGCTGAGAGTAGAGTGGGAAGTCGATAAAAGGGTAGGGTAATACATTTCATAAAACGTCTGTAGTGGGGAAAAAAGTGAAATTCGATTACCATTTGTCATTTTCAAACTCCGAGATTTTAAGCTACAGTGTGATACGCAATTCGTTCAAATTTTACTTTTTCTTCTGTCTTTTTTGATGGACCACAAGGGCAGACTTCGAGGACCACAGGTGGTCCGCGGACCATAGTTTGACAAACGCTGGTGTAGATGACTAATATGGGGAAATTGGAGAACCCCGAGAGAAACGTGTATTCATTACTTAGTTGTTCTCTCTTTTCGGGGTTCGCGGTGGCGTCGCGGTTAAACCGAAATTCTGCAAACACGGATTCGATTTTCGATAGGGTCATGGATTCTCTCTCATTGATTCAATCCTTCAGGTCGTACTGTGGCCCTGAGGTTTACTCAGTCTCTCAACAGAAATGAGTAACTAGGGCATTTCCTTAGGAGTAAAAGCGGTAGGCATCTAGGACTGA
This sequence comes from Periplaneta americana, assembly GCF_040183065.1. Classification (NCBI taxonomy): domain Eukaryota; kingdom Metazoa; phylum Arthropoda; class Insecta; order Blattodea; family Blattidae; genus Periplaneta; species Periplaneta americana. The sequence goes on from NC_091129.1 coordinate 126,707,705, forward strand.
CATCCCTACTGCTATTAATGCCGATTATGATGGTGAATGCCTTAACCTTCCGCCACTTCTTGGCCGATTTGTCTTGTTATGGAGTGTCCTGTGTTATCTCAACCGTGGCTCTGTGCCGTGCTGACCACATAACCAGGAAAACATTGAATTGTAAGTCGATGCAAAAGGAGGTAGAGTTTGACGAGGCGCAATTCCTACAGTTTGCTTTTAATAAATTATGTTGTCTGTTTTGATGGCAATTAATTCAGACATCCTTTCAACGTATCAGTTCATGAGGACAAGCAGGTTGAAATTTTAGATAGATAGATGGATTTATTGAGAAATATTGCACTTATAGGTGTACTATATTAACAGAATTTTCTCTTAAATCCCATGCACGGGTCTTCTGACCGTACGCGCTTTGTACCTAAAAACAAGTCCTACTTTGTAGGTTTCACCCTTCTCACCTATAGTTAGATCCAACCACTCTTCAAAAGAATACACATATTAAAATGAAAATGACACAAACAATATATCCTAACCTAAACAGGCATAAAAGTGTATAATTGAGTATCGCTTCGTCAATTCGCATCACAGACTTCAACAGCTGAAGTTCTAATCTGTCTCGCCTTCAAGAGGAACAATCCAGTCTTTTGTTCCCATTCTCTATTCCCCATGAGGTCAAGACATGTTCTGACTTGGCATCGAGGGTGGTAGATATTTTATCCGGATTTATTCCAATTCGACACACTGCAATAAAATATGTGTCCAAGAGTATTTATGTACCGATAACGTCATTTATTCATTCGGGCATATTGAAAGAAAGTTATTTTTAAACGATACTAAAATTTGTGTGAGAGATTTCCTCTAAATCTGATATTACACAAACATGTGCAGTACATAATATGATATTAATCGCTTTACATTTCCAACAGAGTGTATTATGTTTCCTTCCTCTTATAGCTAACTAAACAAAATCCTTTTTGTTATTTTTCAATTCTATCCAAAACAAAAGAGAGTGTGCGAAACTATTTTGATCTGTTCACTGGATTGAAAGCCATTACTTCAACAGATGGACTCTCCTCTCTTAGTTTTTGTTTGCCCTCGAAACGAGAAATTTGTTCCTGTTCAAAGCGACGTCCATTGAAACAGAGTAAAAGCTATTGTTTCGACCTTTAGGTATGTGTGAACACTTTTACAAGCCAGAACAGTTTCGTAGAAACCAACCAAGAGTGTCTCTTTTAAAGATACGTGCTTCCAAAATAGCATTATGTCTTAGCAACGATTCCCTGCGTGTGCTTCCCTTCATGTTTTTAGTAATAATAATGATAATAATTACCAATATTATCCTAGTTCTGTTTTGAACATAAATAAGTATTAATGTAAACATAGTTAAAATGAACTTTTCATTGCGATAACGCTTTCATAGTGTGATGTAAGAATTCGTACGATGTTCAGTGTGGTGTGAGGATTTTGGGTTTTTTGCACCGTGCCCTATATACTGTATATAGAAATATCAACCTGTCGGAGCTACTTATCAACAAAAGAGATAAAGAAAGATGGACCTATTTTCTCTAGGCCTTTTAGGCATTGCCAAAATCTATTATTTAACGGGGCTAAATGAATCGATTATTTGAGAAATTACATATGTCCTTAATTATAAGTTTTGAGAAAACTGCAAAAGACTGTCCGTAACTTATAAATGTTGAATGTACGTTCCTATCATTTTAGGGTTAATTTTTCCTATGATATATTTCTAAATATTTCTAAATATTGCAATATATCTAAATATTTTAAAGAAAATCTATTTAAGGGCGCCAGGGTGCCCTAAATTTCGTGGACATGTGTTGTTTCTCAAATACTCGAAATATTTACAGTAACAAATTATAATAATTTATATATATTTTGTATGTAGGTTAAGGAAAATAAAATTACTTAAGTACAAACTTAGTGAATAGTGTATTATTATCCTTCATATCACAAAAGAAAAGACAATTGTAGAACAATTTTGGGTGAAAGCACAGATAAAACATTTCTGAAGACATGCGGCAAAACTATTTTAGACTATTTATCAATGATTTTCTTAAAAAAAATAATAGGGCCGCTTTCCAGAGACCGTCGGTTTCATCTTCATAAAAACCTTTAGAAAAAACCTATTTGTATAATCTTTATAATAGGTATCAAATAAAATATTTTTCAAGTAAATATTCTCATATCTCGTGCTTATTTCTAAATTGTTACTAAACATCAGCAATGCATTAAATTCAGGGTAGTAGATTATCCAGAAAGACAAAAATAATTTCGTGATTTTGATACTGGTATGCATACAACACAAATCAGTAAGCCAAGTATTAATTTAATTACCTTGCAACTATCAAGTAAATAAATTAGTTTAAATATAGCAAAGTGGGGGTAACAAGCCTGTTAGCGGGAGGTTCATGGCTTCTACTGGTCACTTTAGGGAAAGCTTTAATTATCTGTCGGAACTGAATATGAACCAGGTCAAACAAGCGTCGTCCCCTACTCGCGTTAAAAGCTTCTATAAAAATATCCGTTGGAACTTCAAGTTATAACCTTGGTTACCATCTACCAAGGGTCACTTCTTCAGCTGTTAAAAACAATTCTAAATTCTCTTATTTTGTAAGAGGCAGTAACTTATACAATTTTTCTATTAATTCATATTAATCTGCAATTTAAAACATTAAGTGAAATAATGTGTGTAAAATTCGTCGTTGATTTTATGAAACTCCTATGTGATAGTACAGAGCATATTTCAGATCCAGAATTAAAAAATTTATGACAGACTTCCCTGTATTTATATTATGTACCATGTATTGTAAAACAAGTTTATTTCTATCCTAAGTATATTTTTTCTATCTTATCTTGATTACTATATCAACATAACCTGTACTAATTATACTACTAATAATAATTTTATATTAATTCACCAGTCTCAACATCATCTCTTTTTTCACTCAGTTATTACTAGTATTATTACTTACTAAATTTATTATCATCTTTATGTGACCATTTTCTTAAGTATTTTGTCTACTAAGTATGTATATCTATGTAACGGAACTGTCCCCGAACACGAGCTTTGCTCTTTCGGGGTATTTTAATGTAACGTTTTTACGTATATGTTATTGTTAAATAAATAAATAAATAAATAAATACATAAATAAATAAATAAATAAATAAAATATTTTTTCAGGAGGAAGAAAAATGTAACTAGATATCAATAGACCTATATAAAATTATGAGATAAATCGGTAGAAAACGTTGGTGAATGCTTATGATGACATCATCGAGGATCAGTGTAGGCCTATTGATATTTAATTACTTTTTCTTCCTTCTGAAAATTAATGCTTTTTATTGTCACATAGGAGGTTTCATAAAAACAACGGTGATATGTCTTCAGGCCTCACGAAAGAATAGAGTCCAAATTTTGGCGAGATCAGTCAACGACGTGTTTATTACGGAAATCCCATCATAATTCCACTATTTCCATATTCATTATTATCCATAAAAATGGTATGAATGGAAAAGTTCGCTTTTACTATGCTGTGTATAAGCTACCCACCTGTAGGATAGTTGGGCAAGATATCCAGGTGAGTCACTTAAAACTTGCACCGCAAATATTTCTGAAATGGAAGGTGATTGTGATGTGCGGTTTTCACAGAGTTGATTATAGACAAGGGCTCGTATTTATAGCCCATACACAGTTAATAATAATTATGAGAAAGTGTACTTTTTTACACAACATACATTTTTTAAAATGGAACAATGCCTATTGACATGAAAAAAATAATTCTAATGTATAATAAAATAATGTTACTCACTTGCGCTTTGACACGGACAGAAAAGAGACTCATACAAAATACATTAGGCCTACGCTACTATAGAAAGTTAATACAAGGTTGTCGTTATTCACGTACAGATGGCTAAATAACAATAACATAGAGTATGCCAGTTAATTGGTAAATCCTGTGGCTGGAAAACAGTTCTTTACTTTTCCTTGTCCTTAATGGTATATTCTGTTGTAATACACTGTTGTTGTTGTTGTTGTTATTATTATTATTATTATTATTATTATTATTATTATTATTATTATTATTACCTCTGATTGAGGATGTGGCTGATATGTATATCTATTATCAGACAGTACATCTAAAGGTATGGTCACACGTCGCTACTTTTGCAGCGATGCAGTACAAAAAACTTCGCAACTCTCGTACTGCGACGTGTGAACAACGGTGCAACCCGGAAAGTAGCGGCTGCCGAACCTGCTGCCCGCTACTTTTCCATGCTGCGCGCAGCTTAAAAGTAGCGACGTGTGAACAGGGTTCTCAGGGTTGCAGCCGCAGCATTTTTGATATCGGTTTTGTTGAAGCTTTTGCTGCGGTTGCGAGCAGTATTGCCACCCAAATGTGCCAATGATACTTTTATTGTTTGGATGTATTTTAATGTTAGATGTGATTAAAATAAATTATTTGTAACAGTTATTAAATGCACAACACAGTCTAAGCATATTTGCTGACAATATAATTCACTTTTTTAATTTTCTGTAGCGTAGTTTCAAACAGGAGGATTGTCAACATTGATTACTTGAATATGCTGTTGGTTATCATTTAAGTATATAGGCGCTTTTAAAAGCTTTATAGTAAAAAATAATGTCAATTTCTGAATACTAGTTAGGACAGAAAAGCAAATAATAGATAAGTAAGCTTTCGCATGAGTTTGTTAATAATGCGAACATAACCACAAAATGTATATTGAGAAGTTAACACGGAGATGGAAACCTGCAGCATGACTGCGGCTGCAAAAGTAGCGCCTTGTGTGTGAACAGACTCGCAACCTCCAGATGCAACTTTTGCTGCACTCGGGTTGCGCAGCCCGAAAAGTAGCGTGCACCGCGCTACTTTTGGCTTACGTGTGAACACGACACGCAACTTTTGCAGCTGCAGTACAAAAGTTGCGCAGCAAAAGTAGAGACATGTGACCGTACTTTTACTTGAATTTTTTTTTTATGTTTTATTTAACGACGCTCGCAACTGCAGAGGTTATATCAGCGTCGCCGGATGTGCCGGAATTTTGTCCCGCAGGAGTCCTTTTACATGCCAGTAAATCTAGTGACATGAGCCTGTCGCATTTAAGCACACTTAAATGCCATCGACCTGGCCCGGGATCGAACCCGCAACCTTGGGCATAGAAGGCCAGCGCTATACCAACTCGCCAACCAGGTCGATTTTTACTTGAAGATATGTGTCAGAGGAAGAGCAATTGTTTGTATACATCCGAAGTCTGATTAGTGTAATATGTAGCTAATCGGCGATGTATGCATTGGAAAGGGGAAAGGAACTGGCCACCCTACTCCTATCTCCTGGCCTCGTTGCCTCATGAGTGATGCCTTATTGGTGTTACTTATGAACAGAGATCGGAAGTTTGGCAGAATGCCTTTTTAAATGTGATAAATCTATCTTCATTTTGAAAGTAAACCTGTATGAATTATACCTATGTGATTGAAACGTCGCAGTTTTATGTTGCCCTTTTCTGCCTTTTTTAAATATAAATGCCTAATTTATAAAATAAATGCTTTTTTGCCTTTATTTGATCATTTATCTATTATTTATTAATTTATTATTAAAATGCCTACAGGTATATTTTAATTTATTTTTATAACCGCTACAATGAAAGTGACTTCACCGAATGTACTGTATATTATTGTCTTTCAATCAGTTCATATTCGCTTTGCAAAAATGTGTAAGCCGGACAAATCTAACATAATTAACACTAGTAAGTCCACTAGTTAATCAATTAAAAATATCACAATATCATGTCAGTGTCTATGATAACAGAATATTAGAAAGTAATCAAGAAATACTCGGCAATGAATACATTAATAGAAAAGAGTTGTATGTATTAAAGGGATGGTGGATCGAAAAATAGAAATGTGAAGGTCCACCATAACTGTGAATTGTAAAGTTGACTGACAAAAAAATATCATAATATCATGTCAGTGTCTATGCACACATTTGGTCCTCCCACCCCACAGTCATACAATATGTCACTCACACAAAATGTTTCAATTAACTTTCGTCCAAACTTAGCATCTTGCTTGATCAGATTGTACTCTTGTATCTACTCGTAATTACTGCTTTCATACGTACACGCAGTAGCGGCTGGTGGTCAAAATAATGGGTGTGCTGCAATTTCTATATTGGCCTACTGCATACACTTATATGTATTTATCCTAATTTGAGACTCGCCTAGTGACGAAATATGAAGTCCATACGTCGTTCCTTCCTACTGCAGAACTTATCAATTACCCTGGTGTTAAACCCTTCAACTTGGGTATCATACTCTTTTCTATTGACAGTGTTACTTCACAGAATGGATCCTGTGAATTGTTGGAGGCTATGTATCGTAACAATTGAACAGCTCCATCTATATTCCGGAAGGCAGGTGTTCCGTATAGAACTCAAAGTTGTGTCTTTAACACTCTTTTGTTCAGTACAGTATAGCTGTTGACAGCAACTTCAAGTTCGCGTTCAGGAAAATTAGGCTATCCAAAAATTGCCAGAAAATTTGCTGTTTAACAATTTTGTTGCATCTAGATAGCTTAAAGACTGGAAACGGTGAGTAGTTTTCTGAATTATACAGTCACATACTTCCTTGGCTTCAGTTTTCTGGGATTCCATTCTCCGTCGCTTGCTGACTGATTCAGGAGGAACCTCAAAAACCAGGTAGACGGCAGCAGCAGTCGGACACTTGAATTACCAAATACATTGTAAATAGTTCCGAGTTCTTCCACAAACAAGCATTCTCTCGTTACGCTTTACTTTTGCAATTTCCAAGCTGTGTTGTGCTGAAGCTGACTACAGCACTTCCCCGCGTAAAAATAGCCAATCAGGGCAGTGATTTCAGCTTCGCACATGCGCATTAATTGTCTACATTCTCATTTAGAGTTTTGAGTAGCACATTGTACCCCCTGAGGCACCAAAGAGCTAAGAGCGAAGACTAAACACTCTATTACGCGTCATGAACATAACCACGGAAAATTGTCAAATGGCAGATCAGATACTATGGTGGTATTGCAAATACATTATTTGAGCAAAAATTATCATTGTGCTGTAGCACTGTAGCACATAAGGACGGGCCGCCCCTGTGTACACGGCACATTTATAGTGCAGATCCTGCATATTTGACCAGGAATCCATAATGTGAAATGATGACGTGAGTGACTACTTTGGAGCATTGTTGAATTCAAGTTTAAAAATAGTCAGAGCACAGTTTGTCCTCTAGGGGCTTCCCCGTCGTCTGTGGTGTCAGAACAAGACTGCGAACCTGGCATGATGTTTAGCACCGTTCTTTGATCTGAAACGCTAAAGTTTTGTAGTTGATAGGGATTTTCAAAGTACACTCAATTGCAATGGTTTATAAACGGTGTTAGTCTTCAAAAAATTGGCGGGGGCGTATGAAAATGGCTTTCATGGAAGTTTATGGAATCGATATGTCTGGGCGGATGATCAAAGCGCAATAATGCAATTACGGTTGTGCACGTGAAACGCTGAGATGATGAGCCACTGGTCGAGACCGACGAGTTGGAAAAAAAAATGGAGCTTACACCGTGATGAAATGTAATTATTTTGTATTTGATAATTTTTCATTTCTCTCACTTTCAATAAATTTCTATTACTGATGACATAAATTGGTAGATTGCAGTGACCCAAAATTGGAGCGCTCGTGGATCCCCCACGCCAATAATTTGATTCGAATTCAGAGGGGTTCAAGTGGTATTATGAGGATTCTAATCCGTTTTAGAGATTGTCACAGAAATACACATTTTCAGCCTCAAATTTGTTTTCATCTGTCTGTCTTTCTGTGGATAGTAATTTCTCATATTACTGGACGCACTTTGTTCATACCTATGTACTAGTCAATTTCTCCAGGAATTATGCACACAAAGTGACAGGGGATTTGGGGAAATCCCTATGACTGTGTGTAGCGTCTATACAGTAATTTGGGTAATGGAAATGGCATAAATAGAAATAAATTGCTGTAACAGTTAAGTGTGTTTAATGAATGAAATGAAATAAGCTGAAATAACATTCAATAATAATAATAATAATAATAATAATAATAATAATAATGTTGTTGTTGTTTAGTCAACTATCCGGAGACAGGTTTGAACCTCATAAGCAGAGACCGGAAGTTTAGGCATTATGAATCATTAAAATAGACAGGCAAAAAGGCATCATAAAAGCTAAAATAGGTAGGCAAAAAGGCATTATAAATAGCTAAAATACGCAATAAAAGGCAATTACAAAAACCTTGCACTAGATCCAAAACCTTGCTCGTTCCACAAAGGGATTTCGGCAGGAAGAAAAGTTTTACATAAGTCAAATGAAAATTGAGATTTTCGACTCGATGTTGCAATTATTAATGTTGGAAGCAAAGAAATCTTCTTCCCAGTAGCCCTTGGAAAGTGCATTTTTGTGTTTGGTTGTACTGATATGTTGAGATATGAAATATTTAGCTAGCTACAACAACGTCACAGTGAAAACTGAAAGAAAAATAACCGTTAAAAATAACGTTAGACCCGCACTCACTGTTGCCTTGTCAAATAAACACAAGCGATAATTAAAACGCTTCGCACCATCCTCAGAGCCTACTAGATCACTGCGTCATCTCGAACTTCTCTGCCTGTTATGTGGGTGTGTTTGATTGTTGAAAGGTGTTGAAGAGTGGAGTCAAATAGTGTGTGTGTACTGAAATTGATCTGTGTGTTAAGAATTTGATCGGGGTGTGTTTAGTGTGTTTCTGTAAATAACTGTTTTATACTAAATAATAATAATAATAATACTTTATTGCCAAAACAAGAATAATATTGCTTTTTATATGAAAACACTCTACCATCCCCAGAAAGAGTGAGTTACATACTCGTTTTTTTTATTTTATTGAGTTATTTTACGACGCTATATCAACATCTAGGTTATTTAGCGTCTGAATGATATGAAGGTGATAATGCCGGTGAAATGAGTCCGGGGTCCAGCACCGAAAGTTACCCAGCATATGCTCGTATTGGGTTGAGGGAAAACCCCGGAAAAACCTCAACCAGGCAACTTGTCCCGACTGGGATTCGAACCCGGGCCACCTAGTTTCGCAGCCAGACGCGCTGACCGTTACTCCACAGGTGTGGACTACATACTCGTGCTCAGGGGGCATTCCACATAATGTTTATATTATAAAAAAAATTACATAGATATTACAAAAATTGTCTCTCTAAATAGCAAATTTTAATTGATTTTTTTTAAATGAGGAGCATTAGCAAAATGCAACATAACGAACTTTCAATAAAATTACAAAGTCAATACAATAGTTACAAAACAGGGCTAATTACGGAGATAAAAGTAGAGCATCAAGTCAAGCGCAAAATGTAAGTTGTAATGAATAATTAGTATATTGAAATTAAGAAAAAGGAAGAAAGGACATGAATACTAAATAATTTGCTTAATTTTTTTCTTAAGTTATTAAACTCAAAATAATCAAGGTCAGGACTTATTATCAAAATAGAGCTGTATAACCTTAGCCCTTTAACTCTTGCTATGATTTATTCCAGTGGTTGTGTAACATTTAGGTTCAGCTAAAGGACATGTCAAATTTCTTCTGGTAGGATAAACATGTTGTTCTTCTTCATGTTTAATGCTATTTTTATGATAATATTTTCATAATTTATATGTATAGATTTATTCAATTTGAAAAACATTAAAATCGGAATAAATAAAATTTGTTTGAAAATCAAATGACTTGTTTAAACAAATTTTAATTATCCGCTTAAATGAAACAAAACAAAACAATGTGGATGCACATTAAAAATTTGTTTAAAAAAGCAGAAAGATTACTCAACTGAATTGTTGTATAAACATTTCAAAGTTTTCAACATAAAACAAATTTATTATTTTATTTTATTAAAATATTTTCACAGAAATCTTAATAACTTTGAAAGGTATATACATAAATATAGAACTAAAAATACGAATTCTCTGCGTTTGTCTGAACCTAAATGTAAAACCAATTCAGCTTTTTATCATAGCATGAGTCAAGGTCCCAGATTATTAAACAAATTTTATTCTAATATTATTTTAAACACGAATCCTCTCCAAATTAATAAAAAATAAAAAAAAATCTGTTGGATTTATAGTTTGGTTTAAACATGATAAACACTTTTTAATCTGTATTCTCTCTCAATTTTAATTTTATTTTTGTCTGTATTGGAATCCCCCCCTGAGCACGAGTCCTACTCATTCAGGAGTGGGCTAGTTTATCTTACATTGTATTAACTTGTATTCATTTCAAACTTACTAGCAATAAAATAAATAAATAAACATAACCAGCCCGATTGAAATGGTGATAGCGAGATGGTATTTGGCGAAACGAGTCCAAGAATTTTTCATAGGATTACCTGACTTTTACCTTGCATTTTGTGAAAATCTAAGAAAAAACTCAACCATATAATCGAGCCAAGCGGGAATCAAACCCATGCCCGAGCACAGCTCTGGATGTTATTGATAATAATGATTTCTTCATTATATAGACTATAATATGAGCATATTATAAATTCTTATTTGTATTCTTTACAGAAATCCATATCCGTCTCTTGGATTCTGCAACGAATGCTGCTCTAGGGGGTTTGCAGTGTCTATAGATACTATTAGTGACAGTTTTCGCAGTAAAATAATTTTGACTCTTTGTATGACGTTTCAGTGAAAGTAATTACGCCTACTTTGTGTGCGAATGAATAAAGTTATTCAGAGGGTTTTCATAAAAGTAAAATTGCAGTTTTATTCAGACTGTAATGGAATTTGCAATTATTTATTAAATAGCGAAAAATATTAATTTGTCCACAATTCTGTTCTCCAAACAAGAATAGCCTTTGTTCAAGCCTGTATGATATTCATAAGAAAATTCTAAGACCTTCTTATTAATTAAAAGCTTAATTTCTTCAGTATTAGAAGAACAATAGAACAAAGCTCTTTTACATCATAACTCCATAGTCATTTTTCGTTGTCTTCTGAGAATTCGTCATACTGTTCAGTAATTCTTCTGTAGTGATTGTATTACAAAATTTTTTACTGATTTCTTCCTATTCCGAATGTTTACTTATTTTCTGGATTTCTTGTAAAACCATCGCAGCATTGCATCGAGATGTGCGGATTTTGGTCTATCAAAATCTTTCTTTCTTATATACCACGAAACCGGGCACTTCAGACTTTTCAACAAGCTTTCGCAATGAAGACAAACTATAGAACTTCGTTTCGAATTTCGATACCGACTAATATTACAAATGATAGTGATTTTGTAACTGTTATGTTGGCAGCTGAGACAGATGTTGTCGTTATTGGAGTTCCAGGAAATAAAATTGTACTATATTTCTGAGCCGGATACTGGAAGCTAATGACATTTGAATTTGCTAATAATTAATTAATATCTGTATTAATATTAATACATAATAGTTATTTCATGTGTTGCATTGCATTGTGGTTATAATTCAAGACTAATCAGATAAGTGTAAATAAATATAATATACTTGGGTGTGATAATGCAGGTGGGTAATCGATAGAAATACCATTTCACATTTTAATGAATTTCTTTCGTGTTTAGATTTTTATTACAATAATGCCAAAGAGAGGAAAAAGCGACTCCACCAAAAAAGCGTAAAGCGCGCTGCGAGAGTGTGGATAACATCCCCTACTGGCGTTCTATTCTTTCCGATTTAACCGAAAGAAAATAATGAAGAAGGAATTATGCTCACGGAGACAGCAATTTTATTATAACTAGAATAGCAAAATTATTAGGAGTAAGTATTCTTAAGCATACATTTGATGGTACTATTCGGTTTTCGGAGTTAGTACTAATAATTTCACGTGTTCAAATAAAATACATTTTTAGGTTACAGTAGGTCTTATGAATCAATTGTTTAGTCACACCAATGAATTTCATATTGCCAGACAAAATATCTAACATATTGATCCCTTTCTCGTATAGTTTGCCAACGAAAATATGTTACAAATTATTTATCTATTTAGAATAACCTTCCAACATAAAGGTAAAGTACCGTAAGTAAATAAGTCATTCAGTACGTAGGATCGTGATTTTACATCATATGATGATATCTGGTAACAGTTGGCAACACTGACAAGACGGCAATATATGCAGTTTAGGAACTGTTCTTACGTGACCCTCGCTATACTTAAGATTCAATTGAACGGAAAAGATGCTCTGACTTTCTTTTAATAGAATTAAATTCACTGATGTCTTAACATATTACTCCAGCTGCAACAAGAGACAGTTCTGAGATCAATAATGCATTATCTGTATCCACCATCACTGACGAAGCTTTATCGAGAGGTCTGCTAGTTCTTTCCGCTATTGTCCGTGACACACAAAGATGACAAAAGCATCAGTCAGATTAAAAAGGTGAAGAAATATCAGGTGCGAAAAAGTAATTGTAGGCATATCTTCTACACAATATTCACTGCCATCGCGTGGGATTACGTAATATTTTTTTATAGGATAACAAATATACACAGAAGTAATTAACACATTTTGGTATTCAATTTTTTAACATTATTTATGGCGATGCGACTTCCCAACACTGCATATTTGAATGAAGTTTGTGTTATGTTTGCAAACATGCTATATATTTGCATTGTATGTGGATTATTCGTTTAAATTATGATTTTTGATACTGGTAATTAATATGTCAAACAACTCGTAAAGTAAACATTTCTACCCGATGTATTTTATATTGAAACAAAAATGTAAATATGAAAAAAAATCAGAAACATATAGGCCTATGTCGATTTTATTTTAGTAACTTCAAAATGTGACAGGCCGCGTGTAGCGTGGGTCGTATAAATGAACCTAAAAGGCAATGTTAAACTACTATAAAGAAGAACTTCAAAATGTATAATTAATGACCACTAACAGAAGAGACTGTGGGACTATTTTCCTATTTCATACAATTAAAATGTTCTTTTGTACCATCTACTTTTGTATCTTCCATAGTCTCGCAGATCGTTAATATACAGGGTGATTCACGAAGATTGTGCAGTACTCTAGGAGATAATTTTTAGCATCATTCTGATGAAAAAAAGGTTCATATAAACATATGTCATATTTTTTTTTTATTGAGTTAGTTCGCCCTACTGAATGTTAAACATAAACATAGATCTTATGAAGGATTAAGCATTTAAATTATTTACAACAATGGTACTGGGTGTATTATAAATTCAATGAAGAACATTCACATTATTACTCACCTGAAAAATCTGTATTGAAGCCGATTTTCAAAGCCCCCACCTTCTGCAGCAATACACGTAGCCGCTCGAGTGTGAACTGCGCGCGCTGCATTTCCTAACTTTCGTTGTATGTATGTATTTATTTACACTGCAAGTGGTCAAGCACCACTGCAAGTGGTCAAGCAGTGGTATTTACAATATAAACAATACACAATAAAATGATAAGCAGTACACAATAAAATTTACAATACACAATACAATTTTGCAACACATATACAATTTTATACATAATACAATAAGAATACACAATACAATTTAACACAATAACAATAAAACATAAATAAAATACCTAATTTTACAATACAAACTACATAATTGTGTATAGGCCCTACATAAGTTTCAATAGTCTTTCACTTTACTCTCATCTCATTCCCTGTAGTGGCACTATGACGCATTTCACTGACACTTTAGCACACATTTCACTGACACTCTGTAACACATTTCACTGACACTATAGAACACATTTCATTGACGCTATAAATTATCACTGATCGGAACTGTTCACTGCACTGTAAAACCATAACTTCACTGACTCACCTCGCTTCACTGATACAACAGTTCACATAAGTCAAATAATTACATCCTTATACATACTTACAAACAGAACTACATTTAAACTAAACATTTCTAGTCTAAGCCCCTCTTACACGCTATTTTTAAATAATTTACAATTCAAACCAAGGAAGTAACTCGTCAGGATAGATAAATACATGTCACCTTAAAAAATTAAATGTTGAATGTCACCTTAATTTTAATTTGCACTTTATACACAACTTTTTAAGTTATTCTTGAAACTCCTTAAGGAAGGACAGCCCTCAAAGACCGCTGCAGGTAGGTCATTCCAATCATTTATAGTTCTATTTAAAAATGAGAATTTACCTACATCCGTTTTCTGTTTCCTACATTTGATTTTAAAATCATGATCGTTCCTACCATAGTACGTTGGCTTTTCTAACCGAGCCGTTATGTCTACCCATGCTTTCTGACCTAGATATGCTCTATACAATGAGAATGCTGTAATTGTATATAAACAATGATGTTCGGATGCTAGGTAGATTAGATACGTTGTACCAGTGTTGAGTTATCTGTAACCGTGATCCTGATGTCACGAGATTTTGTGTCGCTGCTATCAGCTGTACTGTAACACATACAGCTCCAGACGTCCAGAAAGAGAGAAGTTTACAAGAATGCGTGTTACGGAAGAAAGAAACGTGATTTTATCCGAAATTGTTCAAAATCGAACACATATAGGTATATGAACGTTTTCATCAGAATGATGAGAGAAATCACAACCTAGAGTATTGCACAATCTTCGTAAATCACTCTGTATAATGAAGAGCAATTTTGAGTAGTCACTCATTGTCCATATTGTCGATATGTAGACATATTTCTTCGACTGCATGTTTAACTTTTAATTTGTCGATATTTCTTTCCTCTTCAAAATGTGTAAATCCTAAATGCGGTCTTAAGAAGAGAATCAGTTAAGAGACTCGCTAGGTAAGGAAGCACTTCACATTTTGCTTCCTAATTAACTTTTTTTTTTGTTGGTTATTTATCGGATCGGCGCTGCATCTCGTTTTTGGCTACAGTGCTAGCTCACTAACCTTCTATCCAAGCGTCCCGGATTCGATTCAGGTCAGGGTGGGATTTGTGGTGGACTTGCAGAGAGTTTTTCTCGGGATACTCCCATTTCCGTCTTTCATTTTATTTATTATCCCTAATAGTAAAAAAATAGGCTGTGGTGATGTCTGGAGTTAATACGGTTTTCCGATGCTGATCTATGTTGTAAGGGTTTTGAGCTCTGGGTTCGGGTTCGTCAGTAGATGATGGGACATTACCTCCAGGGCCCAAGAAGGATGACCATTCTGTCAGCGTCGGATTCACGAATATCACTCAGGTCATCCCGTTGTAGGCTGCTTAGACAATCATTACACATAGGGCGTATAATCGGCCTAAACGGCCTAAGTTCAAGGATCTAGCTGTCGTGGAAAAAATCAAATGGAAATCAATAATAATAATCCGTGGCGCTACAGCCCTTGAAGGGCCTAGACCGACCATGCCCACATGCCGAAGCAGAGGTGGACGATCATCCAACCAGAATGGAGATATCGTGTGGTTAGCACGATGATCCCCCCAGCCGTTATAGCTGGCTTTCGCAACCGGATTTCGCTACTTATCGTAGCTCCCCAAGTGCATCACGATGCTGGGTGGGCACAGGTCCCATACACTGGCCGAAATTGCATGAGAAAATGTCTTCCGCCATGAGGACTCGAACCAGCGCGCATTCCGTAATGCGAGTCCTAGGCAGGATGCCTTAGACCACGACGCCACGGCGCGGGACAAACGAAAATCAATAACTTCGCTTTATCAACTACTAGCGTCAATGGAATTGGTGATAGCGAGATTGTATTTGGCGAGATACGGCAGAGAATTCGCCATAGATTATCTGACTTTCGAGTTATAGTTTTCGAAAAACTCAGAAAAAAATACAACCAGATAACCACACCCGAGAGCAGCAGAGAAATGCTCTACCGCCTAAGCTACGCCGTGGCCTCATTATCTTATAGCTGCGTAAAATACTCCACACCTCTCCGAGATATCCCAAACGACTTTCCATGAAAACTTGCCTCACAATCAGTAATACTCGTGGTAATGTTCAATCGTTCTGGTTAACTGAAGCAGCTCTTTCCTATTCAAGTAGATCAGCATGTCGACCCCTGCTGTGCTTCCCATGTCAACTTGGGGGCAAAAGTCGATAGTCTGATATATCAGCAGTTTGCAACTAGCAAATAACAACTCTTACTGTCACGCGAGGTAAGACTATCGACGGACGAGAGGATGAGAAGTGATGAGTGCGTATCAGACTGTTGTTTGCGAAATAAATTGCACGATTTTTGTCACAATTAAAGAGAGTAGCAAACGAAAAAACGCGACATGTATGAAACTTGTACCAAATTCTAGGGTTTGAAGAGTAGACTCCAATATGTTAGACAAGAAGCGTAAATGGTCAGCCATTTTTTTATTAAAGTCGAGAACGTAGCATGTAAAAGTTGTACGATGTAAGTAAATATGCACAATTAAATTTTACATATTTACGTTAGGTAACTACATGCAGACCTATGTTAAGATCATTTCAAATACTATTTTTCTGTTTACGAAAGCCGGCATCTAAAAGTGACATGAATAATAATAATAATAATAATAATAATAATAATAATAATAATAATAATAATAATAATAATAGTAATAGTAATAATAATAATAACAATAATAATAATAATAATAATAATAATAATAATAATAATAATAATAATAATAATTTATAACTACGTGCAGGCCTATGTTAGGCGTCATTCATTCATGCTGTTCTGCCCAGGGGAAAGCCTTTCACTGCAAACCCAGCATTCTCTAGTCTTTCCTATTTTCTGCTTTCCTCTTTGTTTCCTCATATGATCCATAATCTTAATGTCGTCTATCATCTGATATTTTCTTCTGCTCCGAACTCTTCTCCCGTTCACCATTCCTGCCAGTACATACTTCGGTAGGCAGTTTCTTCTCAGCCAGTGACCCAGCCAATTCCTTTTCTTCTTTCTGATCAGTTTCAGCACATGTCTGGCCGCGAAACCAGGTGGCCCGGGTTCGATTCCCGGTCGGGACAAGTTACCTGGTTGAGGTTTTTTCCGGGGTTTTCCCTCAACCCATTACGAGCAAATGCTGGGTAACTATCGGTGCTGGACCCCGGACTCATTTCACCGGCATTATCACCTTCATCTCATTCAGACGCTAAATAACCTAAGCTGTTGATAAAGCGTCGTAAAATAACCTATTAAAATAAAAAAATCAGTTTCAGCATCATTCTTTCTTCATCCATTCTTTCCAACACAGCTTTCCAACACATTCTGTCCATTTCACATGGTCCATCCTTCTCCATATCCACATTTCAAATGCTTCTATTCGCTTCTCTTCACTTCGTCGTAATGCCCATGTTTCTGCTCCATGCATTGCTACACTCCACACAAAGCACTTCACTAGTCTCTGCCTTAGTTCTTTCACCAGAAGTCCGCATACATCGAACTGTAACCACATCCGAAACTATAGTCCCGTCGCTCTAATTTCCGGCAGCCAATCACGTTGCAGGTCGGCTACATTTAAACGTGTGCGTGTTGTGATTCGCTGATGAAGACGTCATGCATTTCCTAAGGCTGGATAAATACTTAATATAATCGCCCGCCATTTTGGCTCTTTTGTTGGCGTTTCGTAGAAAGCACACGAGGACGTTAATTGCCGCTCAATTATTTGCTCAATTACAGTGCGTTTGATTTATTATCATAGGAGCTACGACATGATAATGTTTAACGGTGTGGCAAATAGATCCCTCGTCTGGTAGCTCGGCAACGAAAGAACAAAAATGGCGAACGATACAACCTACCTAGACTTTATAGAGCCTTGACTTCCTAAGACGTAAGCAAAGAGGAGGAGTCACGCCGGGAATAACAACGTCGCGACTATAGATCGGTACATGCGAGAAACTGGTTTTAATACATGCGAAACAATGAAAGAATATAAATACTGAACAGTAAAGACAAATTAGCTGCAGGTTTGGTATTCGGGCGTGGGTTCGAATCCCACTTGGGTTGATTACTGGGTTATTTATAACGACAATTGCAAATTAAGTAGAATTATTTAAATTCTAGTACGAGAAATGAACATGTCTGAAGAGAACCTGCATAATATCCGCGAAAGATTCCACTTGGGGGCGGAAGGTGGAATATCAGCAGTGTGGTATAGACCTAGCTTATTGTAACGCCACACGATAATAGGGCTCTGCAGCAAATCCCGCTCTTGACTCACAGTGATGACCCCTGGGAAATACCGCCTGTGGCTTTAACCCAGGGTGTAGTAAATGACACAGGGTGCAGGATGGAAAGCATAAACCTCAGAACGGGACCTCTTGGCTAGGAAATGAAATCATTAAAAATTTCATTAATTTGTCGTACAGAATAATATCTGTAATATTGACAATTAATATTTGAGAAGAAAAATTCGCTCCGGCGCCGGGGATCGAACCCGTAGCTAGCAGTGCATATTTCTGTACAGATTACTGTGCACTTAATTGCGGAATCCCGGCCAAACAAGTCACTCAGTTGAGTGCGCCCCCTTGTATGATGGCAGTTGACTTGGACATAAAATGTCAACGTATATGCCTAACTTGGAGTCAGGCCGATCCAGTGCTGTGGATTGAATTCGGCGTAGCTCAGTGGTCAGAACGCTTGGTACGTAGAACCAAGGACCCGGACACCGGAGCGAATTTTTTTCCTCAAATATTAATGGGAAATGAAAACTCAAAAAAGACAAAAATGTATGTAGTAACTGACCTGTCTCGGGGAGACGACCCCGAAATAAAGTCCCGATTCTCGATGATAGTAGCTTTTGAAAATGGCTATTTAGCTTCCCATACAAGACTGACTTTTATTCTCTAAAAATAAGTATCAAAATTAGGAGCCGCAGAGTACCTGGAATTCAGTGTCTGAAAGGAAGAAAAGAACAGAACTTTGTTACATCAGAATTCGAATACGGGACTCTGGTACCACTGAATTTTAACAATTTAAGAGTGCCGTGAACTTAAAAACTTAGAGCTATCAAACTTCTATTTTTACATTCATATGGATATATCTAGCCTATGTGAATATTCTGATTATGAATTATATCTTATGATTTTAACCTATGATTGGTTGTTCTGCTGATGACGGTTATGATAATGGTGATTATGATGGTGACGATAACTATGACTATTATTATTATTATTATTATTATTATTATTATTATTATTATAGTGCGTTAAAATATAATGTACTATTAAGAAGAAAAGTGAAGAAATGTTTTTGAGCCACGCATAGGCTGGAATACTGCATATAAGAACGAACATCCCGTAAATATTGCTATCTATTAATATTTATGTTTGTAATGTCAAGTCTGTATTAACTGAGTATAGTTACGCTTGTATTGTGCACTCGTATATTTCGTATCCATTTCAAAGTACAACTAAATAACATTATTTAAAAAATACATTACAATCATCCAAAATTTATAATAAACTCTTCCAAGTAGGTTATGTATATATATCCTCCCCTTGTATGTAGGAATGGACTCGTCTACATTGTCATTTTCTCGGATATGACATAAGCATTTCCTTGGTAATATCAGTGTAATTTCCATTCCACAAAATGCTTTCATTTTTATGTTAGTATGTAGCACGTATGGGCGAATCCAGAAATGCATATAGTGTGTTAGTTGAAAGGCCGGAGGGAAAAAGATCTTTGGGGAGGCCGAGACGTAGATGGGAAGATAATATTAAAATGGATTTGAGGGAGGTGGGATATGATGAGAGAGACTGGATTAATCTTGTTTAGGATAGGGACCAATGGCGGGCTTATGTGAGGGCGGCAATGAACCTCCGGGTTCCTTAAAAGCCATTAATTAAGTAAGTATGTAGATCGAATATAGAAGTTACAATTCGAAAATAGTTTATTATATTTTAGTGAATCTGATTTATTTCGCTACTGCGATGATAATTTGTTAAATAAAGTGTAGAAAGTAAGATTTCATTTCTTATTGTTGTTGTTTTTTTATTTTCAGTTTAGGGCTCATCTTTCATTTGTATAGTTTTTCATGTATGGACATTATGATAATACATACTTATTTTTATTAATTATTATGAAATAAGATATAAAAAACAAGGAAAAATAGCTATAAAATGAAATCGCAATGTAATCCAATCACGTTTGGGATAATTTTTCAGAATTAATTATTTTGAACCAACATGTTTGCTAGAGTCCTTAGAAAATTATTTTAAAATTTACTGAGATTGCTAATGAACCCCAGTATACGTATATAAATGAATTAAACACCAAAATGATCGCTCATCTCTTATCCCCGTGTGAAGAACGAACGCTATCTGTACATCTTCAGCTCTACCCACTCAACTTGGTTTGAACCTATTGCCGCCATTACGATATCTGACCCATTCGTGTTACAGTGCACCAAGTGGTTTGTGGTAGCGTTTGTGTTTGACGTCATTGGCATACACCACAACTCTCTAGCAGCTTCCTAAGAGCAGAATTCACCAACACCCTGTTTGTCAGCAAGACATCTCACTTGCTAAATGGGACGAGAGGCATCGGTTTGCTCGTCTAAACCCTCAGGCTCATTTCAGTGAGTGACTTGATTTTGGCTGTAAAAAGGACTCTGTCGTGCGGGTCAGCCTAACAAAGGGCGAGATGCCTTCAAGTTAGACTTGAACGCCCTCATGTTGACGCTTCATACGGGCTGAATGGAGAACTCGTAGCATTCTCTGAACACAAGGCGCTCACCAAGCAATTCCAAACATGTCAATTGATAGTAGACTGAAAACTGTTCACCATTATGATAAACAGTCTAAAAAAATGTGTCACCTGAAATGATATCTAGTTGTCAATAAGTTCTATACCCTGAACGCAGAAGATATTTTTTAATTTTTTTTTTATTTTATTGGGTTATTTTACGACGCTGTATCAACATCTAGGTTATTTAGCGTCTGAATGGAATGAAGGTGATGATGCCGGTGAAATGAGTCCGGGATCCAGCACCGAAAGTTACCCAGCATTTGCTCGTATTGGGTTGAGGGAAAACCCCAGAAAAAACCTCAACCAGGTAATTTGCCCCGACCAGGATTCGAACCCGGGCCATCTGGTTTCGTGGCCATACGCGCTGACCGTTACTCCACAGGTGTGGACCAGAAGATATTAAAAGTCTGTTTGAACACTACATGACAAATTAATTATCCATGGCTACATACATACGTACTTAGGCAGGTCTTTCACTGCAAACCCAGCATTCTACAATCTTTCCTATTTTCTGCCTTCCTCTTAGTCTCCGCATATGATCCATATATCTTAATGTCGTCTATCAGCAGATATCTTCTTCTGCCCCGAACTCTTCTCCCGTTCACCATTCCTTCCAGTGCATCCTCCAGTATCAGTTTCTTCTCAGTCAGTGATCCAACCAATTCCTTTTCCTCTTTCTGATCAGTTTCAGCATCATTCTTTTTTCACCCACTCTTTCCAACATAGCTTCATTTCTTATTCTAAATCGGCCTGGTTGGCGGAGTTGGTATAGCGCTGGCTTTCTATGCCCGAGGTTGCGGGTTCGATCTTGGGCCAGGTCGATGGCATTTCTTTAAATGCGACAGGCTCATGTCAGTATATTTACTGACATGTAAAATAACTCCTGCGGGACAAAATTCCGGCACACCGGCGATGCTGATATAACCTCTGCGAGCGTCTTTAAATAAAACATAAAATTTATTAACATTTTTCTTATTCTGTCTGTCCATTTCACACGCTCAATCCTCCTCCATATCCACATTTCATACGCTTCTAGTCGTTTCTCTTCTCTTCGTCGTAATGTCCATGTTTCTGCTCCATACATGCCACACTTCACACAAAGCACTTCACTAGTCTCTTCCTTAGTTCTTTTTTTCCAGAGTTCCGCAGAAGATGTTGCTTTTTCTAGTAAAAGCTTCCTTTGTCATTGCTTTTTTTTACTTCCTGGCAGCAGCTCATGTTACTGCTTGTAGTACACCCCAAGTATCTGAAGCTGTCTACTTGCTCTAATGGCTCATTTAGTATTCGTACGTTCACCTTCTTTATTTTTCTTCCGACAACCATGGTCTTCGGCTTGTTTGCATTTATCTTTGTCCCACAGCTGTCATTTAGCTCCAGTACCATATCCCTTAGTATCGTCTCTTCTTCTGCTAACAACGCCATATCATCAACAATTCTTATGCACTTTGTTCTTTTTCCTTCTACTGTCACCCCTCGCATGTTCTGAAAACAGTTCTTCACTAAATTTTCCAAGTATATATTGAACAGGGTAGGTGATAAAGGGCATATGTTTACATTTTTTTCTCTCCTGTCGTTGCCCCTGATGAACCATGGAAGGTTAGAAAAGTATGATGATAATTGAGCAATTGAAATGTCGGAAGGGAAAATGGGAGCATCTCCCTTAAATCTTCCAAAAACACAGTCTCTTACTTACTTACTTGCTTACTGGCTTTTAAGGAATCTGGAGGTTCATTGCCGCCCTCACATAAGCCCGCCATTGGTCCCTATCCTGAGCAAGATTAATAATCCATTCTCTATCATCATATCCCACCTCCTGCAAATCTATTTTAATGTTATCTTCCCATCTATGTCTCTGCCTCCCTAAAAGTTTTTTTTTTCCCTCCGGCCTCCCAACTAACACTCTATATGCATTTCTGGATTCGCCCATGCATGCTACATGCCCTGCCCATCTCAAACGTCTGGATTTAATATTCCTAATTGTTTTTTATTTTATTGGATTATTTTACGACGCTGTATCAACATCTAGGTTATTTAGCGTCTGAATGAAATGAAGGTAATAATGCCGGTGAAATGAGTCCGGGGCCCAGCACCTAAAGTTACCCAGCATTTGCTCGTATTGGGTTGAGGGACAACCCCGGAAAAACCCTCAACCAGGTAACTTGCCCCGACCGGGATTCGGACCCGGGCCACCTGGTTTCGCGGCCAGACGCGCTGACCGTTACTCCACAGGTGTGGACGTTCCTAATTATGTCAGGTGAAGAATACAATTCGTGCAGTTCTGTGTTGTGTAACTTTCTCCATTCTTCTGTAACTTCATCCCTTTTAGCTCCAAATATTTTCCTAAGCACCTTATTCTCAAACACCCTTAACCTATGTTCCTCTCTCAAAGTGAGAGTCGAAGTTTCACAACCATAAAGAACAACCGGTAATATAACTGTTTTATAAATTCTAACTTTCAGATTTTTGGACAGCAGACTGGATGATAAAAGCTTCTCTTTTCTTCAAAATTTCACTTGAACTCTCCGAATTAAATTCTTGCCTCTGTTGTGTAGGGCCGACAAGTGGGCGTTCGGTTGGCGGGGCGCAGCTACGTATATGGTGACGAAGTAAAAACTCTATTAAGAAATATCATCATCTATGACATGATTTGGATGTTCTTGTTTTATATGACATATCAGAATTGTTCTCAGAATTTTATTACTTCGATTTGGCCTTCTTTTTCCTTGAAGTTTACGATATATTGCTGCTTTAACATCTCTTCAATATGCAATGTTTTCAACACGTCCTTTCCAATTTATTTTATACGAACGTGTTGCATCATTGACGACTTGGATATTGAGTTCTTTTCTCATATCCCATTTGCATTATATATTCTGTCCAGCAATGTGTAGTCTTTGACTCTCCTAAGGAACTTCATCCATCCCTATAGCTCTATGTACTAATGTCTTTAACTCGTCTCTTATTAACGTCCAAGATTCGCAACCATACAACTAAGGAAGGAATAATTCCAGGCTATATATTTTACTAATGACAGTTAAAACTTGTTAAATTAACAACTTTATACTCCACTATGTTAACCATATAAAATGTAATATGGTACTTTACCTTATTGACTAGTTTCGACGTGATTTATAGCCATTTTCAAACTTCTAGTGAGGTTTTGGCGGTATTCCGTTCTCTTCTTGCTTAGTACCATATGGGGGGAGGGATAAGTAGAGTTTTTTTTATGTGTGGAGATGTTTTTGTAGTGTATTCTGTATTCTTTGTGCAATCATGTAATTTTAATTTCCTGAAGGAAGATGCAATCTTGTATGTGTTTTTATTTTCGTATGTGTGATGTACTTGCATAGCAACAACTACTTTGCTTCTTTGTTTCTTGTGATTATGTTTCGTCGTTTTTTCATGGTATCTATTATGTTGGGGTTCTATCCATTCTCTTGTGCTATGAACATATTTGGTAGTGTGTACTTCTTCATTATAGTCTTGTTTGTTCATTGGTATGTTGATTAATCTGTGTACCATGCATCGGTCCACACCTGTGGAGTAACGGTTAGCGCGTCTGGCCGCGAAACCAGATGGCCCGGGTTCGATTCCCGGTCGGGAAAGTTACCTGGTTGAGGTTTTTCCGGGATTTTCCCTCAACTCAATATGAGCAAATGCTGGGTAACTTCCAGTGCTGGACCCCGGACCCATTTCACCGGCATTATCACCTTCATCTCATTCAGACGCTAAATAACCTAAGATGTTGATAAAGTAACGTAAAATAACCTACTAAAATAAAAATAAAAACCATGGATCGAAATGCGCATATTCGTATTGTGTTGGGTGACTGGATGTGTTGTCTATGTATGCTACTGTGAGTATGGGTTTTCTACAAATTTTAAACAAATGTTTATTATCGACCTTTGTTATTGTGATATCTGAAAAGTTTATGGATTTGCTGTTCCCAATATCTAGTGTATAGTGTAGTTTTGGATGTATTTTGCTTATGTGTCGGTGTAGATTTTCGATTTATATTTTGTTTTCTTTGTATAGTATGTATCTGTGCCAATATCTTATGTCTACGTTTATCTGTTATTATTATTATTATTATTATTATTATTATTATTATTATTATTATTATTATTATTATTTCAGGATGTGTGTGTCTATTCTATGTTATTTATGAAAATTTCAACGGATGAGGTCAACCTTCGGTTTGGGTGTTTGTTATATGTGAAATTGTTTTGTTTTGTGATACTATGTACCGTAATCTGGATTATTTTTATGTGTTCTTGTGGTATGTTGTTATTATTAAGCATCTGTTCTAGTGTACAGATTAGTTATATCGGACGATGCTAGTGTTGCACTATATGTGTTGCACTTTACTTTAGCTTTATGTTTAATCTTTGCTCTGTCTTCTACCTAAGAATAGTAGAGTGCAATATGCCAAGAAATATAAATTTTAGTTTCTGGCTTTTAAAATTTGAGAAGGATCTTGTGGAGTGATCTTACCTTCGGGTAAATAAAGGTTTTGACTTAATTATTCAGGATATGACGTATCACATATCATGATCAAGATTTAGTCCTAAAGGTACACAAATTCCAGAAGTTGTATCATCTTAAAACGATATTTGATAAAAATAATAAGATATACGTAGGATCTAAGTTTATAAAACTGTGACTGTATCCTTTACAATACATGAATCTGAACACTGGGAAATGAATACGTCGCAAAACAGTTAAGAAAACAGTGGGAACCGAAGAAAGAAATGCATAAGATATTTGGAGACATCTTCAGCTTATACAATAAAATCTTAATTTGCAAAACTCATATCAGTTCCGGATACAATGCCCGCCATCATACAATATTTAGGCCTACTAGGCCTACTTTGTTCCCTGCTCTGTCCGTCAGAGACTTCAGTCCTCTGGCGAGTTGTCCTGCAGTGACATCTGCAGTTTGAATCGAGACGTTGGTAGGTATCACAATATAGTATATACAGTCACGAAGCTCAATATGTAATAAATATGCATCCATAAATAGTTGTTAACCACTAGGATCGCTACTGTTGCCTCATTACAGACAATGCGAAATGGCATCTGTACAGTCTATCGTTCCTAGCAACTTCATCAACTCAAGCTTCGTGACTGTATGTACTAGACTGTTTTAGGTATATTGAGCAATATGTTCGCAAATCAACGAAGAAATTATGTGGGAAACGGTACATTTAGGTTCCTAAAATCTATGTTACTGAATACCTGACTTTTCTCTTCAAAAAGTAGCCACGCCAAGGGTTTTTATCGTCCCTTAAAAGTACATAATTCTCGACTGGATCTTAGCTCACGAGTTTCGGATTCAAAACATGGTAGCAATTTGAACACCTACAAAGATTCGCTTACAAGGTCACTGAAAATTTAAAACGTTAATTCCTAGTACTCGTTTGGAAGTTTATTTCTGTATTGCAGTGAGGGGATTTCTGCTATCATAAATATTCGTTAAGTATATTCGATAAAACTTTAGGATATTTATAACATGCAAATAATTCGTGGAAATTTTCATTGTAGGACATGCATAAACATGAAACAGTGGGCGGCCAAATACGATGCTCCAACAGATAAAGAGAAGTTTCATTCCAGTTCTTCAGCAAACGAAACAACTTCACTTGGAGTAAATATAGACTACGTGCAATATAAGTAATGAGGGAAAAAAATGTAAATACAAAATATATCTCTTGCATAAATTATTTAAATTGATCTAGGAAAAGGGAGAAACACGCATTCTGAATTCTTTTAATATTTACAATTGCAGTATTTCTCACGCATTTATATTTATTGCAGAGAAATATTTTGTGTACGTCAAATTAAAATTGAAGTCGAAAACACAGCCGACTGGAATTTGTGGCAGGTTATTCTTCCGAATAATTGCGTTTCTTCTTCCATATTTTTTTTCATTTAGGCCTAGATCGATTTCAAAACTAAAGGCCTAGGCCTATATTATATTTTATAAGTTATACAGGGTGTCTGACTCAAGCCGTTCATAAATTGTTTTAGGTATCACGGACAACACGACTATAGATGGACACACAATATATTTCGTCGTTGAAATCTCTAACTCACAGCGCTTGTATTTCAGTTTAAGTGACGATTGAAAATAGCTGGAATAATAAATAGACATAGGTTCGGTGGACTAATTGATACAATAATTCATACGATGCGTCTGAGTAAAGAAACATTTATAATACCCAAATGTCTTGAGGATAGTTCCTGGCTCTTAGTTAGAGTTGTGTGTTTGTATGAATGTTTCGACTGTCTGAGAGGGTTCGATATTCGGTCCTTCCTTTCGAACTTTTTAATTTCGAACTTTGATTCCAGTTGATTCTAAAATATTATAATTAATATTAATATATTCTTCGAGCAACAGTGCATATTACTCTGGAATCCCGGCTACCAAGTCACTCAACTGAGTGCGCTCCTTGCATAATGGCAGGTGACTTAATATAAATGTCAACATACATGTCGAACTTGGAGTCAGGCCACAAAGGGACTGTAGGAGGAGGATTCGATCCAGTGCTGTGAATTGAACTTCGGCGTAGCTCAATGGTTAGAGCGCTTGGTACGTAGAACTAAGTACCCGGGTTCGATCCCCGGCACCAGAGCGAAATTTAATCCTCTAATATTAATTGTCACCGTAACAGACGTATTCTGTAGGACCAAAAAATTAATCTTTACTAGATTATAATTAATATTACTTTAAAATGTAAATACGCAGTTCATCGTAACATCATATGAATAAGAATATTATTATTATTATTATTATTATTATTATTATTATTATTATTATTATTATTATTATACCCCCATGATTCCGCCCACGAAACCATTCAATACTACCCACATATCTCGACTGTCATTTGGGCTGCCTAAGCAAAAATGAACGGCTTGAGTCAGACACCCTGTATAATATACTATATTACGTAACATGATAATACATTATATTTAATTGCATTATACTAGATTATACTATACTATACAATGCTATACAGAGTGTTAAAAAATGATAAACGAAACTGAGTTTATGTTTAAGTTTCGATTACTTTTTTAACACCCTGTACTATATTACTATACTATACTAATACTGTACTATATTATATTATATTACATAACAAAAATCTACTGCACCGGTTCATTCCCCGGGACCAACTCAATAAAATTTCTACAACAAATCTTACGTGAGTCAGATAAAAGCAGAAACCCATGCAGATGGTCGGTTAGTCAGTCGATTTTCAGTGGTTCATAACTAAGTCTGTGAAATTTCTCAACCGTTCTCACCTTAATTGATACCATTTGAATTCCGTCTTCATTACAAAGACTTTGGACATTCGGCTACATATAGGCCTACTTGAAGGGTGTTTGAGAATAAGGTGCTTAGGAAAATATTTGGGGCTAAGCGGGATGAAGTTACAGGAGAATGGAGAAAGTTACACAATGCAGAACTGCACGCATTGTATTCTTCACCTGACATAATTAGGAACATTAAATCCAGACGTTTGAGATGGGCAGGGCATGTAGCACGTATGGGCGAATCAAGAAATGCATATAGAGTGTTAGTTGGGAGACCGGAGGGAAAAAGACCTTTGGGGAGGCCGAGACGTAGATGGGAGGATAATATTAAAATGGATTTGAGGGAGGTGGGATATGATGATAGAGACTGGATTAATCTTGCACAGGGTAGGGACCGATGGCGGGCTTATGTGAGGGCGGCAATGAACCTTCGGGTTCCTTAAAAGCCATTTGTAAGTAAATAAGTAAGTAATAGGCCTACATGATATTCAACCGATGAAATTATTGTGTTTTCAATTACGTCTATTACCTAAAGTTGAGACCGGAATTATGATGCTTCGTAACATAGAACTTTTGTTTTATTTATATTTAGTTATGAACATGCAGTCTAGCCACCGGCGTAGCTCAGTCGGCTGAGGCGTCTGCCTATCATTCTGGAATTGCGCTTGGGCGTGGGTTCGATTCTCACTTGCGCTGATTACCTGGTTGGGTTTTTTTCCGAGGCTTTCCCCAACTGTAAGGCGAATTTCAGGTAATCTATGGCGAATCCTCAGCCTCATCGCGCCAAATACAATCTCGCTATCACCAATTGCATCAACGCTAAATAACCTAGTAGTTGATACAGCGTCGTTAAATAACCAAGTAACAAAACATGCAGTCTATCTACCGATATGGAACCGCACACTATTGAAACAGGTTACCATTTTTCAGCCTCAAAATTTATCATTCGAATCTATCAGAATCGAACCTTGTGTTCAAAATAAATCTCAGTAAACACTA
Organism: Periplaneta americana; assembly: GCF_040183065.1. Classification (NCBI taxonomy): domain Eukaryota; kingdom Metazoa; phylum Arthropoda; class Insecta; order Blattodea; family Blattidae; genus Periplaneta; species Periplaneta americana. The sequence continues at coordinate 126,736,746 of NC_091129.1, forward strand.
GATTATTGATAACCAGGGAAAGGATTTATATGTAAATACATATTTACTTATAAAGCTAATATAATTTATATTTTGCATTATCTTTATGTTTCACAATGTGTAGGGTTGAAAAATCCTACTTTTATTTTCCATATTTTTCCATATTTTAGAGTTTAGTACATATTTTCGTTAATTTCCATATATTTTCCATATTTCATATAAAACAGTCCATATTATATGAGGTTTAACAATAAAACAAAACAAAATTCCATTAACTTTTAAAAATACATTTCAACAATAGAGATTTAAACACATGTTCAGTAATCCCTTTAACATCAGAGTTATTTGAAAATTAGCAGTCCTATCAACAATGGGAAAGTAAGTTACAAAACTGTATTAATTTAATTTAAAATTTTTAACAGACTTCAGTTGTGCAGCTCAACAGTTAAATGCCAGTCAGAGTACACATAGGTTCAGTTTTGTAAATCATACTATAAAGACGGTAAATATGCCAAAAGTACGTCATTCAGTCAATTTAAAATCAAAACTAACAAGTTACATTTCAGAATTTAAAGAAGATGGTTTATCAACTGACAATAAAATATTATTTTGTAATTTGTGTCAGTGTGCAGTATCATCTACACAAAAGTTCCTGGTGCAACAACACATTACAACTAGTAAACATCAGGCCAACAAACAACTAAATTCCAAGCAGAGACAATTGTTTTTAACACAACCAACAACATCGAATGTAAGATCTGAGTTTAACATCGACCTGTGCCGTTCTCTCATCTCTGCTGATATTCCTCTCTACAAACTAAAGAATAAGGTCTTCAGGGAATTCCTTGAAAAATATACTCAACATACAATCCCGGATGAGTCAACACTTAGGAAGACGTATGCTCCATCCATCTACGATGAGACAATACAGAAGATAAGAGATGAAATTAAAGATAGTTCAATTTGGGTTTCCATTGATGAGACTCCCGACAAAGAAGGTAGACTTGTTGGTAATGTAGTTATCGGTTTGTTAAGTGAACAATATTCTGAACGAATTCTTTTACATTGTGATGTTCTAGAAAAGTGCAATAACAAAACTATAGTTAAACTGTTCAACGAAGCTATGGGTATCCTGTGGCCAAAGGGTATTATGTACGATAATGTGTTATTCTTTATTAGCGATGCTGCCCCTTATATGGTCAAAGCTGGACAAGCATTATCTGTTGTATATCCTAAATTGACTCATTTTACTTGTGTGGCGCATGCATTTCATCGTGTGGCAGAAGTGGTCAGAGACAATTTCCCTAAAGTAGATTTGTTGATTTCATCAGTGAAAAAAGTATTTCTCAAAGCTCCCAGTAGAGTTAACGTGTTGAAAGAAATGTACCCTGAAATTCCATTGCCACCAAAGCCAATTTTAACTAGATGGGGTACATGGCTAGAAGCAGTTGAATATTATGCCGAACATATAGACTCTATTAACAATGTTCTCCTTGCATTGGACTCTGAAGATGCAGTCTCAATTGATACTGCGAAAACAGTTACCTGTGACATAAGTGTGAAGAATGACTTAGCTCACATTCAGCATACATTTTCATGCATCATAAAAACGCTCAAAAGTCTCCAAAATAGGCACCTTTCACTATCTGAAAGTTTTGAAATTATAAATAGTACTGTGGAACAACTGAATCGTGGTAGAGGTAAAGTTGCAGATGCAGTAAGAGCTAAGGTGGACACTGTACTTTCAAAAAACCCTGGATATGAAGAACTACAAAAGGTTGTTGCTGTGATGAGTGGTGAATTAACAGTGAAGATTAACTTGGACTTATCCCCAGCAGACATTGTGAAATTGAATTATGTACCAGTTACTTCTTGTGACGTCGAACGCTCTTTTAGTCAGTATAAATCTATCCTCAGAGACAATAGAAGAAGATTCACTTTTCAGCACTTGAAAGAAATGTTTGTAACCTATTGTTATGGTAACAGACAATAAAAATTGTGTTTTGTTGAAACTACATTGGAAGATAAGGTACGTCCATTATATTTTTTGTTTAGTTTGATTAAAATGTACCAATATTTAACGTACATAGTCATTTTTTTATAATTTTAAGTCCATATTTAATTCCATATTTTGGTAAAAATCCATATTTAATTCCATATTTTGGTAAAAATAACTACATATATATTTACATATTTCATATATTTTTAGTCCATATAAATCCGTTCCCTGTTGATAACACTCGAGATGAGAATGTTGGGGGTACGATTCGAGACACAACACTGTGAAAGATATCGTTGTGATCCCCTGCCGGGATTCATTAAAACAGGCTTATGATTCAAACTTCCTTTGGCAGACATGAACATGGGGATAAAATTCATTATTTTATAGGCTTGAAAATTTTGTTACAAAACGAAAAGGAGATAAATGACATATTCGGTTATGAAGCAAAAAATAAATACGTTGTTACGAACAAACAACTTGAGATATTTTTCGAAAACAAAAACGAAAAAAATATCATGTATGTTTGCAACAATAAACTCTGATCATTATATCAAAATGGGAACAGAAAGCGAGATGGATTTAAGGGGAGCGTGATACAAAGAACAAACAGTGCTGGAGAGAGGATTAGTGCGGCAAACATTTCAAACACGTAGGTGTGACATTCGTCGTAATCTCGTGCTTAACGAACATTTGGTCTCTGAACCTCGAAATGAGCATACAGAGAAACAATAAACAGCTACTCAAACGGAAGAAGAATTCTTTCAGCAAACGAAGTAAATAGAATCAGACAAAATTTGTTTGAGGATGAGAGCAATAATGTCCTTTGTATAACAACTTAAATAAAGAAAAAATACGGATCAAGGAATTGTTTTGAATGATAACAAGAGTTGTAAGATACTGCAGAAAATTATACAAATAATTAAATGAGGTACAGATAAAACAAAATGAGAGTTTGACTAAATGTGATTACGTAACAATTCGTGCGTTGGCATTCCAGTATTGCCAAAGGCTCTTGCTTCATTTAACATTAGACTACTTATAATTGTTTTTTTTTTTATTTTTTATTGTTCACTTTAACACTTCATTAAAACTACAAAACTTTTCTAGAATTAAAACATTAAAAGTGTTACAATTAAAAAAAAAGTAATGTATCTTTATGACAAACGGTCCCCGTTTCAACACCGATGTGGTGTCATCTTCAGTGTCCTTTGAACTACTGCTGCTCCAGCTGGTCTTAATTTCCGGCGTTTGCTTTCGTCAATGGTGGGGGTGGTAATTGGTTGTCAATAGACACTGTCACAATAAGTAGAAAATTTTGCTAAAATATGGCATTTATTTCGGTAAAATATGAAAATACGAATCGTTTCTAAACCATTTAGAATAGGTTTATATTTTTATTATTACAAAATAATATTTTTGTATTTATTTAAAGGGGCATTGAACAAAAAAAAAATAGATTGTCATTATATTACAGACAACATGGAGCTGATGATAGCGTTTAAAACCGGAACTCAAAATAATAAATGGTTCTCTACTGGGTGTTCATTTCAAAGTGTGTCATGACGTCACTGTTGATGAGTCAGCGATTTGAAGCGAGTTTCAGCTTCTATGTCAGAGAAGTTGCCTATTAATCAAGGCGTTCAATCTGAACTTGAGAACTTGTACGATATAACTTGAACGTCGTAGCAATAGATGGCGGTCTGTACGGTCTGTGTGCTACCATAACCTCTTTTGAACTGTGTTTTGCGCGGCCAAGTGGTACACAGGGTATTTGTTATCATCGGTTGCGTACCACAACATTCCACAACACAAATCAAATGCTCCGTGTCCATGTTGACCGTCGAAATTAATGTCAACAAATACGTAAGTAATCGTCTTAACCCTCTCCACATATCCCGACAATAAGAAAAACTCACCTCAGTACATGTTTCGAAACAGTTCACATTCCTGCTACTACCGGCGTTACCGTACGTATCGGTAAGTACTCTTCAGAATGAACGCCGTACTTTCCAGGCAACTTCTCTGGCACATAGGTAATACACCTCTGCGGAAGTGTAAGAAGATTGAATTCTCTAGGCTCATCGACTAGCCACATGACGGCATACGGCGAGCCATGACACACTTTGAACTGAACATCCAGTAGCCTATATAGGCGTAGCCTACGAGCGAAGGAATTTTGGCCACCGCTGCTACTGACATCACACTGCTACACCCGTGACTTGCGTTTCGTAAGCTCGCAGTTGCTTAACGTTTTGTTATGAAAGGAAGAACAGTATTTTTCGCGATTTGGACATGAATTATTGTGACTGTAACGTGATTAAGTAAAGCAATAATGGACTCGCTGCGGTGCGGCGTTCCAGTGTTTTTTTTTTTTTTTTCATTTCTGATGTCCTGCTGCAATAATAATAGACAACATAACACGAAAGACAAAACATAATCACAAAAAAACATAAAAATACAACACAAACAGAAGAAACAAAAAATACATCATACTAACATACGAAAACAAATATACACACAAGATTGCAACCTCATTCAAGAAATTAAATTACAACATTGCATACAGAACAAATAATACTCTACAAAAACATCTCAACACACAAACAAACAAATACAATCACACAAGCGTATACAAACTCAAATGTAACACCTGCAACAACTTCTACATAGGACAGACTGGCAGATCATTTCAAACACGATACAAAGAACACATCACAGCCATAACAAAATTACAAAACACCTCTACATATGCAGAACACATCACAAATGCTAACCACACCCACAGAGACATCAACACAGACATGGAAATTCTACACATCCAACCAAAAAGCCAGAAACTCAACACACTAGAACAATACGAAATATACAGACACACAAAAACACATCCAAATTAAATTCTCAACACACAACTCAATTTCAGAACACACACACTCTTTGACTCCACATTACACTACACAAACACACCCCCACAGAAACAAAACAAAAGGCGCCAAGACCAGCAACAACCAGTTCTGAAGATGGTCATTAGCAGGCCGTAACATGTTAACAAGGTAATATAAAATTTAACACGTGAAAGACACATAATACGTTTTCCGAAATAAAATTGAATTCAGGATTCATATTACTCTTTTGCATACCCTTTTTTTACTGTTCTTTTCGTAAACCGCTTTCATACTTTCCATTCTATCAAACTTAACACTAAGGCATGTACATTCCTCACATGACCTAATAATTTAATCATTTCTCATTTTCAATTGGGTCCACACCTGTGGAGTAACGGTCAGCGCGTCTGGCTGCGAAACCAGGTGGCCCGGGTTCGAATCCCGGCCGGGGCAAGTTACCTGGTTGAGGTTTTTTCCGGGGTTTTCCCTCAACCCAATACGAGCAAATGCTGGGTAACTTTCGGTGCTGGACCCCGGACCCATTTCACCGGCATTATCGCCTTCATATCATTCAGACGCTAAATAACCTAGATGTTGATACAGCGTCGTAAAATAACCCAATAAAATAAAAAAAATTCAATTGGTTATTTTTTACGGCCTATACAGCCTATTCCAAGTCATCTTCGAACTTAGGGTTAAGATACAAATTAGATTTACTTTAAATGTTATTTTAAGTGACCATGCTTCATTTAATTTAGGATGCTCCTTGTTATTATTATTCTTATTTTATTATTATTATTATTATTATTATTATTATTATTATTATTATTATTAATTATTGTTTTTATTAGTTGTGTTTATTATTAATTGTCATTATTGAGTGTAATTAGTTACCACTGCCACCGGGTATATACCCATTTGCAGTGTGAATAAATACATACATACACACATACACACACATACATACATACATACATACAGTACATACATACATACACACATACACACATACATACATACACACATACATACATACATACATACATACATACATACATACATACATACATACATACATACATACATACATACATACATACATACATACATACATACATACATACATACATACATACATACATACATACATACATACATACATACATACATACATACATACATACATACATACATACATACATACATACATACATACATACATACATACATACATACATACATACATACATCTTGGGCAACAACATGGAGCGTGCGTATTTGTTATGTTGTCTGTTATTTGTATTCAATGTTGCACTGAGGTAAATTTTAAATACAGATGGAGACAGATAACATCCTTGACGTAATTCCTTAGTTTCTACAAATCCCCGAGATGTTTTATTAGGCCTATGTTGTATGCACAAGTTGACAATTATTTGAGTACGTGTGACAGACGAACGAGTTAACCTTTGTGATGCAGCAGGTACAAAAACCATAATCAAAAAATTATTCTATAGAATTAATAGTTCAGATGCCGCTGCTAAGATGACCTTACCAGTGAGTCACATGTCGAGATGCAGTATATATCGATTGTGTAACTGTCCCTGCTAATCCTTTGTTACGTCCCTGATCTTCCCCACCCACGTAATATCCGTACGGTGGACACGTAGCCACTGCGGTCAGGAGTAATGAATGATGCACGACTTATGGAGTAATAACGAGGGATTAAGTAATAAGACATGAAAGGCCGATTTCACTGCCGTTCGTCATATTTTGATGGACGAACATCAACATCTGTCAATTTTCCAATGGTTATTTCAAATAACACCATCTACATTGATCAGTGATAACGTAATTCCTGTGTTTCACAATTATTTAGTTCATTTGTAGACTATTTAAGAAAGCTATACATTTTTCGTAGAAGAAATGATTACGATTGCTCAATGTGCACATCTAAAAGATTTGTTGGAAATAAATTAATCATTTGCGGTAGTAATACAACTATGAAAATGAACATGATAGAAAATACCGAAAAGGAATACAGAAATAAAGGTAAAGAATATAATTTCAAGCTTAACGAGAAAGTACCAACACATTTAGCCTAACTGTAGAGCGCAAATACTATTGAGAACAAACGAACACATATAGAAGGCATTAATTCAAAGAACTTGTAGGTAACAAGTACCTAATGACAGAAAAACAATAGGCTTATCAAATTGTTTTATTGCTGAGACATTAAAATTTTTGTTGAATATTGTGAAAAATTTATAATCCGTTTTTATGACGGACTATTTTATCATGTAAGTTTAATGTAATCCAACAAATATGAGTAACCATCATACCATTAGAGTAATATACTACTTTTCCAGCACTTCCTAAGAAACTATCCCGTTGTTTTGCTGATATAATGCATAAAGTTATTCTTTATACTCAAGTTGCCGCAGCTACGAGTTCATTTTTTTTAAAACGTTCATCCTCTCTTCGTTCCTAGCAATAATGTTATGAATTACTTACAAATGGCTTTCAGAGAACCCGCAGGTTCTCTGCCGCTCTCACACAGGCCCGCCATTGGTCCCTATCCTGAGCAAGATTAATCCAGTCTCTATCATCATATCCCATCTTTCTCAAATCCATTTTAATATTATCCTCCCACCTACGTATCGGCCTCCCCAAAGGTATTTTTCCCTCCGGTCTCCCAATTAACACTCTATATGCATCTCTGGGTTCGCCCATACGTGCTACATGCCCTGCCCATTTCAAACGTCTGGATTTAATGTTCCTAATTATGTCAGGTGAAGAATACAATGTGTGCTGTTCTGTGTTGTGTAACTTTCTCCATTCTCCTGTAACTTCATCCCTCTCAGCCCCAAATATTTTCCTAAGAATCTTATTCTCAAACACCCTTAATCTCTGTTCCTCTCTCAAAGTGAGAGTCCAAGTTTCACAACCATTCAGAACAACCGATAATATAACTGTTTTATAAATTCTAACTTTCAGATTTTTTGACAGAAAACTAGATGACAAAAGCTTCTCAACCGAATAATAGCAGGCATTTCCCATATTTATTCTGTGTTCAATTTCCTCCCGAGTGTATTTTATATTTGTTACTGTTGCTCCAAGATATTTGAATTTTTCCACCTCTTCGAAGGATAAATCTCAAATTTTTATGTTTCCATTTCGTACAATATTCTGGTCACGAGACATAATCATATACTTTGTCTTTTCGGGATTTACTTCTAAACCTATCGCTTTACTTGCTTCAAATAAAATTTCCGTGTTTTCCCTAATCGTTTGTGGATTTTCTCCTAACATATTCACGTCATCCTCATAAACAAGAAGCTGATGTAACCCGTTCAATTCCAAACCCTGTCTGTTATCCTAAACGTTTCTAATGGGATATTCTAAAGCGAAGTTAAAAAGTAAAGGTGATAGTGCATCTCCCTGCTTTAGTCCGCAGTGAATTGGAAAAGCATCAGATAGAAACTGGCCTATACAGATTCTGCTGTAAGTTTCACTGAGACACATTTTAATTAATCGAACTAGTTTCTTGGGAATACCAAATTCAATAACAATATTATATAAAACTTCTCTCTTAACCGAGTCATATGCATTTTTGAAATCTATGATTAACTGATGTACTGTATCCTTATACTCCCATTTTTTTCTCCAATATCTTTCGAATACAAAAAATCTTATCAATAGTCGATCTATTACACCTAAAACCGCACTGATGATCCCCAATAATTTCATCTACGTACGGAGTTAATCTTCTCAAAAGAATGTTGGACAAAATTTTGTATGACGTCAACAAAAGTAATAACACGAATATAAAGAATAATTTTATATATTGAATGTTTAAAATTAAGTTGTTGTAATACTTATTTCTTACAATATTTATTTATTATAACGATTTATTAAACGTCGTATTGGATAAAATAATGTATGCTATGAAAGAGTAATCAGATTTCATGCACTCATGAAAATTATCATCCTCGGCTTGCTTCTCGGGCGCTAAATATTCTACTCATGAATAGAATGCTACTTTATTCTCTTGTAGCATAAATTGCTATTAATAAGATCCAGATATAGAACCTTGGAATAAAAATTACCTTCTAGCTATGTTTATGGAATATTTATAATGGATTAGGAAAACACTTTTTACTTCCATTCGTTATATTAAGGGCGGCCAACGGCGTAATATTTCTTCAGTGATTTGACGATAGTTAATTCTGTTGATTGACTGAAATTCCATCTTCAATTTTGACAATAGATGTAACGAATATCAGAGATTATAAAGCAGATGAAATGAAAAATGTTCTTTGACATGTTATTCGAAATTTTGACAAAATACACATAATATTAATACATAAATAGACAAATCATTATTTACAGTAAAATCTTAAAGAAATTAATATCTAATTATATATTCCATAATAAAAAAGAGGATATGAAAGTGAAAAGAAGCAATATTAGATTATAAAATTCCTCTTTAGAAAATATGCCCAAGACATAATAGAATCTCAGGTTGATAAAAACGCATCTAACGCATGCTTAAATGGCATTACACACACATATATATATATATATATATATATATATATATATATATATATATATATATAAACTAAACAGAAATATTTGCACACAGAATAAAAATGTTTACAGGAGAAAGAGTTCGTCCAAAAGGCTGGACTCGCCAAAAGTACCCAAAACGCTCATTGCATTTCCACGTTGAATTGCAATACTTAAACGTTGACGCAAATAGGAAGTACAACTACGATCACCAGTAATGGAGATCAAAATTTGGCCGATTTGAGATACCAAAACTTCAGCGTCATGACTCCAAGGACCGAAGGTCTCCACAGCAAAGAGGACAAAGATGTAATTGTCTAAAAGATGAGCATATTTATTGACCTTCTTCTTCACGGCTAATTCAGCAGCAGATGCTGCTCGTCTGAAGGTATTCAGCAAGTGAGATGGAGCTAGAGTGTCAACGCAAGTGGAATCTCAATTTATAGGTTTTCCTCTAGACCATGGAATTAAGGTGAGACCATCGGGTCGTTTACCATCTGCGAGACTAATACCTGGTGGTTCCAAAAGAGACGGGATGCCACAAGAAGTCAGAGATCTTTTAATGATATCATTGAGTGATGTACATATGTCTGGGAATGCGACCCTTGCTCCTCGCACAGCTGAGTGCATGATGGCCATAAACATCAGCAATTCCTCCGCAAATACATTGGTGTGGCTGGCAGAGTTTACAACCAAGGCGTAAAGCCATTGCGATTTTAAAGGATGTACTATCTATTAGAGTGCCGATGTGAGGAGAAGGTAATGCGTGTAACCAAGCTCCAGACTCACTCTCTTGAAGAGCTAGGAGACGTTCAATGTCTTGTTCGTTTTTGAAAGAAGAAAGGAGTTTATTCAAAATTTTTTGGGAAGAAATAACGTCCCACTGCTTTTGAAATTCAGGATGGGCAGGAGGATGAGTGGTTTGTGAGGAAGTATACCAACTAGTCAGAGCATCACGCACGTGACATATTTCAGTTGCATCGCTGTATAAAAGAAAGAGCGATTTGATGCAACGGAAAACCCCAAAGGCAGGAGAAAGAAAAGCAGGCATACAAACGTCAGAAAGTTTCCGAATGCTCACACCACCAAATTAATTGGGAGAGAGGCTTGAGTCCAACTAGTAACGGTAAAACTTATATTCAGAATCATTTCCAAACTGGATCGAAAAAGAGCATCAGCTTTATGTAGGAAAGATGGAAGAAGCCATAAAGGAGTAGTACGCATGAAGTAAGTCACCTTAGGGATTAGAAAACAATTTTTAAGGAGATAATAAGAAAAGTATTAGTTTTAAACGATCGATGAAATATTGCAAAGAAATTAGTTTTTGTTCAGCGATGTAATCGGCAGCTTCCAAAAAGACGGGAGATCCAAGAATTGTTAAAGTGGGTTTTGACATTAGTAAAATATCCGGAGCAAGTTTTTCAAAAGAAGAGAAAACAGATTGATTAAACTTAGAACAAAAATAAATTTCACATTTATCAGGATTATGTTCTAACCCTATAGTTGAACCGAATTGAATGATTTTATTAAGATCTTGCAAAACATCTGAAGGGGCCCCACTTAAACAACCATCATCTAAGTAAAAAAGGTTGAGATCACTAATAAGCTCCTTAATAAGGGGATGAATTGTTAGACTAAAAAGTAAAGGGCCAGCCGGATCCCCCTGTTGGCAACCTGATTGAGACATAATTGTATCAGAACCAAAAATAAAGTAGAAGGGTGTCTGTATAATTGCCATAAATAGGGGAAAAGTTGTGGAATTTTAAGTTTGACAGCTTGCAACATGGTAGGCTATCTGTTTCAATACAATTGAAGGCATTTCTGAAATCTAACTTAAGAACGATTTTATCAGAGTAAGAATTGGCAGAAATGAATGACCGCAATGAGTGAATAATACTTTCACAGCCCTGAGTCGAACCGAAACCATTAACATTAGTTAACCCTTAAGTTGTGTGTGTGTGTGTGTGTGTGTGTGTGTGTGTGTGTGTGTCTAATGCTCTGGATTTAACAATGAAGTCATCATCCTTCTTGCTTCCCAATATTTTGATGGAAGGTCCACAAATGTCCTAAGAGTTTCACAATTAGCCAGGTGCTCCATCTCCATGTCCTCTTCTCTGGTGCACAGTAAGCATTTAGGTGAATTCAGTACTCCAATACGATGGAGGTGTTTACTGAGGCAATCATGACCAGTAATCAATCTAAACATGGCCACGGCAGATTTTCGAGGTAGATCAGGAATTAGTTTTGGATCTTTAAATGATTCTTTCCATTTTGAATTTTGATGTTTTGCCTGTTCGCTGTTACTTATTCTTTTTATGGCTCGCTTTATTGATTCATATGGGAACTTGAAATTTGTTTTTAAATTGATTTTAGTTCCCTTCCTCGCTAACATATCTGCCCTCTCGTTACCGTTCAGTCCACAGTGGGCCGGGATCCATTGAAATACCAACCCTTGGCAAAACTTCATTTCTTACACTAATTTATTAAACCGTGTCGGACTGTAAAGAAAACGACTATCGCAATGTCCATATTTTATATGTTGTGCAATATTATAGTATTGTGAAATTTTAATTTTCCTACCGATATTTTTTTTTCTATTGTTCTATTAAAATTATAGCATATTATAGCCTATTAACCTGTTGTATCCTATAGAATACATTGCCAATTTAAGGGTTAAAGACTTGTAAATTGTCAACTTGTCTTGGTTATGGTTTATGAAATGATCAGAAGTCTCTTATAACGTAAATCTACGTTCTGTCTTTGTAGATCTCTGATAAGATAACACCGATTTGCTTGGAAATTATAGCCCGTATGTGTCAACAGTTTCATGGTTATTATAGAGTTAAGCAGTTGTTCTTCAGAAAAGAAGTAGCTTGGAATTTTTTCCTTTGCTGTTATACTGAATCACTCTATATTACTCTGTAATTATAAGAGAAAAATTACTACCACATGTACAATGTAAATTCCTTTCAGCCACCATCATAGCTCAGGCGGCTTGCGTGTTTGCCTCCAGATCCGAAGTTGTTTTTACGCATGGGTTCGTTTCCCGTTAGGCCTACTTGCTTGAGATTTTTCCGAGGTTTTTTTTTTACCAATTTTAAGACGAATGTTAGACAATCATACAGTGGATCCTTGGTCTCAACTCCTCATCTCGCTATCACCAATTCCATCGACGCTAAATAACCTAGTAATTGATACAGTGTCGTTAAATAACAAACTAACTTCGCGAATCGATGGTATTACTTTAATTTCTGCAGGACTGGTTGAACTATAAAGGTACGACACTCTGTACGGGATTTAATTTATGTTTTGTTTAATCAGAATTTGAGATTCGAAGTTCTATTATTAGTCTCTAATGATAACGTTTGTTATAACATTCTTAAACAAAACCATTATAAAGCTTTTTCGATGTATTATAAACAGTTTCTGAAGTAGTAATTGGACTTCGTTCAACAAATTCTGTAAAAGCCTTACTTAATTGTGAATGCATTAGCGTCGTTTCCTTCAAGAGGTGCTTGCGTAGGAATCTCTTGAAATACGACACATTGCAATGTTTTCCGTTGGGATGATTATGCCATTCAAATTAAAATCCTTTTCTGTTCTTTTTCTTGTTCTTATACCATAGACTAGCCTGATGCCTGTTTTTCTCTAAAAATGTGGACAACTCGCTTCTCTGCTTGCTCCAGGATTTATATTTTTTAAATTATCTTAGAATTCTTTCCTGATTCTTATATTTCAGACGTTCCAGTAACTTAAATCGGTGTTGATTCTATTGGCAAGTATTTTTCTGATTGATAAATATCTTCAAGGCCTCTCGTATTTCTGTTTATGACCACGCCTTATCTCTCACAACCTTTTGTATTAAACTTACTGAGAATGAACAAACTGTTTTTAACCGAAAAGGGAACATGACCGCTGTACCACAGCTTTAACTAAGAACGGGATAGGTTTTATAGAATAGTTCGCACTTTCACCTCCTAAATTGAGATGTTTAGACTTAGAATACTGGAAAGTTGTAAATGAAGGGTTCAGAGCCATAGTGGGCCAAGCGCCATTTATTAAAAACGGAGAAACCAAGGATTAAAGTTAAGTGAATATCATAATTTAATGAAGATTGACATATAATTTAGTTTTAATGTGCACACTTTATATTACTTGCTATATGTTTTATTGAATTATGGTAAGCATTTAATTTTAACCTTTGTTTTCTCCGCTTTTAATGTATGGCGCTTGGCCCACTATGGCTATGTCCCTTTCAAATATGGTAATGCTATATTCTCGACATGTCATTACAACGCTTGTGCAGTCACTCTATTCTCCTCTCATGTACCCACTATTTGAAATAAAATTTATCTTCGTTTTATAATCAACAGATAAATGTTTACCTCGACACTTCCTCTTGCTGTACAGCATTTTTTTACTAATTTAAAGAATATTCTTTACACTATTGTTCAAAATAAGTGACAATTTCAATTTTATTGTCTTCAGGACAGGCCTATCTGGTGACAAATTAAATTCGACTGTCTTTCAGAATATCTGATGACAAATTCGATTGTCGTTCACATCAGGTGGCAAATTACCTGGGACGGTTCCCTTGTAAGAAAATTGTCTTTCTTTATTATTTCTCTTTTTTGCTTTTCTCTTCCATCTTTTACGCCTGTTTTGTCGATTATTCATTTATTCGTTTCTTCCTTTCTTTTTTCGATTTCCCCTATATTTCGTTCGTTCTTTCTTCTTTTTTTTCTTTCCTTTCTGCTTAGGTAAATAATTTTTTCTCTTGCTACATTTTATTCTCATTATTTATTTACCATCGTTTCCTTTCTCATTTTCTCTTTATTTAGTAACTATATTTCGAACAATAAATGAATGCCCATATTGTATTGGGAGATACTCTTAAGCCAGTGACATTCTTTCAACTCGACGACGACTACAATGATGATGGTAATGATGATGATGATTATGATTATGATGATGAAAATCAAATTCTTGAAATTTTAAGTTCTAAGTTTCGGGAAAGTTCTATTTCTATTGCCATAGGAGACAATGTTGAAAAATGGCAACTTCGCAATATTTGTAAATCGGTATTCGTTGTGCAGCTTGCGAAAACAAATTCACTAAGAATGGCACATAGGTTGTTTCGTAGATATTTCCGAACTGGCCCTCTACCACAATGCTCGATTGGCTGTGCTACCTCCTCTGATCTGGCCTGTTGCCTTTGGCCTCCCCGTTCACCAGACTTGACACCATGTGACTTCTTTCTCTGGAGTATGTGAAAGATACAGTTCATGTGCCACTTCTACCACAAGACCTTGAAGAAGTAATATGAATCATTACTGCGATTTCATTCATAAATAGAGATATGTTGAAGAGAATGTGGCAATAATTTGACTATATATTGATGCATGGCGTGTAACAAAGGATTTCTCACAGTGAGTGTTTATAACATGCCAATAAAAACTTTGAGGGTTTCTTAATGAATTTATAAGTATGCATAAAGTTATTATATCACTAATATTTGTTTTATTAATAATAATAATAATAATAATAATAATAATAATAATAATAATAATCACATGAAAAGAGTTTCATTTCTTTTAGAATATACGAAACTGTAACTTTTGAAGGTAAGACCAATTCGATTCGGCAATTAAATCCCCGGTGCCATCTGACTATTACGTAGCTCGAGGATTAGCTTAATTCCATATCTAGTTAAATCAATACATTAAGTCTGTACGTTTTTGTGCTTTAAGAGTTCCATAACTTAGAAGGAAAAATTACTGTGATAACAGTTGTTACTGTGAAGTGATCTCCATGCACAAAAAGACATTCAAATGTTTTATTTTCTTCAAACTTAAAAGCGTGGAACAATTTGCAGCAGATGTCCTGCTGTTACGGACTGATTAGAAACAGTGCTGCTAACGTCTCAGATTGAAAAACTGATTTTCTCTCAAACGTCTCTTGGAAAAGGTACACAGATAGTTCATTGTTTAACGACTACTTAACCTTGGAGATAATATTTTAGTGTCGACTATCTAGATTATGATGATGATGATGATGATGATGATGATGACGATGATGATGATGATGATGATGATGATGATGATGATGGAATGATAGTGGTGGCGATAATGCTGTTTAATTTATTACTTAACGATAATGCATCAATTAAGCGATTATTTAGAGTCGCTGGAATTAGTAACAGCGAGATAGTATTTTGGCAGGAGAGTCCTACGATTTTCATAGGCCTGGCAGTGGTAGAAAACCTCAGAAAAAATCCAGATAATCAGATTCGAATTCACGCTCTAGCACAATCTGCAACACGAGTCTCGCTCGCTACCATTAAGTCACGAAGATGGCTTGTGATGATGTTAATTATGATTGAGTTTGTAGTAGTCATAGTGAAAATGACACAATGATATTAATAAATATTATATGAAGTTAGTGATAACTATGGTGGTGGTGCTAATACTGATGTTGTTGATTATGACAGTTTTGATTATATTTAATACTTCTTGCGAAGTGATCAATTACGCGTATTGCGAATGATTCCTTATAGCCTCTTCTTCAATTAATATTGATAACATATAATACTGTAATGAACATAAATCATAAGCCAGTTCACTTTGTACGTTATTTATCATCATCAACATCACCGTAACACTTTTGAGATGTTAAACTTTGTAACTCCATTTTGATTTATCATAAAAGAATTAATTGAATGCCAAAACAAGAAAGAATCTTAAGTCTCTAGCCATGTAGCCAACATAATGTCTACAATATTCTCACAATGAGGGGAAATACCACAGTTGTATCCCCCGCCGTATAAATTTTGTTAGTAGTTTCTAATGTCGTTATTAAAGTCTGTGCCAATAATTCTTCTTGACAGGTCTTTCACAAAAATTGTACTTTCCACAAGCGTATATGAATTCATTCGAAAAACAGTACAGTAATAAAATTATGAAACCGCTAAAAGCTTCGTTTGGCCACACTGTTAGGAAAAGCCGCTCTTGATTGGAATCCTCAAGGTGCCAGGAATAGAGGACGACCAAGGGGCCCTTGGAGAGAAACTGTTTATGATGTGGCGAAGAGGATTGGAAGATCACGGAATGAAAAAAAAGCCATTGCAGAAAATCGTGCCCTGAGGAAAGCTCTTACAAATGACCTATGCTCCTAAGAAGAAGAAGAAGAAGAAGAAGAAGAAGAAGAAGAAGAAGATGATGATGATGATGATGAACTTCGTTAAATTAAATAGTGTTTACAAAAAAATAGAAAAAGCTACTTGATTTTAGAAACCGACACGTGCGTAGTTTTACTTTGTTGCGTACCTTTACGTAGAACTGTGTATGGGTGTGATCACTTATCGACAGGTACATAGCTTTACGATACCAAATTACTGTATATCTTTAAGTAGAAGGGATTGTTAACGAATAGTGACCAGAACAATGGAATACAAGGAAAACACACACCCCATCACAACCTGAACACAACTCAATTTCAAAACACACACCCTTTTCGGCATAATCATGAACACCCTCTCCCACACAACAGAAAACCAGAAGAACCTTCCCTAGGCTTTGGACAATGAAGGATATCACTTCGAAACTAGTCAGCCAGGTAATTTCCAAAAAAGTTAACACAGTAAATAAGTTGTAAAAGTGTTAAAAAATGTATATAGAACAATGAAAAAACAAGGAGAATTAAAGGAATACAAGGATAATTCAAGAAGTAAAATGGAAATACGAGTACAAAGGAAATACCAGGAGTACAAGGGGACTACAAGGAGTACAAAGGAAAATACCAGGAGTACAAGGGTACTACAAGGAGTACAAAGGAAATACCAGAGTACAAGGAGAATACAAGGAGTACAAAGGAAATACCAGGAGTACAAGGGGACTATAAGGAGTACAAAGGAAAATACCGGGGTACAAGGGGAATACAAAGAGTACAAAGGAAATACCAGGAGTACGAGGGGACTACAAGGGTTACAAAGGAAATACCAGGAGTACAAGGGGACTACAAGGAGTACAAAGGAAAATACCAGGAATACAAGGGGAATATAAGGAGTGCAAAGGAAAATACCAGGAGTACAAGGGGAATACAAGGAGTACAAAGGAAAATACCAAGATTACAAGGGGAATACAAGGCGTACAAAGAAACACCAGGAGTACATGGGAACTACAAGGAGTACAAAGGAAAATACCAGGAGTACAAGGGGACTACAAGGAGTACAAAGTAAAATACCGGGAGTACAAGGGGACTACAAGGAGTACAAAGGAAAATACCAGGAGTACAAGGGGACTACAAAGAGTACAATGTAAAATACCGGGACTACAACGAGCACAAAGGAAAATACCAGGAGTACAAGGGGAATACAAGGAATAGCATAGGTAATCAAAGCAAATAAGGGGAAAATTTTATGGTTAATGAATATGAAATTAACATTAAGGGGGCAATTTTTTTAATAGTTTCAATAAGGAGAAAAATGTATATAAGAGAAAAAGGAGAAGACAGGGTGTGCAAGGGAAACAAAGGAGGTATAAAGAGAATGCAAAGAGAAAAAATCTGAATACAAGGAGAACAAGGGGATTACGAGGATAGAAAAGGGGGACAAGGTGAAAAGTGGCGAATATGAGGATAAAAGGGGGAATATAAGGATAATAATGAAAATATAAGGAGAATAAGGGGGAACCATTATTACGTAACAGTCGATTCCCAAAGGTCCCGGGTTCGATACCCGGTCCCGGAACAATTTTTCTCTCGAAATTATTCAGTCGATTCCCAAGTTACCCCTTCCTCAAATCTAGTCTTGAGAAAGTCGTAGTTCTACGTCAGAAACAGGATTTACTTATGTAAAAAATGTATGATGCAGTACATTTGTCTTCAACTATAATAAATAGCGAATAATTACGATAACAAAGCAATGATATTGGCAATAACAGTGACGTCAATTAAAAGACAATAACAATGGGAAGACAGTGATGACAATGATGAGACGATGATGATGGCGATGACCATGACAAGACAGTGATAATGACGATTTTGATGTTGATTATAATAAGAGTAATAATAATATCCTTGTACAACTTCACAGAACTCTCGACTGTTACCCGTCAGAGATCGTCAGCCTATAAGTGCGTGACCTTACACTAAATGACATTCACCTTTCTGGCTGCTCCTTCCAATTACAAGTTCGCAAGCCCCGACACAAAGCTCGCATCAAACACGGCCTTTGTGTCCCCGCGTCCAGCAGAAATTAATGTAATGCCATCGATTCGCGATCTCCGCTCGCACAATAGACGTAATGAATATCGTTGCCAAGAGTTGCCGACTGTGCGATCTTGACCGTGCATTTCGGCCACCTGTAATGGCTTTTTACCTTTCATATGAACTGTTCAACTGCAAAACTACTGATAAGAGAGACAGGTGGGAGGCGTGTGCACTGAAAAACGGGACACCAGAACAATGTACAGCCCACTCGGTGGCGACTCCGTCTATTCTGTAACGGATCCTTTTCTTCCTTTCTCCCTTCTTCCACAATAGTTTTTACACTGGTTCCCAAAAAAAGGAAGAAATCTTACAAGATTGTCATATTTTATGACTTGTCGTATTTTTATCCTGGTCTCTTTTTACAAACTTCAGTTAAATTAAACACATTTCTAGTTTTCTGAACACGATAATACGATTTTTATTGAATGTATACTTTACCATACCTTAGCATTAAGTCGTATTTCACTCAGAAGCTGTAGAAAACCATATTTTTGGTCGTATTACAATACAATATAGCCTTGATTATCCGTCAAACTATTAACCGATCAGCGGATTATCCGACTCTCTCTTGCTCTGTCTCTCTCTCTCTCTTTTTTTTTTTTTGCTACAGAAAAAACATTTAGGCCCGATTGTATAAACCATTTAATCTTAGATCAGAGGTTAAAATGATCCTTGTTTCAGCTGAACTTGGAATTTTGTGTTGTATAAAGTCTAATCTGAGATTAATTTGTCTCAAACTAAAGTCAACTTTGACTGAAGAAATTTCTCCGATTAAGTCAGATGATCCAAGTTCAGTTATTTCTTTTCTGTTTGAAATATACGAGTGACAGATTGTGCAAATAAAATATCCATTATTATTAATATTAATAGATATGTTAGGCACATTTATATATATTTCTTTCAATTTCTTGCCTTAATACACAAACATTCTTATATTTTATAAGGCTCTATCGTGTTCAGCAGTATCAAATAACATAACCTATAATTATATTATGTTTATAACAACCATTAATTATTAATGGATATGATAGGTACATTCATAAATGTTCAATTAACTGTATTACTAAACGAAAATTGTCGTTTTATAAAGCTTTATTATGTTTAGCAGTATCAAACACCATAACATGACAACAACTTGAGTCAACCTTCTTATTGTCCGCCATTATTTACATTGCACAAAAAAAACCAGTGTCTCCAACAGAGTGTAATACGGAAAGTCGCCAAAAAGTAGTTGTAAAGTCGCTAGATTTCTCATTATCAACAAAGAAAGATTAAATTTTGTCACTATGGGGTGCTAAAAAGGTCACTAAATCCCTATTTAAGCAATATAAAAGTTAAAAGAAATTGTTGTTGAAAAAGAGTTAAAGTCGCTAGATTGGCAACACTGAACAAACCTGTATAACATGGTCCGCGCATCACGTATTTCACCTGTTTATGCGATGTTGCCAAATCCTTTTCACGTGAACTTAGATTGCATTTGAACCAAGGAAATTTGATCGCAGAAAAGTTTTATACAATAGAAGAAGTGTCTGAACTCGGTTCACTTTTCGATCTTCGATCAAAGTTGATCTTTAGTCAGGGAGTTTTATACAATCGGGCCGTACTGTGCTCCAACCACGAGAAAGTCTCCGCCGGATGAGACGAAAGGGAGTAATGCTGTGAATGAATGTTGATGTCATAAGATGTCATAAGGTCACACACGTGGGTACTCGTATCTCTATTGGCTCGCTGTCACAGCACAAACAATAACATTGATACACACATGTTTATACTACCCTAGTTACAAAATTAGATCACTGTTTAATCCCCTGGTCTTTTAATCTCTCCATACAGGAAATAACATATGCAGGAGAGCGCATGGTTTTTAAACTGGCGTTATAACGGTAATATTATATATCTACTTCGCTCCAATACATGTCGCAATAATAAGCACATTCCTTTCACGGTTGATCTCCGGGTTGGAGAACAGTAGTACTGCACAGTACCTTACATTAGTACGATTTTTTCTAGAGTGTGTTATTTTATTACAAGCCTTTACCCTTACATAAGCCTCGTATTACTGCCGCTGCTGCCAATAGGAACAGTTACTTGTTGGTGTTTTCCCAACTTGTAAAATAGTCACTAGACATGACAGCAAGAACTTACGCACAACTTATGTGCACCATTGAGTCCTTGTCCTACTGTTTCAGTGGCCGTATGGTGTAATTTCTGTGCAAAATGTCTTCCACGAGTGTCAAAAGAAAACGTGTTCGATAAGTATTAAAAAAGTGCAAATAATTGAGCGGTTTGGGAAAAGAGAAGCCGTGACTCGTCTCGCATCAGAATACGAGTTTGGCGTTACAACTGTGCGCGATTTAATAAAAAAGGACAAAGTGTATGATTTATTTATTTATTATTTATTAAATATCCGTGGAAAAGAACCCTAATTCACCAAGCGGTATGCTAGGGTTTTATTGTTGTTATACGGTATACTACTTATCTATACTACATATTTTTACAGTGTATGAAGTACAATATCTATATCCACAACACGATACCTTATCTTCCTGCAGATAGTCATAACAAGGAATTTCCTTGGCCCTTAAAAATCCATCGTTGGCAACCAAACTTAGATTAGTGAAGTTCTGACTCACTACGTAGCATGTTAAAAACAACACCACGGAGGAAATTACGAAACTCTATGTATTATGTACTTAATTTATGAAAATATGTTATGGTTCTCATTACCCGAATTCTTCGATTAACCATTCAGTTCACCCCCTTCATCACCACGGATAATAGAGATTCTACTGTAGTTTTAATCGTTCTGCAAGTATTATTCACATGTTTTGTGTCGATAATGGCAAGATATTTTATTTGCGTTTCGTTATTTATTTTGGATTTCGCGTTTGGTTATTTATTTTGGATTTCCTTTCCTTAGAAATATTTTGTGGTTACATGATGTTTGAAGGTAACTGGATTCGTCAGCAATAAGTGTCAAAACACAGAGGACAAAAGAATGTTAGGAATGTGGCCAAATTGTTGCTGGTTGGTTTCACCTTCCCAAACACGTGACATTTAAGAGGTTCTAACAATACTGTTGCCAGATGGTAATTCATAAACAACGTAAAATAGTTGTAAAAGAATTAATTAGTCTTGCTGAGGACAAACGTTGGACATTTTTACCCCTCTTTTCCCCTTCTATTTATATAGGTTGAACAGTCCGCTATGGCCAATACAAGTAGTTATGATGTTATATATATTTCGTCACAGCATTTCTTACATGTGAGCCGTTCAGAGCAAAAGTGGTGTAAGTCAAGAATGGGTAATGAGGGTTGAAGTAAACATTCTGTAAAATACAGCGCAAAGTAGCGATTAATATCCAATTTATTTAAACTATTAGTAGTCAGTGGATAGCAAGAAGGACATATTAATTGCTACTTTGCGCTGTATTTTACAGAATTTTTACTTTAAACCTCATTATCCAATTTTGACTTACACCACTTTTGCTCTGAACGACTCATGTAATGGTGGACCTCACATTTTCACGTATATGGTGCCACCATTAACAATCATTACAGATAACACTTCTTTGTAGTCCACTTTATTACAACTATCCTATTCCTACAGGCTATCTTCTCTCTTACTGCTCAGTCTATCGTCTATTTAATACCTTCAAGCAAGACTAAAGACAGTCGTCTGCGCGAAGTGAACAAACAATTTGTGAGCAGTTTGATGTTCTTGTATTGGTGCTTCCACTGATAAAAACATTCTTCGTGGCGGTATATTTAAGTTTTGTTCAGTATTTGTAATGTAACCTGGAAAACTTTATAATAATTTATTTATTTATTGCTAGAAAAAATATACAGAAATTCTAGCACTCTTCTGAAAGAGAGTGATCTCGTGCACAGGGGAGGATATGATTTGCAAGTAGGCCTACAGTTTACAATTTATTTAAAATAAATACATATTAAATAATTTTTACAAAAATGATAAGTACAATCCACTTTTTTTGAGATATGTAATTTTTGCAGTAGGCAGTCTATTCGTTTGTGGGGTGATAACTTGGGTAATAGCCTATAACTCAGAATTTATTGTAAATGATAACTCGCTTCCAACATTCTACACTCAAACTTCTAGCATTCACAACACTCTGTAGCACATATTATGATGTTTGAGAAGCAAGTAGGAAGATGAGAAAACAGCAGACTGTAATGCAAGGAGCAGCGACAATGGGGGCCGGAAAATGAGGATGTCGTAAGACGCGAAGAGACAGAAGAAAATTGACACTGCATTCCCATCTACTCAGCGGTGATGAATGATGTGGGAGGTCTCGATTTCGCCAAGATATGGCGCGATTGTCTTTCATATCTCCATCATCCAATCTTCAACACTGACTGCAGCAAACTGCCTATAACGTGCCATTCGATTTTAATTATAGACGGAATAAGTATAACTTAATTCAGAAAAATAAAATTCATTATTTAACAATAATATTTTTAAACCGACATGTGTCCAAAAACATGCGTTTAACTGTGGTAGTGAAGCATGGACTATAAAAAAGATTGACAACAAGAGAAATTCGGTGTATGAAATGCTTTTTATGAGGCCTACGTCAAATTTGACCACAAAAGAAATTTGGGAATTTAGGAATAATTGGAGATTGAATAAATACTGACCTTTCCATTTTAGTGAATATGATTTCGTTACCTGTAATTTGGAAACTTGTACAATAAGAACTGTTATATAAACAACTAATTTTCAAAACTTGTACAATCCGAACTGTTATATAAACAACTAATTTTCAGAACTTGTACAATCCGAACTGTTATATAAACAACTGATTTTCAAAACTTGTACAATCCGAACTGTTATATAAACAACTAATTTTGAAAACTTGTACAATCCGAACTGTTATATGAACAACTAATTTTCAGAACTTGTACAATCCGAACTGTTATATAAACAACTAATTTTCAAAACTTGTACAATCCGAACTGTTATATAAATAACTAATTTTCAAAACTTGTACAATCCGAACTGTTATATAAACAACTAATTTTCAAAACTTGTACAATCCGAACTGTTATATAAACAACTAATTTTCAAAACCTGTACAATCCGAATTGTTGTATAAACGACTAATTTTCAAAACTTGTACAATCCGAACTGTTATTATAAAAAACCCAAATTGTCACTACGGATAATAGTAAAGATTGATATATTGACCTAAGTTACTTAAAACTGTTGAATTAACATACTGAGAAATAAGCTGTAACCAGATGTAATTTTTGTAAGTTTTATTAGACGAACCTTAAAACTGTGACGATTTGTAACGAGTACGAATGTAATGTGACGAGTCTCCTGGATCCCCACTGCATCTAGTGGATAGTGTAGGCAGATTCAAAGATGACATTGCGAATATACCCATAGTAAGGATTGATTAATTTATATTATTTACATTAACTATTATTTTGAATTATGTTTCATCTTATGTGCTTATTTTTTATAATGCGTTATGTCGCCGTCATTGTTTCCAAGTAATTTGAAAATTGCTCAGTTTAAAGTTTAAATCGTTGAAGTTGTTGTGCTTATATTCTATTCGGCAAGATAATCCCAATGCGAACAACTGTAATTCTCAAAAAACTAAACATTCGAGCTATAATAAGCTCCAGAAAAATAGTTGAATCGAAGCAGAGATGTTAGTAATAAAAGGATCTTTGGAATAAAAACAACAAAACATTTGAGGTTATGATAACACTATATTTTGAACTCTTTTATCATTGCATTCTATAATTTTGAGAAATGTTTAATTTTATTGCAATCATTTCTACTTACATTAATTAATTTTGCAATAAATTATTGTAATTAATTATTTTATGTTGATACTGCGAATCTGACGTAGTCGTTTGATTGCTGATACATCGAAACAGAAACGACAAAAATAAAACAAATGAACGTAGGAGGGAAAAACTATCTATAGTAATCTCAGACCTCAAGTGTTATTAGGACTATTTTGTGAATAAAATAAAAATAAAATTCGCTCACAAAATGTTAATAAATTGTATATTTATGCATACTTAACCTCTTAACCTATTCAGACATTGTGAAGTCGAAATAGATGAATAACGATTACTGCAATAAAGAAATTGAATGTTATTGAGTAATGCCAACTGAGAAAAGCGAAATACAAGTTTAAAAATGTTAATTACAAGTACTGCGTTTTTCTCTTTTTATTATAACAGAAATATGTTTTCATTATCTGCTGAAATCATAATTTAATTTAAACATTTTATAGTATAATACAAATAACCTGATTAATGCATTAATTAAATGAACAATTGTTATGAACGAGTATCATTTTCTTTAGATACGATGGACATGGAATTAGAAGATAAAGATGTAGATGTGGAAGTAGGATTTCGCACTTTATTTAGTACAATGGATTCATGCTCATCGATTTACATGGAAACAGTTGGCGACACTGAATAAACAAAAGAACGACCATGCGATAAATTGATAGTGATAAATCGAGCTGCAGAAGTTATCGCGATGTATGACTGTGGTTGGTTGGAATTCAAAATTGCATTACACTTCACTGGCCGAAAATGGAATGACGTCATATAAACGAAAGTGTCACATTAATTTTGAGCAGCATCAGTGCCATCTTAAACTATCTTAAAGAGAAAGGATATAAATTGTATTGTAGTGTAAAATCTAATAATAGAAAAATTACGAAAATGCAAGCTGTAGTAGTTGTGCCAAATTTTTTGTTGAACGAACAAGATAGTGTTTCCTCTACTATTCGCATTTATGATAAAAATTCTTGTAATGAATGAAATGAAATTCTTAAGAAAAACAGCATAAAATAGCATTAAAAAAGCCAAAAAAATATATATATCAGCATTCTTAAAAAAATAATAACTGTACGACGTTTGGATTCTGTAGATCAATACAGAATTTTAATATAAAACTACGCACTTCGGTTTGATGAATCTATAATATAGGCCCTACATAAAATTTTCATTTAAAACTGATCGTTAAGAAGATGTAGTAAAAGAATAAAACCGCACCAAACCGTAAGAGCCTAATACCGTAAGTTATATGGCAATTCGAAACACTTTTATAATCTAGTCTCGGATCTCAGAATAAGTAGGCGGGAGAGTTGTGTAAGTTAGTGGATTAAAAGTGACGCAACAGCCGGCTGTGAATGAAGACTCCCCTCCTAATAGTGTAAGGGACAAAAGATGGGTTCATATGGAAAGATTTTATGAAACTTTACAACGACGGTTGGGATTTACTTTCAAGGCAGTGTAGATATATTTTGTGCACGGAAACCAAATATAGTGCAGCATTTAACTCGTATTTAATTACTTTCTTACTCAACGGTGCTTTTAATTTAAACTATAACGAAAGTTCTCTGAAATAAAGGTCCGAGGGCCACTTACGACCAGTCACTTTGTTAGAACTCACGCGCATAAGTGAGACATTTTCTGCGACATTGCATTTATTAGCCATAGAAGAGAACAACCAAAAATCATCCACATGTAAATTTTTTCGCTTATTATATTTCCCGTACGAGATTTACTTAGCACTTAGCCTACATTAATAAAAGTTGTTTTTTTTTCTCTCATTATATGAAGCATAAGGAGAAATGTTTATGTTATGATGATACGGGTAATCGATTTAGAGATTTTCGCTTAAATATAGTTACTTTTTCGTTACTTTTCCTATTAGATGATGAATGAACATTCAACCAATATGAGGGTGGCGTAACGTGTAGTTAACACGATGGTGCCCCCAGCCGTTGTAGCTTGCTGCTGTTACTATTACCATTAATAATTATTTTATTTATTTATTTTATTTATTATAATATTAATGTGCTGGTCAACAGCAGTGAGCCAATGATAGTCCAGCACAAGTGATACAGTAATAATATATAATAAAGAGAATTGAATTTTGAATAAAATTAATTTTCAATAATGATAATAATAATAATAATAATAATAATAATAATAATAATAATAATAATAATAATAATAATAATAAATTTGAAATAAGTAAGTAAATTAAATTTTAATGTTAATCACTGGATGCATATAAATAAAAATAAAAGTAACAATAATGATGAAATATAAATAAACATAAATAATCTTGAACGAAGAATTTTCCTCTAATCTATGATATACTATGAAAATAATAGTGATGATACAATGATAATTAAATATAATTTCTGAAAGAGTACATAAATTATGTCATTGGCAAGAGCAAACTAAGTCTATACATTGAAAGGATCGAATTCGCAGCCATGCATGTTGGCATTTTTAATGCATTTGGAGACTGGTGAAAGAAATTTTGAATTTCTATTATAGAAAAGTTTGTGGACTTTCCTATCTTTCGTTGGAATACGTAAGGTAATATTGTTTAAGAATGAGTCACAGGATACATCACCTTTGAGGACCCTACAAAAGAACAGATAATCTAGCTCAAGGCGTCTAGCATAGAGGTTTTAACAATTAAAATATTAATAATAATAATAATAATAATAATAATAATAATAATAATAATAATAATACGAGCTGCTCACAACATTAAGTAGCTCTGCACTGCTTATTGAAGAATAGCATAATTGTGACTAGTTGCAGGATATGGGACCTAAAGTCGGATTTTTCATTTTTTGTTTTTTTTTTTGTTTTTTTTTTAGGTTTAAAAAAAAGGATGAAAGACTGGGCATTTTTTTTAAATTCATGGTTCTAGATGCAACAGTTTTTAATATATGACTTATTGAATATTGATATTATATTATGTACATTTTCGAAAAAAATGCAAATTAAAGTTTTCATTTGTTTTCCTAACAACTATAAAAAAGATTTACGTATTTAAGAACCACTGTGTAAAACTACGTCCTAATTTGATATGTAAAAAAAAAGCCTACAGGTAGCGCAAAATGTCAAAACTTAGAAATGCAGTTTTTACACCGCAAATTCGTTATTTTGTTCTCCTGTAAAATTTCCTTTCACGACTTCAGGTCCCTCTTCTGTATTGTTACATAAGACATTACACATACAACAGACGAACATAAGAACATCCATTCTCTGAACGTAATTCGAACTCATGACTGTAATTTCCAAACATTCATTTCTGTCCATACTCCGGGTAAGCCATCTCCAGTTGTCGACGGTATTGGAAAGAATAAACTCTATCCTAATTTATATGCTTAATGTCTGATTTACTCGTAAATTTATTGATTGGATTTTTATCTTCGTGTTCGTGTTAGTCTGTGTACACTTTAGTAGTCTACTATAGTTGTACTGTACAATGTCAGTGTTTTCCTCGAAAAATACAGATAAATCTGACATCTTTCTCCACTCTAGCAGCATATAAAAACGAACTTCGAAAATAATGCGTGTTTGGCACGAACAAATGAGCAATTGTGTTATTTTATTCCTCTGAACTCATAGCGCTGCGTCCGTCATGTGTGAACTATTATACTAACCATTGCACAGGCAGTCCGGAGTCGAGCTCCAGTTAGGCCTGGAATCTTTAATTGGAAAATCCATTCTCGGAGTTCTCCCCCTTTTTCGAGTTAGGCATCAACATCATTCCGTCAGATCTCCATTTCATTATTCCATAATAGGCCTATCCCCCGATCGCCGTCTGGTAATGCTCTGGAAGGGCGTGTCTAGGAACGAGAGGAGTTGCCTACTCGAAACATTGATACGTAACGAACCTTAGTGTAGTCAGCCGATGTGGATTTGGAATACGCCTAGATGGAAGTCATCGTAAAATTTGTCTAACATGTTTCTCCCTTCCTCTTCAGAATAGCAGAATATATCGAAGGTGTTTGGGTAAAAGGAGATAAGTCATAAAAATGAGTTTTGAGTTAAATGGAAATTAAACAGTGGACATTTACTTACTTACAAATGGCTTTTAAGGAACCCGGAGGTTCATTGCCGCCCTCATATAAGCCCGCCATCGGTCCCTATTCTGTGCAAGATTAATCTAGTCTCTTTCATCATTTTCCACCTCCCTCAAATCCATTTTAATATTATCCTCCCATCTACGTCTCGGCCTCCCCAAAGGTATTTTTCCCTCCGGCCTCCCAACTAACACTCTATATGCATTTCTGGATTCGCCCATACGTGCTACATGCTCTGCCCATCTCAAACGTCTGGATTTAATGTTCCTATTATGTCAGGTGAAGAATATAATGCGTGCAGTTCTTTGTTGTGTAACTTTCTCCATTCTCCTGTAACTTCATCCCTCTTAGCCCCAAATATTTTCCTAAGAACCTAATTCTCAAACACCCTTAATCTATGTTCCTCTCTTAACGTGAAAGTCCAAGTTTCAGAACCATACAGAACAACCGGTAATATAACTGTTTTATAAATTCTAACTTTCAGATTTTTTGACAGCAGACTAGATGACAAAAACTTCTCAACCGAATAATAACACGCATTTCCCATATTTATTCTGCGTTTAATTTCCTCCCGAGTGTCATTTATATTTGTTACTGTTGCTACAAGAAATTTGAATTTTTCCACCTCTTCGAAGCATAAATCTCCAATTTTTATATTTCCATTTCGTACAATATTCTGGTCACGAGACATAATCATATACTTTGTCTTTTCGGGATTTACTTCCAAACCTATCGCTTTACTTGCTTCAAGTAAAATTTCCGTGTTTTCCCTAATCGTTTGTAGATTTTCTCCTAACATATTCACGTCATCCGCATAGACAAGAAGCTGATGTAACCAGTTCAATTCCAAACCCTCTCTGTTATCCTGAACTTTCCTAATGGCATATTCTAGAGCGAAGTTAAAAAGTAAAGGTGATAGTGCATCTCCTTGCTTTAGCCCGCAGTGAATTGGAAAAGCATCAGATAGAAACTGGCTGTAAGTTTCACTGAGACACAGTGGACCTTTATTGCAAATAATTTTCTACACAAATAAAACATCAAAAAGTAGTATTCTTTTATTTTTTACACACCTACTTGTAGAATTTAGTTTGTGTATTCCCCTGGGGATCAAAACTTCATTTACACAAACAATGACTTTGCCCAATTTACTCGAACACCATCGATATATTACGCTTGATCTCCTTGTCTTCCCCTTGTTCTTCTTTAGTTTTCCTTCTTCTCTTTGCGTTTCCCTTTTCTTCTTGCATTCACTTTGCTCTCTTTTTTCCCCCTTATCCTCCTTGTCTTCCCCTTGTTCTCGTTGTCTTCGTCTTGTTCTTCCTGTATTCCCCTTGTTCTCCTTGTGTACCTCTTCTTCTCCTTCTATCTCCCTTTATTCTTCTTGTGTTCACCTAGTTCTCTTTGTCTTTTCCTTGCTCTCCCTGTGTACCTCTTGTTCTTCTTGTTCTCCTTGTCCTCCAGTTGGTTTTCTTGTATTTTCGTTGTTCTCTTTTTATTCCCTTTGTTTTCCCTTGTTCTCCTTGTCTTCCTCTTTTTCTCCATGTCTTCCCCTTGTTCTACTTGCCTTCCCTTGTTCTTGTATTCTCCTTGTTCTCTTTGTGTTCCCCTTGTTTTCTTTGTGTTTCCTTTGTTCTCATTTCCATCTCCTCGTTTTCCTTGTCTTCTATTTTTTTTTTTTGTATTTCCGGTTTTTCTTATATTCTCTTTGTTGTCTTTACATTCCTTTTTCTCTCCTTATATTCCCCATGTTCTCCTTATTTTATTTCTCGAACCATCTACATGTGGTTCTACATAATGATGTAGCCTATAACATAGTACAGCTATGCATTCTCGCGTATTTCTACGTAAAGATATGCAACACAGTGAAGCTATACACAGGTCAATTTTTGCTTTTCCTTCCTTTAATTTTCTTTTGTTTTTCTGTGGATCTTACAGCCCTTTAGACATACTTCATATATCTGGATTTTTCGAGATCTGACATATTTCTAGATGCCCACATGACGGATCTCTGATGAGTGATTTCAGCACTATCCGGGTATCCGACGACGGTATTCCGACCTACGATCTCGCTTCCCACTTAACATTAAAACTGCGTGTCTTAACCATTGCGTACAACACGGCGTGCACTCATATTTGTTGCATATTCCAAATAACGGCAGGGAAAAACGAGCAGGAAGTAGGAGGCCATAAAATTATAATTGCCGGGGAAAGCGTCCCACTTTGAGATTGAGTCAATAAATCAGCGGCGGTCATAAATGCTAAGCCCCGCACGAGATTGCGTCCCTGTCAGCACTTCCCAGAATCTCTTTTTTAGGCCATATAATTAGTATAAAAGCAATAGATAATAATCTTACATTGAAAATGTAAAATTTATTGCAAAAGTGAAGCGTGGGGACCGGATGCGGCAAGACCTGCTCTCAAAACTCAAAGATCTGCACGCCCACATGCTCCGGACGAGATCTGGCACATCTCTGAAAAGAAAACAAGACGAACTCTGAAATTCAGACACCTGATGGAACATAAAATAATGTAGCAAACTGATATCATATTTATATAGTATATGAGCATCACTCATTGAGAGATTGAAAGCATCATGATAGTCAATAAGAAACACAAAGAATAATATATTGAAAAATAATGAGGAAAACCACAAAAATTCTCTTAAAGTGGTCGACCTTGAATATCGAAATTTGAAGCTCTCGTATACCAAACAAGCATGGTACTCTTTAACTGTCTTGTTTCATATAATCGATCATTCGTTAGACCTACGTGTGAATGAAAACTTTTAAGAAGTATCTTGGGTTATATTACACGATTGTTCACCTCAGTATAGGCAAAATAATAGTCATTCATGCAACAAGTGAATAATCTTGATGATTATGGCATGAGTGAATGTTTGTCGCACAACGATAGTGAGTGCTACAATTTTCACGAGTGTTATAATAAGATTATCCACGAGTTGGATACAACACTTCATGACATCTTAGCATCATAAACTGTAGGAAATAAACTATGAAAGAAATTCGGGATCCATTGCTGACAAATTCTCTTCATATGTTCGTATCGATTAGTAGCGCCTGGCATTGGCATTGAGTTAAGAGAAATGGATGACTTTGCAGGTTATGTTACAAATGTTCCTTTATTTTGATAATGTAGTTTCTCTGAACAACAGAACTGCTTTATGTGGTATTACAAAAGTGATATAAAATTGTTAAAGACTGGAAATAAATATGTTACCTTGTGACCTGCATTTCATTTCGTGTTACACGGCGCGTAGAAGGTAATCAGACGAGTTGCAAGTTTATGCTGAGTCAAACTTCTATTTATATTTAAAATTGAATGGGGACTTCAAATATGTAAAATTTAATAATAATAATAATAATAATAATAATAATAATAATAATAATAATAATAATAATTAATAATGATTTATTTAACATGGCAGAGTTAAGATCATACGGCCTTCTCTAATACTCAACCAGGAGTAAAACTGCGTTACAAAAAACATTACAAATTTACAAAGTAGGCTACACTACAATTTTACACACAACAAACCTGAATAAGATAATAATAATAATAATAAGATGTAAACAAAAGTAAGTAGAAATCAGACATAATATATAATATACAGCAAGAAATGAAAAAGCATAATAAAATGTGAACAACAGGTCAAAATAAATGAGACTAAGTATAAAAAATAAGACAATTATTGATAATAATAATAATAATAATAATAATAATAATAATAATAATAATAATAAATAAGAATAGTAGTAGTAGCAATAATAATAATAATAATAAATTAGTGCAGTACAAAGCATACAATGAATACAATATTTTTAGGTACACACAGTAAGGAAAATTATGATTATATATAGCTCAACTTATCACATTATAGATATACCATTATCGGAAAATATGAAAACAAAAACATAAAATAAGTTAAACATCACTAGAACATAAAAAATGTGATAACGTGGAAACATGCAATACAACACTTGTCATAATAGTAAGTTAGTTTGGCAACTCGTCATAAGATAATTTTCTAACTTGGATTTGAAAGATTTCAATGTTCGGCAGCCCTTGACTTCAGGCGGCAGAGAGTTCCAGTAACGAGAGGTAGCAACAGTGAAAGATGAGGAATACAGAGATGATGTGCGAAGTGGAATTTCTAGCGTGTTGTCGCTTTGTGATCGAGTATTAATATTATGATAGCGAGAGAGAGTATGCAAACGAGCGAATAAATAATAGGGGGATGAAGTGTGCACAATTCGATATAAGAGAGAAAGCGAGTGCAAATTTCTCCTCTCATGTAACCTAAGCCATGATATAGGGTACTATTTAAAAAAGTGTATTTTTACCACACCCTGTACATGAATCAATACTTTTGTGAGACCACAGCCATAAGTTTTAGTTAGATATCCCCAACAACTTTTGTCTTTGGTATTTTGTCATAAAATTAATATATAAAGATTTATTAATATAATTTACAATTATATTATTAGCAATATTCCATACTTAATTGACACACTGTATAGGCTAGCTTTCGCCGCAGTAATCCTACGAAGTTGGTCTTTTGATTCGATGATATGACGTAGAATTTTTCCGTTGCTTTCTGCATCGATGTTAAGAATGGTGTACGTTGGTAGGAGAAACAGGAGTATCCCGAGAAAATCTGCCCTAACACAATCCTCGTCAACTATAATTTTCAATTTAAGCCTCCAGAATTTAGCCCAACTCTCATCGGCATAAAAGTAAACATGCTGTTATCATTTCTTGTTCGTGTTGAATATATATTGAAAATTTATAGCAATATTTTTAATGCATCTTGTTGTGTGTTGTAGCAATTTATAGGAGAAAACATTATTTTAATTTTAAATGTGCTGTTTAAAATTTATATAGACATATAGCGTATGAGTATGTTTATTATAATTCTTTTGAGCTTAAATTTGCATGATGGTTAATCTGTTTAAAAGACTTATCTATAATTTTCTTCAGTTTTCAATCACAAAACATTGCAAAATGGAAAACTGATTAAGCATTCTTTATATAGTGACTTATTATTATGCAGAGAAGGAATATAGCGGATTACACCATTGTTCTTCGTGCTGTTCCAGCTGTACGTTTAAATACATAGAGCACACTTAAATCATCGAGAAAATGTATTATTAATGCAAGAAATGTCTGTAAACAACTGACTTCCGGAACCAACGAGAACCGATTTTGTCATTAGAGAGTAAAATATGGGAAGTGACGTTTTAGTGTTGTGAAGTTATAAATTTATTATGTATATAAATATATATGCATACAACAGTTTGTATAGTTACCAGGAAAGAAAATCTGTATACTTCTGCCGTCTATCGAGATGTTGCAAAATTAACTACTGGATTAGATGCACAATGTAAGATACCATATTATACGCTATGTATCTTAATTTTGACCGAAATGTCAGTTACCATGTTTTACGCCCGAGTCACTCATTTATGACTATCTACATTAGGTGAGTAATCCATATAGAATCGTGTTACTTCAGATCCGCATGTATTCCTTCTCTGGGCTAGAGGTTACATCACTTCTGTAAGCTAAGCATCTAAATCTACAGTGACTATTAACACTCTTCAATTTTCAAACTCCATAAATCTTTATCTTGACTTTCTTCTTCCGTCAAACTTTTTACTTCCATAGCTTTCTGTGTGCCATCTGGTCAGCTTTTTCTGCGTCTTTCTTGGTTTCTTCTTCTTCTTCGTTTCCACTTTGTTATAATTTTATCCAATAATCGAGCTTCTTACACTCATTATAGTCCTAATACTAAACAAAGTTTATTTTTTAATTTAAAGATTATGTCTGGTTCTACTATTGTGATACCTGTTAATATTACTTTTCTTACTCTCTGCTTTATATTTGAGACGAAGAGAAGTGATCTTTCAGGCATGTTACTTACTATATATTTTGTCATCTATGTCAATTTTGTCCATTCTTTCCACGGATTTGCTTGATCTATTCTTCCTTTCTTTTCTTCTTAATCCTAGGTCAATGTTGTAAAACTGGCTGTAAAGCCCATTCAAGTGTTAAATTTTCTGTTGTGAGAAATTCTGATCGGTACATACAAAGTTCAATTCAGAAAACATTTTGTTACTTTCATGACGAATGCAAGGCATTACCCATCCAGGGAAGTTCTTTATCTGGTCATATTACTGATGATCTCTGCAGTATCAATTTGGAAGGATAAGAAAAAGTATTAGGCTATGGCATAGGTAATTCTCAACACACCACAGATATCAAGATTCATTAGTTATGGCAGTATTTCATTCGTTTCGAAGTCAACAAATTGAACTTGCATGTAAAACATGAAGTGGGGAATAATGTATAAATTATAGTTTAACTACTAGCAACAAGATAGACTATATTAAATTAGAATAAATATTGAAGTTTGGGAAATAGGAATTAAAAAAGATTGATTATAGCAAATTAAATTAATTATCCTGTTTAAATTTTAGATTTCGAGCTACAGAAAAATGGAACTCAAACTAAATTAGTACGTTAGGGAGAAATTGGAACATTTTGAATTTAATAATCACATTATTTATTTATTTATTTATTTATTTATTTATTTATTTATTTTACTTATTTATTTATTTACTTACTTACTAACTCATTTATTTATTTATTTATTTATTTATTTATTTATTTATTTATTTATTTATTTATTTATTTATTTATTTATTTATTTATTTATTTATTTATTTATTTATTCATTCTGGTGTAGTTAAGGCCATCAGGCCTTCTCTTCCACAACACTTACTTACTAGTGTATAAGAACCCTTATTATTTTATTTTTATTTTTAAAACGTCCTCGCACGATGAGACTCCTATGCGTGATACTGAAAGTAATAAAACAGAATAAGAAAGTCGAAAATTCAGAATAGTAGGTATTTATAAAAAATCTTACTTCGTACAGAACGTTGCACAATTGCGATTTCAACGTGCAGACTTTGATTTCAACATGCTGGATACGCGAACGTGAATTGAAATTAAAAAAAGAACTGAAGTAGGTATGCATTCACAGTTGTAGCCAAAAATTGATTGCTACTTTATTAGGTAAATTCTGAAGTTTATGACAAAAATTTACAATCGTAACACAGTGTTTTAGTGATTATTTTTTATTTCATGCATGAAATCTAATTGGCTTGAAATTTGCTTTGCTGTCATATTAGCCTATACATGCCTATAAGCAACCCCAGACAGAGATACTTAAATTCTATTGAGAATGTAACTTATAAAACTATTCTCTCCTCCACTGAGGCTATGCTACCATCAAGGCCAGCTGAACAGGTTCCTTGGACGGGTAATAGAGTATGTGAAGGTACACTGACGTTCAAAGGTATCCGACCTACGATTTTATGATCTTGTAAGCAAACTTTTCACCACAGGATAAGTCAGAACCAAAGATATAAAATGTTAACAAATTTTGAAAGAGTTCCGCTAGTTCTCAATAGGTGGCATCATTATTGGGAGCCGTTAAAATAGTGTCAGGGAAAATGATTATGTAGATTAAGCAAAACTTATCCTTCTGATAGACAATATCTGCGGTTTCCAGCCAAACTCAATGTTTAATATTTGAGGAGAAAAATTCGCTCCGGCGCCGGAGATCGAACCAAGGTCCTTGGTTCTACGTACCAAGCGCTCTGACCACTGAGATACGCCGAATTCAATCCACAGCACCTGATCGAACTTTCCTCCTTCGATGTTTCCCTTTGTGGCCTGACTCTAAATTAGGCATATATATATATATATATATATATATATATATATATATATATATATATATATATATATATTGACGTGTATCCAGTGTCAACTGCCATTATACTTGGAGAGCACTTAGCTGAGTGACTTGTTAGCCGAATTCAATCCACTATAATATTCTCTCAGCTAGCAGTGCATAATAACTGCGGATTCCCGGCCAACAAGTCACTCAGCTGAGTGCGCTCCTAGTATAATGGCAGTTGACATTGGATACACGTCAACATATATATGCCTAACTTGGAGTCAGGCCACAAAGG
Source organism: Periplaneta americana (assembly GCF_040183065.1). Classification (NCBI taxonomy): domain Eukaryota; kingdom Metazoa; phylum Arthropoda; class Insecta; order Blattodea; family Blattidae; genus Periplaneta; species Periplaneta americana. The sequence goes on from NC_091129.1 coordinate 126,773,406, forward strand.
GAAACATCGAAGGAGGAAAGTTCGATCCGGTGCTGTGGATTGAATTCGGCGTAGCTCATTGGTCAGAGCGCTTGGTACATAGAACCAAGGATCCAGGTTCGATCCCCGGCGCCGGAGCGAATTTTTCTCCTCAAATATTAAGTGCTAATATTACAGATACATTTCTGTAGGACAAATTAATATATCTATAATAAACAAACTCAATGTTGTTTTACAATCAGTAGAGTAGGATGAAAAATTGAATTCCTTAATACGGATATTTTTATCCATGATTGCCAACAGTGACTATTATCTTCGCCATCTATTCATAGAAGTAGGCTAATAACTAAAGAATCCATATTTACACCAACAAATTATCGATCACTATCGATTAGTAGGGTCAGATATCTTTGAACGTCAGTGTACCATAGCAGCAATTGTTGTGAGCAACAGAGCAACCCGTACTCCGTAGTGCTGTGTCAAGTGCAGTGCAATATAAAGCATGCGGTGCTGTGTGTTGCAGGAGTCCTGAGCAACATGCAGCAGTTCTTCGACAGCCTTCGCACGAATCTGGAGAGCCTGGAACAGTTGCCACACGACGAGCGAGAAGCGCTACTCGGCCAACAGGTTTCCAATGCAGCAGGTAGACGGTGTAGACGGTGTAGACTGAGTAAAGAAATATAAATTTTATACTTTGAAATTTAAATCACACACATCAATTTCACGTATACATATATCTACTACATAATATATACAGAGTGTTAAGAAAAAACACAAGCGAAAGTAATATTAGAGGTGTAGTCAGGCGGGAAGATAAGGTTGCCATCTTGTGATGAATGATATAAAGGACACTATCCAAAAAATAAGGGACATTTCACAGAAATAAGGGACCGTTTGAAATAACTTAAAATAATAATTAGCTACTGTTTTCTATTAATATTATGCACTTATTATTATTATTATTATTATTATTATTATTATTATTATTATTATTATTATTATCATCATCAACATTATTAAAATTTGAGATTTATCCTTTGAAGAGGTAGAAAAATTCAAATATCTTGGAGCAACAGTAACAAATATAAATAACACTCGGGAGGAAATTAAACGCAGAATAAATATGGGAAATGTCTGTTATTATTCGGTTGAGAAGCTTTTGTGATCTAGTCTCCTGTCAAAAAATCTAAAAGTTAGAATTTATAAAACAGTTATATTACCAGTTGTTCTGTATGGTTGTGAAACTTGGACTCTCACTTTCAGAGAGGAACAGAGATTAAGGGTGTTTGAGAATAAGGTTCTAGGAAAATATTTGGGGCTAAGAGGGATGAAGTTACAGGAGAATGGAGAAAGTTACACAACCCAGCATTGTAATCTTCGCCTTACATAATTAGGAACCTTAAACGTTTTAGATGGGCAGGGCATGTAGCACGTATTGGCGAATCCATAAATTCATATAGAGTGTTAGTCGCAAGACCGGATAGAAAAAGACCTTTGGGGAGGCCAAGACGTAGATGGGAGGATAATATTAAAATGGATTTGAGGGAAATGGGATATGATGATAGAGACTAAATTAATCTTGCACAGGATAGGGACCGATGGCGGACTTATGTGAGGGCGGCAATGAACCTGCGGGTTCCTTAAAAGCCATTTGTAAGTAAGTATTATTATTATTATTATTATTATTATTATTATTATTATTATTATTATTATTATTATTATTGATGGTGGTGGTGGTGATAGTAAATTTACTTGTAAGTAAAAATATTCATAATTATTTCAGGTATGATTTAATTCCACGGTCCATTAATCAGAAACTAGGAAACTCATTCTTCCCAGATGTACTTGAAATTTGGCTTAGCTGCCTTTAAAATTATTAACAAAGATAGTAGTAGTTTATAGTATAAGAAAATAAAGTTAGATTTTATGCGCGAGTAGAAAGTTTAGCGCCCGAGACGAAGTCGAGAGTGATAATTTCCACGAGCGCATAAAATATGTTAACTCTCGTGTGCTGTACGATATTTTATTCATTATTGCTATCTAAATTTCATTATTGGTATCTAAATTCAATTTTAAATTGTACGCCTTTTCTTTGTAATATGTTGTTTGTGAAGAAGTAATTCACAGCTATGAATTAAGTCGTTGTTCAGGTTGCTAAGGACGGTGAAATAAAGACCAGTTCAGACACCAGTTATGGATAAAATACTCGTACATTTCTCAGCACTGAAAAAAGCAGCAAAGGCACCCTGAATACTCTGACTAGTTATTACTTCCGGGCTGAAAAGACGTAAGTAACTACTGACACATTTGTGATGAACTATCAATACTAGACTACAAGTCGATAGGTCGATCAGAAAGTATAATGTATCAAAACTGAGCTCAGGTGATAGTTACGCTAGGTTAAACCAGGTCAGTCTTCTGGTTTGAATATTCAGACATGTAAGAATTCAGATAACGGGGAGGGGGGAACTGCCGAAGCTTTACGAAACAGGGACTCATAATATGGAATGCGCAATTTCTACATGAAATACGGGAAGTCTCGCTTAATACAAGACAGGTGGCAACCCTACAGGAAAATGTCTGATCACTCGAGTGGGTTCCAATCCCGTTCGGACTAATCAAGTGGTTCGGTTTCTTCGGAGGTTTTCTCGAACTGTAAGGTTAATATTAGGTAATTCCATGGAAAATACCATCTCATCAAAACACAATTTTGCTAACACCATTTCCATTGACGTTAAATGATCGAAGAATTGATACAACGTTTTTAAATAATAAATTTAAGAAAAAATGTCCAAATTTCGAGGCTGGATCATATTAGGAACCAGGATGTCCGTAATAAAATGCAGGTATCAGGAAATATTTTTCAGACAGTGAAAACAAAACGTTTATCATGTACAGACATCTTCAAAGAATTCTGCTGATCGATGGCCTAGCAAGGTCTTTAACTGGATTCCCCCTGAAAAGAAGAGAAGAGGAAGACCATTGAAACAATGGAACAAAGAGGTTCAGGATGATATGGTCACCAGGGGTTTACAAATTGGTGACTGGCACAACCGGAGTGCCTGGAAGTTGAGAAGCGGGAAACGGCGACAACCGTAAAATTACTCGCACTACTACCAGAAAAAAAAATAATAAATATAACAGAATTATTAAATTTACATATTTCAGTACGCTCACAAGTAGAAATAACATTTTCCCTTCCATATAAAGCAGCAAATTGTTAGTACATAAGAATACGATTCATGACAATTGAAGACCTCCTTTGAAAATGGGTGTAACATCAAATTAATTAAATATATGACTTCGGTGGAAAAGGTAACATGCGATGCACTTTTAAAGCATCGCTTCAAAGAAGCATTTCAGATTTATGGTTATAAAACGTTTTTTTCACTTCTTTCACCATTACCTCTGGCTGTTAGCACATCGAAAGTTTTTTGAGGACGTCTAGTAATAAAAAGCACTTTTTGGGCACCTTACGTTTTTAAAGGTGAGTTTCTTTTATAGACTTCTGGCAGTAGCGAACAGAAGAAGAAGAAGATGATGATGATGATGATGATGATGATGATGATGATGATGATGATGATGATGATGATGATGATGATGATGATGATCACAACGATGATGGTGATGCTGATGGCAGCGATGTTGATTATGATAAAATATTTTTCACTTTTAACACGTAAATAGATCTAATTAGTAACGCATCACTTTGTGTAGTTCTCGTCTTTGTCTACAATCTGACAAATACTGTAGCCTATTTTTCACCCATCATACTAAGTAGGCCTACAGATTACTTCTAGTACACCACCATTTTATGGTTTATTAGAATTGTGCTCAGTTCTTAGAACAAAGTAACAATCAGTATACAAGGAAGTATTCAATTTCGTACATCAAAGTGCAGGAAATTACTGTATAAGACAACACAGTGCGGAACAGGAGATTAGTTCTAAATTAATAATTACTCCATATTTTGAAGTAGACATAACATTTTGGGCACAGCACCGTATTAATATTGCGTCTTAGAGATGTATCTTTTGTGGATTAGCTCGCGCTGTTATCAAAGTACAGATCAATTTGCAACAGGAGATGGGAAGTAAAGTTCTGAGAAACAAACACAACTAGTGATCGTGTCAAGAGATGGCGATGAGCTTTGCTTCCATTTAAGAAGTTCAATGAATCTATAAAGCCGAAGTGTCTGAAAGAATAGGCCTATATATACTAGAACAAAAACATCATTATAGCTTTTTCATTTCGTATTTGGATTGTGTAAGCCTAAGCTTATATTCTTAGGATCGATTATACTGATTCGAAGTGCTATTTTCACCAGATACTCAAAACTAAACAATGTAGATTTCAGTGGCGGTTCCTCGGGGGAGGGCAGGGAGGAACGTCCTCCTCAAGTTTTTCTTCTTTTGAAAGTAAATACGGTACCAAATTAAATATATGCCTTGAAATTCGAGGAAGATTTGATAATTTTTAAGTTCACAACTATAAGAAAACCCCGGTTGATCGAGTTTTAAACGACGAGCACTCATGTGCTGCTACAAAACTGTGAAAAAGATGCGAGATTGTTTGTGTGAAGGAAAGTCAATCCATTCCTCCTTTACTGCAGTTAACACACATAGACAACAGCGCACTAGGGGCCAGAGAAAGAAGCAGAGTTTTAAAATAAGTAACTGAACGGATAAGGAGGAGATCCTCCTCTGAATCAGCGCATGGACGGGAAATAGAAACCGCCTGGTCTTGCAGCAAAGCTCGCTACCGCTGCCATCTAACGATGCTGTATTCAACCAGACTATAACACATCTAGGAGGAGGCACAATAAAAACAGTTCTAACGCAAAGCTATGAAATACACCATATAAACTTTTTTTAAAATTATAAATCAAAATATATTATTCATTCCACTTTATGTAAGCTACTATTCATGGTTTGAAACTTTCGAAGATATCTGAAAGTTGAAGTTGGATTTATACTGTATAAAACAAAGAGGAAGTAGTTCTACCGTACGTTAGTATCGCAGATCTTTTTGGCCCCTGAAATTCACTTACATTCATTGTCTACTAGACAGAACAACAGCCAAGTTGTCAGTTTTGTACAAATATATTTGAAATTGAAAGTACTCCAAACTGCATTATTTTTAACGTAAGAAAAATTAATCGGCCACCGATAGCTTTGAACAATAATAGTAGCATTACTTTACAAGAACTGACATTCTTCAAAAGCATGTGATACTGAATTTGTAAAATGTACATGTGGCAACACAGACCATCACGTGGGTGGTGCAGTGTTCTCGTTTTCCTAACATATTATTTCCCATTCCCATTTCAGTAAAACCTTCCGGTTACGTGTTAGTAGCTGGTCTCTTCCAACACGTGTGATGCTGTAGTGTGCGTGAAAAATGCTGCGAGGTTGTGAATTTCCTTGTAATTGTTAATTTGTGCAATTATTCAACAATGAATGGAAGTGGAAACATATTATATTTTGGACAATTTAGGAAACTCAGTTTACAAAAACAGATTATTGCTATAAAAAAGGGAGGAAGGCCAACCCCAACACTACCTGGTCTTACATGTATGCATGTAGGCTAATTCGTAGCATGTTTCTCTCAAGAAGGTGTCATTTTGCGCTGTTAACTTCTTTCCTCCTCTTAAGAAATATGCAGGAGCCGCCACTGGTCGATTATAATTATTGATTTGAAGTGCTATTTTCACCAGATACTCACCATCTACTCAAAACTAAATAATGTAGATTTTAAATATAATTCCCGCTATTTCCCCAGGTAGACTACACGCCAATGTATGGAGAGATTTGAGCGAAAAGTTTGTGGTTATTTTAACAATTTCGTAATAGGCTGTATCTCCAGTATAGAGAGATTTTCGTCAGTTGTGTAGCTTTCCTACGAGTATGGAATCGCGGCTTCACTGTATTCTAACTGTAATTTCCTGTGTCGCGCACGGAGTGCCGGTCGTCTTGCGAAGCTGTTTCAGGCCTACAGAGAACAACTGAAGTGCTCGTTTACCTCGGAGCAATTCTCCAAGCGTCAAATCAATTAAGTCGCAAGATATTTTTAAAAAAATGTACAAAGGCCAAATTATACATATAACTTTGAAAGCAGAAAACCACTTTATGAATACTAACGTGAAATTACTTGTTTCTAAATCACATTTCTTTCGCTCGTAGCATCTTAATCCAAGCTAAAGGCTTCCAATTTCCATTTTATAATTAGGGTGATTAGATCAGCTGATACCAGCTTGGAGGAAAGAAAAATGGAGATGAAGAGATTTAAGTAGTTGAGAAAATGCTTGGAGATAATAAGGTCTCTAGAGAGAAGAATGTGGTCACTTGAGTCATCAGTTTTTAGTAGAGATGATCAAAATTCAATCGTTAAATTATATGGTTCAGCATACTGAATAGTCTACCGGGATAATTTGGGTCACGTCACATTTTCTTCTCTTATCACTTCATAATTAAAATTTTATGACACAAAGAGTGAGATGAATATTGCACTTCTTGGAATGGAATTCATTAATCGATATGGTGCAGCACAAGAAAATGTATTCTTCACATTGATATGATAGTCTTTAAATTTTCTTTTATGAATATTATCGGGTTATAAAGGCAAGTGGTGAAAATATTCTATAAAAATCAATAGGCCATATCATAAGAATTATGTCTATACGAAATAGAAATTGAATAAAAGATTGTGATGTATCGACTTACTAAGGAAAATATGACGTGTTTATTATATTCAATAGAAAAAGGGGAAACTTATGCGCATAGGCCCTATTCCTCAGAAAAGATAAGATACACCAATTAGAATTAATTCCTATAAGCCTATAAATTGATAAATTCTAGATAATTATTCAAAACAAAAGTTAATAATTTGATGTAATATTAACAAGGAAAGTTTCGCCGTTTTGGATAACGTATTAGTTTCCCAATCACAGTCTGTTGTTCGATTCCATGCTTCGTGCTGACCACACGGCCAGATGGGCCCTTATTGTGAGAGAGTCTAGTGTTGATCAAAAAACACCCTCCCCTAAACCGCAATGGATTGTAAGTCTGTAGAAAAGGAGAAGGTTAAATAATAAGACAATGAACGAGAAGAAAAATATTTCATTGTGAAGCCCTGCCAATAATTGTTCTCTGTCGACGACATTATTATGAAGATAATTTATAAAATAAATTCGTCATTTAAATCGGAAATCACTTTTGATTATTTACTAACATTTTCACCATAATTTCGTTTGAATTGACCAGTATTTGAACTAGAGTTCTTGCTTTAGAAAGAATTTCTAAAGTGAGTAAAGTGTGTTAAGTCCAATTTTACATGGCATCTCCTTACGTTTGAGCCCATTTTAGAGTCTTAAATTAAAATTGAGTTTCAGACATTTTTAAGAAGACCAGTCTTATGAGTTAGTGGTCAGAGCTTCTGGCTACAATTCATGAGGTCCCGGTTCGATTCCCGGTTAGAACAGGATTTTTTCCTGAAAGTGGAATGTTCCTGTGTTCGTCCATGGTCTGGAAATTAGGTTAAACTTAGATTTAAAAAACTCTCCTGGCACTTCATAATCATCCTATAATAATATGTACGGTATATCATCGTGGCAGAGTAACTCCGCTTTCCAGGCGCTCCAACCTCAGAAGTGGGTTACAAATAAGCCATTGCCAGGAGAGACCAGAAATGTTGGATAAATCGCAATATAGCGAACGCTAGTAGGGAAAGTTATCCCCACCCACATGAAATGTCCATTCGACACAACACTCTCCTATCACGTAAAGTGTTTGGTGAACTAGTAGGGGAAACGTGGAAGGGGTCGTGGGCGGAGCTTCTACGTTCGCTATATTGGGATTTGCTCGAAATGTCAAATGACAACCTGGTGGTATTGAACGGAAAAAAAACATTTTTAAGAAATGTTAACAATACTCTAATAAACACTATAAGAGAATCACGAAGTAAAAATAGCCCTAGAAGTTAGGATTTTGGGGAACTATTCAAACTTTGAAAATCATTTTTCTCGAAAACAACTTTTCTGGAGTTAACGTACTTTACCCATCCGCCAATTAATAAAGTGAAATCAAATACCAAAAAGAATGACAAACTAAATATGATTGGTTCTATTTCGATAGTAGCTACTCGAGGTGGTGCATTTTGTAAACTGTGTGAAAGCATTTAAAAATGACATCGAAGCTCTTCAAACAACCGGTGGGGTAAGCATATTAGTGCCCTTTAAAAACTTTAGAAAAACTACCAATACTGAAAGACATATTCGTCTAATATAATCAGTGATTAATTAGCACTTGTAAACCTACTAAATTTAGTCAGTTTATGTAAAAAGGATACTTAACATCGGCTTTATGGGTTAATTTTGCACAGAAGGATAATTCATATTCACCATGTTTTAAAAATAATATTAATATTTTTAAGTTAATGTCAATATTAACATTTAGCAGTACAGTATTTAAAACAACTAATGCAAACGAAAGAAAGTCCTGTGTCTTTCATTAGTCACATTTCCCCCCCCCCCATTTATATAGACGGCCTCTGTTGTCATTAGGTAAGATCTGAATGATAGTTTCTCTTACTGTCGATTCCATCTCCCTTAGACTGACCAGATTTTTTATGATCTAGCAGAGGATATCGGCAATTTCAAGAAAAATCACAAATGCTTACCTAGTCATTCTGCATTGAAAGGTTGCAGAAAATACATGTAGGCCTAACAGTAGATACAATGATATAACTTTGGACACTAAATTTGTAGAGTATCTTAACTTTTTAAATTAAATGCATAAACACCCGCAACTCCTATACGTAATTATAGTCACTAAGAATTCAATTTCAGTACTGATGCATGCTTGGAAGTCTTTCACATAATAACTTATTGTACACACTGAACTCTAACACATATTTTACAAGTAGCCTACTTGTGTGAAGAATGTATCTTTTTAAGAATCTGTTCATCCTATACAGCTTCACACTAAGTTCTTCACATGAGAAATGAAAGTTTGTTTTCGCTTGTAACAAAGCTTTAACTGTCTCAACTTTCATTCTTGACTTTTCATCAGTCCAGATTGAGTTCATTGTCGAGAAAAGTATTTCAAATGATGAATTATTGCCTGGAAGACACATGATTAATGACACTATTTCGATAAGATTTTCAAATGGAATGGATTTTTTTTTTTTTTTTGAAAAACATCATCACTTTTCGTCGACCTGGTTGGCGAGTTGGTATAGCGCTGGCCTTCTATGCCCAAGGTTGCGGGTTCGATCCCGGGCCAGGTCGATGGCATTTAAGTGTGCTTAAATGCGACAGACTGATGTCAGTAGATTTACTGGCATGTAAAAGAACTCCTGCGGAACAAAATTCCGGCACATCCGGCGACGCTGATATAACCTCTGCAGTTGCGAGCGTCGTTAAATACAACATAATATCATCACTTTTCACCTGTTGGTTTGTCACAAAATTCCTGTTTTTTAACTACTTAAAAATGGACGCTGTGGCATTTCTAATGCTTTCGCGCAACGTGAATGTTAAGATGCCTACAGAAAAAGATGGTAGGCCTACATTCTTCTCAAAGAATGCAGAATATCTCATATTGTGCTCGCTGGTTCTTCCGTCTCATACTAACAATAAGGACCGTGCATGAATCACAACAGTTCCATCACGATACTTAAATATTTGTATGTAAAATGTTATTGAAACAAAATCAAAGCTTCTGGGGACAAAATTAGTTTCCAGGAACAAAAATGGGGACCTTTGCTCTCCGGGGACAGCAACTCAAAACCTGGGACTGTCCCCGGAAATCTGGGACGTCTGGTCAGTCTTCTCCCCTCTCCCGGCATACTATAAATCCCCTCCAGTGGAGAAGGTCTGAAATAAACACTGGAATAAATCGCAATATAGCGAACGCCAGTAGGGGAAGTCATCCCCACCCACATGAAATGTGCATTCGACACAACACTCGCCTATCACGTAGAGTGTCTGATGAGCTAGTAGGGGAAAAGTGGAAGGGGTCGTGGGCGGAGCTTCTACGTTCGCTATATTGCGATTTGCCCAAACACTGTGTCTGTCAGACCAAAGTAAGTAGGCCTACCAATAAATAATTCGTGTGTGTTTTGTTTCAGAACAAGGTCCAGCCTTCCGCCCGAAAGCAACAGCCGCCTATTTGCACGCCCTCCGAAACCACCGCCCATCTCACAAGATACGCAATTTCGTAAGCGAATCAGAGCCGGCGACGCTGCGTGGAAGCAATCACTATGACCCAAACTGGCTTTGGACCGGCCTCGGACGAAAGCGCTAAGTCCACCTCGTCCCCCTCTTGTTGTCCACATCCGCCGGCGCACCAAGTCACTCCCAACTCTAAGAGGTGAAGCAGGGATTACAAGAAAAACAAAAAACTGTTAAATAAATATTTCATCTCTGGCATCTTCCTTTGTCACATATAGATATATTTTATCTTGTTCCATTTCTTCCATGCATTCTTCGTAATAAATATCTGTTTTCAATTCTTGCTTCAAATTGCCAGACAGTCAAGTGAATAAATTAGCTTACATATTATAATGATGTACAATAAAGTGGTTGTAAAATTTATATACATATTAAATAAATTATTTAATACTGTTCACACTCCTTGGATTTCTAGTAACAGCTTTCAGGTCTCTCTGTCACAAAATCCCATACTTGTACTAAACAGTAAATAAATTGAGCATTGAGTATTCCGGTTTTCAGTGGTGTTCATGCTAGAGTAGCAGCTACACCATCATTACAAATCAGAACTCATTTGCGATGTATGCCAACATTTCAGAGATGCAGCGGCACACTACTGCTCATAGGAATGACTCTCTCTCTTTCTTGTATACACATTTGAATACAGTGTGGGACTCACTACTGTCCAAATTTCACGAGAGGATCCCTTCGAGGTGAATATGGGCCTTGCGGGATAAGAGGAGAGAGTAACCCAGTAATTCAGCGTTCTTGAAGGAGCAGGTGGATGGGAGTGGTGTCATTGGCCGGCTGGGACAAACAAGTCAATGGTCGGCCGGTTTCGTGTTAGGGATAGGTTATAAGAGTGGGTGAAAAACTTACATTCCTTACTCGGATCTTCTCATGAATTGCGGACTGTACACTAGCTGTGGCCGGTGGAGAACATCACAGGAGGGGATGTGGGAATGGGGATGTAGTGGAACTGATAAGAGGTGTTGACAGGCTAAAGGTCTGACCATTCAGCTACCGCAGGAGTTAATACTGTCAGTAACACAGTTCATCTGCCCTGGAAGGAATGCGGATTTGGGGTAACAGTTTAGCACTAGTAGTGGATGGAGAGAAAGTTAGAAATACAATGTAGCATGCATTATAAAAAACATTGACTTACCAATTCTGCGCCGCGTTACAATGGAGTAGCTAATTCTGAATCACTTTCACCATCATCAGTACATGTAGCTAGGTATAGTGATTCGTTAATGTTTTTATGACGTTTGTACTGTAGACGTTATCAATTCGGACACTGACGAATAGTGGCGTGGTTGAAAGTAGCTTTGAAATGAGTAACAGTTGATGCATTTCTTTAAGAAGTAGTTTGACTGATCATCTTCATCCGACATCAAAGATGTAGGCCTACACTTGATCCTGGTTACACACACAGATATGGAATGAAGGAAGAAGTAAGAAAAAAGGGAAAGTATTGGTGGTATGACATTTGTAATGTTGGAGAAAGAAATGAAAGAATTGATAAAAAATCGACATGTGCATATACAGTATATTTATTACTCTCTGTCTCAGTGGTTATGTTGCATCCCGATTTCCCCTATTGCATTCTTCACAGAGCCGGTGAGGTGAGTCCAGTATAATAGGCCCTACTAGTGTAACTGTGGAAGGGGTAGACATAACGGGTCAGTTAGAAGCAGCGGTCTTTGAGAGTTTTCCTTTAAGAAGATCAAAAAATAACTTGAAAGTTGTATATATAAATAATTGTAAATTATTCTGTTACAGAAGATACATTGCATTACTTTAATTAAGATGACAGGTATCTAGTTAGCATAAGGCGTAATTATTTATTTTTTTATCTATTTAATGTTACAGGATTAAAAGCCATAGGGCCTTCCCTTCCATCCTAACAGATAACGCAATATAAATATAACAAAAATAGAAACAGTGACAATAAACATTTGAGGAGCATAGCATCAATGTTAGATATGCCTAAGTCCATTTTTTGCGATTTGGAGATATTGATTGTTTCTCTTAGAATTTTGTGTGCTGAATGCGATTATGGAACTGTTTAGGTTTCTAAAATGGACAGAACACAGCGAATCAAAATGTAGACAACTTCACTGTGGCTTGGTTTCAAATTAGGACAATTCCTTCAGTAGCCAATGAGAAGCCCACATTCGTACCACCTTTTCCCATCACGCATCGCGAATCCAACATGGCTGATTTTTATGTAATCGGTTTGTGGATGAATAAGTACTGTTTTACGTAAATTTGCTTTGAAACCGAGTTAGAAGAGACTTAGATTCAAAAGTAGACAATTTCACTTTAAATAGGCCTATGGATTCGTTTGGTTTCAAAAACAGACAACTCCATGACTGAGTTTCAGAGATGGACAACTCCACTTTTTAAACTTAAATTTCGACCTGAATATTAATTTTAATCACATTTTGAGACTAAAAATATATTTCTGTGACGCATGAGAATTTAAAAAAATGTACGTATAACGGTGACATTGGTTTCCAAGGATCTAGTTTTTCACGTCTCCTGTAAAAAAAAACAAAGCAAAGCAAAGGTGGAGGGTACCAAGCTCCTCATTTAAAATTGCATTAAAGTCCAATAAAAGGTCAACAGCAGAGGTAAGAAGTTCGTACCAAACCGTTAAATTGTGTGAGCTTGGACTTCATATCTACCGAATGAACTGTAGTGACTCAGCTCTCAACGTCAACAAACCAACAAAACAAACATGTACAGTCGGGTGGTAACCAAACTTATCTTTGTGCCAATGATCTATGGCCTTAGAATCAGAAACAAAAAGAACAATTTACATTGTGTAAAAAAAAACAATAATTGGCAATTGCATTCTTAGTAATTTTCAATATAAAATAATATAGGCCTACCTATAGGCCTACATATAAGAATAAGAAACAAAACACGTAATAATATGTATCAAAATATATCTAACCTTGTTACAATTAATAATAATTTACGTTTTCAGGTTATCAAAAAATGTTCAGAAAAATAATCTTTGTACTCTAAAAATGTTCGTCGTATACGTCACAAGACTGATTGAAGCAAATCTGAAATATACAGTATTCCTAACTGTATTACCAAGTGAACAACAGCTTTGTGAATATAATAGTGCATTTCGTATATGGCACATAACATTAAACCCATAGGCCTATTCAAGAACACTTTTCATTTTTTGCTTTAATGACTATTGGGACTTCTACGGATTGGTAGGCTATATACTGTACATATTTTAACAATAATTATTCTTCCACATCTCGTGGCGTCAGTCATTCTAAATTTCTGGCCTGCAGTCTGGAAATGTAATTTGTACCTTCATTTTCTGATAGTCGTATATGATTACCAGTAAATCTTGAAGTTTTGCATTCGACTTCGTGTGATTGGAAGATTTAAATTCAGTCTCTTTAAAAATCGCTCACTAAACTGCACAACTCCGCTACAAACTTTAGCACGTATTGAAACTGTTTCCCTACTGTGCATATTGCTGTACTGTAGTTACGAAAATCATTCATTCACAGTTGCGTATATACTGTGAGTTGTTTATGTGAACAGAGTATAGTATAGGCTACTCATCAGACAACTAGTGCAATAGATCCGAGACGATCCATATGCGTGGCTGCGCACAATCTGAAATCTATGTTTTGGTCAGTGGTATTTCCTCCATGAAGGATATCAGGATGATCCTACAGTTTAATTTTGTGCCTCTGAGGATAGCAAACATTTCAATTACAGATTTTGATTTTTAATGCGTCCCGACGTAATAATTTTCTTCAAACTTCCACTTTCTGTCGTGAGTTGTCACCACTTCACAGCTCAGACCTTAGAAATACTTTCTGAGAAACCATCCAAATATCTTAGAGCAAAAGGTTTTTTTTTCTAGCAGTGAAGTTATGGACAGGGAAGGGTGCGGAGGGCAGGGTATGGCTTAGCTTTAACCGCGTTTGAGGATGCGACCGTATATTCTTATACTACGACCCTTCTTTTTGGGTGGTGGAGACCTTGTCAGAGACTACAATACGAATTTTCAAGTAAGTTACCCTTGCAGCCTCCTTAAATGCAGTTCATTGGTGATTTTAAAAGATCAGAATAAATGAAATAATAAATAATTTAAAATGATATAATAAAAAATAAAATGAATAGAAATCAAAATTACATGAAAATAAATCAAATAAGTTATAATAAAACACAAGAATTAGCAGGACTTTCAGATGACAGGACTGCCGAAAGAATATCGAAGTTGTATTTGATCATTTAGAAGAATTTAACTGTAGCAAGGAATGAATTGCGTATGCTCTATTATTATTATTATTATTATTATTATTATTATTATTATTATCATCATCATCATCATTATTATTATTATTATTATTACTACTATTATTATTATTATTATTATTATTATTATTATTATCATTATCATCATTATTATTATTACTATTATTATTATTATTATTATTATTATTATTATTATTATTATTATTATTATTATTATTTTCTGTCTTGGTCATCAGTCATCAATCTCATATCCTACATACAAAAAATATCACGAGTCGCCACTGGTTTTGGTACGAACTTCCTATCTCTAGTCAATTTATTTTATTGGGTTATTTTACGACGCTGTATCAACATCTAGGTTATTTAGCGTCTGAATGAAATGAAGGTGATAATGCCGGTGAAATGAGTCCGGAGTCCAGCACCGAAAGTTACCCAGCATTTGCCAGTATTGGGTTGAGGGAAAACCCCGGAAAAAGCCTCAACCAGGTAACTTGTCCCGACCGGGATTCGAACCCGGGCCACCCGGTTTCGCGGCCAGGCGCTCTGACCGTTACTCCACAGGTGTGGACTCTCTAGTCAATAGGATCACAAGAGAACATTAAAGAACAAATATAACACAAATAGAAAGAAAAAAAATAGAGAATGGGGCCTAATACACGTAAAGGATAAAACTGGTAGTAGCTATGACTGATAAGCTAGTTATTACATGTAATGTGACTTAAGCCTAAGTTGTGCAGCTTAACAACTTTTTAGCAAGCAATTCCATGAAGAAGTATGTGGTTCTTTAATTTAGACAACAGTTGAAGTCCACACCTGTGGAGTAACGGTCAGCGCGTCTGGCCACGAAACCAGGTGGCCCGGGTTCGAATCCCGGTAGGGGCAAGTTACCTGGTTGAGGTTTTTTCCGGGGTTTTCCCTCAACCCAATACGAGCGAATGCTGGGTAACTTTCGGTGCTGGACTCCGGACTCATTTCACCAGCATTATCACCTTCATTTCATTCAGACGCTAAATAACCTAGATGTTGATACAGCGTCGTAAAATAACCCAATAAAAAAAAACAACAGTTGAATTTTGATATTGTCCGACAGTTTCTTAGTTTAAAATTGTAAATTATTTTAAAATAAGTTGTAAGAGGTTTTTGGGCTAGCAATTTTAGTTTAATATAGGGTCTACTAGGTGAACAATCCTCCGCGCGCCCGCTTCCACTGCTTGCGAGTCAAGCCAATAACCGCGGTGAACAGGTATCAGGAAGTCTGTAGTAAATCTAACTACAGTTTGTCTCGTAGGTTATTAGTTATTACCAGGCTTAGGATCCGAGACAACTTAAGAATGAAGTGAAATTACAGTGCAACGGAGTACAGATGGAGTGAGGTGGCGCGTTGAGTTTTGTTTACCTGTTCGTTAGTGTACAATCCGGTTCGTGATCACAGGTACAGTATTCTTCCGTCTCTCCCTATGAAACGAAATCAGGCCAACACAGTGAATTTTCAATTCATAGTGAATAATTTTTTCGAAATAGTTGCAAGTATGTACATAGTGGTTCATTGTACGCTAACGCCTTCAACGTCACCGAGGGACATGATAACTTGTGAGGTATGTATCCTACTTCATTTTCCACCGTCACTAGATTGTACTATTAACTTACTGACGCACCAAATTTTGGAAAACATTAGGTGGGCTTAAACATTCCAGATATAAGTTAAACAAATCTCATAAGTATAATGATAACACGACAAATTATTGGATGGAGAACCCCACGAGCCTATATGTTGGCGCCACTGACTATTACAGTAACAGTATAATATAACGCAGCACATTGATGTCGTCGTTTACATTCACAGTATGTCTGTCTACTATGTTCAAGGAACTCTACTGGGTGTTCATTTCAAAGTGTGTCATGACGTCACTGTTGTTGGGTCACCGATTTGAAGCGAGTTTCAGCTTATATGTTAGAGAAGTTGCCTATTATTTAAGGCGTTCTTCAATCTGAACTTGAGAACGTATAACTTGAACGTCGTAGCAACAGATGGCGGTCTGTACGGTCTGTGTGCTACCATAACCTCTTTCGAACTGTGTTTTGCGCCGGCAAGTCGTACGCAGGGTATTTGTTATCATCGGTTGCGTACGGTAACATTCCATAACACAAATCAAATGTTCCGTGTCCATGTTGACCGTCGAAGTTAATGTCAACAAATACGTAAGTAATCGTCTTAACCCTCTCCCCATATCCCGACAGTACGCATTTCCAAACAGTTCACATTCCTGCCACTACCGGCGTTACCGTACGTATCTGTACGTACTCTTCAGAATGAACGCCGTACTTGATAGGCAACTTCTCTGCCTCTTAGGTTATACACCTCTGCGGAAGTGTAGGAAGATTGAATTCTCTAGGCTCATCGGCTAGCTACATGACAGCATACAGCGAGCCATGACACATTTTGAACTGAACACCCAGTATAGTCAAGTTGTGCGTACATTGGTTGCTAAAGTGTTCCGGATCCTAAGCCAGGTTATTATTAATAAACACTTTAAAAATAAACACTAATAGACACAAAAAATCAACCTATAGTTTGTTGTAGTAAGCGAAAGGACATAACTATCTACCTACTTCTTTAAGGGAAATTTATATGTGCGTTCCTTATGCCTTAACAGAGACCGCTAAACGGAAGGAGAAAGTATTGTAGCTATATAGCTACTAGAATGGAACAACGATCGAGAAACAACGATCGGGCCTGGCAGCGCCCGCAAAGCCGAAAACCCGCACGACAATATGTATTGCTTACGTCGCATCGTTGATGTAAAGACTGCTTTTGACTGTTTCAAGACATCGGGAATGGTCGACGCTCAAACGTCAAGCAGCCTTGAATGGTCACAGTTGTTTATACCATACTGAACTTTAATCTGTTCTGGCAAATGTTTGTAAGGAAATGAATTAAGAAAGCAACTATTGTTACACCATAAACAAAATATATGTGCCCATGTGTTGTAAAAAAGATGTCAGCTCTATAGCTTCAGCAGGTTTCGAGTAAATAATTTAATATTCTGATGGTAGGAAGTTGCTCACCAACTTATATCTGGAAGTTGCTTAAAAGCATAATGCGATAAGAGTTTTGTTATGGAATATCAGTTACACTTAAAATATATACAGTACCTAGGTAACTTTGCTTTGTACTATAATATTGTTTTGATTAGTTAATTGATTAGGCCTAATTTTATAAGGCTAAATATACCATCAATATCAATTCCAAATTATCATGTCATATTCAATCCCTTTTTTTTTGGGGGGGGGGGGATATCACTTTCTTTATGAATGATGTACAGTAAAGTATAGTTGTACTACTATGGAATTTATGTGAATATTTCTTCTTAACTCTTTATTATGTTATTGACATTTAAAACATAACTGCAATATTAAGAAATTGGTATTAGTACTTTTATTTTACAGACATTATAGATATCAAACAGAAAGAAGCCATATAAAATAATGACATAAAATTTCACGTTCCGTTTGAAGTTTGTGCACCACTGTTTTCTTAATCCAACAGGTGCTTATTCCTCCTTCCATGCCTAGCGCTTGATGCCCGCACACGACGTCAAGGTAAAAAAAAAATGCGCTTGCTTTGACATCACTGGTTTAGACCATTTAAATATATTTCTGGAATATCTCCTTTTGTTATATCCAGAATAAGTACCGCATATACAGTATCTCGTCCATCCTGATATATAAATAAAAGACTAATGTGAAAAATGACAGAAAGAACTGAGTGGTTTGTGGACTGCGCTGCGTTCCGTCTTGCATTGCAACTTAATTTGAGCAAGTTAATCCATGAACAAACCCCTGCGGTGGCTGAGTGGTCAGACTCCAGCCTGTCACTCAGGGGACCCGGGTTCGAGTCTCGATCAAATCTGGGATTTTTCTTGAAAAATCCATAGTGACACTTGTGGCGGATAAGGCCGCAGTTGAGGTTTTTCTCGGAGTTCTCCTGTTTCTCCCATATTAGACATCTACATCATTCCGTCACTATTTCTCCACTTCGTCATCATTCCATAGCACGGAGGGGTTGGCCTAGGAAGGAGGGGGTTGCCTGCTCGAAGCTTGGATACGCAGCGAACTTTAGTATAGTCAGCCGGTGTGCTTTTTGGAGTGCGCCTAGCTTCAGGGTTAGCGCAGTACTGTCTTCCTCCGACGAGTTTAGCGCTCGGACCTGAGGTATAGTACTCTTGCCATCGGTGCGGGGGGGTTGCAGGTAGATTCTTTTGTTGCTACAGCCAAGCCGAGCCGAGCGGAATGGGAAGTATTAATCGTCCAAAAATATGCAGTCTTCAGTTTGTAGTAGCGTGTGAATATTTCATATACATATTGTTTACCTAGGCCTAAATGGTTTCGTTATTAATATATTAAATATGTTGTTGCAATTTTTGCTCAAACATCTCCCTGATGTTACCTATGTTAATATTATATGAATTACTCATATTGAATATTTCACCGATATAAGTAATTTTTAAGGAAACATGCTATGGAAAAGTTTTTCGTTTTATTCTGTTGGAATTTTAGAATATGTGTTATTGATATCGTGAAAAACAGATTCCTATAATGTCATGCGAAAATCATTTGTTGGTGATAACTTAAAATACAAATCAAGTAGTTTTATTTCTCAAGTGAGTTCAGCAGTACAGTATATTTAAATTGATTACACATTTAATTCAATTCTACTAAACACTAAATTGTATAGTATGATTCTTCTTTTCATTTAGGGTCAATATTATTATAGTTTTATTATGATTTTTCTTTTTATTTATTTTATTGTATTTGTATTTCTGGTGGTGTGATGGCCTTAACTTCACCAGAATAAATAAATAAATAAATAACATTTTCTACAATACTTTCCTTCTCTGAACACATAAGTCCGAATGGTTGTAACTCTATCTCGCCAAAAATACGTTAGAAAACTAATAGGCATCTGCACTCGTAAATTGGGCGAATGTTTCAGAATGATTGTACTTCCTTCCAGACTGCCGCTGTCACTGTTCCCTCCCACTCCAGTTCCGCGCTAGACTAGTCGGAACCGCATTCCTCTCAGCACTAAACTCCTCAGAGGATGACAGTAGACTAACAGGTCGCAATGCGGGGCCATAGTGCCTCCCTCCAATAAATTCCATTCCATTCCAAATCCATGAACAAGTTTGCGTGTGTGGTAGGCTTAGCGACAAGATTAGGTAGGGTTTAATGAAGAAATATATTATCTAAATTGGATCACAATAACAGTGATCAAAATGTTATTATATCTTGAAATATACTCTCGATAGAATTATGTTGTATTGAACTACACTCTTGTTAGAATTAGGTTTGTTCTTTATTATATTTTGAAATAGGGCATATTGACGTTGACATTACATATAGTACTGTTGTTCGTGGCCATAGGATGCGATCAAGCAGGCAGTGTTTTATCCATAATTGCCTTGTAAAAATTTTGATTGTCTTATGAAGCATAACAAAGTAAGTGTATGTAAATGACATTGTATAAGTAGGATAAGTCAAACGTAGGCCTATGTTTGGAAACTGGACATGTAGGTATTGCAAATTACGATAAACTTACCACAAAAATATAATAATTATATCATCCCTATTTGTGACTTTAAAAAATTCCGGTACCGGTACTTAAGAAATGAAAAAAAAATCTTTAAAAAATACGATACATTCAGTGCATCTCGTATGGGTTAAATCATCTGTTTTATTATCAAGTTTATGTCAGCGGTCGAGTTAATTTCTGAGGAAATGATATGGAGTCCGACACGTGATAAGATCTGCTCTAAAAAATATTGCCCCCCCCTCCCCGAGCAAAAACTGAAATGACGTCCTTGTTCTTGAAGCTACTAATTTTGACTTTTCTCACAGGAAATACGTGCAGAGTTCAAATGATGCATAAATACATTAAGAAATAAATTGAGCTTGCCATCCATGTTCGAAAAATAAAGTCAGGAGCAGGAGGAATTAGTAAGTTTATTCTTAGTTTCTCTAACATTATTTTTTTAGATTAACTGTGTGTAAAATTCTTGTATGATTCTAAGATAAAATTATCACGAACCGTATACAGTTACTGTATAGCGTAGGAATATCAAATCATTTCGCTCATGTGTTATACAGTAAGTTATAATAAAATTTATGTATTCGGCCGTGATTCTGCAAACCTTAACCTGCTTGCCGTTTGAGCGCTACTGTCGCGCCAGCTGTCAAACGTAGGCATACGTATGGAGTTGCTCGACTGTGCTGTACTCCGAATAGAAGAGTAACATTTATGAACGCATTCTTGAACAACAACTTTTCGTCTGCTGTGGATTTCAAAGAGAAGTAAGTGAAGATACAAATATGTTTTAACGTAAGAAATTGCTGTAATTGCAATTTTAAGGGTGATTCATCAGAATGGTAACAAAATTAATAATACGTTATGAATCTATATAATTTGGTTTATAAATGAAACGAATGAGTGCTCCTAGTCAAGTGAATATCAGTATGCGAATGTGGGGATCCGCGAATGTATATTGATATCTTTCGAATATAATTTTATTATTAATACACTTCAATCTTGCTGTGAAATAGTGATTAATTTTTTGTAACACGCAACTTTTACTAATTAGTTTTGTATTCAATATTTCATCACCTTTTGCAGAAAGCGCTATAATTTTATTAATGTAATTATTCGAGCGCATATCTATGAAAATGTCAATAGAAGTTGTAGTTTCTTCGTGTGCGTAAAATAATGTTTCAATACTCACGGAAAAATATTACTAATAGAATTGAGTAAATTTACTGTGGCACCTATTCGATTTCATCAGATACGACATACAGAAAGTTTACAATAAAGTTATTAGATTATTTGTTACCACATTTTCTGATAGGTTCCGCTTTGTGTTGGAGGGTATTCTGCAGTTTACTAGGACGATGTTTCATATTCATATTATTATTTCAATGATCCATGAGAAGTGCAATTTTCAGATAAGTCTAAATAGCCTACTTTCATTGTACCCATTTCGTTTATTATTATTATTATTATTATTATTATTATTATTATTATTATTATTAATTCTAATTACATTTATGTATTGTTATCTCTGACAATAATTCTTGTACGACTCAATGTATAGCAAAGGTTTTCTTTGCTTTTGCGATGAAATTTGCATTATAATTAATTATATATATATATATATATATATATATATATATATATATATATATACAATCTTGTGATAGCTGTGATTGTTAATTATAATCTCATCTATTTGTTTCTTTCTTTCAGATGTTTTTGTATGTTCTCATCAACTCGTTATTAGCTTTATTTCTGTATGCCTACTCGTTTATGAATGTGTTACAATTCGACAGAAGCCAGAAATAGTGTGAAATCTAATATCCAATGCTACCGATATGTCCAATCTCTTGGTACCGATTTCTAACCCTTTAAAATAAAATTGAATGACTTGTGACAATGTGGAATAGTTAGCCCACAAACTAGTCTTCTCACATTTTCAACCAGTTCTAATAAAAACTGATCTTAATGAGTGACACTACACTAAAAAGAAAAGAGATAATATTTTAAAACATGTTTGAGGGACTTTTTAATGTAATTTATTGCGCATTTTTTCATTCTTTTACTCCTGCAAACAGTGTATACTTAGTAGGCTATACATTCAGTTGATGTTAATGCAGATTGTAGAGGATAATAATGATGTTTCC
Organism: Periplaneta americana; assembly: GCF_040183065.1. Classification (NCBI taxonomy): domain Eukaryota; kingdom Metazoa; phylum Arthropoda; class Insecta; order Blattodea; family Blattidae; genus Periplaneta; species Periplaneta americana. Next base: position 126,795,628 of record NC_091129.1, read on the forward strand.
TTGGAATTGTTTAAGATAAATTCGTACAATGCTATTTCTAATTACAGTATGTTTTGTTGTTCCAGGTAAAAATGGCAGGAAGTGATTCAGATGTGTTGGAGATAAATGTTGATGTAGAAGAAGAAAAGAAAAATTATGAAGGTAGCCTAAACTTCATTTCTTGGATGTACAATTATTAGGCTACAGTGGTCACGATAAGAATTTTTTCTTTTAGGTTCAATTTCTCTATATTATAAATTTGAAATTGAGGTATTCATGACTCTTTTGAAAAAATGTTCAATTGCGCAATCTTTTCAGACTTTCACTGATTCATTGGTGGACCAAGCTGGGGGGAAAATTTAAAAAATATATATTTGGAGAGAAGCACAAAAATTATTTTACAAAATGAATTTGCCTCCCCCCCCCCCAAATGAATTATTTTAAATTGATTTCCTTTGATTTAGAACAATCCTAAATATGTGTTAAATGTTTGGAATTTCAGAAAGTTATGTAATATACAATTTGAAATGTGAATTTTCTTCTTCTATTTTTTTCTTTCAGCTAGGGTGTATTTTTTTTTTCAATATTTTTTTATTTATTTCACAAAAATTGTTGGTTATGCAGTTTTGTAAATTTTCTTTGATTCAGAACACAGAGTATTTAATTTCCTTTAATTTTATGACACAGTCATTTAAGATGCTGTTTGATGAGTGTTATTGTTTTTGGAAATTAAACAAATGCATAAAAATCAATAAATGAGAAAACAAGAAACAAACTTTGAATAGATAAATTAATTGCCATCTAGTGGAAGAATTAGCAACTTTATAGTATGAGAAATATTATTTCTTCCTTAGAAATCGCGCCAAATTTAACTTATTTGTCACAGAAAAAACCTGCAAATGACAGTTGTGCACTTCCAGACAGTAACGTCCGGTTGAAGGAATTACTGCTTCCAGTTAGAAAAATGCTAATAATGGACAATTGGAGCAAGATATTATATATAAACTATATATATTTGTGAAGTGGCTGCAAAAGGGTATCTGTCGGATACAGGGGAGAGAGCCATTAATCCTTCCCATTGAAGGCTTTAAGGAACCAACCTTGACAAATACCCAATGTCCCATCCCTACCTTCCCGTGGTGCAGCTGTTAGTAAGCATAATTTTACAAGCTGAACTAAAGGGAGGGGCTACTCATCAATTAGCACTGGTCAGTTTGATGAGTTAATGACTGAATTTGGTATAATTTTCCTCTATCCAATACCTAATTCCCTCTTTACCCTTTCCTATCCAGTCCTCTGACTGAACTCTTACTTTCTTCGACCCCGACGGCATTAGAGCATTCGAGGCCAAGGAGTTCATTTCCCTTTCCTTCCTCCTCTTTCTACTTTTCTGTTCCTAGTGCTGACCTGCTATGACACTAAAATCGTCCTCCAGTGGCTTAAGGAGGGAAAGCTGGTGATCAACAAGATCTCCCAGCTAGGTCCAATGGACCCGTCGACCAACAGCAGGTGTGTCCTCCAGATATTCTGGGGGTTGTGTGTGAATGAAGTAGCCACTAAAACTTTAAAATATGGTGTTCACTTAAATCGGCTACAACTTGCCATTTTCACCCTCAAAATCTGTGCTTCAATGGCTGGTCATGATAATATCTTTGAAAAATTTTGGAGTGCAAGAGGTCAAATGACTTTATTGTCAAACGCCTGGCATTAGAAAACAACAACATATTTGTAAAGTATAAATAACAAGGAATCAGAAAATACCAAAATTGGAAAATTTAAGATTTTTACCAAAACGTTAATTTAAAGAGTCATGAATACCTTATTATATGGTTTTTTCTTTCTGCGATCATTGCAACACTAATAACAATAAAACAAAAACTCGTAAAATTTTTTATCATAATGTTTTCAAAAGAGAATGCTCTTCAACATAATCTCTCGATGCACCATAGACTTTTGTCACAGATTTGAAGGTAAGGTTATTCAGTACCAGTATCACTCTTGTCAGTACCTATTTCACAAAGCTTCATTAAGCATACAATGACAGAGTAGTGGAACGGAGAAAAATTCTTTCCAGCACCAGGATTTGAACCCGGGTTTTCAGCTCTACTTGCTGATGCTTTATCCACTAAGCCACACTGGATTCCCATCTCGGTGTCAGATTGAATTGTCTCAGTTTAACCCATATATGCCCAGAATAATTTTTTGTTTTCAAATTTAATAAAATTGAATTCCTGAGTGCATTAGCATTTATGAACGTAGAATTTTCAGAAATTTTTGTTATCGCATTTCTAGTTCCTGAGATATGATGTGTTGCGAAAACGCATCACCGGGCACATAGGGTAGCAATTATTACACACATTGTGTTTTTAATATGGTGAGTTATTAATTAAACAAGACGACATATTTTGACCTAACCTATTCTATTACCATGCACAGAATGTATTTTACATGATCTGAGATGTTATTTCTGAAAATTAAATTCTTGAAAATATTTAACACTGGAATCAACAAGATGAAAAGTTTTCATTTTATCTCATTACTTCTGAAAAAAAAAAATTCTTGGAAATATTTAACATCGAAAGCAACAACATGAAAAATTAACATTTTGCATCATTAGAGACATTATTTTTGAAAATTAAATTCTTTGCAAGCAACACCATGAAAAGTTTATATTATTTACATCGTTAGAAATTCTTGGAAGCATTTATCGTGGAAAGCAACATCACATTTTAGACATGGTTTAGTTGTCTGAGATTTACAAACAGCACACCTTGTTCTCTTTTGCTGAGTGACTATAATATGGCTCCTTTCATCAAATCGAACACTTGGTGCTACTCTGCTGCTGACAGACTAGGTCTTGACTTCGGTGTTCCTTATTGTCTCTGATAGCCCATTGTGATACTTCTACGAAATGACAGAAGATCCATGTCTTCCATATGACTGACTATAGAGAAGCGATGTGTTTTGCACACTGACACCTAACCCCCACAAAAAAAGACCACCATCACATTTTGGGACGTATATTTTTTCGATAGGTACTCACATTTTGATCCATGCGATCAGTTCCACCCATATTTATATTGTAATTTGTGATGGCTGCTGGTTGAGAAATTGCCACATTCTTTTTCTGAGAGCTGGAATTTCTTTGTACGTTACTCACTGGCAGTACACTGTCACAGTTTGACACAAAGTCACAACAGAATTGTCATTCCAGCGACATATCAGTAATTCAGAACCTTCATCGTACTGCATATAAAAGGAACCGAACCTCTCTGTTTTCTTCATATCAGCCAGATTTGTTAGTGGACACTTCTGTCCCTGTAAGGCCCATGTCTATTTCTGTGAATCTATCTACAACGTTCAGTGCATTTCTCTAAATGAGGAAAATGAAAATTATGCATAGAGTAGGCAACACTGTGAGAGAATAAATCCAGTATTGACGAGGCTATGATACTTTATTTTGGAAGACATGGACTAAAACAATTTATTCTAGGAAAGCCAATTAGGTTTGGCTACAAAGTTCACTTTCTCACATAAGTTCATCTAGAAAGGGCCTCAGCTTAGACAACCTATCGCTCTTGTCAAGTTGTGTTGCCATTTAGATGAAGGTTTCTCATTATTTCATCAAATCTATTGCGTCTCATAGCTCTGACTATTGATTAATTTCTTGCGTCACTCCTCTCTTAACTGCATATTCGATGGCTTGCGACTTTAGTATATCCACTTACAAGAAGAATCCCAAGGAATGTTTTGAAATCATTTGTGGAAAAACTAAATTTATCCCTGCCTTTCTGAACCGCATAAGCAAAACTTTGGTTTACAATATCAAGTACAAAATTTTCATGGAAAAATAGCCTAATTGAAAAATATCAATTGGCAATAAGTTCTTTTAATGTTGGGATTCGACTCACAATTTTCAATTTCCTCATTTACTTTTCTTTTCAGTTAACAGTAACTTGATAAATCACTCTTTTTCCATTTTCTTACAATAGTACCTTTATCTCCTGACAGGCTCTGATATTTCACGTATTTCTGCATCTTCTGGCATCTATTCATTCTGTGCCTGATTTTATATTATTATATATTTTTCCATATACTGAGGACCACTATCCCTTCAGTCCCCAGTTGATGACAATTTAGATTATTTATGTTTCCATTGAAGTCCTCGTCAACACTGTCTTCATCGGTATCATTTCTAGCTTCCGGTGGAGATATGAAAATATCTATAAAATCTGGCTGAATTTTTCGTTCTCTTCCATGATTGTCGTTATTTCATGTACACTCAGACCCCTTGAATATAAAACATGAATAGAATAACTATTTCGTGCGAAAAATCGAATTCCATGTGTAAATATACACAATTATTTCACTAATCTCAGAAAGACAATTATGATATTCCATGTGCCCGGTGTTGCGAAAACGAACACCAACATTCAGGCCCACATTACAGAAGTAACGTTTCATGCAATATCCAGCTACTTTTACAAGAAGTATGTTAAGAGTCTTTAGATTGTAATATATAAAAGAAAAGGTATAATAATATTATAAAAATAAGCAAAAATTACATTCCTTTATGACAAACTGCAGATATTTCAACATTTGTAATAATCACTTCTTTCCTTCTCAAGTATTGCGCCATCAATGAATCAGTTACCAAATGTTTTCAATAAACCAGGTCTACCAACATCAGTATAATAGATAATAAGTGCCATAAACTTAAAAATACTAAAAACCATATTTCACACACGTTTAATAGCAAAGAAGTAAAATGTTGCGAAAACGCATCACCGGGATAATATGGGTTAAGTTCCACCTCTTGGGTTCCCTCTAGTGGCCTGCCCGGGTTCAAATCCCAGTGCTGGAGAGAATTTTTCTCCATTCCACTACTCTTTCATCGTACAATGACGCAGAATATCTGCATGGGAACATCATATGTACTTCGATACATTAAATAATATATATTTCATTAAGCATGATAGAATGGAATATTCATTCATTTTAAACTTGTCAGTGTAAATCAACAGTGTGACTGGATGTTACATTATATTTATGTTAATTTTGCTTTTTCTTAAACCTTTCATTATAGAAGAAAATTTCACTTGGCATGATTATCTGGAAGCAACAAATACAGATGAAGTCCCACAGACATCGTTTATGCATGTAAGTATAACATAATTGTCTTGTAATGATTTGTACACAATTTGATAATTTTTTACTTTCATCTCAACCTTACGGTGGTTCTAATAGAGACAATAGAACTTTTGATATGATGATATAGCAATGACGGAATGAACATGGCAGGAGAAACTGAAGTATACTCTAAAAAAACCTACTCCAAAGAAGCATTGTTCACCACATATCTCAAGAACTAATGGAAATTCAGTATTAATCCCCTGTTATTGTTATGTGAATTATGTTATTGATGTTCCTTGTCTCTGTATTAAGCATATATTGTGTTGCAGGTTGAGCAAAGCTTACAAAGTGGTCTGCATGAGGGTATGATGCTGGAAGTACCAAACAAAAGCAACCCCAATACTTACTGGATAGCATCTATAGTGATGGCGTGCGGTCCATTGCTTAGACTCAGATTTGTTGGTCAAGAAGAGGATCGAACACAAGATTTTTGGTGTGATCTTACTAAAGTACAAGTGTATCCCTTGGGTTGGTGCAGAGATCATCATCTTCGTCTTCAGCCTCCAAGTGAACTGCTTCCAAAACTTCTCGACTATGAAGCATTTGTTCTAAGGGCACTGCAGAATGCTGAATCAGTGCCACCAGAATTGTTATCTGGTGTAAGTAGTGACATATTTGAATAATACATTATGCAATGAGCCTATAATGATAGTAATTAAGAAGCGAGTATGGATGTTTATGAAACGAGCGCAAGCGAGTTTCATAATATTCATACGAGCTTCTTAATTGCCATTATAGGCGAGTTTCATACGACTTTTTATGCTCGACCATATTTCTAACTTGAAATTATTCAGATGTATACGTTTTATTTGTATCTGACAAGATCGGAAGTGACCTTGTTCTAGGTCGTGAATTGTGAGATGTGCGCAGATGCGAAAGTATTGATTTTTTCCGAGGAACAATAATGTCATTGACCTTGATGTAATCCCGTTAAACTTGATATAACCTTGATTATTGAATTCGACATTGAAAAACGAGATGAAAAATTGAATTTATTTGAATGTTATTTACAATTAACGCTAATTATTACAGTAACAGAATATAACCTTCTGCGACAGTATAGGATTTCCAGCCTCCGTGACTTTTCGCTAATTCTCTTTCGATTGCACATCCGAGAATAATCGATACTTGCGGTTTTATAATGGTACAAAGCTGACTTCTCATTGGCTGAACACCTGTACTTTAATGACATGCATTAAAGGACTGCTACCAGGTGCATAATTACTACATTTCGGCATGATCGAGCATAAAGTAATTTATGACGTTGTTTGATTTAATAATTTTAATATAATTTTCTGTAAGTCCTTATTGTCGTGCAAGATACAAACATGTCTGATAGTTTCAGATAATTTGTCATATTGTCCACATCTGTGAAGTAACGGTTAGTGTGTCTGGCCGCGAAACCAGGTGGCCCGGGTTCGATTCCCGGTTGGGGCAAGTTACCCAGTTGAGGTTTTCCCTCAACCCAATTTGAGCAAATGCTGGGTAACTTTCGGTGCTGGACTCCAGACTCATTTCACTGGCATTATCACCTTCATCTCATTCAGATGCTAAATAACCTAAGATGTTGATAAAGCGTCGTAAAATAACCTACTACTACTACTACTACTACTAGTACTACTTTGTCATATTCTTTTAAGATGACTATAGCGAAAATATTAATGTAAGGAAGGGAAGAAAACAGGGCAAAGAGAAACAGGAAAAAATAAAGGTAAAGGAAGTTACATGGACCAATCTTTCTATTAACTTTATATTTCATAAACTTAGAATCCATGACTTTTCTCTATATCTAAATTTCATTTCAGAGATGTCTATGAATGCTTTCTGCCACATCTTTTTTTGAGAATCCCTTGTATGTCATTTTATCAAGCAGTCAACCCTTGTATGTCATTTTATCAAGCAGTCAATCTTCTTAATATACCCAGCAGCATGCTGCATAGGGTCTACTGTAGCCTAGTCCTAAAGAACACTCTTAATCTCTCTATTTGGTATTAAATAAGTTTAAATAATCTGGGTAATTGGTTTCTAGATTATCAGGTTCATCTGTTATGAAACATAAACCAAACTTACACCCATCATTAATTAATTCCTTACTGTGCATCTTGCATAGAGAGGAAACTATCACAGAAATAACTGATTAGTATGACATATTTGTATCTAGTCAGTGATGTATGCAATGGAGGAGGAAAGGAACTGGTCACTCCACCCCATTATCTCGTGGCTTAGTTGCCTCATAAGTGATGCCTTGTTGGTAACACTTGTGAGATTCAGACCTGCTTCGGACAGTTGACTAAACAACAGCAATGGCATATGTCCTGCACTATAGGACCGTGGTCTAAGGCATCATGCTTGGACTTGCATTACAGAATGAGCGCTGGTTCGAGCCCTCATGGGGAAGGAACTTTCTCATGAAATTTAGGCCAGTATATGGAATCGGTGCCCATTCAGCATCATGATGAATTTTGAGAGCTAAGATAGGTAGAAAAATCTGGTTCTAAGAACCAGCTATAATGGCTAGGGGATCATCTTGCTAACCACACAATATCCCTTACTGGTTGGATGATCATTCACCTCTTCTGAGGCATGTGAACATGAGGCCAGCTGGTGGCTGATTGGCCTTGATGCTCTATGAACTCTTGTGCCCAGGATTATTAAATATATAATAAATGTTCACTTTGGATTTATATATAATGGAGATTCAGCTATATGTGATGGGAAGAGGGTTGATAAATTGTTAGCCCAACACGAAACAAATGATAGGATTTTATTCTTATCTTCATAATCATCTTTTAATTATTCAATGCATTTACTAGGATATACAGGAATCTTTTATCCCCCTCAAAATTCAGAAATTTTTTACTAAAAGCAATTATTCATTGCTTTCTTCACATTATTATTGCTCTCGAATTTCCTGCCTTTGCTAAAATCAATCATTCATTGCTTTCATCACATTATTATTGCTCTGGAATTTCCTTCCTTTGAAGTCTTCCTTTGCTAAAACCAATCATTCACTGCTTTCATTACATCATTATTGCTCTCGATTTTCGTCCGTTTGAAATTCTTCTTTGAGTTTTGGGACCAGAAAATAGTGTGATCAAGCTAAATCTGGTGAAAATGTGGATGACACCATAAGTTTAAACCCACAGTCTTGCAATACCACTTGAATTGTAAACTTCCTGTTGAACAATGACTCCTTTGCTCAGCTTCCCTCGTTTCTTTATCTTCATTGATCTTCAGTTCTCGCATTCATCTTAGAAGGTTAGAATAATATTTGTCAGTGATTGTGATATCATGTTCCAGTAAATCAACCATTGTAATACTTTCTGCGTCTAAAGAAAAACTGAAGCCATAACTTTTTTAATTATTTCTGCATCTAAAATTTTTCAAGTAGGAAAAGAAGAATGCTTCTTATTTTCATTTATTGTTGCTTCAGAGTCGAAGTAGTCTACCCACGTTTCTCCTGTATTGACATACCTTCCCAGAAACTTCGTTTCATCTCTCTGAAAACACAGGAAAGTCTCAAGGCAATACTTCACCCTTTCTTGCTTCTGAATAGCATTTATTGCTTTTAATACTGGTTATGATACCCATTGTCATGAGCGACAGACTAAGATTTTATCAACTCCGCTTTGTATATATTTGACAACTACAGTAGGAACAGAGGCTATATCATTATAATGATATTATATTTCTCTTGTCACAAGTTATTTTAGTAATGTTAAGATCAGCTTCGTTTCTTCCGTTGATGAAATGACAATAATGGATAAATGGTAGCAAGAAAATTACACGGAAGGAAGCCCATCACTCTGCTAGCTGGTCTACCTTACGATATCTCCTGTAGGTCTAATTCTGAGCCCTTTGATCATATATGTAATATTTCCATTGTTCAGAAGAATTCTATAACTCATGCCTATAATATTGTAACAGTTGAGCCGTTCAGAGCAAAAGTGGTGTAAGTCAAAATTGGGTGATGAGGTTTAAAGTAAAGTTCTGTAAAATACAGGGCAAAGTAGCAATTAATATGGCCTTCTTGCTATCCACTGACTACTAATAGTTTAAATAAACTGAATATTAATTGCCACTTTGCACTGTATTTTACAGAATGTTTACTTTAACCCTCATTACCCATTTTTTACCCACTTCTGCTCTGAACGGCTCAGTTATTATAAATGAGTATGCTAAGCAGTATGTTTTAAAAACTTCCTTCAATATTTTTTATTATTATTTGTAGTTTCTTTGCAATAATATACAGTAATTGCAATTATTGAGAGTTTTAAGAATCAACTACATTTTTATCCCTGTTTTTTTTTATTACAAATTATAATAATTCTATATGGTGTTTTGCACATTACTATGAAGAAAATGTCCTTTTACAGGATGGTTTTACACCAGTTGACAGAATTAAACAAGGAATGAAGGTGGAAGTGCAGGATAAAATGGATCCTCATCAACTTTGGGTTGCTACAGTAAGTGCTTTTATGATGATTCCAGTAGGTTTTATTCATGTGATGTTTTCTAATGTTCTCACATTCTACAGCATACTCTTATTATAATTCGGTTTTGTGTTAAAATCCCTGCCTCAACCGTGATGTTATCTAATCCTGAGAAATGGGCGAATTATGGTAATGACTGGCAAGAGCAATTCGTACAGATACTAGTGATGCAATGAACATGTCACCTTACTTATTCAGATTTATCCGATGAGTTTCAAAATTCTAACTCTTCACACGATTAATTTGGAGCCAATGTTGCTAAAAACTTCATTGACGTTTGCATCTATAATAACTCCATCTCTTACCCGATATATGTTGTTGCAGATTTCACGTCAGTCTTGTGGAGTGACGTGATTCAGAACCAAATGTGTAATCTGATAAATTTCTTTCATTGCCAAGAATCGAACCTCTGACTGCTTAGTTGGAAAGTGTACACACTATCCACATAGTCACCATGGCAGACACTGGAATAACACAGAAACATTATTATCAATAATAATAATAATAATAATAATAATAGTAATGAAAATGACAGTGTTGTTGTTGTGATCATCGTTCAATGTTCAACTCTTCGACAAGGAAGCTATTTGCCTTCTTGTGGAACAGTATTTTTCCAAGATGTCGTTATTATTGAGGGGCTTCATAAACAGTAGGTACAGTTTACGAAATATGTAGATTTAATATATATGTAGTATATATGGTGTAATGGGTAGTGTTGCGCCTCCTATAGCCTCTCCTACCCAATTCCCAACCTCAACCTGCCCGTGGTACACCCTGCTTTTAACAGATGAGGATCTGGGGACCGAGTCACAGCGGTATAACTGTTTCATCTAAGATGGAGGAAATGCCATTTACATATGTGCTGGCCTATCACAGCACAACAGCGTCCCTCAGCGGCACATGAGGGAAAGGTCGGTGGATCTAAATAACATCTATTTAGTCCTCCCGGCTAGGTCCGAAGGACCCATTGACCAACGACAGGTGCAGTCCCCCTTGCATAATGGGGGTGTACATCGGGTGATGTAACTGCCACATTGTAAAAACTGGTGCCCGTTAAGAAAACAGTTACATGAAAGCCACACTCCAAAAAGTTAATAAGATTGTCCATCTCCAATGGATTCCAGCACACTGTGGAGTCATGGGGAATGAAACCGCAGACACACTTGCAAAGAAAGGCACAACAATAAAACAAAAGCCTAAATTTAATTTCTCATATTCCTCAATAAAACGCTTGATCACTACAAAATTTTCTCATTCATACCTACAAGAAATAGAATCAAATGCTAAAGACAAAAAATGGATTACACTACTTTCCAACCCAGATGTAATCCCCCAGAGACCAAGGAAAACAGCAGTTGCAGCCTTCAGACTATCGACAAATCATGACTGTCTAGCAAGTCATCTCTACAGAATAGGTATCTCAGCTTCACCCATATGTGTCCTGTGAAACGATCCAGCAGAAATGAATGAAGACCACTTGAAGACTTGTGAAGCATTAAGATCAGAAGAAACTACAGTTCAAAAGTATTGGAAAGCATGACTGCTAATGGCTTCATTGCCAAATGCAAGGCACTAGACAACAACAACATATATGCTGTGTCAGACAGTTATATACAATTAAAAAGATGAAAAGCTCCAGGAATTGAATAATTTCTTTATTGTTCTGGAATGTATTTTAAGTAGGCACTGAACAATATATTCCCAGGATTTACCTTTGGCTGATTCTTTAGTTTTGTTCTCAAAATTTTTTCTGAATTGTAAACAAGAGAGACTGTCCTCCAAACGAAAACAGGACTTATACTGGTTTTTATTAATAAAGTTCTTGAAATTAAAATACATTTTTATTTTATATTATACTTGTGATTTCTATCAGCACAACTGGAAAGATGTGTTACAAGAATGGATTCTAGAAGAATACCTAAATTAGTGCTGAATTATCATTTAAAAGGGAAAGTAAATTTAGGAAGCTCCCTTAAAAGTTGGAAGAATTCTGTAATGTAGTGCTCATAACAACTTAATAGGCCTAACACTAGACAAGATGATGATATGATTTCTGTCTATTTTCACTTCCTGTCTCTGAATTCTGCCTTAATCATTTCAGTAAATGTGAAAACGAAAAGCGTGGAAATCATGATTAGTGTCTAAGCGTGAATGATGAATGTGATGATTTCTTGTTCGTAGTAACTCGAAAGAAATAATAAATGGGCCTCTGTCTCTATGGTTAATATGATTACATCTGTTGTATTTTTCTCTTTCTACTTTCCCTTATTTCTCCTGCTCTTTCCTTTCTTGCTTCCCTTATCCATCTCTTATTTGTGCTTGCTTCTTCGCATTGTCTTCTCACTTTTCCTTCACTTATTCTCTAATTCTCTTACCTCTTTTAAAGAGGAGGTTATGCTTACAAATAACTTAAACTATTTCTTACGATAGTCATACATAATGATTTTCATGACATAAACTTATTTCATTTAATTTTATTGTGTATTTATTTGTTTGTTCATTCATTCTTTCATCTACTGAATTATTCATTCACTCACTCTGATGCTTCAGATAATAGAAAACGTGGGAGGACGACTACTGCTCCGTTATGACACTCCAGATTCTTCTTCTCCAGATTTCTGGCTCTTCCATAGTTCACAAAGACTTTTTCCCATGAACTGGGCTACAGAAAAAGGTAAAAATAAAATGTTATTGCTGGAGCAGTTGAGTAACATACTTAATTGGTCCAAAACTAAATCAATATGTAATACATATTATTTATGAGACAGTATTTGAGAATAGTTGAACAACTACAAAGTATGTTACCGTTTGTTTGGCCGAGAATACCTCATCATATAAAACTTTCTATGCAATATAGAAAATTACTCAATATTTTCTGAAATTATTGTTCGTGACACTTTTATAAATAGTGTATGAATCTGAAAAAGTAGAATAAAACTAAATATTTTAGAGCAATAAAAATAATTTTGGACTTATAAATAATACAGTGAGAAAAAGTTGAATATCTTGATTCAATAGGAAGACTACATTGATCTAAAAAAAAGGCAACATTATGTGAGATATCAATATAACTAAAATAGCAACTCATTAAAACTTTCTTCCGCAGATTTTCTTCATCCTTTCGAGGGATTTATCTTGTCAAGGGATGATTTATGACTCTTGTCATGACACTGAATAACAACTGTCGATATGTTCAGAGTAAATAACAAAAGCAAGCCATGAACTTTATAATTGGAAGGACTACACTGGGGGGGGGGGGGGGGGGCAGGAGAGTCGTTCCCCCCCCATTAGTGGAAACATTTCTAGATAACAAGAATTATATTTACTAAAATAAAATTTGTATCAGCTACCAGCATAGCTCAAGGATAGGCCTAATGAGTTGGACTTGTAACCCAAGGCTCTATGTTTAATCAACAGTCCGACGACTGATTGGAACATAAGTGACAAAAATAAGGCATCACTAATGAGTAGGGCAAGGCAATTAATGATTTTGCATCTTTTTCTTATGAAGGTTTAAACATTGCTAGCATATATGGAAATGTATGACATTAAAAACCGGGTTAAATAAAAGCAATTCGTTAGGGCATTTTTTTTGCATTTTCTTAACTTTTTTTATGGATATGTCATTTTTTAGCAATTTTTAGGTCATTTTGAGCATTTTTTACACTTTTCAGGAAGGCTGTGACATTATTTGTATTTGATTTGAGATTTTTATTATAATTCAATATTTTCCTTGTCAATACAATTTCTTGGAATTAAGTAGATGTTTGCTAGCTTCTACCCCTATTTTTCAAGGTATGTATATAATGAACTTGCCCACTTCTAGGAATTTTATTCAAATTCTTAGAGCGTATGCTAGCTTGTACCCCTATTTTTCAAGGCATAATGAACTTGTCCACTTTTAGGAATTTACCCACACTCCCACAGAGATTTCTTTCTCCAGGTAAACTGGCATTGTTATGCTGTTAATTGAGGTGGTCAGTTGTTTCTAGTCGTCTGTGTGAACAGGTCAAGAGCAAAATGCCTAAAGTAAAGTGCTACTGTTAAATTAAAGGCATTTGTTTCAAAATATGGAGAAAATATTTTTTCAACGGATGGTCGTATTTTATTCTGCAAGATCTGCGATGTGAGAGTGGCTGCTGAAAAAAGTTTACGATAGAACAACACATGTCACGGGAGAAACATAAACGTGGCCTGCAGAGACTTGAAAATAAATCCAGTGTAAACTTACAGCAAATGCTTCTGGGGGATACATGTTCAAAGGTTTCGGCATTTTGTGAGAAACTATGTGAAGCTTTTCTATCGGCTGATATTTCACTTCACAAACTGAATCATCCTAAGCTGCGAACTTTCTTAGAAGAGGAGACCGGAAAATTAATTCCAGATCCCAGAACTTTGAGAAGAACATACATAGCTCGGTGCTATGACAAAACTTTGAAAAAAATAAGAGAAATGATTGGAGAAAGAAATGTATTCATATCCATTGACCAGACAACAGGCTCTATGGGCCGTTATGTAGCTAATGTTATTGTTGGAGTTTTAGAAGCACACAGCCCTGGAGAACAATTTCTACTACATTGTGAGCAGCTGGACAAAGTCAACTACTCAACGATCAGCTTAGTATTTGACCATGCATTGAGAATACTTTGGCCTGATGGGATTCGAAATTCCAATGTATTGCTTTTTATAACAGATGCAGCACCCTACATGATGAAAGCAGCTGCTTTTTAAGTGCACTGTACCCAAAAATGGTACATGTGACGTGTTTAGCGCATGCATTACACCGGGTCGCGGAAGAAGTACGTGCAAATTTTCCTGAAGTGGATAAATTAATTGGATGCGTGAAGAAAGTATTCTTGAAAGCCCCCTCTCGAATTTCAGCATTCAAAACAGAAGCTCCAGAAATCCAATTGCCATTTTCACCTGTTTTGACTAGATGTAGAACATGGCTCCAAGCTTGCAGTTATTATTGCAAGAATTTCGATGTTGTGAAGAAAGTGGTTGATTCTTTTGATAATTGAGTCAGTGTCAATAAAAAAGGCGCAAGAACTGTTAGCTGATAAAGAAATTGCTGGTAAACTTTCTTACATAAATACTAATTTTGGATTCCTTCCTGATGTCATAACTGCACTGGAAAAATCCCAAGTGACATTAGTGGAACAGCTACAAATAGTGGATAAAGTGGTGAATGATTTGAGCCGTGCATGTGGTAAAGTGGGTGATGCAGTGTCAATGAAAATGAAAAACTGTCTAAGCAAGAACAGGGGGTACACAACATTGTGTTCAATTGGCAGAGCTTTGTCTGGTGAAAATTTTTCTCTTCCTGACTAAATGAGTTAAATCCAGGAGATATTGCTTGCTTTCAGTTTGCTCCAATTGTTTCCGTTGAAGTAGAGGGAAGCTTTTCCATTTATAAGTCGGTACTAGCAGACAATAGACAATCATTTTTGTTTGAAAATCTCCGCCAAGTTTTGATTGTTAACTGCAATTCAGAATTGTAAAAGTGCACTTGAAATTAATTTTCTGCAATACAAGGTACTGTAACATGTATTTTTTTAAATTTTATGTAGTTCAGTAATCAAGTGAGTACTTAACGTAATTAAAAGTATTTTTATTGCCAATGCTTTACTTTTTATTGGTCTTTTTTTTTAGGTCATTTTTTGTATTTTTAGGTCATAAATGCATTTTTTATTTTGCATTTTTTATCAATTTATAGGTCATTAAATGCCTTGCCCTACTAATGAGGCAACATGGGTTCAAATTTCTCTGGAACTAAGTTCCTGGTTGGGTTTTCTGAGATCTTCTCCGAGTGCAAGGCAAATGTCAAGAAATATCTGTTTTAAAAATTGTATCTGTTATCGTAACTTCCTGTTACATCAAATGAATGGTTAAATAAAAGGTGTTCTATTAATGTTGAGCCCCACCATGCAATGAAGTGCTAAGAAAATGAGTTATTGAAGGCCGAAGCCAATTGTCAGAGAATCATTCTGTATTACACAATAAACTTTCTGTCTGTAAAAGGATTTGTTTAAAATATGTTATAAGAAAAGCCTTATTGTTCAGTTTCACGTGTTTTAGAATACATAGGTTGCGAATTGTCTGAGACTATACACAATTACTTAAAAATGTATAAATCGATTATTTGGTAATCTTTTCTGCTTAGGTTCTCCATGGCGTCTTCATTGGCCTAGTCACATGAAAACTCATCATGGCCAGGAGGAGTGGGAGGCAGTCATGGAGATGGCAAAAGAAGATGCACGCCGAGTGCCATTACCTCCTGATCTTTTTGAGGTTTGAATGTCTAATTTTGCTTTAATGTTCATGTAATACATACTAGATTTTCGGCATGAATTGAGTTAATATCCGCATCTGGTAAAGTCTTTGCATTTTTTAAGCAATTTCGAAATCTTTCCTGTACCACTATATAGTCAATCTGATATCTGCTTTCGTCCCTTGGGCATGTCCATGTGTATCTTCGTTTATGTTGTTGGAATAATGTATTTCCAACAATCATTGGATTTCTTTTACAGAAATTCACCAAGGAATTCTCCTCTGTTATTTCTTTTTCCCAACTGTTCTTTCATCTTATCCTTCTTCTACTACTGCGTTCCAGTTGCCCATTACGATTATGCATGCTCCCTTCTTCTCCTTCTCAACTATCTCTTCTATCTTGTCATAGCTTTCTTCCGTTTTTTCGTCTGCTAATCCACTACGTTTCATGTAAATTTGCACCAAGTCTATTTTCTTCCCTAGTAGTCTCACCATTATCATCTGATCATTGTATAACACACTGATATCACTTTATCTTTCACACATGGTCCCAATAATACACCAACACTATGTCATCCTTTGCACTCACCATTAGAATAAAACAACCTAAATTCATCACTTATTAATTCACCACTATTTCTGATATTGCCATCACATCCACTTTGTTTCTTAAAAAATATGGACAATGTACTGTTTTAATTACTATAATTTAATTTTCCTGCGAAAAGAATATACAATACCCTGCAATTTAATAAGATTGTATTTTATGGTCTTCTTTTCCAGAATAATTACTACAAAATTCCTGTCCACAATTTTACTGTTGGAATGAAATTAGAAGCTGTTCATCCACACAACATGGTAGAAATCTGTCCAGCTAGTATCGTTAAAGTGTTCACCCCATATAACTTCCTTGTCCAGATTGACAGTTATGCTAAAATGGAGACTGATGAGACAGAATCATACTGGCTATGCACAGTGGAACATCCTTACATATTTCCAGTTGGTAAGTCAGTACATTATACAGTATTCTGTTTCTCTTGTAATAATGCTTTACACTCTAATTTTATTTCACTGTTGCAAAAGTTGATGATATTGAGTAGATAAGTCATTTTCATTATATAGCAGTCATTAAAAATATTTCAAAATGATGGTCCCTGCACATGTTTGAACAGTTTTCGAAATGAAATATTTATGTGCCTACATCTGGAGTTGAATTTTGTCCTCATGCTTCTTGAGAGCAGTTTTAACTAAAATCCTTCCAAGTCACTAATCAAGATCAAGGTATACAATAACACCAGTGTGCTTAATACTAAATATAAAGCTCTTGCAAAAGTGATCAATTCTAGAATTAAAGTGATAATAGTAGATACTCTGCGGCATTTTCACCTGTAATGTCATCACAAGCTTACGTTACCGTACTTCAGTTGTTTCAGGCACTGCTAATTTTGGCAATTTATTTATTTATTTGTTTATTGTTTTTGTTTGCATGCTTTCTGTTTGTTTGTTGGGCAATGATTGTTCTAATAAGTGTACGTGGAATTTTGTGTGTTCGGGTTATATACACAAATGCATTTACTTTCCTTAAAATAATATTTAATTTAACTCCTGAAGAAGTAATATTCCTAGATCTTTGTACTGTTTTCACTTTCACTTTTTGGACGAATTTTGCTTAAAATGAAACCTCCATACTAGCTGCGAATAATTAATGAACTTTACATTCAAATATGATTCACCTCTTTAATAATAAATTATGAAGAGTTTAAATCTCTGGAGCCTAGCCCTTGTTGTGTGACATTAAAAACACTTGGGTATGTAACTGAATGCTCGAAATTATGCGAATGTTAATCATCCAGGAGAAATATATTGGCACATGAGTTGGCAAAAAAAAAAAAGACGATTAATATGCAGAGCCTTCAAATAGATATTTATCTGTGAGTGTGCGGCCACACGTGGCAGCTGGAATCACGCTGTTTGCCGACAGAGTCGGATATTCATAGCTCCTTAAGTCAAACACATAGATTGCTCATGCAAATTACAATAACCACCTACCTTTGTCGTAGAAGATGTTGGAAATAATGTTCTTGTGCCACCACATATATCTCACACCTTTTAAGAAAATTTGCATTAACACACATTGATTTTTCTTCTGGAATTACTGCACTTTCCTTTCTTACATTGTCTTTCAGTTCTTCAAACATATGCGGGTTATTCTGATATGCTTTATTTTATTCATTTTTTAAGTTCCCCGTAACTAGAAATCGCATACAGTCTTACAGGAATATCCACTGTCGTTGTTTAATCAACTGTCAAAGACAGGTTGAACGTCATAAATGACACAAATAATGCATCGCTGATGAGGTAACTAAGCTAGGAGATAATAGAGTAGAGTGGCCAGTTCCTTTTCCCCCCTCCATTGCATACATCGCTGACTAGTAATTTCACTAATCAGATTTAAGATGTATACAAACAATATTGTTTTTCCACCCATACATATTGTCAAGTAAGATGTACTGCCCGATAATAGATGTACGCATCAGCCAGAATCTCAATCAGAGACTACAAGATTTCGAAATTAATGTGCCTAATAAAACATAGCTATGTACCACTTTATTTGTTCAGAAATTGCAGCTACATGATAATGTGAGTAGAGTAACTTTCTGTAATTGTCTTGTATAATGTTAATAATGGCTCTGTTGATCCACATTTAATTTTTTCACGGATGAAGCATAGTTTTATTTACATGGTCTCGTAGCAACACAGAATAACAGATACAGGAGTACAGAAAAACCCAGTCTTGTGTATGAAGTGCCATTACATGACAAAAAAGTGTGTATGGTACACAGTGAATGCTTACAGAATTATAACGCCTATATTAAAAAAAAAAATACCGTGAATGTGCAGAGGTACAGGAATAACATAATCACATCATTCCTGGAAAAATTATTTGACATTGAATGTACGTAGGTATTTTTTCAACAAGACTGTTTCAGCACATACAGCTGATCTCTTGTTAGCATTAATTGCGGAATTTTTTGAAGATATGGTCATCAGTAAGGGAATATGGCCAGAGCGATCCCAATATCTTAATGTATGCAATTTCTATTTATGGAGGAACTTAAAAAATAAAGTGTATCGGAATAACACCTGCATACTTTCGAAGTACTGAAAGACGATATAAGAAGAGAATTTGCAGCAATTTCAGAAGAACTAATGCGTGTTAATGTAAATATCCTTAAAAAGGTGTGGGAGGTGTGTGACAGTACAAGGACAACATTTCCAACACCTTCCATGAAAAAGGTAGGTGGTTAATTTGCATGAGAAATCTATGTGCTTGACTTAAGGGGCTATGAATATCTAACTCTGCCAGCAAACAGCTTTCTTTCAGTTGTCACATCTGGCCGCACATCCACAGATGAATGTCTATTTGAAGACTGTGTAGAATTTTGGCAATATAATCTAATTTAATGGTATTAAATAGCAAACAATGCTTAGCAGAAATTATGATAGTCAAGATTTCACTATATGTGCAATGTCTCGACAGGTGTCTAGTTTTATAGTATTCTGTAAGTAATACTAGTATATTTTTCTTATGAGTGGTTTGATAAAATTTTTAATTCTTTAACCTAGATTGTTATTATTCTACCTGCAGGTTGGGCACAGGAACATGAACAACAACTGACTCATCCTCGAGGATGGACAACAAGTAAAGAGGAATTTGATTGGTCAGAATATTTAGAAGTGACAAAATCAGTTTCTGCACCAATTACATGTTTCCCACATCGAAAGTCAGCCACGGAACTGGGATTTTCCCAAGGAATGAAATTGGAAGCTGTTAATCCAGAGAACCAGCATCAGATTTGTGCTGCATCAATTAGCAAAATTATTGATCATCTTCTCTGGATACACCTAGAGTCTAATGACAGGTATAATCATTGAAGATTGCTGCTGTTAACAATAATTAGGAGAAGCTAATGAGTTGTAAACAAATCCCTTATATTGTATTTTCTATTAAGGAATTTTCGTTTATTTTTATATTTTATCTCATAATTCGATGTTGCTATTAATTAACTAAAATTGCCAATAATTGGCATTTTGTGTGTGTGTGTGTGCGTGCGCGCGCGCGCGCGCGCATTCCCCCCTCCCACATACACCTGTCACTTATGTTTAATGAAATTCAGATACATAAAATCGGTACTGATAAAAAGAAAAACTCTCAAAGTTTTAATACCTTGCCTCACAAATGTTCAATATGAGCCCCCTTGATAACTTGACACACATAAAGCCTATAGCCAAATTCCTCCCAGGCACATTGTAGCATAGCAATATCGATTGATGTGCTGACTCCTGTGATGTGTGCTCATAGATCAAGCATGATCTGTGGTAAAGGTGGCACATAGACTCAGTCTTTAACATACCTCCACATCATAAATCAAAAGGGGTTAGGTCTGGGGAACGTAGAGACCAATGTAGAAGTTCACTATCATTACAATCAGCACAGCAGATCCACCTATTTGGTAGTCAGTTATTTAGCTCACTTTTGACTTTGTTGTGAACGAGTGTGGGTGCGCCATCCTGTTGGAGGATAAAACCAGAATGTCCTCTTCCAGCTGCAACAGGAGCCATTGGTGTATCAGGTTCAGGTACTGAATTCCATTAATTGTTTGTTCAGTGGGAAAGACGGGACCATACACTTTCTCTTGGCTTATAGCACAGAACACATTCACCTTAGAGGAGTCGCACTTATGCTCCATGTAGTAGGGATGCGAATTTTCTGATCCACAGATTATGACGTTATTGTATCTTTGCTTTACCGAAAAATAGAATGTGGCTTCGTCAGTAAACACTAAGGATTCGACAAAATCATAGGTTTCCATGATAGTTTGTATACTCCTGCAGAAAGCACATCACAGCATTTTGTCCTCCGGTTTTAGGGCCTGCAGCAACTGTAGTCAGTACAATTGAAATCGAAACTGCTTGTGCAGAATCTTCTACGCAGTCAACTTCGGGATTTGCAGCTCTCTGCTGGCTCTGGTAATAGACTTTTGCTGATTACGTGAGAAGCTTGCGTGGACCTGTTGCACTGTCTCCTTGTTTTATTGGTGGGTGTCGATTTCCTCTTATACTCATAAATTCATCCCCTTACCTTATAATCGGACTATGACTTGCAAATTGTAGGCCCACTGGGTGGGTCTGCAATAGATTTTGTTCGGAAATATGTTTGGACCTAATAACAGACTGATCATCATCATCATCATCATCATCATCATCATCATCGTCCTTGCAGGTATTAGGCCTAGTGACCTGTTACAGTCTCCGTCCATCTTTTCAGGGGGCGTCCCAAAGATCGTCTTCCCTGTGGTATATAGCGGAGAATTTGTCTTGGAAGTCTGGAATGGTCCATTCTATTGACATGGTTAAGCCAATTTTGTCTATAATGGTTGAGATGTTCATAAATAGGTGTAATTTTCAATTCTTTTGTAATTAGTTCATTCCATTTGTGGTTAAGCAAGCTGTAGCCAGCAGTCCTCCTTAGAAATCTCATTTCCGCAGTTGTTAGGCATTGAACATCTGAGTTTCGGACAGTCCAGGCCTCACTACCATACATGAGGACAGGTCTTGCTAGAACTTTATATGCTTTTAACCTGGTATGTTTTTGGGGTTTCGTGGTTGTGAAAACCTGGTTGATGGTAACAGACTGATTAACATAAAAATCTTGGATACAAAATGCTCTTCTGTCCTCTACAGCAGCCATTTCGTCTCAACAATGAATAGTACAGCAGTGTTACCATGATGTACTAGAAGAAAAACGAAATAAAAAAAAACTTTGAGAGTTTTTCTTTCTGTCAGTACCAATTTTATGTATCCTAGTTTCATTAAACATAAGTTGCATATGTTTAAAACTCAATAGATTATTTGTGATAAGATTCCATATTTATTAATAAATCACCTTAATTATGAAAATTTATTAAGTTCTTAAAAATAAAATATGTATGCTCTTTTTATGTAGCTTTCATCCTAATCATATAGTCGACATGGACTCTCATGAGATATTTCCTGTTGGATGGTGTGAGAGCAACTCTTATCCTTTGAAGCCACCACGTTCCTATCGAAAATCAATAAAGCATCAGAAAAACGAAGTAGGCGTGTAAGTATAACATAATGCTAATGCAACTATCTGCCTTTATATTTTGATTTCAATTAGTATAACTTATAATGGAAATTTAATTCAGCATTTATTTATGTTTAAATTCAGTGGTGTTTGAGTTATTTTTTTGTGCTAATGGAGTTTTGTTCGCCAGGTGAATATACAAGTTAAATTTTATAGCTGGATGTGTAAAAAACAAAATAATACTAGCATATGATATGTTTTATCTGTGTAGAAAATTATTTGCAATAAGGATCCAAAGTTTATTTTCATTTATCTCAAAACACTTTTTTTATGACTTACTTCCATCGAATTTTTATTTTTTTCCTTCTATTTACAGAATATTATTTCCGTTATCAAGAAACATGTGATATATATTGGTTAATCCTTCTAAGTAAAATAAGTAAACTGAAATGACATCTTTAATTTTTTTTCAACATTTCATAATGATTAAGTGGACAATAGATATGTATTGAAAAGTACAAATTATGATATTTTTGTAAACTGACCATAGGTGCAGTGTATATTTATATATTTACTTTTACTATGTCGTATGTGTAATTTGGGATTCTGGAGACAACATCAAACCTGCTACTTAATTATCGTTATTTATTTACATGTTTAAAAAGAAGTTTCATACTGTTCAATTGGCGAATTCTCCATTGCATTCTAGATTCATGAGGGGAAAATTGACGGGAGGAAAGAAAATATAGAAGGTACAAATAATGTTCGAATACTATGCAAGGGTTCTCGAGACTGTTGAAATGCCTTTACTTTATCCTAGTTCTTTTGGTAGGACATGTAAACAAGCGATCCAGTGAAATGGTTGAAAAGTAAAAAAAAGTGGGCAGAATAGTTATTGACCCCCTGCATTTGCAGTGGAGGGAGTGGAGTAAGATTATCAGAATTTCAGTACTATCTGTTTCAAGAGTTGCGACTGTGAATGTTTAATGTTCTGTTTTTACTGTATTGTATAATGAATTAGTAGGAATGTAGACAATTTATATTTTATCATCATCATCATCATCATCATCATCATCATTTTTGAGGTCTTTGGGTCTATGAATGAAGAGCCTTATTTTGTCTCCATTGTCCCAGATTTCATCCTCAATTTTTCCTCCCCTTTTTTCCACGTCTTCCTTTATCTGATTTATCCATCTAGATCTTGGTCTTCTCCTTCGTCTCTTTCCATTTACAAAGTTCCAGGACTATTTTTTTATTTTTTTATGTGAGCAAACTTTTTTAATTTTAATCTGGAAGGGATAATAAAAATACATCTTCATTACCAACCTTGAATAAGATGAATTCTATTCAAAATCTTATAATTAATACAGTTAAGAAGCTAAATTATAAACTTTTCAAAATATTGAACCAAGAATCTTAAAACTTCAACAATGAGGCAATGAAATACTTAAGTATGAAAACATGCAATAATGAGATACTATTTAGGATATACACTTCTACATGCATACATGATTTATCTATCTATCTATCTATCTGTCTGTCTGTCTGTCTGTCTACCTACCTACCTACCTACCTACCTACCTATCTATCTATCTATCTATTTTCATTAATTATCTACTATGCTACTTCCATAATTTATCATTTTGTTCCTAATGGACTGTTGGCTTATCATTGTGAAAAATTTCAAAACAGCAGCTGTAATACATTCTAAAAAAAATATGTGTATATATTTAAAAAAATGTGTTTTTTACAAAGCTTTCAAGAAATACCTCGTGCTACTTTGCTGTATGTAAGTGTCCGTTAAGTTCAAAATGTAACTGCGAAAAATAAAAAATTATATTCATAAGTTTTTATGACTTGCTCCTCTGTAAAATGTTTAATATAACGTAAAACTAATTTCACTACTTATGGAATAACGGAAGATGTCTTACAATATAGCATTATCTGTGCATATGTGTATATGTTCCAGTTGAATAATTTCGTTTGAACACATTAGAAATTTAATGTATTGTAGTACCTCACATCTAGTATTTTATAATTTCATATTTGCAGTTAGTAAGGTATAATACTGGATATAATCTTAATTTATATATTTTACTTTATATTTCATTAATATTGCATTTTATGTATCTTTTGTAGAAGTGATAAGAAAGAGACAAGCACCACATCAAGTCCTCCACAACAGCAGCGATCATTTTGGTGTCCTAAAATCTACTTTAACCATAAATGTTTCTCTGGACCGTACCTTAGCAAAGGTAAACTGGCAGGACTGCCCAAAGCTGTTGGCCCTGGTCCTGTTACACTTGTGATGCGAGAAGTACTTTCTATGCTGATATCTGTGGCGTATAAGTCTAGCAGGGTGCTCAAGGAACTGCAAGCAGATGGAAAACCAGAACCAGGCATGCATCTAGAAGTTCTGAAAGCAAAGTAAGACTATCGAATATTGTATATAGACACATGCACATACATTACTTGTACGCAAATATGAATCTATTATAGCATAATTCTTTGACTTTTGTTCTTAAAAACAATTACGATTTTCGACTTACCTTACAGTAACAAATAACTGAAATAGTCTGTAACTGATTATATGGTGATACTATTAAATGGAGTGAGAATAGGGCAGACAGTTCAAGTAATTTAAATTAGGCAATAGCAATATTTTTTTGATTAATGTATCATGTTCCATTGACCTTGCTCATGATTGTAATCCTTGCATGTAGACATCGGATTTATATGCAGGTGCATGTTTTGTTTGCTATCACATACTACTTGCAAGGTGCAACCTAAGTGTGTTTCACATTCTTTTAAATCCGAATGCGAAGTTTTATAGTGCATATATTTGCATTTTCGGCGGTTGTGGTGCTGCTGTGCTTTCATATGTGGCTGCAGGAACTTGTCACCGCACGAATTAAGGAGGAAGGTTGTATATAATGCTCATGCCTTGTACTTGTTTAATCGTTTCAAAATCATTGTGTTGTTTGAAATTTTGGGGTGTAATACTATTCTTAAAGGCATGCATTTTTTAAGTATCTTTTAAATTGGAAAGAATGGTCGTGGCACGACAACACAACCATACAATTCTAGGAAACTGGCCTGTACAGCTGTTTGTTATACATTACGTAAAGTATTTTTAAAATAGAAAAACCGAAGGTAGCTTCTCCTGATACTAATGAAATAGCTTGTTTCATGAAGTGTGCACATTAACTGTCAGCATAGGAAAGTAATTTGTTGTCCTTTAATATAAATTCTATTTATTTACAGGTATAAAAACAATACCTACCGTGCCAGTGTTGCTCTTGTTACATCTGCTGATGAAGTACAAGCTTTCTGTAAAAAAATATGTCTGAAGCTTCAAGTATGTCCATTTCTGTTTGGACCCATATCTATAGCAGATAGCAATTGCCCAGAGAAATGCAATACTCTCTCCAAAACTCGATTCAGTAAGTCATTCTTTGCACATACGTACAAATTTCGCTGATGTTCAGTAATCATAAATTCATTAATATTCTTCCAACAGAAACAATATTTGTGAAAGATTAAGTATTTGACTTCCATTCTATTTTTCTATCTTCATTGTTTACTTTCCGTCTTTCTGTTTTCATTCTTTCTGTTCTTCTTTTTCTCCATTCTTTTTCTTTCTCATATTTCCGTTATTTTCCTTTTCCTTCTTTACTTTCAATCGTGCATTTAATCAAAAAAACTTAGCTTGCTTTCTTTAGATTATGTTACGCAAATATCATACAGGTTACATATTAAATTCTCTAGCACATGTCAAAACTAAAAATACCTTCAGCAAAATCTCATATCATATATATATATATATATATATATTTTTTATTGTTGTTGTTGTTGTTGTTGCTATTGTTATTATTATTATTATTATTATTATTATTATTATTATTATTATTATTATTATTATATACTTAAAAGGACAAAGAGCTGGCAACACTGCAATAAAAGAGCTGCACTTCAGAGCACAAGCATCCTTAACAAAACGTTGCAACACAACTGGCTGATTAAATCAATGAGAAGAGCGGTGGAATGGAAAAGAATTGAACTGGAAAGCCCAGGGTTCAATCTCGCTCAGGCCCATTTTTTTTTTTATTTTTGTGTTTTTTTTAATTTATTTATGTACAGTATTTTACTTGTTTTTTTTTTTATTTTTTATTGCAGTATTTACTTTTTACTAAGGCCTAATTTTCTTTTTTATGTTGATTTCTTACTTTTTATCTCATACTTGGTCGACTCTGACAGTAAATTGGTCTACACAACTGGCTTCATATAGCTGAATGACAAACAGTCAAGTATCTGCCATTAGTTAAAAAAAAAACTCATAACAAAATTACAATCATTAAATTTCACAAAAATACGAACAATACAATGTACCATCTCATTTTAAATGTAGATTGTTCAGCAGGAAGCAGTATAAATACTCTTCTGGAAAACATTTCTTTAGAGAAGATGGTCAAAGTGACTGTCTTGCATTTCCAAACATTTGTTGACTTGTTGGATCATGCTTCTTAGAGCTCCTCTATTGTATCTGCATCCACCATTACAAAACCAGTGTGTGCGAGTTGAATGATACTAACCAAAAGGCATCCAGTGTGATGTGGTTGGTTATTGCTGTCATGTAACATTAGTAACCAAATACTCTTTGTAAATTGCCAGAAAAAAAACATAAAAGGAATTTAAAAGAAATTAAGCATGGACAGGACTAGAGATCCTGCCTCGTTGATTTATCATTTTCATAATTCAGCAATCTACTCACTAACAAGCTAATGGGGCAGTTTGCTTATAACATTGTGATTAAAGATAGTACTTATGCTCCGAAATTCTCCATGCTGTTACAATGTTGCCAGCTCGTCATTCTTTTATGTCTATTTTAAAAATGCATGTATTGACATTTTGCTGAAGGAATTTTAGTTTTGAAAATTGATGAATATTCACATGGTGAAGTTCGAGTGCGTCATTTTTTCCTTCACTCTGTACAATACATACCTAAATATATCTTATGATATGATCTACCAGTCTTAACATGAAATCACGAGAGACTGAAGCTTAAATAAAGGTTTTGCACTGCCATTAATCGAGGGGAAATGCGAGAGATGCCACATAACAGGGTGTGGAAAAAGAGATAAATCAATGATAGAATACAACAGAGAGTAAATGTAGACACTAAACTTGTACATTCGTGTGCACTTTCTTCATATGTTAAGCGAAGAAACTTACATTACTTCATCTAGGCCTATAAAAGTCTTATTTAAATTTTTTCTTAATGTATTCAGCACAGTATTGGATGCATGGAAAACGCAAGATAGGACGTCCAAAAGGAGAAGCAAGTAATATGGTACCTCGACCTAAAAAGAAACGTGGACGCAAACGGCTTTTTGCTAACACGAAAATGGATGTCGAAAATGAACCAGTTCCAGAGGAAGTCCTAATGGAAACAAGTGAAGATGTTAATTATCCATTACATCACAATTTGACATCGCATGCTTTAGGTATGTAAATCTTTTCGTTTTCTTATAGAGTTTAGTATAAATTTACTTGTAACATTTTAATTCTCCATGTTTGAAGTACCGTATTTAATGTTTTCAATTAGTTACAGTTGAGGAGACAAGACCTGTTATGTGACATTATCGTGCATCATGGTTACATCACCAGTGGTTACGGACGGGGAAGATAAAATTCTGGTCTGAGATGAATTTCTGTGTCTGTAGATTCGTGTAATATTAACCATTCTGAAACAAATTCTCTTTCTGATCACCCAGTCTTTCCTCTCTCGTGAACTCTCATTTCTGGTCTTGCTTCCTGATCTGTAGCTGGTGATTTTTCATCAGTAAATGTACGGTCACACATCGATACTTTTGCAGTGCAACTTTTGTACTGCAGCTGCAAAAGTTGCATGTCGTGTTCACACGTAAGCCAAAAGTAGCGCGCTGCATGCTACTTTTCATGCTGCGCAACCCGAGTGCTGCGAAAGTTGCAACTGGAGGTTGCGAGTCTGTTCACACACAAGGCGCTACTTTTGCAGCCGCAGTCATGCTGCAGGTTTCCATCTCCATGTTGACTTCTCAATATACATTTTGTGGTTATGTTCACATTATTAAGAAACTCATGCGAAAGCTTCCTTATCTATTATTTGCTTTTCTGTCGTATCTAGTATTCAGAAATTGACATTATTTTTACTATAAAGCTTTTAAAAACGCCTATATACTTAAATGATAACCAACAGTATATTCACGTAATTAATGTTGGTAACCCTCCTGTTTGGAACTACGCTACGGAAAATTTAAAAAATGAATTATATCGTCAGCAATTATGTTCAGACTGTGTTGTGTATTTAATAACTGTTACAAATAATTTATTTTCATCACATTTAACATTAAAATATATCCAAACAATAAAAGTATCATTGGCACATTTGGGTGGTAACACTGGTTGCAACCGCAGCGAAAGTTTCAACAAAACCGATATCAAAAATGCTGCGGCTGCAACCCTGAGAACCCTGTTCACACGTCGCTACTTTTAAGCTGCACGCAGCATGAAAAAGTAGCGAGCAGCAGGTTCGGCAGCCGCTACTTTTCGAGTTGCACCGTTGTTCACACGTTGCAGTACAAGAGTTGCGCAGTTTTTTGTACTGCATCGCTGCAAAAGTAGCGACGTGTGACCGTACCTTAAGACTGATGTGTAGGTCCTCTCACCTCTTGTAAGATTTGTGATCAGTGACGGATTACTTACTAGGCCAACCCATGCCATAGTCTAGGTTGATGGCCTCTGGTGGTGTCGCACAATGTGGGCATAGCACAGTTCCGAGTTCCGAAATTGGGGAAATTTTCCCAGTTAACTTTATCAGTATTGTAATAGATACCATGTTCTGTTTACATCTAGGTTCCTCGTGATGCAAACATCACGTTAGAAGTTACAAACTCTATAACTTGCTGCTGAGTCCAGAGGGAGGAGTGAGTTGCGGACTATGTGAAACAAAATACTACTTAAACTGGTCATTGTTTTAAAGAAGCCTGCCAGTTGACAATCTAAAATTTTTGTAAGAAATGCTACTTTTGTAAAAGAACTCGACTTCGAAGATGCTGTTATAGACCAGTGTTGTGGAAGCATTCCAAATGAACGTATACAAAAAGGACCCAATTATAAATTTTGTGATAGTATTGTATTACAAATTATAATTTTAAAACTTGTATGTCTAATTTCAACAAAGATAATTAAATTTACTTCTGCCTTTTTTCTTTTCATTTAAAATAAGTTATTATTGCTGAGTCATTATCAATTTACTAGTTTTATTTGAGAGCAAGTAACATATTGCTCTTTCACTCAGTGTTTTTAAAATTATGATGAAGCACTTCTGTAAAAATTTTAATGAAGGGTGTATAAAACCTAATATTGATAATACACGATTTGATGGGTGGAATGAGGGAGCCTCCAAGCCTCAATATGTTAAGATTACCCCCACTGTTTGTGATAAGCAGTGCAGGCTTGCTCGGAATAGTATCACTTCATTATCAGTTATTGACTTAAAAGTAATGTTAAATAAGTGATTAAATTATAAAATACGACGTTTCTACAGCATCTCAAAATAGTGCACGATCACTCGAATTTTATTCAAGAGAATTGTCTCAACCACCTTTCTTTGTGACTCGGTTATATATATATATATATATATATATATATATATATATATATATATATAGAGAGAGAGAGAGAGAGAGAGAGAGACACACTACCGGCACAGTCTACTATATGCAGTCGCGAAGCTCAATACGTAGTAAATATACAAACATTAGATAGTTGCTCACCACTAGGATCGCTAATATCGCCTCATTACAGGCAATGCAAAATAGAACCGTCACAGTCTATTGTTTCTAGCACCCTCAAAACTCAAGCTTCGTGACTGTATATAGTAGACTGTGCTACCAGTCAAAAGTTTTCGATCACCTATCACAACTATGGATTTGTGGTTAAAACAGGGATTTCGTTTTCAATATTCTATCATATCATAATGATAGAGAGAGAAAATATTTATTTTGTTGGTCTATTTAGTTTTTCCAATGTGTTTGTACATTGAAATAAAGTATATAGTTGTTTTCATAGCTGATCGAAAACTTTTGACCGGTAGTGTGTGTATATATATATATATATATACTTACTTACTGGCTTTTAAGGAACCCGGAGGTTCATTGCCGCCCTCACATAAGCCCACCATTGATCCCTATCCATTGAGCAAGATTAATCCAGTCTCTATCATCATATCCCACCTCCCTCAAATCCATTTTAATATCTTCCCATCTATGTCTCGGCCTCCCCAAAGGTCTTTTTCCCTCCAGCCTCCCAACTAACACTCTATATGCATTTCTGGATTCGCTCATACGTGCTACATGCCCTGCCCATCTCAAACGTCTGGATTTAATGTCCCTAGTGTGTGTGTGTGTGTGTGCGTGCGTGCGTGCGCTACTTTATACATCCTTCAAAATCAAAGGAAAATTTGAACTAATTCCTCTTGCTTTTTGATGAAATTGTGTGTTTGTAAAGACCTGACTCAATATTGGAATCAAACTCTTGTTCCAGGAATTTGGTTGTAGGCCTATATATAGAAGTTATGGTGCACGGTATATACTTGATGTTTTAAAATGCATTGTCGATTTCAAAAACTTCCAGTAAACCTCATATCTCAATATAAATTTAAAAGATAACGGACAATTTATTACGGTAATAACCGAATTAAATTCAAACATGAAGTCAGTGTTAACTTGATTCCTTATTGGCTGTCGATATAAAAACAACTGAACTATTGTCATTGCCTTAAGGTAAGTTGAATTGGTAAGTCAGTGAAGATTTTTGTGGTTATTGAAATATATACTTCCTGTGACTTGAACTTTCAATTCTAACACTGACAAAAGAAATTCTTCGACTGTGATCACTGAATGGTACATGTTAAACAGTGACCCTAAATTGTCTTATGACAACATTATCGCCGAAATTGTGCAATGACAGTTGGAGAACTTTCCTTGTTAGTGGGAGAGTAGATATTAAGACACATCCTCTGATGGTGGGAAGATAGTTGAACCTAGATGTGTTGTGTGATTCCTAAGGTCACCATATTTAAAAATGAAAAATCGGGGGGTTTTTCATACATGCTTTATTTTAACAAAAATTATAAACATTCATTTGAATATCATTCACTTTTTCAGAAAAGAATAAGCCTACTTCTCGCTCCCTTGAACCTTCTGATGAAACTCATTTCTAGATCTGATGCTGTCAAAGAACTGAGAATAAGTGACATCTTTACAATTTATAGGAGACAGTCAGCAAATTCATGATACATTCTGTAGATAGCCTATTTCTTTCATCTGTCCAATGAACATTTAAGAAGGAAAATATTCTTTCCACAGATGCATTATGGGCTGGGATTGCAAAAAAAAAAAAAAAACTGTACAGTTTTCAACAATTCAGTGAATTTGTTTTCAGAGTGCCTGCTCATGAAAGTACACCACCTATCCTTCTCTAAAAATTTTACTCTATTTTCTGTTCCTAGCTGTTCACATACGAACCTTTTCAGATCATGGATCATTTCATCTAACAGTGCACTGTTTCTTACTCAAGTATAGTCCTGAGCCGTGGCATCGTGGTCTAAGGCATCCTGCCTAGGACTCGCGTTTCAGAATGCACGCTGGTTCAAGTCCTCATGGGGGAAGAAATTTTCTCATGAAATTTCAGCCAGTGTATGGGACTGGTGCCCATCCAGCATCGTGATGTGACTCCTACAATAGGTATCGAAATCCGGTTAGGCAAACCAGCTATAATGGCAGGGGGGGGGGGGCGACTCATCGTACTAACCACACGATACCTCCATTCTGGGTAGATGATCGTCCACCTCTACTTCGGCATGTGGCCGTGAGGCCAGCAGCCGGCTGGTTGGTCTTGGCCCTTCGTGGGTTGTAGTGCCAAGGATTATTATTATTATTACTCAAGTATATCATACAATTTTTCTACTCAGGTATTTTATAGAGAGTTAACCAATTGAACACTGTTAATTCGTGAGTGGGGAAAAAATTGTCATACATTTTTTTTAAAGCAACAGTGCCGAGAGATATGCGAATTTCATTTTACATCCCTTTTTTCAAGAGTTATCTAAGATGGAACAAAATAATGCATTCTTTCAACAAGATTCTACCACCACTTACACAGCAAATATTTTCCTACAAGAAATTAATGAAGTGTTCCAGGACAGAGTCATTAGTGTTAGACTGTAGCCCTCTGTGAGTCTTTGTGATTTTTATATTTGTGGTTCATTAAAAGATAAAAGTATAGCCTACAGAACAAATGCATGCACCTTAGAAGATCTTGGGCATAATATCCATCAGGAGATAACCTCTGTTTCTCGAAGAAACTTGAGTGAGTGATGGAGAACGTGTTAAGTAAGAGCCAAAAATGTATTAAAAAAAGGACAGTGGACACTTTTCAGCATATTTTGTTTAATCTGGTTGAATACATATCACCTTATCAGTATGCCACATGCCTGATAGGTGTATCGTTTCTGTGCGTGCAAAAGCCACAACGTGAGTAGAGCACATTAGACTGAGAATTTTACTTGCTTTACAGTATGAGTATAACACTCTGACAAAATTGAAGGAAATAATCTCAGGTACAAGTATTTCACAGGGGTGGAGTCATGTTCGTTCCTTGGGCACTTATAAAACTTGTATGATTTTCATTATAGGGAATGATAGCGATGCTAGTCAAGATATGGCAGACGCCTTAAGATCTACTGGAGTTTCCCCAGCAGGAAGTGTAGGCAGTAGTGGTAGTGGAGGCAGGCGCAAATATCGCAAGAAGGAATTTCCACGTTCGGAAATAAAGACAAGAGGAGCGAAGTTACCAAACTTTGCTCTTCAAATGCGTGCCGGCCACTGGACTCGAAAACAATGGAAAACAAATTCAAGTGAAACACCGTATATGGACATGAGGAAAAATATTTCAGCTCATAGGTATAGTACTCTTACTAAAAATGTGTGTGCAGTTAGCCTCTGTTTCTGTTTCTGAACACTTATTTCCTTTTATGTATGTAGGACAACATTCCATAGTTATGTAATTAAAATTTGAGTACAGAGAAAATTATTCAATTTAGCTACCCAGAATGTTTACTTCCTCCTACTTCATAGAACATCTCGTTATTCATCATCTTTTACAGTATCCACCTCGCAACAATGGAATTTCCTGTCACAAAGTATTAGGGGCTGCAAGACAATAAACACTTTTAAAAATAGCTTAAAAGATAACCTTCTTAGCATTTCACTCCAATCATACTGACTTAAACTATCACTGTCTACATTGTTACTCCTTCCTTTAGACATGCATCCTGATAGTGCTGTATTTTCAAAATTGTCTCATAATAATCTCTTTCTATTATCTAACATTATGTGAAATATATTAACATTCTATGTATTTAGCTTAATTCTGCTACATAGTTTGTATTTCAGTGTTTAATTAATAGTTCATAGTATTTTGTTGTTTAATTCGTAAATAAGTCTTGTATACATGTAGCTCTTATCTAAATCAAATTGTTGAATTCTTTGTAAGTTCATACATACCTATGTATGTATACTTCTTGCTGGTTGAGTGGAAGAGAAGGGCTTACAGCCTTAACTCTGCCAGCTAAAATAAATCATTATTATTATTATTTATTATTATTATTATTATTATTATTATTATTATTATTATTATACCAAGTACAAAAAGGTACTGTGTTGTTGAGAAAATCTATTTCGAGATTTTCACGGAAATACACATTTTCAATAATTTTTTTCTGATACTGCAAAAGCTCCATACCTATGGAGTAACGGCTAGCGCATCTGGCCGCGAAACCAGGTGGCCTGGGTTCGATTCCCGGTTGGGGCGAATTACCTGGTTGAGGTTTTTCCGAGATTTTCGCTCAACCCAATATGACAAATGCTGTGTAACTATCACCTTCATCTCATTCAGATGCTAAATAACCTAAGATGTTGATAAAGCATCGTAAAATAACCTACTAAAAAAAAAAGATACTGCAAAAGAGCTTTATGACATGTTGTCTTTCTGAGCAGCCTACAGAGATTTCTTCTGAACGATTGAAGCATTTTTATCAGAGTCAATATCTACAAGTCAATTCGTATGGAAAATACACACACAATATAATCATTTTCAAGTGGAAAATTAATATGTCTTCATTTAAAATAACACAGAATCGCCATTTACACAAAAATGGATCTTTTTTTTTTTCGTAGGATAAAATGACAAATGAAGAAACAATTGGTTATATGTCTCCAAAATTGTTTATTCTAGAGAAATTAAATATTATCTGCTGGGGAAAAAGAGCAAGCAGTGTCATAAACATAACGCGAAATGTATGTCAATTCTGCAGTGAAGTCCACTTGCTTTGGTTCAGACTGTCATGATGAAGATTGGCAAATGTGTAATTTAGTTCGTTTTTCTTTATCCCATTTGTTACAGCACTGTGACACTGAAATCATTCTCTGAAAAGCAGCAGGACTCTCTGGACAGCACACACGAATCTGACAGATTAAATGGGATTGTGTCATTGCGCACTAGACATTCCCCTCAGCAAGAGGATCTGCTTGAGCTTGATTCTAATCCTCTCCTTTGGACACAAGATGATGTCTATCAGTATCTAATTAAAACTGACGATTGTGCTGAAGTGGCACAAAAATGTAAAGACGAGGTATGTTATTTTATTCCTGCATTACACATCCTCCCACATGATAAGTCAACAACAGATAAATGTTACTGATCCTGGAGCCGATGAGTTCTCTTAAATCCTACTACTGCATGTTCAGTTCAAAGTGTGTCATGGTTCGCTGTATGCCGTCATGTGGCTAGCCGATGAGCCTAGAGAATTCAATCTTCCTACATTTCCGCAGAGGAGTATTACCCATGTGCCAGAGAAGTTGCCTGGCAAGTACGGCGTTCATTCTGAAGAGTATATACCGATACGTACGGTAACGCTGGTAGTGGCAGAAATGTGAACTGTTTGGAAACACGTACAGGTGAGTTTTTTTCTTACTGTCGGGATATGGGGAGAGGGTTAAGACGATTACTTCCGTATTTGTTGACATTAACTTCGACGGTCAACATGGACACGGAGCATTTGATTTGTGTTGTGGGATGTTGCGGTACGCAACCGATAACAAATACCCTGTGTACGACTTGCCCGCGCAAAACACAGTTGGAAAGAGGTTATGGTAGCACACAGACCGCCATCTGTTGCTACGACGTTCAAGTTATACCGTACATTTTCTCAAGTTCAGATTGAACGCCTTGAATAATAGGCAACTTCTCTGACACATAAGCTGAAACTCACTTCAAATCGCTGACTCAACAACAGTGACGTCATGACACACTTTGAAATGAACACCCAGAAGTTTATCTTATTGGTTTGTTGTAAAATTTTGACATTATGAACTTCAAATCAAGAGGTGTGGACATTTGCTCTGTATTTAGGTTAAACGAGTCTACTGCTTTCATTTGTGAATATGTATATGAAAATACATTCCCAAGGTTTCATGTTTCATTAAATTCTCTCATTATAATATTAAAATATACATTTTATAGCTAAGCGTTGTTATTTTTCTCTTTTTCAGCTCATCGATGGACAGGCATTTATGATGCTTAATTATCCCACTCTTAGAGAAAATTTATATCTCGGATTAAAGCAAGCTGTTAGACTTTGTAAACATATAGAAAGAATCAAACTTGCATTTTATCTGCAATACGTGACAGGAAGTGAACCGTAAAAATTGAATGTAAATTGTTCTCACTGTTTTCTGTCCTGTTAAAATATTCAACAGTATTCGTACTTTGTGCTAAAAGCACTAACAAAGAAAACAATAATTGTCAGAAAAGATACCATAATTAAATTAGTGAGAGCGGAAGAGGTGTGGATTCTTTCATCTACTAAAGTATGTCACCACATCTTGCCACTAATGATAGAACTGACACCCTAAGTTCTTATGTTTTAAGTGCAATGCATTTTAATCTGATGCTGTGTTCTTATTTTGTAGGCATGCAAATGTTTAAATTTGTTTAAAGAAATTATGATTTACAATTTTATTACAGTCAAACCTCACGTTCCAATTTTCAGGAGACAGAAAAAATTGTAAATTGAGCTAAGTGATATATACATGTGAGTGATAATGTGGAAACTACATTTAATAAGCCAAAGTTACTGTAATAATTTCTATGTAAGCCGAAGTTACTGTGATAAACTTCTGTGTTTATCAGATCTGGGTAATGTTCAAAGTGGTCAGAAACTACTGCATAAGCGTAACATGGATGACACGCTAGTAATTATAAATTGAGAATGGGTACCTATTTCCTGAGATAATCAGATAATGAGAGAAATGTGTGACAATATGGGGTAAAGATGAAACTGAAGTTAAAAGTAAATTTATTAAGTAGAACAGAGAAAGCAAGAATGGTAATAAGCATCTATGAAAGGTATTCGTAAGTCGTCCTTGCATCTTGATATAGCAGAAAATATCTTACTAAACCCGACACAAATGTCACCTATTACTAAAGTAATGGTTCCATGAACACTACTCTGTTTACTGGCTCTCAGTAACCAAGATACTGCTCCACCTCTACCAATTCATCTTTGGAAACACTCTGTCGAGTTCTTTTCTTGTTTAGTAGTAAGGAAGACATTTTCGTTGTGCAGATACGGCAGAAGACAAGATTACATTTCGAAGAAAGCCTATATACGGATTGAGATTCCTTACATACCAACTTGGTACCAAGGATATCGAACTACATTGGCGCTTCATTGCAGCCAGGGCTGGGAAAAATACTGACATCCAAGTATTTCAAATACAAATACAAAATACTTCAAAGAATAGTATTTGAAATACAAATACAAAATACTTAAAAAAAAAATAACCAAAATACATTTGTATTTCAAATACTCAAAATACATTTGTATTTCAAATACCTGATACAATATATAAAGAAATAAGAATATTACCGAAAATCTAAAATTTATATTAACATTAAAATTGTTTTTATCTCGAAGTTTTATATAAACACTGTAACTGAACATTCTTCCTTTTCCCAGTCAACAATGAAATTGTGCTACATATGAATAATTACTGCTCCCTTTCAAAAAAGCCAGTTTCTCAAAAAGTTCATCGGGTAAGGATCCCCTTACTGGTGAATGAATAAATCCTGCAAAACAAAACAGTCTTTTTACAGGCGTAGAGGAACACAAACTTGTATTATACTTTATAAAAGCTTGTTTCACTGTTGGGTAATTATAAAAGCTTGTTTCACTGTTGGGTAATTCTCTAGAAAACACAGGGTTGTCCCTTTGCCATTGAAGAATTGTATGAGCTCATACTCCGCAGTAGAAAAGTTCTTTTCTTTTTGCTTTTCAAAGTCTGTTGTACTTGAGTTGAAAACATAAAAATTGTTTTCAGCGTTTGAACTGACCAAAGGTGTAGCCAGAACTGCTCAGCTGATTTCACACACATATTCTGTATCCTCTTCTTATCATTTGGTGAGGCAGTGTCAGGCAGCCATCTCATCTTAAATGATGGGTGGAAACAAGCTGCCAAAATAGCTCAATTTGCTTCTAGGGTCAGATCAAACATCACTTTAAATCTTGATGAAAGCGAACTCATTAGGATTGGAGTTACTTGGAATAGATGGTGTAAATTACTAGATAACATAATATGTAATCTGTTTTTGAGGGAAATTAATGTGGATAGAAGTTGGCCATAGTAGCACGTTTTCTCATTTTGCATTAAATCAAGGGCTACGGCAATGGGTTTCAGAACTACACACTATTCTTCAAGGTACTGAAACTCAGCATCTTCGAAGGTTGGCTTTCCCAATTTTTCACATATACTGTTTATATCACGTTTGAATTGCAATATTTGAGAGACTGAGCCATAAAGAGAATTCCATCGAGTTGTGCAAGGAAACTTTAATGAATATTTCAAGACATCTGACATAATTTCTGAGGATTTGGGTCTCCTAGACCCATTCCATAATGCTGAACACTTAGCAAGTGTTGGGTGATGGATCCTTGATGCTGTTGGAGATTTCTTTACGGCATTAAGGAAATCAGTTGTGGCAAGAAAACTAAGTGTATGGCTAGCACATCTGAAATGGGTAGGCAAATAAGGCAGAAGTTCATTCTTCAAATACAAATCCAAAACTTAAACAAGAAGAAGAAGAAGAAGAAGAAGAAAGTATCTTGAGTATTTGAAATACAAAATACATCAATTTTATGTATTTAAATACGAAATACAAAATACTTTCTAAAATAATTGCAAATTACAAAATACAAATGTATTTCAAATACTGCCCAGCCCTGATTGCAGCTAGTGTTACATATGGATTGTCATGGTGTCACACAAAATTATTGTGGGAACTGAAGCTGCCTTGACGAATCAGCAATGCTTCGTCATCTGTCTAAAGAAAAAAAAAAATACTTTTAAATTTT
This sequence comes from Periplaneta americana, assembly GCF_040183065.1. NCBI lineage: Eukaryota > Metazoa > Arthropoda > Insecta > Blattodea > Blattidae > Periplaneta > Periplaneta americana. The sequence continues at coordinate 126,834,188 of NC_091129.1, forward strand.
TTACGCCAAACTCTTTGTCACATTACACCCAGCAAAACAATCATGAGATATACTACTGATACCAGTACCTATTCTAATTGTTCCTGGTTTACACATAATTTAACCATTTGGTGAGTTTCTGCATCACTTTCTGGCCATTCTGGATACAGTACAGTAGTCCTCAATTCAAAATATCACTCGTCAATATAGCCATTAGTATGGAAGAAACATTTGATATAAAACAGGTAGGGTATTGGAAATTACAAATTTCACTTTGAAAGGTTTATATTGGAAATGTGGAAGGACATAGAACTAGTTATATATTGGTGTTAGTTATGCGTAGCTCAGTGTCTTTTAATAAGTTAAATTGACCTAAGCTCAGAATTAAAAATATTTGAAGTCTCCCTACTGCAAATACATACTACGAAATAAAAATAACATTGTGAACATAGAAAACTAAAGCAACTAAATAATATATAAATTGTGAAAATGTGGAAGTGGGGTATAACTGTATATAGTTCTATAATATTCATTCTTTCCTCTGTTATGATCTGTATGTAGAATTACGTCTGCTATGTATTTAATAACTTCACAACCAAAATTATCATTCATATTTATATCACCTAACTGTAAAATATCAATCATATAAAACAAAAAAATTAATAATCTTGAAACTATACTGTTTCTTCGTAACATGTTATTTAATTCTGATTCAATTTGTTTAAAAATGAACTTTATATCATGCTACATACCTTTAACACTTCAAAGGCAAAATAATATTAATTTATCTTAATACTCATAGTTAAATATGCAGATCAGATCATAAGTGTTAAAAATAATAATTCCATATTAATAGAAAGCCTGTTCTATATAATCATTATTTATTAAATTAAATAATAATTCATGAAACATTTATGAAAGTGTGAATATATACCTTGTTTTTAATTCGTCATGCTTTAACCAGAACATTTGTGCACATTAATTTATCGTATATTGAGTAGTTACTGCATTAATTTATTCACTGTTCTAAAGATTTATTTAAGAAAAGAAGAGGTTATTACCTTAGAATTATCTTTCATTTCTGTTACATTTTGTACTTTCAATAACAAAAATATTTTGGAATAATATTAACTGGTTTCTGATTTTTCTCTGGAGAAATTAATGTATTATATTGTTATTATTTTAACTCCTTTATAAAGATATATTTCCTGCAACTGTTGTATGTAATATAATTTCTGTAATGTTACATAAGTCTCCTATAGAAGTGAGAATGGAAATAATACCATTTCTGAAGTTCATACTACTTCCGCATATAGTATACTTACCAGCTTTATTGACTTCTTAACGAGAAAAAACACACTTGTAACAATTTACTGTCTGTCATTCCATAATGCTTTAAACAATATGTCAGTTTTGATATAGATAACTTACTGTGGATATTGTACCAATTTTATATAATGGTTATTTGATTCTTTCTGACATTTTTATTGTTCAGAAACAATCATGACTTAGTTTTACAGTTTGAATTCGATTCTAGGATTGACCAAAAGTAAAGTACACATTGGTTATAATTACATATCCATTTCTGTGAACAATAGAAGAAGCTGTGTAAAGTGAAATAGTGTTACAACAACAAAACTCTCGTCCTTTATAATTTTTTTATCTGTATTGCAATGGACTTAATGTTTCAGTATATGAACACAATAATAAAGAAATTATTTTCCACTTCTTCCTCCTCTTCTGCAAGATCCACACATCTTTTCCAATCCATCCCTCCACATCACATCGATATTAGGGTTGTGAAAACAACAAGTTTAAGTAATTGATTAACTAGCGGACTTACTTGTGTTAATTATGTAAGTTTGTGCGGCTTACAGCTGTTTCGGTGCTTATCACACCATCTTCAGAGCCTACTAGATCTCGGCGTCATCTCGAACTTCTCTGCCTGTTATGTGGGTGCTTTTGATTGTTGAAAGGTGTTGAAAAGTGGAGTCAAATATTGTGTGTGTACTGAAATTGATCTGTGTGTTGAGAATTTGATTGGGGTGTGTTTTAGTGTGTTTGTATATTTCGTATTGTTCTAGTGTGTTGAGTTTTTGGTTCTTGGGTTGTATGTGTAGGATTTCCATGTCCGCATTACAAACACACTAAAACACACCCCAATCAAATTCTCAACACACAGATCAATTTCAGTACACACACAATATTTGACTCCACTTTTCAACACCTTTCAACAATCAAACGCACCCACATAACAGGCAGAGAAGTTCGAGATGACGCCGAGATCTAGTAGGCTCTGAGGATGGTGTGATAAGCACCGAAACAGCTGTAAGCCGCACAAACTTACATAATTAACACGAGTAAGTCCGCTAGTTAATCAATTACTTATATTCAAGGGTTAAAAGTAGTGTACGCAAGAATCAAAATGGATTAATAAGTTTAAGTACAACAACCCATGTGGGTATTATAAGTTACTTTGAAAGAGTGTGGTTTATTAATCTTTATAAGAGAATACTGTATATTATTGTAGCATTAGGGTTACTATTAACCGTAAGACATGAAGAGTAGGTGGTAACCTATGTTCTAGTCTTCCTGGATTTTCTGCGGTAATTTTTAATGCACTAACATAACTTGCAAACAACAACAAAAGAAATTATGTAAGAATTGAATTGAATTTAATGGAGAGGGGCACTATGGCCTAGCACTGCGACCTGTTAAGGTCTATTGCGCTAATCCTCTGGTGACGCATTCCGAAACCCACACCAGCTGACCACACTAAGGTTCTCTGTGTGCCCAGGTTTCGAGCAGGCAACCCCACTCGTCCCTAGGCCAGCACCCTCCATGCGTCGCCAGCTGGCATTCGGGGAATGATAAAGAAATGGTGACAGAATGATGTAAATGCCTAATTTGGGGGAAAAATGGGAGAACTCCGGGAAAAACTCCCAACTGCGACCTTGTCCGCCACAAGTAAATCCCAGACCTAACCGGGAACCGAACCCGGGCCACCTGTGTGACAGTCTGAAGGTCTGACCATTCAGCCACTGCAGAGGTCAATTATGTAAGAGATAAGAATATTTAGCATATTATTTAAAAATATCTATGGCACTGATCATTTTTGTATTTGTTTGAATATTTACATTTAAAGCTGTAAAATATCTTGCAATTTACTAGAGTACTGTATATGTTGTTACAGCTAACTTCGAGTTAGGTTATAACTAAGTATAACATTTTAAAACAATTGAATTGGTTATTTGAGAAACTACATAAGTCAATTTTTCACCACAATGAGTTAAGAGCGTATTCGTATTCTACAGTACCGGTAACATATGCACTGTTTCCTGCAATAATTATATATGTCAGGCTTCATCTGTGTTATTACATAAGGCATTGATTTTTTGTGTTCCTTTGAGTGACTTGTGTTATTTCTCTAGTAAACAGTGGTAAACAGCTGATCGTTTCACTACATATTCCTCCATTTGTTTCTCCATGTCTTCACAATAACAGGTGGCTTATGTAGGCTGTGAATGTAATTGAGGCAATTTCATTATAGTTTACATGTGATTTTATGCATTTAGCAGAGTTTGAAAATATTGTCTGTGAAATGGATATGTCGGAAGTTGCTGTAACTACAAAAACTATCGACAAGTCATCCCCAGGTTGACATATGCTCCACATTTGAAGAACTTTCGATTAAATTAAAAACCATATTCTTAAATGACACAGCAAAGACAGTGCATGCAGGAGAGGAGATAACATTCATCTTCACTGTGCTAAAAATGTTTTTAATAAAATTGGAGAAGTAAGAGCCCAGACAAAATCTAATAAGGAAGTAGGGGGTCTCTTTATTGACTATATGATAAATTTGCAACTACCCACCATACCTATTCCAGACACTTTCTACCTTCACCAGCTGACTGTGAGTGTATTTTGTATTCACAATCCAAAATATGACCATAGGGCTGTAGCAACCAAGAGTCCATCTGAAATATCTCCAGGAGACCTCCAGTATGAATGATGTTGAACATTTACACATTTTTTCAGATGGGCGTGGAGGCCAAAGTAAAAATCACTTTCAGTTTAGGTTGGCAAATGACCTTGTGACATCAGCTAGTAAGGCATACCCTATTCGTTTTCTCCTCATAAATGACAAGAAAATGGAGGACACAAGAGAATTTAAACCGTATATACCAGAAGTAGAAGTTGTCCAACTCTTATACGAAGAGATTTTTGCATGGCCAACTATTCATAAGGAATCTGCTACAGCGAATGAGATGTTAGGTTGATAATAAAGATGTACTGTACTATTCGAGAAAACAGCGTGTTGTTCAGCAACAAACAGGATAAAATGCTCTTTAGTATTTACTGTACTACTTGAAACCCATCCGTTAACTTGAAAAACACCATATGTCAATATCTTGAAACTCGATTTTCTCTTAAGCAATGCACATATCACACTCTGTTTTATACAGTAGAGTTAGCTATAATACCAGGCAGGAGGGATAGTTGAGTGCACTTTCTCTTTCACTTTCACACCTTCATTTCAAACAGTAGAAATAACGAAAATGCTCTTTCAATTAATATCACTCAATAAAAGAATTGTATTCCAATGGATACCATCCCATTGTGGACTCCTGGGAAACGAGAATGCGGATGCACTAGCAAAGAAGGGCAGCACTGCTACTTACAGACCTGTTACTAAATCTGCATATTACTCTGTGAAAAGATTTATTAAATCTACATACATAGACTTCAACAAACAAAATTTGATAACATAATCTCAAGGAAAAAAATGGAACTCTCTGCATCATAATCCACAGTTAATTCCCGATTTACCACGAAAATCGTCTGTAGCTGCATTTAGATTGGCAACAGGCCATGATTGTTTGGCCAAACACCTGCATATAATTGGAATATATCAGTCCCCTAACTGCTCATTGTGCAACTCAAACCAAGAAGTGGATTCGGAACACCTCAAAATCTGTGCTTCAGTGGCTGGCCATGATAATATATCTTTGAAAAATATTGGAGTACAAGAGGTCAAATGACTTTATTGTCAGACGCCTGGCATTAGAAAATAACAACTTTCTCTTTTTTCAATAACTGAATGTATAGTCATTAATTGTGTTCCGCACATTCCAAATGCTATAAAGTAATAAAGCAACCCCCGATCACACCACTAAATATGATGGCCTGTTATGGTGCACCCTGGGCAACGACTCTGTCGGTAAATTGATCTACATAACTGGCTTCATACGGGTGAATGTCGATCAGCCAATGACCAATGACGAGAATTTAAAAAACAAAATCCATATAAACTGAAAAATGTAGGGACAAAACATGCTAAATAGGCATTTTGATTCTATAAAAGTACCAATTTCAGACATAGTTTTCTATAGCTGTGGCAGACTAGCTTGTAACTCGCTGGTAGTAGTCGTCCAGTAGCACAGTGTGAACTTCGACTATTGCCAGGCAACATTCAAAACAGTGCTTCTGTTCTTGAGCAGCACATGACATCATTGTTCCACACCCCTGACTGATAACGAGAGACAGAGGTGTGACAGAGAGGTAGGCCATTTTACATTTTAAGATTGACCTAAAATACGCTAATGTAGTAGGAATAGAACAATTCTATATTACGCTATCTAGAGTAAACTTCACAGAAGCATATTTGTACTCTTCCAAGAGATTCATGACAAAAGACTTCAACACCACTCCAGTCTGACTGATAGGAGCATTTAATTTCTGGGCACTTTGAAATGTAGTTGTCCACACCTGTGGAGCAACGGTCAGTGCGTCTGGCCATGAAACCAGGTGGCCCGGGTTTGAATCCCGGTCGGGGCAAGTTACCTGGTTGAGGTTTTTTCCGGGGTTTTCCCTTAACCCAATACGAGCAAATGCTGGGTAACTTTCGGTGCTGGACCCTGGACTCATTTCACCGGCATTATCACCTTCATTTCATTCAGACGCTAAATAACCTAGATGTTGATAGAGCGTCGTAAAATAACCCAATAAAATAAAATAAATAAATGTAATTGCCTGGCTATAGACAGCTGCTTCTTACCAGCTGACGAGTAATTTACCAGCAGCTGGTATAGTAGTGCATGTTCGACTTCGCCAGCAACTGACTCATCACGTGACTCCCTTCTCACTGCTAGCAGCGCCCCATCAGCCTAGTTTGAATCATCTGGTTAAAGGCAGTAGCTGGTTGTAGCTCCATGTGGTTCTTGTTTAAGTCCAATTTGGGTTTTTTTATATCGTGTTTTTCCCTGTGTTTCTGTTGTGTTGTATGTGTATTGTGATTTGCAATGTCAGAACTCAAGTGGACTGGCAATCAGTTTTTTTTTTTAAATATAGGCCTATATCGGCAGCTGGGTAGCTCAGTTGATAGAGCAGCTGGCTATGGACTGGAAGGTCCGGGGTACGATCGCAGATGGTGACAGGATTTTTTCTCGTTGCCAAACTTTCAGAACGGCCCCGAGGTTCACTCAGCCTCCTATAAAATTGAGTACCGGGTCTTTCCCGGGGGTGAAAGGTGGTCAGAGCGTGGTGCCGACCACACCACCTCATTCTAGTGCCGAGGTCATGGAAAGCATGGGGCTCTACCTCCACGCCCCCCATGTGCCTTCATGGCATGTTACGGGGATACCTTTACCTTTTATAGGCCTATATCAAAACCGTGAGTGCCTGTGCATCTCTGTGGTGAGCTGGTGGCTGAGTGATCAGACCTTCAGCCTATCACGCAGGCGGTCTGGGTTCGAGTTCTGATCATGCCTGGGATTTTTCATTAAAAAGTCTATAGTAGACAGATAGTAACACTTGTGGCAGGCAAGGTCGCAGTTGAGTTTTTCTTGGGATTCTCCTGTTTCCTCATATTAGACATCTACCATACAGTCGACCTGGTTGACGAGTTGGTATAGCGCTGGCCTTCTATGCCCAAGGTTGCGGGTTCGATCCCAGGGTAGGTTGATGGCATTTAAGTATGCTTAAATGCGACAGGCTCATGTCAGTAGATTTACTGGCATGTAAAAGAACTCCTGTGGGACAACATTCCGGCACATCCGGCGATGCTGATATAACCTCTGCAGTTACGAGCGTAGTTAAATAAAACATAACATTTAACATTCTACCACTGTCTACTATATACAGTCACGAAGCTTGAGTTTTGAGGGTGCTAGAAACAACCGATTGTGACGGTACTATTTTGCATTGCCTGTAATGAGGCGATATTAGCGACCCTAGTGGTGAGCAACTACCTAATGTTTGCATATTTACTACGTATTGAGCTTCGCGACTGTATATACTAGACTGTGATTCTACCATTCATCATTCCGTTACTATTACTTATATAGCATTACCCGAATGCCGGCTGGCGACGCAAGGAGAGGAACTGGCTAGGAACGAGTGGAATTGCCTGCGCGATATCTGGGTACATAGCAAACCTTATAGTGCAGTCAGCCGGTGTGGGTTTGGGAATGCACCTATAGTCAATGTAGCAGGTATAGATTATCGCATTGCTGGTTATTTAAATACGATAATGCTATGTACGGTAACATTGAAAGTAATACATAAATAACCAATTATTTTCGCTGTCTAGTTTGATATTAGCTTTAAACTGTAAACAACCCGACAGCATTACTCACTAATCGCTGCTATTAATAATTTCATCGTAAACATTATGCATTCATCTATTTTAAAATCAGATTTTAAGGATGTCGGGACATAGAAGTGGGTTCCAGTATGATCTGAAAAATCCGGGACGTTTAACAACCGATAGTAGGTAGCCTAGGTATCAGAGAGCTGTGAACGTTTATTTCCGTAAATATTTCGAAATCTGTTTTTACAGCATCACATGTTCAAGGCACCTTACTCTTGTGGATATTTCCGCTTGTAAAATTATAGGCTCTTTTTTTCTCTCTCTTGTACAGAGGAGGGACCCGAAGGCTTACACTGCAGCCTGATGCTTATTGTGCATACCACTCCTATTCTTGTGAATGATTAGGTAGCCGAACGGCCGCGCTCTTGTACAAGTACAGCACACTGCACCGTGAACTTAACTCGGGCTATTGTATGGATGATGATATGTGAATTAATGATGGCGAAATGAGCCCGAAGTCCAACGCCTAAAGTTACCCAGCAATTCTGCTTCAATTGGTTGAGGGAAAACCCGGGGAAAAACCTCAACCAGGATTTAAACCCGGGCCCGCTCGTTTCATAACCAGACGTGCTGACCATTACTCCACAGCGGTAAACATAGGTCTATGCTAAACCAATTAACACGAAAATATTACCGGTAATCCTTCCCCCCCCCCCATATTACGCACCAAAGACTGTGCTGTAGATTTCAAAATCACATTTCTATTCATATTTCTTATCAGTATTATTTTCCTCTCTTCGTCAATTTTGCACATATTTCAGAATCGAGCGGGACGTTTCCCATGAAACGTTTGCTCACATTATATTAAATGTTACAGTATAGTCTATCTGTTATATTAAAAAAATATCTGTTTACGGCGCAATAATCGAATTCCTATGATAAAGTACAATCCATTTAAACCTCCGTGAATCCGTGATACAGAAGTGATCAAATATCAGCCAAATATGGCGCCTGAAGAAATTTGGTTGAGAAGTAGGCGTGGCTGTTATTTTGATAAAAATGGACTAATGAAGCAGTGAATTAAAGTTAAATTGTGTATTTCAAAATTTTAGTAATCAAATTTTATAGTACCATGCCATAGAGTTTGGTCAGCGTTGGCCAGTACTAAATTCCAGTGCTGTATCTGCTATGACTGCTAACAGCTGGTAGGCCTAAATTTAGTATTGAAATGTCTGGTTATAATACTTTTGATTGAACTGTCATAAGAAGACGTCATTGACCATTGCTGCCTTGGATGACTTTATGAAGGCAAGTATTTAAAATTGAATTGAATTTACACATTAAATAATTTTTAGTAGGCCTAAATTATTTAACGATGACAGGTTAGGATATTTTGCTTTATGTGTCAACATTTTTTTAGGTCACAGGAATGTTTTGTATAAAGATGGATAAAAACATTACAGACACTTGGTTTCTACGTATGGTTTGTATTATAACGAATTCGTATTTTGTAATAATAGGATTTATAACTAGCAGGTGAATGAATGCAAGCTGCATTTCAACAAGCTAAGGGTAGTAAGACAATGTACTGGCTAACAGCAGACCTAAACATTTGCAGATAAACTCAAAATCATTTCTATATTTCTTTGCTGTATAAAAAATAGAAATGTATAATAAGTTAGCTACTCGCCAAAAATTGGAATTTAGTAAAAATGGTGTTGATTAATTTAAAACTAATTTGACATAGCCTAATTAATATTTTAAGGATTGCCTTAAGAGTTTAGGCAAACAAATGTTCCATCATCTGACAAAGGTTCGTGTGGAGTTTTATATGCCCTTGAAATACATGGAGATTTTATCAGAGAAACAGTTTCTGTCTTAAGTTTTAACTTAAGCTGGAGATAATTTTGATTTTCTTCTTCGTGGGATGAATGTAATATTGTTAGGTCTGTGCCTTATTTTGCTTATTCTGGTGTGTATATATATATATATATATATATATATATATATATATATATATATATATAATAGAGAGAGAGATAGAGCGGACTATGACATCCTCTACAATACTCAGTGGCAAGTGAGCCCTGTGTCAGCTGACACTGGTTCCGCTTGCCGCCGAGTGCCATAGAGAATGTCATAGACCGCTCTGTATTATACCGGTACTTGAGGTCTTCTCAGGTGCTTAGGTTTTTCCTATACACTTTATCCTTCAAAAGATAAAAATCACATGGAGTCAAGTTGGAGAATCAAAGGGGCCACAAATTAACACAAATGACTCTGTCCAGAATACTTGATTAATTTCTTGCAGGGAAAAGTACTCTGTATGAGAAGTGGTGGAATTCTATTGAAAGAATGCGTAATTTCGTTCCATTTCGGCCAACTCGTGAAAAAATGAATATAAAATCAGATTCACGTACTGTTGTCGTACCACGGGATGGCAGAGAAATATTCGAGGTGGGATAGGGGTAAGTTATGGAGTACTGCTACTATGCGCATGTGCCATGGCTTCCCATGCCCCACCTAGAACATTTCTCTGCCATCTCGTAGCATGACAGCTGTACATACCTGTCAACATTAATTGTTTCTTGAAAAAATAAGTCCGATAATTCTTTCCACACTCATGGCATACCATACAATATCTTTCTCGTCATAAAGGAGAACTCTTGAATTATGTCTGGATGTGAACCAGTAGAGGTAATTTCGTGAATTTTCGTAGCTGTGAGGATGGAACCAAGCCTTGTTGGAGAAGGAAATAAGATACCTATTTGTCTATTTCTCCATCATGCACTTTATTCGCAACCCATCCACAAAATGTCTGCCTGGTTGTAGCTCATGACACACAACGAGAAATTCCCAGAATGGATATTTTAGAGGAATTTTTCGTTTAGTAACCAATGTTACCAATGTTTGATGGTTTGTCAGCCCACTTTGAGGTATGTGGATATAAAGGAAAAAGTTGAGTTGTTGTCTGGTAGAGTTCCTGGGTAGCTCAGTCGGTGGAGCGTTGGTGCGCTTAGCCAAAGATTCCAGGTTCGATACCCAGCACCGGAACAATTTTTTCCTTGAAATTATTGAAATCAGCTTCACAGGGAGCTATACCTGAAAGCTAGATTTGCAATGTTATCCAACATTTCTTCTGTCAAAATTCTTTTGTACTTTTTGTGCCAGAATACAATTGGTTGTTGACTTACAAGAAATAAGTGCAACGTATAAATCCAGAATAATTATGGAACGAATATCTCTTCAATGTAATGAAGTAGATTTTTTCGTTCAGTATCGTCCATATTTGTTTCTATTATTTCTTTTTTTCAATTTTATTTCTTCATCATTTTGGGCTTCCCTATAACGTAGTTGATCAGCCAAGCACTCCAGGGTTCTCTTTCTGGCAGTTCCTTGGATGTTTTAATTGAACAAAGTGGCTACGAGTAGATGTTCTCTGACTTCAATTTCTGCAATCTTTCTCTGAGTTTTGTTGCTCCCTTTACATCATAGCTATCAAATGAATGTTGTATGAAGTTAATTTTAAAGTTAGTATTAAATATGCACTGTATTTTCTTTATGAAATGGCTATATGTGTACTCTTTCCACACATCCTTGTCATTTTTGCTATGTTATGTACCTAAATTGGTTGGTAAGCTACATTTTATTTTTATTAGATAATAGATATTAGATATTATGCACAGTTGCACGTATTTCTAACATGTTTTAGGGCGAAATGAAAATCTGCACGAGATGAGGGAATATTATTTTTCATTTCTTTGTAATCTGAAAAAAAAAACACTGAATTGATATTGAGCTAGTTCGATTAGATTAGATTAGATTATGAAGGGGTATCAGTAAATGATTTCGTATATCATGACTATCAATATCTATTGTGCTTTCCCTGAACACTAGCATAGCAGTACTGTGTTCAACGGAGTTTACTATTTTGTTTATTGAAACTTGATAACCTATCACCTCAAAGTATTCAGTTAGTAGACAAACACATTTCAGGCATTTTGTGCTGAGTGTAAGCAGTTTGGAAGACCTACTCTAATTTGGTTCTTTATTTAGAACTTATGAGTAGCTGTAATCTTCAGTAATTCTCTAGTACTTTTTTTTTTCTAATACTGGTAGCTCAATTCTATCTGCACAACATCCAATCTCGGAAAATTATCATCTGACGAATTTGTAGAATACTAAGGCGACTTGAGGTACATTACATCTCCACCTTACAACGTCCTATTAGTATCTTCCCAGCTTACTGTCACGTATCCTCTGCGATATGGATGCTAGTTGGAAGTTGAGAGGCGAAAGTATTATTATTATTATTATTATTATTATTATTAATTTTATATGAAAATATTTGCTCTCTACATTTTTTATAAGAAAGGAGAATATCACGTTAATTTCATATCGGTTTAGGTATAACGCAAATATTTTACAATAAATTATTGATAATCCATTTTGAATCTTGCGTACACTACTTTTAACACTTGAATATAAGTAATTGATTAACTAGTGGACTTACTCGTGTTAATTATGTAAGTCACTAGCAACACTAGCATCTTTCGATATCACTAACTTATACACTAACATACCAATACAAGACACATTACAGATACTAAAACAAATGCTCATAGACAACAACACACCACAAGAACACATCGAAGAAATCATCGAAATCACAGACATCATAACAAAGCAACAACAACAACAAATACTACACCCAAACAGAAGGATTGCCAATGGGATCACCCATATCCAGCATACTAGCAGAGATATTTTTACACAACATAGAACAAACATACGTACTCAACAATGAACACAACAAATATGCAGACAACATAATATACTGGCACAGATACGTAGACGACATACTCATACTATACAAAGGAAACAAAAGACAAATACACAAACTACACCAATACATAAACAAATTACACCTAAAACTTCAATACACACTGGAACTTGAAAACAACAACTCCATAAATTTCCTACACATCACCATAACAAAAATTGACAACAAACACACCTTCAAAATATACAGAAAACCAACTACCACCAGCACACACATACACAACATATCTAACCACCCCATACAACACAAACATGCCGCATTCAGGACAATGGTACACAGATTACTCAACATACCCATGAGCCAACAACACTACAATGAAGAAGTGAACACAATCAAATACATAGCACAAGAAAACGGTTACAATCCAAACATAATAGACTACATCATAAGAAAGACAAAACAAAAACTTAACAAACATAAAAACACGCAAAACACAACACAAACACAAGAACACAAGAAATATATCACACTAACATATGAAAACAAAAGCACACATAAGATCGCATCTTCATTCAGAAAGCAGAAATACAACATAGCATACAGAACAGAAAACACACTACAAAGACATCTCAACACACAAAAAACACAAACAAATAAATACGACCACACAGGTGTATACAAACTCACATGTAATAGTTGCGACAAGTTCTACATTGGACAGACAGGCAGATCATTCCAAACACGCTACAAAGAACACATTAAAGCAATAACCAGAGGACACAATACATCTACATACGCCAATCACATAACCAATGCTAACCATACATACAACAACATAAATGCGGACATGGAAATCCTACACACTAAAACACACCCTGATCAAATTCTCAACACACAGATCAATTTCAGTACACACACACTATTTGACTCCACTATTCAACGCCTTTCAACAATCAAACGCACCCACATAACAGGCAGAGAAGTTCGAGATGACACCGAGATCTAGTAGGCTCTGAAGATGGTGTGATGACGCACCGAAACAGCTGTAAGCCGCACAGACTTACATAATTAATACTAGTAAGTCCACTAGTTAATCAGTTACTGATAAATTATTATATTCAATATTAATTTAACAGTGGGACATGCAAAAAGGAATCATGAATTTGATTAGAAATAAGTCTTTATTCTCTATGGTTACCAGTACTAGAAATGCTGTTCTATTTACCTGTAAATTTTATGATATATGATATATATTTCGTCACAGCATTTCTTACATGTAATACTGGACCTCACATCTTCATGTATATGGTGCCACCAATAACAGTAATTACAAATAACACTTCTTTCCAGTCCACTTTATTAAAAATACCCTATTCCTACACGTTATCTCCCCCCTTACTGCTCAGTCTATCATCTATTTAATACTTAATCCTACCTTTATTTTGCCATTCATTATTTATTCACTAGTTCACATATATTTTACCAGTTCACTTCTGTAGCCGATTTATTATCAGTTCATTATTTACTATAACAACTTATTCCCATCATCTATAATTCCTACTATTCACACCTTCGTTACTCTAATGCTTTGATATTACGGTAATCTAATTCAGTACCACTATACAGTTCCTACTACTCTTTTCCTGATCTTTTGCTAGTTCACTAATATTGGTCACTCATTTACTCTAAAAATACTATTCACTAGTTAGTAAATTTTATGATAATGAAATAAATACCTGTACCTACATGTAATTTATTCGTTTTATGTTCACAGTCTGTTAGGATGTTAAATTTTCATACCTTCTTTTCAAGTAATCCTACAGTTTTTTAACATTAAATACTAATTAATTGGTTTTAATGTTTTAAAGATGAGCAAGAGCAATGGAAATATGAATGAATCAATGGATTTATCAGTCATGCAGTTTATACAGTCGCCAGTTCCTTTCCCAAATTACTAGTGATCCCTTAATGGTTCTCAGTTCAGGACTTGCTGAGATACAGTGTAATATAATGGAACCTAATATTTAGTAAAAGTACTCATTCATTTCAGTTCTCAGAATTGAAATGGGTGAGCCTAATTTGTAATAAAACATATAACAAAATTGTATTTCATTTTTGTTTTATTTCCAGTGGTTGCATTTTTTCCTTCATTTGTAATACACTGAATGAAAAGTAAGTATTTTTTTTATTTCACAGCCATGGAAGTGGATGAAATAATACGTCATATTTTCGGGAGAGAAATAGACACTTCTAGAATATGTGAACCGGATCCTACATCATCCTCACCTCCATCCAAGTAAGTTATCTGTTACATTAGATACCTTTACAAAAGGTAATGTAGAGAAATTCTTTATAAAAGTCACTAGCTGCCACTTCTGGCATGGCTGCTCTCTCCTATACAAGGCACACCAATCTGATGACAGACAATCAATAAATAATTATGCCTCTGAATAGCTCCATTCCATGGTGCCTGCCTGTAGAAGACTGATCTGTGCAGTGCAAGTTTAAAGTTATGCTATGCTTAAGAAATGCTTAATGATACATTAGGGAAATGAAACAAAACTGTGCTATAATGTATTGCAATACCTTATTATGCCTATAATTAAGTAAAAAAAAGGGTACACTGTACATGTAATTACTGTATTAAGTTTATTTCATTTGTTTTTGAAAATGTTTGTTGTATGAATTCAAGTACAGAAAAACATTGCTTCGGTTTCTGTGTAGGCCCTAATATCTTTTAATACTAAGGATGACAACAATTTATTTTAATATATTTGAGACATAGAAGTTGGGAAAGATATCCATTATCCATGGATACTGTACGAAGCATTAAAAAGCAACAGTCCTTTTAATGCCCCAAATGTCAATGTCATTCAAGTGTTCTCCTACTATTCTGTGGTACAAAACACCGCTTGTAGCAGTGGAATTGGCATTACACAGGAACCATTGAGAGCTGTATTTTATGTACCATACGCCAACTTGTGTAGCCTATATTACGTAAGCAGTGATTTAAAGTTACCTGACCCGAAACATATTTTGTGTAATTTTTGACAAAATTTGATAATTACACACTGTTAAAATTCTGAAATGATGAACTTACCCATTTCAATTGCAGCACACTTATGCATATCACACGTGTAAAGTCATCTGTTATTGTTTATGAAACGTATAGTTTCGGATATAACAGAAAGCATTGGAGCACAGATATCTGTCCAGGAATTGTTTGATTTTGAATTTTGACTGTACAATTATATATAGTCATTGTTTAAAGTTCACGTTAACACTTTGTTTGTTAAAAACATAAAATTACTTAGTCATACGTTAAAAAGTGTTAATTTTTTTTTTTTAAGTATATACCTTTGACAAACGGCCCATTTCGACATGATGTCACGTCTTCCTCAGTGTCTCCTGAACTTTTTAACGTATGACTAAGTAATTATATATAGTATAGTGATTATTTTGTGTATTCTGTTTTAGGAAGTCAAAATGCCTGGAAACTGTGCACCACTGGGTGAACAAAGTAATGGAAGAGTTGGACCCTCCACTTGATAAACAAGCATGGCCAGTCGACACTAGAGAAGGAAGACTAGGAACTGCTACAGTCCGTTTTGATACCAATTCACATGTTGGCTTGTTTGTTATTGGTACAGATCGTCTGAGCCTCAATTCTCAAAGTAATTTCAGCACTATTCGAGCTAATGTTTGTCTTTACAAAGGTAAGAAAAGTACAGCACTGTTTTGGGAAACGTGTCTTTTTTTTTAGTCTGTCACAAGAGTTTGTTAGTTGTAGTGGTAATTCAGATTTAAAAAATAATTAGATAAAATATTTTTCTGGTATACTTACACAAAGTTCAGTTAAGGGAAAAATAATATCTTTAAGATGTATTATATACTGTATCTCGTATAATACTGGGTGTTCAGTTCAAAATGTGTCATAGCTCGCTGTATGTCGTCATGTGGCTAGCCGATGAGCCTAGAGAATTCAATCTTCCTACACTTCCGCAGAGGCGTATTACCTAAATGCGAGAGAAGTTGCCTAGCAAGCACGGCGTTCATTCTGAAGATTACTTACCGGTACGTAGGGTAACGCCAGTAGTGGCAAGAATGTGAACTGTTTGGAAACACGTACTGAAGTGAGTTTTTTTTCTACTGTCGGGATATGGGGAGAGGGTTAAGACGATTACTTACGTATTTGTTAACTTGGACGGTCAACATGGACATGGAGCATTTGATTTGTGTTGTGGAATGTTGCCGTACGCAACAGATGATAACAAATACCCTGCATACGACTTGCCCGCGCAAAACACAGTTCGAAAGAGTTTATGGTAGCACACAGACTTTACAGACCGCCATCTGTTGCTATGACATTCAAGTTATACCGTACACGTTCTCAAGTTCAGATTGAACGCCTTGATTAATAGGCAACTTCTCTGACATAAAAGCTGAAACTCGCTTCAAATCGCTGACTCACAACAGTGACGTCATGACACACTTTGAAATGAACACCCAGTAGATGAGTGACAGTGGTTGAACCTTTATAGAGGCAAATTGAAATCTCATAATCTATATGCCTCTTATTGAATCTGCAACCAGCAAAACAATATTGTTAGTGAATGGTCACTGTACCAAGGTATATTGCAGTATAGAATTTTAATTTCTCATCAACATAAGAAGTAATAGTAATAGTAATTTATTCACCATAAAGATCTTTACAAATCATGGCTTCGTCAATCTTATTTCTAAGTCTTAATCTAGTTTCTGATTATACTATAGACATATTTATGAATTTGTAGCTTTGTTATTGCAGGACATCTGCTGACATGATACAATTACACATTAGTAGGCACTTTCTGCAAGGTCTAAAGACATAAATTCCTCTACAGTATATGGCATATGATGCAGCAGCATCCTGTTGACCATGCTTTTAAACTTCTTTTGTTTACTACTTATTATGGAGCTTGGAATTTTATTATACATATTTATGCCTCTATGTAAAATACTTTTAAGACTTGTGGTTATTCTATGGGTGGACAGATGGATATGACTTGATGTTCTTGTTTGATACATGTGGTATTCTGAATTCAATTTGAATTTTGCTTTGTTTTTATGAATGAAAGACACTGTTTCTAGAATGTATATACAAGGTACTGACAGAATTTTGAGTTCCCTAAAAATTTCTTTACTTTGCGACCTTATAGGTGCTTGTTTCATAATTTATATAATTTTTTTTTCTGTAACTTAAAAATTTCCGTAATTTTGCTTGTTGCGCCCCATAATGGTGTGCTATACTGAATCTGGTAATGTACATAGCCAAAATACATAGATCTGAGAACTTCATTAGAGGTTGTTTTGTTTAATATTCTGAAAGCATATACATAGCGGTTCAATTTTTCTATAGTCTTCTCAACATGATAGTTCCAGGTTAAAGCAAAGTCGATCCAGATGCCTAGAAATTTTGTATTTTTAACTTCCATTATGTCTTTATCATTTATTTTGATAGGAGTAAAATTTTGATCGCTGCTATTGTTAAAAAGAGTATGTAAACAGTCTTACTAATATTCAGTTGTAACTTATTTTGCTGAAGTCAGTTTTGGAGGTGGCCATTGCTCTGATTGACTGTACTTAGCATGGACATGATTTTTTAAGCCCAGTGTGTGGGTGAGAATAAATAAGTTATCTATTGCAATTGAATGTCTCTTGTAAATTTTTTAGTTTTTATACGTGAGCTGTCTGTAATAAATCCGTTGAAATGGTAAAATGTTTACTCGTTATTTACTTTGGATACTGTGTATTTATCTGCGTTGTATTGTAATTTAATATTTAATTTTACGTTTTTCAGGTAAATGGCAGTACGAAGTTCAGTTGGGATCAAAAGGTGTCATGCAGATTGGTTGGGCTACAACTGATTGTAAATTCTCACAAGAAACTGGTGTTGGTGAGTTATAACTTGATCATTGAAAACTGAAAGGCATATGTGTATAAAAATAATACACATCAACAGAAAGATCACACAAAGAGGTAAAAAGAAAGTCTCTAAAATAGTCATGGAAGTGCCATTGTGCAACAGTCCATAATCCGCCTGTGAAAATAAAATTAATAAATAAGTTGAACTGGACAAATAAATGGAAAAAGCTGACCCTGTAACCAATAAGCCACTTATCGGAATTTCAGTAATAAACATCCACATCAGGCAACTGAACTCTTTAAACATTAAGCATTTCACTTAGGAATCCAGAAAATCTTGATCTTTCATTGACCTGCCATGGATTACTGTAAGTGAATGGATGATAATAATAATAATAATAATAATAATAATAATAATAATAATAATAATAATAATAATCTCAAACGTTTGGATTTAGTGTTCCTAATTATGTCAGGTGAAGAATACAATGCATGCAGTTCTGCATTGTGTAACTTTCTCCATTCTCCTGTAACTTCATCCCTCTTAGCCTAGCCCCAGAACTGCATATAAGCATCAACGCTTAGGACAGTACAGAGGAAGAAAATGCCACTACACTCATTGCCATGGCAACCATGGCGTGGTTTCGTTGTAGAGAAACTGTGCCCCTTTGCAAACATCACACGCATGGAGCAAAGCACTATACTAGAGATGAATGGCTATACACTGCAGTGTGCTCCTGCATTAACCAATAATCAGGCATCTTTACAGAGTATTAACTTACGCAGTTGTCGTTATTACTCATTAAGGATCCTAATTATATGTATATAAAATAATAATAATAATAATAATAATAATAATAATAATAATAATAATTATTATTATTATTATTATTATTATTATTATTATTATTATTGTTATTATTATTATTAATTTTTTCAAGCCTCATTTGTACTATACTTTCTTTATTAAAATGTATTACATAAATTGTTTATTATTATTGTTTAGTCAACTGTCCAAAGACAGGTCTGAACCTCACAAATGATACCAACAAGGCACCACTTATGAGGCAAGTAGGCCAGGAAATAATGAAGTAGGGTGGCCAGTTCGTTTCCTCTCCATTGCATACATCGCTGATTAGCTACATATTGTTACACTAATGAGACTTAAGATATATACAAACAATAAAATTGTTCTTCCTCTGACACATTATCTTCAAGTGAGATGCACTGTCTAATAATAGATGTACATATCAGCCAGAACCTCATTCAGAGGCGATATTTATTATTATTATTATTAACAACAGTTAATTTCAATTGGGAACCACTGATGTAGCTCAGTCGGCTGCAGCACTTGCCTGATGATCCAGAGTTGCACTCGGGTGTGATTCCCGCTTGGGCAGATTACCTGGTTGGGGTTTTTTCTAGATTTTCCCCAACCATAAGGCGAATGTCAGGTAATCTATGGCGAGTCCTCGGCCTCATCTTGCACAAATGTCATCTCGCCATCACAAACCCCATCAGTGCTAAATAACTGAGTAGTTGATACAGCGGCGTTAAATAACCAACTATAAAAATTCAATTGGACAGCTTTCTGCGTAAGTGTGTTTGATTGTATATATTTTTTTATATTACAGAGCATCAAGATCTTAGCTTATGCTATATTCTATTTTTAATCTGTTGTAGTAATTGTTTGCCTTACATAATTTCGTATCAAAGTAATATCCTTAATGTTGAACGTGATATATTTATGTACGTTTTACTGTGGTTAGTAGTATTTGTTTCATACAGAAAAATCACATAAGTTTGAAGTACAGAGCAAGAGGGACATTAGTGTAATGTTTAAATTTATCATTAATTTTAAATATCGACAAACAACCGAACTTTGTTTTATATCCACGTTTCTTTCTGCTTGCTGTGTCATTTACACTGTTTTAACAATATTTGCATGAAAAGTTACAGTATAAAATTATTCTTATTTCGTTGTTGCAATTTATGTTGTTTGTTTAATGTTGTAGGAGATACAATAAATTCATATGCATATGATGGCAACCGTGTTCGCAAGTGGAATGTGTCCACATATAAATATGGAGAGCCATGGCTTAGTGGGGACATAATTGGGTGTACAATTGATCTTGATTCTGGAATATTAGAATTTTATAGGTGAGTATTGTTTAGTGATAAGTATAAAAAAATTAAATTCATTGGTGTTGGGGTAAAGGGGGTTAAGTCATTGTTTGTGAAAATGGAGTTTTGTTCCCCAGGGGAATGCACAAGTTAAATTCTACAAGTGGGTGTGCGAAAAATAAAATAATACTAGCATTTGATGTTTTTATTTGTGTAGAAAATGATTTGCAATAAGGTTCCAATGTTTAATTTTCATTTAACTCAAAACTCATTTTTATGACATCTCCCTTTACCAAAACACCATCGAATTAATGTATACTGTAAGTTTATGACTATATAAATTAATGGGAGTTAGAGGAAGCGCAAAGAAAGCTTGCCCATTTGACTGATGTGCAGAGGACGATATTCGGTCCTCGTGCCGCCATGCTCGTTACAGGGCTGCTATGAATCACCTAATGCTGATTACAGGGCGCATTCGAAAGCGCGGTCTTGAGCTGTTCGTATCGTGGAGTGTATTGTGCAGAGCAGGTAGAAGCCAGCGTGTGCGTTACATTTTCTGCGTTTTATCCCTGATATCAGTAGTTTTATGTAGTTCAAAGTGTGTTTGTTAAATAACAGAGTTCTGTATAACATTCTATGTACTTAACAATGCCCCTGTTTCGCTCTAAATTAGGAAGTGCTAATAAAACGTTACACAGTCAAACTAGGGAATTATTTATAAATTTATGAAAAACAAAACAGGCTCCGATCGTAACATAAGGAGTATATACAGACTAAATAAACCGACCATAGTACCCTAGTTATAGGAACATTTTAATAAAGTCACACAGTATTAGTGTTTTATTACAACGTCAAATATCAATTATTACACGATTACTTATTTCCTATGATATCTTTGTCATTTCATTCAGTGATTTTATGTGTAAGAAAATTCGTGCTTCTGTATTTTCAACAATGTTATGTTACTAGTTACTCTGCAACAAGGTTTAGGTTACGTTACACGCGCTGTGATAAATCTCACTCCAAACATCAAGCCAGCAGACGACTGAGAACTGCCAATCGAATCGAAGCGAGGTCGAGTGCACCCGAACGTTTCCGAAAGTTCACGCAGTTTTCCGTGGCAAGCTCTTCTTGCGTCACCTCTACTCATGTAATATCTTGTTGTTAGTTCTAAGTGCTGCAAAATATATTTTTGATAAAATTATTTGCATAGTCAACAAATTGTAATCATATTTAAGAGGCAAATTGTTTCATTACTTAATGGATAAATTATATTATTCTTTCTTTTTTTTTAGCATATTCCAGTTTAAAGCTGTTTACTAACTTCAGATACACAACAACGAATTTTACTTTTAAATGTTTTTTTCGTCATTTCTACCTTCCATTCCTTCTCCTCTTCAAACTCAACTTTCTCCTCTTCTATATCCTCTTTCACTCCAGATCCCTCTCCTCTTTTTTTTCCTCCACAGTCTCTTATGTTCTCCTCATATTTCTTCCTCAATCACCACCACCACCACCACCACTGCTGCCGCCACTATGCCTGCTTCCCCCACCATCACCACACTTATCTTCGCCATTGTTATCATTACTACACAGCCATCATCACAGCCACTGCAACTATTCAAGATTCAATCCTATAGTCACCTCTATTCTTACTTCTGTAAGCTTCGTGGACCAATAAACATCCACCAACATTGTGAGGTCACACTTATTCCTGGCTGTTGTGCTTATGAGGATTCTAAGTTTAAGAACTATTAATAATGGAATTCCTCAAGGATCAATATTAGGTACCCTAATAAAAGATGTAGATCATCCCATATTATTTGTAGATGACACAAGTATAGTAATTATAGCCAATAACTCCAACACATTCCAATCTTCAACAGAGGAAATTCTCTTCAAAATATGTGATTGGTTCTCAGTCAATAAATTGGTATTAAATTGTAACAAAACTAACATAATTCAATTTAAATCCTGTGCAAATTCAACCTCGCAAATTTCTAGCGCAATAATTAACAATAGATCCCTGTTAGAAACAACAACAACCAAATTTCTTGGCTTAAAAATCGATAATGTGTTAAACTGGAAAAATCATATTAAAGAAATTACCCCCAAACTAAATTCAGCTTGTTTTGCTATTAGATCTATGCAAAAGATAGTAAATATCAATACCTTAAAAACAATATACTTTGCATACTTCCACTCGATAATGAGTTTTGGAATAATATTCTGGGGAAATTCCACAGATAGTAACAGTATATTTCTATTACAAAAAAGAGTAATTAGAATAATGGTAGGTGCCAAATCTAGGGAATTGTGTAGGACTATTTAAAAAAAACTACAAATAATGCCCATGGCTTGTCAGTATATCTTTTCATTAATAATCTTCCTCGTATGTAATCGTGAAAACTTTGTAACTAATTCAACAGTTCATAGCATAAATACACGTCAAAAAAATGACTTTCATACTTCATCGGCAAGTCTATCGTGCTATCAAAAAGGAGTGCATTATATGGCAGTAAAAATTTTTAATAGCCTCCCTATTGGTATAAAAAATGAAACGCAAAACATAAGATTATTCAGGGCCAAATTAAAGAAGTACCTAATTTCTCACGCCTTCTATTCTGTAGGTGAATTCATGACATTCAATAACACTTCATGAAATTGATACTAAAACTTTGTGTTGTACTAGTAGACTATATTGTAAATCTCATCTATATATATTTCATCTAGACTGTGACTATGAATTAAGATTTTATAATAGTATTAAGTTTTTTGACTTGTTCCATATTCTAGCTGTAAAGCAATGTATGAATATCATGGAATGTTAATAAATACAATACAATACAATGCAAGAGGAATGTTACTAGCGACTGATGCACAGTCATCAGAACGAGGGCAGCAATCATGCCAATTTCCGTCTCACTCATAGCAAGATCTCACGTTCTCCTTCCCTCGTCACTGTCATCATGATCATCGTGACCACCATTGGCACTGCCACCATCATCACACCCCCGCCCTATCCTGCCCCCCATCACCACTACTACAACCACCACCACTCAGTACATAGTCCTATTTTTGGTCTGGACTTACGAAGTAGATTAGAGGAATTATATCTTTCTGTGCAGGAATGGCAGATCTATGGGGAAAGCATTTGACAATATCCAGATGGGACCTGGAATGGCTTATTTCCCTGCTGTCAGTTTGGCTTTCACAGAAAACTTGGTAGCAAACTTCGGCTCTACACCAATGAGATATCCTGTACCAGGCTTCCAGCCCATCCAGGAAGCTCCATTTCGTAATGTGGCTAAAGCAGAACAACTCTGTAATTGGTTATCACAACTTCTTATGTTGTTTGACCGCAAATATGAGGTTAGTTGTTGTTAATTGTTACTTAATGTTCATGACTGGAAAAGGTATGACACACATGCACATACACACACAAAAAAAAGATCACCTCCATATTCGAAAGTGAATAAACTTTAACCACTTCTGGTAAGTTAGAACATACAGCGAAAAGAAAACTAAGGCAGGTAGTATTACTTTGTAATTGGACATGTTGTGGGAAGGAAAAAACACACACACACATACACACAGTAAATTAAATTTTAGTTAACTGCCCACTTTTGGGAACATAATAATAAAGTAGTTTGGTTGGGAGGCCGGAGGGAATAAGACCTTTGGGGGGGGGGGGGCCGAGGCATAGATGGGAGGATAATATTAAAATGGATTTGAGGGAGATGGGATATGATGGTAGAGACTGGATTAATCTTGCTCAGTATAGGGACCTATGACGGGCTTATGTGAGGGTGGCAATGAACCTCTGGGTTCCTTAAAAACCATAAGTGTGTATAACTATGTAATAATAAAGTAGTTAAACTAAATGGCCATTTTTGTAGATTCGAGATATCACTTCTTAGCCATTGATATGATATACAGTTGAAGAAGATAATAGTCACCATTAGCAGTAATTGAAGAATTAACATGGTGCTTTTAGAAAATAATGTCCTGTTTCCGTGAATGTTTCAGAGAAGCATATTACTCTCTTTCTTTTGGGACACATTGTAAAAGACATCTAGTAAAGAAATTGGTAATTTTTCTGAGATTTTTGTAAAAAATAGAACAGTTTTATCAATAACATATTTTTTGGAACAATGGATATGCTATTTGGATATACCAATAATTTTTAGTAGCAATCTAATTTGAACACATTCTTGTATTTTGATTTTGTGTCTGTATTCAGTAAATAGATAAGGCGAACAGACTGTGAACAGATAGATAGTCGTCATTTATGAGTATATTAAGACACAGTTATCACAACCTTCATAATTAATGTGATTCAGTTTGAAATTTCTGTTCAGTTTATGTTTTCATGTTGCAGCAAGTCAAACTCGGTACATTAAAGATATGACGTGTTTATTTCTCTCCAGGCACTGTATTGGCAGCGGATCCTTCATGCTTTGTCTCTCTTGTCAGATGCTAGGGCAGGATGTATCCCAGTCTGATGAACCCATATCGAATCAGGCCCTGTTGATGGGGCTTGCTGGGATCTTCCTCCACCCCTTGGCTCCCTTGCTTCTGTCTCCTTACATCGCTGAGGCCTGCCTTGTTCCATTCCTCGAGAGCCTCTGCAATCTGTCGTCAGTCTCAGGGCGTTCCAAGAACAAGACACCGAGTGGAAAGAAGCGTAGGCTCATGCTTTTCTTGGATTTGATGTGGGCCTTCCTGGAGGTAAATATTAATCACACTATGCGTATCTGAAGAGACGAATGAAATAGGTATGGTCGACTATATATATAGCATTTTTCAAAAGTAAAAGATAATTTTAATTGCTTATATTTTTGTCATTTTCTATATTATAATCTTAAAAATTCTGACACTGCCTCATTACACAAGAAATGGGATTACCAGAACACAGAGTTTGTTTGTTTTGTGCATGCAGTAATATTCTCAGTTTCACAATTTCATCAGATTAATTAAAGTGAAAGGATTTTCGGTAATTTATATTTATATCTAAATTTAACAGAAGAAATACTGAAATCAGAAGTAAACACTGAAATAATAAAACAATTGTCTTATCAATATTGTTATAAATAAATCAAATGGTGGTAAATATACAAGTTTGTTTCCGTAGAATAACTCTTCTCGGGTTCTCAGCCAGGTGAGTTGCTCCTGATTGGCTACCGCTTCCACCAACCAGAATAGGCCTGGCAGTCGGGACTAGGAACTAGCTCCTGATTGGCCCGCAGCGGGAAGCCCTACTACTGCATATATACCGGCTAGACATGGTCCACACATCATTTCATTCCCTGAAGAAGATGGCAGAGCTAGCCGTTGAAAGCTTAGAAGCAAATCTCCAACTCACCTGGCTGAGAACCTGAGAAGAGTTATTCTACATCAAACGCCAGGAAAGCCTCAAGTTATACAAGTTTGTTTCCATTGTTACCAAATGTGATCAATTAAGATCTTCCTGATCTCGGCTATTCTGATAGCATCGAATTTCTGGGTAATGACGGTGGTGGTAGAATTGAACTTTGTTGCAGGCAAGAATTGACCAATAAATTTTGTCTGAAGCTGTCCCAATCAGAGACAAGATTCTATTGATGTGCTGTAAATATTTGAAAGGACACCCACATTATCCTCTTTTGACAGAAGTCATGCTGATGACTCTCTTCATCTTTAAAAATTCATCTCCCTTGGCTGCATTTCAAGCCACAAACTTGGGATCTAATTCTGTGGCCGGGAGGAAAAAGGTCTTAAGTCAATTTTTTGTTAAAATGAGATTTTTATATATTCTGAAAGCGGAAACAATTCTCTACACTCTGGTAAAACGGTTAAAGTCAAATAAGACTTCTGACTGGATTTATAGAGCGTTACCAAATGTCCTAAGTACTTTTTGAATCGAGCACACACAGAATAAAGGACTTAAGAATATTTAATACTTTATTCCTTACAAACCATCACATGTTTACTTTCCATGCTTCCCTGTTAAAAAGGTCTAACTTGTATTTTAGTAATTTTATCACATACTGATGCCCTTTCCTTTTAAAACTCTAAGCACCAGGGTAAACAGCCCTATAATTATTTAAGATCCATTTTGCATTCCTAATAATTTACATTTCTCATTTATTTTGACATGAAAAAGGTCTTATGTTTAAATAGTCCCTTCTACTCAGTTTGGGTTCTAGTCTTAAAAGGGCTTAAGTGCGGCTATTTTTGGAAATAATCAAGAAAATTGTTAAATGAGCAACCTTACCTATTTTAGAAGAAATATAACAAATAATAACCAGCAAAAACTTCTTAGTTAAACTCTATAATTGAAACCAATTTCAATCTTTCTACTGCTCTCCTGAAAAGTATAAAATTTTTACTTAAGACCTTTTTCCTCCCAACCACAGAATTGATACTGTAGCATGGTAATCGCTCTGCAGCAGTAGTATTAGCCACTCATTTGATAATGCTGTCATTGTTTTAGGAACACGAGTTGAGAAAGTGCCTGGAGAGTATTGTAACATGTTTGTTAGCGGGATTTCGTCACGTTTCCTTTGTCCTGGATTATCCACATCAGAAGCAAAGTCTTTTACTATTGACCTTCCTCATGCAGCACCCAAGAACCAGACAGCATCTGCTCGAGAACGTGCTGTTTGACAAAGTGAGGTAACTATCACATTATATTTGACAGTCTGGCAATACATATTAAAACTGGCCCACAATAAATAACACCGAGAACGAGAATGGAAAAATTGTTAAAATAAATACGAGTATATTTAAATATGAGAATTCACAATTAACAAGAATCTTGCCAGAACCCGGGAACGGTAACGTGAGAGTTGGCCAAGTGTTAACTTTGCTGTTCTTATGATGAAAGATGAGTGAAACGGAGAAAAATTCTCTCCGGCACTGGGATTTGAACCCGGGTTTTCAATTCTACGTCCTGATGCTCTGTCCACTAAGCCACGCCGGATTCCCATCCTGCTACCATTACTACTTCCTTTACCTTTATTTATTTAGTTATTTATTTGTTTGTTTATTTATTTACTTCTTTTCTTTTTTCTTCTTCTTCAAGTATTGGACTCTGTTGCTTTCTCTTTCTCTCTCGTCTGACATTTATTCAGCCCATTGATATACTCGTAATTATAATTAAGAATTTTCATCAAATATCACTTTACATGCTTTCTGTAATAATTTATTTTCTTATTTTATTTAAACTTTTTGATACAATAAATAGAATATTTATTTTGATGTTGCTTGTTTATTGAATTGCAGTGATATGTGAATTACTTTACAGATTTGCCAACTTTGTTCACGTAAAACCTCTAGATGAAGGTGGTTTAACGGAAGTTGTAAGTCAAGCCTGGTGGGAAAGCAACAGCTACGATCAAAAAGTGGAAGAGAATAAAGCTGCTTATTTTGTATCATGCCAGAAAATCAAGGAAGCTATAGCAAGTAATAATTCAATACTTCACTTACATTTATCAAATTCTAACATTGTACTATCAAAATTGAATTAATAGTGGGATTAATCTGTAAACAGAACATCAGTTAACGTGTGAAATAAAATAATTTGCATGTGTAAGTGAAATGTTACAATTAATAGGCCTACATTGAGAAAGAATTCAGAATAACAATTTTGGAAATGCAACAACGAAAAATTTTGCCTTTTCTCAATATAAATGTATTTAGTAATAGCAGTCTAGTATATACAGTCACGAAGCTCAATATGTAGGGAATATGCATCCATAGATAGTTGCTAACTACTAAGATCACTACTATCGCCTCATCACAGACAGTGCGAAATAATACCGGCACAGTCTATTGTTCCTAGTACCCTCAACAACTCAAGCTTCGTGACTGTATATACTAGACTGTGGTGATAGCCTGTTTACAACTATGCATTTAGGGACAGTGACATACTTCATGTACAAAGTCTTGATGTGGTAATATTACGAGAATTGCCATTACTTAATTGCTAATTAATGAACGTCCGTATATTATTTGTACATGAACACTTTTATGAGAAAGTTTTCTTAGAAAATGGTCTATACATCATTGAAAAATTTGTGTTTTAAAGGTTGGCTTTCATGCTCTTGTAACATTATTTTTTATTTTTAAATTAAACACAAACTTATTTTATGTTTATATTTGCAACAGGTGTGGAAACATTGCAGGTGGATCTCTTGAAGACAGTTCTGGATAACACTGATGGTACACCTTTACAACCATCATCCAGAAAAATCTTCTTGCACAAATTTCGAAACTTTCTGCAAGAGAACCTTTTATCTAGTCGGGTAAGTTATAATATATTCAGTTCTTCAGCCAAAAAAAAAAAAAAAATGTAAATACACCATGTCCCAAAATAGTGTTTACATCCTCTGAACATTAATAACTAGAACACAAATAACAAAACACATAAACTTTTTAGGTCATAAACCTTTAAAGTTACAAGTGTTCAAAATGACCACCATTGATAGCAATTACATCGTCTGCAATGCTAGTCACAAATTGTGTCTCTCATGGCATCCAGTATCGGTAGCTTTGTGGCATATACCAGTGGTGTGTGGTGTCTGCTGCCTTAGGGTAGGCTCTTCTTTTAGAGATAACTAATATCACTACTACCCAGCAATATTTTCTAATTCAGCTTAAAAGCTTATTATGTGTTATAGTCATCAGTCTAGCAGATTTCGACAACAAGCACGAAACCAATAAAGAAATAACAAACAATTTTAAAGAAATCATATCTTGTTTACTTGGAGGAAAACTCCGTTCTTTTCTCTTGCTTCGTAAACTCATTGATAATGTTACTGTAAAATGTTGGAGAATTTTTAAGTTCTTGTAGCTTCTTCTTCTCTATTGACATCAAGGCTAGGTTGTTCGATCTCTCTTACCCTTGAGTCAATCGTTCAAGTGATGTCATTCATTTAAGGACAGAAATGATCTTTCGACCAATGCTGGTGTGCTGGATATGAACAAAACAAGTGATGTCAAATCATACAGTTCAGAGATTGGTGTGTGTGTAACCACTTAAATTTCAGATGTGTAACTAGTTCATGAGGGTATTTACCATGAATAATTTGTTTCATATTCATTTATATTAAAATATCGAAAATATCCCTCCCTCCTTTTTTATGTTTGAATTTCATATTCGTGAGCTCTGGTGTAGGCCTTCCCGCAGTTACAGTTCCACTTTTTCACTGAAATATCGGCAATCAAACAACTTTTTCCGAATTTCCTCTATTGTGCACTTATACAATTCATTGCTATATTAAAATAGTCTGGGTAGGCGCAGCATACCTAGCCTTCCTGAACGGACGTCACTGCCGTACATATTGTTTTTCAAAGTTCCCCACAGGTAGAAATCTAATAGTATTATATCTGGAGATCTGGGTGGATAATGACACTTTCTCGTTGACCTATCCACCTCCCAACAAATGTTTCATCCAGAAGTGCCTGTACATCTCAATGGTAATGTGGTGGTGCACTGTCCTGCTGGAAAAAGCAATCTTCATCTGGGTAGAATTGGTGAATAGTTGGTACAATCCTTTTCTGCGACATGGTAAGATGTATTTCACCTGTCACTGTTCCTTCAAAGAAGACTGGTCCCACAAGTTCTATGGCACATATACCACACCGTACTGTTAACACAGGAAGATTAATTGCTTGTTCGCCCACAATATGGGGATTTGCATTGGTGATTGACGGTTTTATTCAGTTTAAAAGTTGTCTTATCAGATCAAAATATCAAATCAGTAAAATGTTCATTGTTACTCATGGTGTTCACCAAACCACTAAAAAATTTTGAGACATCTATCTGGGTCGTTCTCATTCATAGTGTGAAGCAACCTGGTAATGTAGGGCCTCCATTTTGACTGCATTAAAATGTGGTGGATATTTGATTTACTTATACCTGACTCACACAAAGCTTGTCATGCTGACTTCCTTGTGGCGATCTTGTGAAAGTCTGCAGCATCGCTTCCATACTTATCTTGTCTGTCTTCGTTCTCTTCATGCCATACTGTCTCTTCTTCACATCACACATACCTAATTCCTTCCCTTTCAGATTTGTCCCATAATCTCGTAACTGTTACATGTGACGTGGCACAGTATTGAATTCTGTCCTCCTTCGTCTCTGCAGCTCATGTTCTCACATTCCCAAAAATACTTTAAAATCCACTTATGTTGTTCCAAAGAAAACTTGTTCCCCGCAGTCATTTTGTCTATACTAATGCCTGCCACCCAAAGGGCTGCAGTTGAACTAAAAACAGCACATGCTAGCCCACGTACTGTAGTCATTACAGTTTCAAATACAAACAGTCCAATCAGGTTGTCTTCAATACTTTCCCTGTTATTAACTTCAAAGAGGATAAGCATTATTTTTGGACAATCTGCATTAGAATTTAAATGAAACAAACTATTTCTCACTCCTTTTGGATGATTACTTCTTACTCTTGGTATATTGTAATTAATTAAGTTAAGCCCTAAATCCCCAATGGAGCAAGACCTCCTGTCATCAGGGGAAACTTGCAAGATACTGTTAGCACCAAACACTGCAGGTCAAAAAGCACTTCATATGAGCATTCTGAGGTTATCAAACACATCTTAAGCCTGGTTCACAGTAAACCGAGGACGGAAACGACAACGGGAACGAGAACGGAAATATTGTTAAAATAAATGTACTTAAATGTCAGCATTCACAATTAACTATTGTGAATGCACACATTTAAATAAATTTATTTTAACAATATTTCCGTTCTCAATGTCGTTGTCATTTCCGTTCTCGATTTATTGTGAACCAGCCCTTAATCCTACATAATTGATGATTGTTTTTTCTTACATAAATGATGTCACTGCGTGACTCTTATTAAGTTACACTGTAATTACTGTACTTGGAAAAAATTAATGTGAGATTGCCATTCAAGATAAAAATGGAGAGTGGGGTAATACCTGCCACATTGGCAATTCTGTTGTGAAGTAAGAGCCACTTCTTCTATAAAGATGTCAAACCGTATTAATAATTAACATTTGAAATCTGAGGATATCTGGAAAAAATTATTAAATCCAGGGATGAATTTTGTCCGGGAACAGAAAACAAAATTCGGGAACTGTCTCCAGGAAATGAAGACATCTGGTAACCTTAGTCTATTGGGTAACTTTAAGGAATAATACAAAATTTTTAAATGAACTTAAATTATTATGGGAGAACTTCGTAACATTTCATGCAAAGAACTCCACCAATTCGCAAGATGTGAGTGTTCATGCTGATTATCACCACTTTATCTGATATCACAAACTGGTTTAAAATTATTTAGCAGACAGTTAATTTCTGTAAGTTACCACGAAAGAGGCTGGAACCAGTACCTCCCTGCAAGTAATAAAAAGTGTGTTGATATGTTTCTTTAATTTCAGACATTACCACTTCTTCAAACTCCACTTCCAATAACTTTATGTTGTTTTCATCGCCTGCTGGTTACTTTCCGAGCCCTGTGGGAGCGGGAAGTGGGAGAATACCCCATTGTGATTCCTGCAAGAACCTTTTATGATGGCTCAATAAATTACTATAACATCGATCGCCTGGGTGGCGTTGTATCACATCTTAATAAGACTCTTTCAGCTGACCTTACCAAGACACTAGGTCCAGAACACCCTGTGATTGTAGCCATGAAGAATCCTCCAAGCCAGTCTCTAGACATGGGTGAGCTATGTTTACATGTTGTTCAAAGTGTCTTGTCATTGGATTCGAGATTCAAACACAACTGATTCATTGAATTTTAAGAGTGATAAAATAATTATCATGATATCGTTCCCTGCAAGGCAGAGTATCGTAAGCACCATTTTGATAACTGTACAGGAGAGGCGGTTACAATATTTATCCAACATGGTGGTGAATACGATAGTCAAGGTTTAAACCAGCTTATCAGAGGAAAAAAATTGTTGAGGCTCACGGAACTTTTACAGTCGATGCGCAGTGCTGGACAATTTATTCTAAGCACCATAACTCATTTTCGGTAAAAGTGGCACTAAAGGTACGATCACACGTCGCTACTTTTGCAGCGATGCAGTACAAAAAACTGCGCAACTCTTGTACTGCGACATGTGAACAACGGTGCAACCCGAAAAGTAGCAGCTGCCGAACCTGCTGCCCGCTACTTTTCCATGCTGCGCGCAACTTAAAAGTAGCGACGTGTGAACGGTTCTCAGGGTTGCAGCCGCAGCATTTTTGATATCGGTTGAAACTTTTGCTGCGGTTGCAACCAGTGTCACCACCCAAATGTGTCAATGATACTTTTATTGTTTGGATATATTTTAATGTTAAATGTGATGAAAATAAATTATTTGTAACAGTTATTAAATACACAACACAGTCTGAGCATAATTGCTGACGATATAATTCATTTTTTAAATTTTCTGTAGCATAGTTCCAAACAGGAGGGTTGCCAACATTGATTACATGAATATACTGTTGGTTATCATTTAAGTATATAGGCGTTTTTAAAAGCTTTATAGTAAAAATAATGTCAATTTCTGAATACTAGATACGACAGAAAGCAAATAATAGATAAGGAAGCTTTCGCATGAGTTTCTTAATAATGCGAACATAACCACAAAATGTATATTGAGAAGTCAACACGGAGATGGGAACCTGCAGCATGACTGCGGCTGCAAAAGTAGCGCCTTGCATGTGAACAGACTCGCAACCTCCAGTTGCAACTTTTGCAGCACTCGGGTTGCGCAGCACGAAAAGTAGCGTGCAGCACACTACTTTTGGCTTACGTGTGAACACGACACGCAACTTTTGCAGCTGCAGTATAAAAGTAGCGCTGCAGAAGTAGTGACGTGTGACCGTACCTTTACGATACTTTGCCTTGCAGGGGACGATATATTACTTTCTCATTATATGAAGTATAAGACTGCTGCAAAGGCGGTATTATAGTGCTACAAAAAGATGATCCGATATTTTCACGAAAATACACTTTTCAGAATCCCTGATACTGAAATGTGATTTTGAGAATTCAATTTGTCTGTATATAGCGATTGCAAAATTATTAGTTGATGTTCATTATCTATAAGTCAAATTTTCTGGAAATTATGTACATGAAATACCATTTAAGTAACAGATTAATAGGTCTTTATTTTAAATAAAAAAGCACAGCATGGCTATCCAGTTTGGATTAGAATCATCAGTTTTATTTCTGACTTTGTCATATGAGTGTTTGTAAAATTTATTACATAATCTTTATTTTGTTTGTTTTTCCACGTATTTTCCAAAATTGTGTTTGGTGATTCTATTGGTTACAACTTTTGTCGAGTCCACACCTGTGGAGTAATGGTTAGCGCGAAACCAGGTGGCCTGGGTTCGATTCCCGGTCGGGATAAGTTACCTGGTTGAGGTTATTTCCAGGATTTTCCCTCAACCCAATATGAGCAAATGCTGGGTAACTTTCGGTGCTGGACCCCAGACTCATTTCACCGGCATTATCACCTTCATTTCATTCAGACGCTAAATATCCTAAGATGATAAAGTGTCGTAAAATAACCTAAAATAAAAAAAAATATATAAAAAAAATAATAAAAAAAAAAGAAACTTCTGTCGAATAATGTTGAATTTCTCTGAAACTTGTTCTTTTATTTCATTCTTTATTTTAGCCTTTTATTTTTGCCACAGTATTTTGTAGTTTTTTATATTTTCATTCTAATCATGACATAGTTCATTAATGAAAATAATTGCTTGAAAAAAATGCATAAGTAATGAATTCATAGAAATTATGTTATGAAGTCTAATTAAGTTTATTTAGTTGTAACTAACATGGAGATAATTAAACATGTTACAGGTAGTGAGAATAATGCAACATTTATCTCAGGGCCGTCTATGAGTGTGAGAGCACAGTTTACAGATGGACATGCTAATATCATGATCCCTGTCTTGGCACGTATGTTGACACAACAACAACCATCATCTGGGCCAATGTTAGTAGAACGAATCCAAGGAAGTCATCTGCGAGAGGAAAAAGTAAAGGGTGGTTCTATGGATGCAGCAGGCTCACTTCTTGAACTATTGGATGGCCTAGTTCTGTTTTACCATGTTGCAGCTCACAAGCAGCTGGCCAAGGTATAAGGGTTTTTTTAAGTTATTTCTAATGCCTGTGTTATTTGTGTTGAAGATTTTATACACACTAATGTCACGGTTAAAAAGTCATTAAAGTGCCGGGGGTTTCTGTTTATAGAGCTACATGGTCAGAACTATCTGGCAACAATATATTTGAGAGTAACATTCTTGCTATTTGTGTAAACAGGTGAGCATGCTACGGGAGAGCATGGGGGAGTATGTAGTGGCTCTCAACAACATCAACACTCGCCTCAAGACCTACAGAAATCCACCCCCAAATGCTCCACTTGAAACCAATTCTTCTGATGTTATAAGAGAATTGGAGCGATCGTGTGATGTGTTTGAGCAGAAGCTATGTGAGCAGGCCCGCCATATGGCTTGGGTAGGTATTCATGTCTTTTTCCTGTATTTTACTTATGGCTTGGGTAGGTATTCATGTCTTTTTCCTGTATTTTACTTATGGCTTGGGTAGGTATTCATGTCTTTTTCCTGTATTTTACTTATGGCTTGGGTAGGTATTCATGTCTTTTTCCTGTATTTTACTTATGGCTTGGGTAGGTATTCATGTCTTTTTCCTGTATTTTACTTATGGCTTGGGTAGGTATTCATGTCTTTTTCCTGTATTTTACTTATGGCTTGGGTAGGTATTCATGTCTTTTTCCTGTATTTTACTTATGGCTTGGGTAGGTATTCATGTCTTTTTCCTGTATTTTACTTATGGCTTGGGTAGGTATTCATGTCTTTTTCCTGTATTTTACTTATGGCTTGGGTAGGTATTCATGTCTTTTTCCTGTATTTTACTTATGGCTTGGGTAGGTATTCATGTGTTTTTCCTGTATTTTACTTATGGCTTGGGTAGGTATTCATGTCTTTTTCCTGTATTTTACTTATGGCTTGGGTAGGTATTCATGTCTTTTTCCTGTATTTTACTTATGGCTTGGGTAAGTATTCATGTGTTTTTCCTGTATTTTACTTATGGCTTGGGTAGGTATTCATGTCTTTTTCCTGTATTTTACTTATGGCTTGGGTAGGTATTCATGTGTTTTTCCTGTATTTTACTTATGGCTTGGGTAGGTATTCATGTCTTTTTCCTGTATTTTACTTATGGCTTGGGTAGGTATTCATGTCTTTTTCCTGTATTTTACTTATGGCTTGGGTAGGTATTCATGTCTTTTTCCTGTATTTTACTTATGGCTTGGGTAGGTATTCATGTCTTTTTCCTGTATTTTACTTATGGCTTGGGTAGGTATTCATGTGTTTTTCCTGTATTTTACTTATGGCTTGGGTAGGTATTCATGTCTTTTTCCTGTATTTTACTTATGGCTTGGGTAGGTATTCATGTCTTTTTCCTGTATTTTACTTTACATTACAAATCCACTAGCCACAAGACAAATGACTGCATGTGTATACAACGGCTCCTAAATAGAAAAACATGGGCCCACTGGAGCCGGAATTCATTGCCGACTGTTCTCTACCTATCTCACTCTAGCTAGCAACCATACACCTTTTGATGGAGAAGTAAGAGCCATATGTACTGCTGTGAAACAACCGTTGTGCAGGTCCTTCCCATTTCCAAACTTTGCCCTCCTCAGTGACTCCAAAGCAGCGATATCTGCAATTGGAAACTACTTATTACAACCAGCTAATGATGACATTCAACAATGCAGAGAAGATATCAAGAAACTAAATAAAATTATACATCTGCAATGGATACCTTCTCCCTGCGGTATTGCCGGGAATGAAGCAGCAGACTTTCTGGCAAAGAAAGGAACAACTATCCCCCTTTCATATCCTAACATGCTGCCATTCCATAGAGCATCTACAAATATAAGAAGTCGAGTGAGACAATATTTCCATAAGAGTTTGGAGGAACAAATTGAAGATAAACACTGGAAGGACGCACTAAACTCCCTTCTCCCCGAATGGCCAAGAAGAGAAGCTGTTACGACGTTCTGCACCGCAGTAGGTCATGATTGTCTGGCTAATCACCTCTACCGCCTGGGTGTACTATGCAGCCCCCATTGCATGCTCTGTGGATAATCAGACAACATGGACTCAAACCACATTAAGACTTGTCCAGCGCTTTCATCTGTCAGCTTTGTGGATAGATACTGGGAGGCCAGAGAAAAAAATGCAGCAATGCCGACATCCCCTCCTTCGTAGTTTCACTTGCACATTGTTCACTTTATTTTGTTTTCTATCTTTCATTTTAGTTTTAATCGCCATTGTACGGCCAATGACTCCAGTCAAGTGCCACTGCATTGAATAAAAAAAAAAAACTTTATCAGGTACTAAATGGAGAAGCTCTAGAACAACATTTAATACAACTTATAATGTGTACATAAAACTGGTTTTAAAATATTGTGGTGAAATTTTAATAACATCGTCTAAAACAAATAAAGAATTTACTTGAACACACTCAAAATTTACCTTTACATCTGATAATAGGCGCAGTTAAAACTACACCAGTTATATTATTACAAGCTATTGGGTTGGTGTATAAGTTCATAGCGTTTTTCGTTGCTGAGGTAGTTGTGTCACTTTAGTATTATTAAATGAATGGATGAAAGTACAGAAAAACGCTTCGAACTTATGCAGCAATCCAATATAACAGCCACCAAACGAATTATATTAGAACTAAAGACTCAAAGCCTGTTGACTAATGAAAAATTAATAAGACTTTCAGATCTGAAAAGTGGAACAAATATATGTCATAGATTTACTGTCTGTACAGTAAAATTACTCTGTACATGATAAAGAACTGAGGAAAAATTTGTCGGCCATTTTTCACCTATATTTAATTTTGACACTGAATAATGTTCGTAGTTGAAAACATCATGAAATAAAATACTACTACTGCTGCATCACCACTGCTTTCTCTACCTGTATAATTATTGTGCACGTTGGTAATGAAGTTTTTTAAGAGTTCATTTCAGAACTGAATATGGGTATCTGTTTACAGGTCCGTGCTGCTGTGTATTCAGCTGATAAACAGAGCCATCTGGCATGGCTGTTACGAGTAGTCCTACAGACAGTAAAGCTGGCCTCGCAGGAGGGACAACTTTTTGCATATGTACCTGATTTTTACTTAGATTCTCTTGTTGAATTATGTGCTGCTCTGCGCACCTATGTACATCCGACTGCTCCTTTAGAAAATATAGAAGGTTAGCATTACATCCTAATCTTACGCACGTGAAATAACTTTTTAGATTTTTTATAGATGCATGTACTTATCTTATAAGAACATCATGATCATGAAAATAACATTACTTTACTGTTGTTAATTAATGCTAGTCAAAACTATTTAGATAAGAATATATTAGATAAACCAGATTGAATTGACTAAACTAAACTAAACTCAATAAAAGAATTATATTCCAATGGATACCATCCCATTGTGGAATCCTGGGAAACGAGAATGCGGATGCTTTAGCAAAGAAGGGCAGCACTGCTACTTACAGACCTGTTACTAAATCTACGTATTACTCTGTGAAAAGATTTATTAAATCTACATACTTAGACTTCAACAAACAAAATATGATAACACAATCTCAAGGGAAAAAATGGAACTCTCTGCATCAAAATCCACAGTTAGTTCCCGATTTACCACGAAAATCGTCTGTAGCTGCATTTAGATTGGCAACAGGCCATGATTGTTTGGCCAAGCATCTGCATAGAATTGGAATATATCAGTCCCCTAACTGACCATTGTGCAACTCAAACCAAGAAATAGATTCGGAACACTCAAAATCTGTGCTTCAGTGGCTGGCCATGATAATATCTTTGAAAAATATTGGAGTGCAAGAGGTCAAATGACTTTATTGTCAAACGCCTGGCATTAGAAAACAACAACAACATATTGGATTAGACTAGATTACATTGATTAGAAGAGACTGCACAAGACGAGAATTTACTTCATAGAATAACTAGACTAGACGGCATACAATACATTATCCTATCATATACAACACTACACTAATGTGTGGCATATTACATTGGTAATTTCATTTTGTTGAAGTTTTGACCGATAAGCAAAGTACAATAGGTTAGGATTGAATTGGACCATCTAATGCTTATCTATTAATAGACTAGATTAGATAGATTAGATTTTATTAGAAGAGATTGTACACTGGGCTGCAAATAAATGCCAATACGAAGTTATATAATTTTCCGAAAACTTTAGTAAACATGGCGAGGTGGAAAACTATTTTTCTGAGATTAGTTTTTTTTTAAAACATGTAAATACGACGTTTATAACATGTTCACGATATTATTTAATATGAATTGATTTTAAATTATTCATCTACTTTTATTTTAGAACATTAATAAGAATACTACACGAAAATAGTCAAGCTTCAGTTTATGTGATATTCCACAGCCTGCCTTATTATCCATGGATGCTGTCATTGATACAATCGATATATACGACCAGTTACGTTTCTTATTGTATTAACAAAAAAAAAGTATCAATTTTATTATAAATATGAATATATATATATATATATATATATATATATTTTTTTTTTTGAAGACATACACGAGTAAAGGCTGGTTCACAATAAACTGGGAACGAGAACCAGAATGAAAACGAGAAGCAGAGGACGTGAATATGAAAATTTTTGATTCACAATAAACCGAGAACGTAGACGACTATGCATATCAATATGTATGTCAATAACGATATGTAAAGTCGATATTACGCATTCTGATGTTATTTGTGTATAAATGACCAATGGTGTTCTCTCATGAGTACAAGGCAGCCAACATAAACACAGGTTAACCAACTTCGAAATTTCAACTGAAACATTTCATTAGGTACGGTACTATAAATATGCCCATGCATCTTTATTATTACAACCTATTTTAAGTTTACCATCACGTAAAATAATTATAGAAGAAACATTTGTAATAGAACAAAAATGAACACAACAGTAGTTATTGAATTGAAGCATGAATATGTAGTGTGTAATACAACCAATACAGTAATAAAATATGATTCACTGACGATCGGTGTTCAAAGATGCAGCTATTGAAAGCCACGTATTCTCCTTCATTTTCTCATCTTTATACGAGGCGCACCGCTTATCGTAAACGTGAGGATTTTCCTCAACACTCAATATTAGAATCTCATCATGCTCCATGATGCATAGCACAGAACAAAATAATGCATAGGTTATGTCACAGTCTTCTTGCTACAAAATATACGACGACAAAATAGCTTTTAGATGCCAATAGAATGAATCTAGTGGGCTGTGATCGGAAACATGAACGTCAAAGTTGAAACTTGGCTAACTCTCTGTTCCCGATCCCGGGCTCCGGCAAGCTTTTCGTCAATTGTGAATGCCCACATTTAAAATTACACATTTTAACAATTTTACCGTTTTCATTCCGATTCTCCTTTCCGGTTTATTGTGAACCAGCCTTAAGCTGAATGATGTAATGATAACAGAACAGTAGTAGAGTTTATATGCAATGCCTTCTGTGTATCTCTATTTCTGGTGAACTTCTCGTAACACGATAATATTTCAAATCGATAGCGACTTCAACTCGGCATGACATTATGCTTGACTAGATTAGATTTGACTGGACTGTTGTGCGATATACCGGTAATACGCTGAATTGGATTGGTCTGGATGAGACGAGACAGACCAGATTACACTAGACCGGACCGGACCGGATCAGAGAACATTACACTTTTAAGTATATTATAGTAGGCTATGTACTGTAGGTACATAACATAATTTTTTAATAATTTTTAATTATTAATGTTTTTTGTCCTTGTTACAGGGTATGAAGACTTACTTATTGAGGTGTCTGAGTTTTTGTGTGACCATTTCTCAGATCCAAGGATTGTACATGCAAATTCCAAAGACACATTGATTCAAGCTTTGGCCAGTTTTGTGTGCAGTCCAACTACACTGTTGTCTCTGGAGAGAGTTCCATATGCCAGGTAAGCAAGTAACATCTGTGTTCACTACTTTTGTCTTAATTGACGTTCTTGGACTGGCCAATGCTGAGTTACCACCAAAGTGGAAGAAGTTCATTTCCTCACATACAAGATTTGTGATGAACAAGGTGGAAGAGCAACAGATCTCACAGACTCTGAATAACCTCTATACTCCGTTCACTAATGGATCCTAATGTAAACAAACATATTGTATCCATCCACGAACAACCAGACCAATAAGAATGTTTTCCATTTGTACATGGATTTAGACTACACTACTTCTCAATGGTCCCGTGCCATGGCGTCGCGGTCTAAGGCATCTTGCCTAGGACTCGCATTACGGAATGCGTGCTGGTTCGAGTCCTCATGGGGGAAGAAATTTTCTCATGAAATTTCGGCCAGTGTATGGGATTGGTATCCACTCAGCATCGTGATGCACTTGGGGAGCTACGCTAGGTAGTGAAATCCGGTTGCGAATACCAGCTATAACGGCTGGGGGGGATCATCATGCTAACCACACGATACCTCCATTCTGGTTGGATGATCGTCCACCTCTGCTTCGGCATGTGGGTGTGAAGCCAGCAGCCGGCTGGTTGTTCTAGGCCCTTCATGGGCTGTAGCACCACGGATTATTATTATTACTTCTCAATGAGTTGTCATGTGGTTACTGGCACATGGTTAATGTTTACATTTGGACCCAAACTAAGAGCAGACAGACTATAGTTTGAATTACTTTACATCCTTTAACGTGTAACATTTCGTCTTCAAATGTTTCTGGGATATGTTTATGACGAGAAAAACAAAAACTGAATAGACTACAGTGGACTATAGTGGACTTTATGTTGTCAGCAAACAGCTAGATACATTAAGAAGATTAATTGATTGATGTTTATGACGACATTTTCGTTTTTTGGAAAATCGCGGGTTCGATTCCCGATGGCATCATGGATTTTCTGTATTGATCTAATCCTTTCAGCCGCATTATAACTCTCGAGTTCACTCACTCTCTAACAGAAAATAAATGAGTACCAGAGGTATTTCCCACTTACTTGCCTCTTTTACCCCGCAAATACGACTAAAATCTCTTCTGCTACTAATGTCTCTTGTTTGCAAAGGTGAAAACTTTACCTCATATACCGATACATTATGGGCCTCTGTGACCTGTAATAAAGATAACTTACCTTTTAACACACTTTTTTTTATAATGAACACCGTAAAAATAAACAAACTTTTGTCACGACTTCATGTCTCTTCACAGTTTGTTACTGTTGACTCATTTATATTAATTTAATCCTCATTCATTTTGATTCTAGTCGTATGAATATGGTTCGAGCATTACTGCGTCCATATGAAAACCGGGCCTGGGCTCAGAGCAACTGGGTTCTAGTCAGAATTTGGCAAGGCTGTGGCTTTGCCTTCCGATACCACAAGTCACCACATCTCCTCAGGAAACTTGGTCCCAAATCTCTTCAAGCAGATTCTAGTCTCATCAGCCAATCCATAAGTATGTATTGTTGTGTAGGAATTTTGTTTTGATGTTGACAAATCCAAATTAGAGCAGAATGCTATTATAATACATTAAGATTTTTTTTTATTTTAATAATTAGTGATTTAAGAAGAAACACTGTTGTCATCACGAATGTTGAACTTTTATTTTAATATTTCCTAATAATTTCGGTTGAAATTTTTTAAAAACTTCTATGTCCTAGCTGTTTTGTGTGATTGACCATATGTGTTGAAAGAGCAATGAATTTGGACAGTCTTCTTGACTTACATAGGTCCAACTCGAGAAAAATTGAAGTGTGTGACCGAACAACGGGACAAATGCCACTGAGAAAATTGTACAGGAGAGGCGATTTTAATAGTACATTATGCAACGAGCCTATAATGGTAGTAATTAAGACGCGAGTATGTTTATGAAACGAGCGCAAGTGAGTTTCATAATTTTCATACGAGCGTCTTAATTACCATTATAGTCAAGTTTCATACGACTTCTTATGCTCGACCATATTGATTTTTTTCCGGCAACTGGTGAAATGAATTTGCGGGAATGTGCTTTGTGAAAGGCTGGAAGATGACAGTGAATTGATGTTAATTTGTGTGTTGTTTTTTCCGACTGAGTTCAATATTGTCTAATCTCGCGCTAGTTGTCTTTCGATTGCATATCCGATAATAATCGATACTTGCGCTTTCATATTGTTACAATGGTATTTTCTGATTGGTGGAACACCTGAACTTTAATGAGGTCCATTAAAGAGCTGCTACCAAGTGTATAATTACTACATTTCGGCATGGTCGAACATAATAACACTTTAGCTCATGCTGCAGCACTACACAAAAGGAAACGGGCCTCCCGCGGATTTTTCGCTGAAACAGACCATGTGTCACAATAGAAGAGGCCTCAATCTCGATGGTCGATTAAAAATTCTGGCTTTGCTCAAGTTGGCACTTGTCCTGTTGTTTCGTCGCATGCTTCAATTTCACTTTACATATATTACCCTACTCCTGAAGACGTCTTTTCAGCATTGAGATGGATTAAATCCAAATCAACTAGTGTAGATAGCATTAGCATTATTCTAGTAAACAAAATTTTGCGTATAATGTTACCTATGCTGACACATATTTTTAATACCTCTGTTACGACTGCAACATTCCCCAATACTTGAAAAAAACTCTATTTACATCCCCT
This sequence comes from Periplaneta americana, assembly GCF_040183065.1. NCBI lineage: Eukaryota > Metazoa > Arthropoda > Insecta > Blattodea > Blattidae > Periplaneta > Periplaneta americana. The sequence continues at coordinate 126,877,309 of NC_091129.1, forward strand.
TCCTAAAGTCAAAACCCCAACAGTACCTCGTGATTACCGTCTTATCAGTATTTTACCTGCCCTATCGAAGGCACTGGAACGAATCATTCACAAGCACTTTCTGATTGTCTGAACGAGCACAATCTTTTGGGTCCTTATCAATCTGGCTTCCGTTCAGAACATCGTACTGCTACTGACATTGTCGAAGTAACTGAAAACATTCGTGAAGCAATGGACAATAGTAAGGTAACTGTCATGACACGTCTAGACTTTATGAATGTATTTGTTCCGTGAACATAGACTTGCTCGTCTTGCAAACTCAGAGCCCTACACCTTTCTGACAATGCGATTAACTGGTTCTTCTCCTATCTTTATGACCACCAGCAGTGTGTAATTTTTAATAACCAGTATTCAACATCACATGCTGTAAAGACGGGGATCCATGTTAGGGTCTCTTCTATTTGCAGTCTACATAAATGACATACCTCAGACTCTGAAACGTAGTAAATACATACTCTGTGCTGATGAAGCTGTTATAAGTGCACATATGCGACCTTAAACTCTAAATGACACAACAGACAAATTGAACAGTAACTTAAACCCAATATCAGCATGCTCTACAAAATTCGACTTAACTTTAAATCAAAATAAGTTGCAGGAAATTCTAATCCGGCAACAACGGCTTTTATGCACTTTAAATTCTGTTATTATAAATCCTGTAAAATTAAATGAATCTATAATCTCGTTCAGTCCCTCTGTTAAATATCTAGGTGTGTACATGGTTAAGAATCTCAAGTCCTTAAAAGTGACATTAATTATTGTCAATCTTTCTTAAACAGTGTCAGCTTTCGTATTCCTATGAAGGACATGAGACATCACAAACTCTTCTATATTTGAAATTCTAAATCTTTCTCTCTGTTCTCCAGATGTATTAAAAATGCTAACTTACATGTAGGCGATTTCGATCCATTCAATGTATAGAAGTATTAGAACATGGCAATGTCTTTGCTTAATATTATTTGCATAATCTTTCTACACAAATTGGTAATACTTTCTGTAAGAATTAACTCCTTTCCTAACATAATATTATAATAGTATTAATTCTTGTAAATTATTATTTTAATCTTTGTTTTTCATTTTTTGTTATTATCTTAATTATTTAATTTGTACCGTAGTTCATTTTATTATCACTGTGCTGGACTTTTATTGGCCAATGACTGTTGTCCAGCACATAAATATCAATAAATAAATTAGTATTATTATTTTAATTACACGTAATTTAGTTCCTCAGTAAAAAGAAAACATTGGAATATCTTTACACAGGATTTAATGTCATTTGAAAAAATTCATTTAGATTTTATATGCTTTAGTTTACATATTACAAAAAGGATTTAGTAAATCTTGCCTTGATACTTGAAAGAATAAATTGTAAATTTATTTTTGTACATTGGTATTTGTTGCAGAACCTTGTCCATCTCGTCTATTCCAAGGTCATGTAAAGGAAGTAATGATGTCTGACGAAGCTTTAACGACAGCATTCCTCAACTCTTTGTTGAATCAGCTGAACTGGGCATTTTCAGAGTTCATAGGCATGTTGCAAGAGGTAAAATATATTTTTTTAGTAGTCACCTTATTAAGTGGCCATCATTCTCTAGAATGAACTGTTATTACGATAAGAGAGTTAGAATCAGAAAAAAAATTGGGATTACTGAATAAAAGATGATGGGAACAATTCTGAGGAATTGAATTAAATCGATTGCACCATCACTTTATACAGTTGATTAATGTTCACTTTATTGAGGTTTTATACACTTGAGATTTAAATATTTTGAAAGTCATCAGTAAACTCGATTACGTATTTTAGATTCTATATTTGAAGGCTGGTATGCATGAAAATAATTGGAGAACGATTCGTAATGCTGCTATAAATATTAATTTTATTTACACATATTCGTTTGTGCATTTATTTATTCTTTATTGTAGATTCAAAATGTATCAAGCCGTCCGGAGCTGGTTTTCATCGAATCAAGACAGTTAAAAATTTGTGCTACATGCTTTGACCTTGCATTAGCATTATTACGGGTACTAGAAATGGTTGCAAGTATTGCACCAGAAATCTTCACCGACTCATCAAGAGGTTCCTCAGAACTACTGTTAGCTCGACTTTGTCAGGTATGCGTGAAATCTGTGTAGAAAGTCTACATTCAATTGCTCTATGAAAAGAGAAGATTTCAAATAAAGATGATACTAATATTAAGTGTAATGTATCTCTCAGGAACAAATGTAAGTATGTTGCAAACTGTTATACAGGGTAGCAGGATGTCCATAGCTTACCTTTATGTTCCTGGAATTATTTTGAGTGAAAAAGTTCTAATCAACATGGGTCCGAATTGCAATGGTTTCTACAGAAAACACAATTCCAAATTAATAATTTTATTACTTGTGATTGACTTGGCAATTTTGTTTTGAGGAATACACATTCTGATTTTTCATATTTGAGGTTCGAAATGACCAACAAGGTTGTCGAGCCATCTTTGAGCTCTGTCTATAAGAGAGTTTATCGCTCTCATTACAACACCGCCATCATTTCTTGAGTCTTCGTCACACTCCATTATTAGTAAAAGGTAAAGGTATCCCCGTAACATGCCATGAAGGCACTTGGGGGGCATGGAGGTAGAACCCCATGCTTTCCATGACCTCGGCACTAGAATGAGGTGGTGTGGTCGGCACCACGCTCTGACCACCTTTTACCCCCGGGAAAGACCCGGTACTCAATTTTATAGGAGGCTGAGCGAACCTCGGGGCCGTTCTGAAAGTTTGGCAACGAGAAAAAATCCTGTCACCACTTGGGATCGAACCCCGGACCTTTCAGTCCGTAGCCAGCTGCTCTACCAACTGAGCTACCCGGCCGCCCCTCTATTATTAGTATCATCTTTATTTGAAATCTTCTCTTTTCTTAAAATTATTAACTTCATTACACTATTGTTTAACAGATATCAATAACTGAAGGATGCAACTCAGAATTTACAGTAATAGAAGAATACTGCCATTTTTATAGTATTCTTTCATAATTTTCTCTCTGTTTTAAACACCATCTTACATATAGGTATTTCTCTTACATTCAAGAGAGTTTGTTTTAAACGTAACTTTTATGCATTGATGACACAGAAAGATATTTAATCACAGCTTTTTCTATTCATAACTATACTTAAGCGAAAATTAAGGAGTATATTATTGTAAAACTATAATTATTTGGAATTGGACTGAAGTTCACGTGAAGTATTTTACTCAAATCATTCCATCCGTAAGCTCTGTAAGTGCCAGTATAATTTCATGAATCGTTCTGGTATTGAATTTAATGTTGCCAAATAATTTGTAATAATGAAAAACCGTAGCAGTATTGATTAAATGGAAAGAATAAGTAGCCAGTAAGAACTAATATATATGTAGTTACAGTAGGTAACTCTTCATAATCATAAAGTTGCATAAAATGAAAGAAATGCCTAAATACTTTGCACGAATATATTTCACTGCAAGAATAACTTCAAAGTTGTGTTCTGCTTACAGCTGCTGTGTCAGGTGCTGAATCGTGTAAGCTCACAAGCTGGCTGCTTCCAGCATGTTGTGGTGCTAAATATTTCTGATTTGGAGACAGTAGACCATTTCCCAATTCTGGCTGCTGTTGTTGGCATTTTACTAGCTCTTCTGAATAATGAAATTGAAACATATGATGGTTAGTTGGTAAATAAACAGAATTTGCTTTCTTACTTATACTGTAGAGCAGTGGTGAGCATCTCGTGCCCTTTGTGCAAGAGCACTCTTCATTGCAGTATGCAAGAGCAGATCACCACACTCTAATAGTTAATATCAGCTTAGACCGCTAACCGTGTGTTTGTTGTTTGCCACACTAATTGGGATAGGTCAGTATATTTATATCTCTTCTCCCGTATGTTGCTGCAACAAAGACGAAACCCAAGTTGCGTGTTAAAAAATATTTTGACTATATGAGTGCAAGTGATAACGTACAGAGCTCTTTGTCTGTATTGTCCACATAATTACACACACGGCTTGCTTGAAATGCCAGTGTTGCTCTTTTTTATGTGTGAGTGCACACACTGCTTCATAAGAGCGGGTTAGTTAGTCACCACTGCTGTACAGTGATTTCTGATATGATTGTATGGAAAAATATTTATTTATGCTAAATATTCGAAACTCTGGCAGTTATACTTCATGCAAAAAAATCAAATACAGTTATGGATAAGAACCACTTGGTTCATTATGATGCATTAAGGGGACATGCTACTGAGTTTTCGTCAATTTTGGTCAATGTTAAAAGTTTATTTTTTTTTACTGATGAACTGTATTGACTAGGAACACACCCATGCACCATTTCATTGTAGGTAGTCTTAGCGTCATGTTAAAAGTTTAAGAAACAAATTATGTTTATATGAGACCCAGATATTTGTTTACTAAAATTATAAACACTTTTTTATATTTTATTTTTTTTCCGAGTACATTTTTCAACATAAAATTTTGAAAATAATTGTGCATCAACATCTATTCGATTTTAAAATTTCAAAAACTTAAATCAAAATTGTGGAGATTAGAAATCTCAGTAGCGTGTCCTCTTAAACGGGATGGAAAGGACTTTTTATCCGTTTATAGAATAACATAATTCCACTTGCTTGTTACCATTGGGAGTTAGGTAGAAATTACATGTTGTAACACATCGCTTTTCCGGAGGAACAACATACAATGTTTTTCAGTAGAAACAAAAACAGAATCTTATTTATTACTCGACCAAGGCGAGTAGAGCCACGGGTGTAATGTGAACTATTGCGATGCGGTATTATGAATGCAGGAGCAGTAGCGCCATGGCTACGGCCTGCAGGACTCCACTGGCCTCAGTCGAGTAATACATGTAAATACATATATAAATAAATAATAAATATTGGAAAAAAATATTATGACAATCGAAATGAAGCAAAATATTATAATTTTTTGTTACTTTTAAGTAGTACTAATTGGAAAGGAGTGTTTTTAATATTCACCCAATGTACATGGTTGTGTTTTGCTTCTGTGAACCTTACCAAAGGATTGAGACAAAATTCCATATCTTTGTTAGAAATTATATTTGCATGTATTAAAATCATCAGTGGCATCATTTAAAACATTTTTGTGAATTTTATGATCGACTTGTAACACATTTTCCCTCTTTATGTTTGTAATGTAAATAAATTTCTTTGTTATTCTAGTAGGATTCTTATACATTGTAGGAATGTATCTGTTTTAATTATCTCAGATCACTGTATGTTATTTCTATTAATTTTTGTTTCAGCGAAAGCCAGTAAAGTGCCAAAGGTTACTAAAGCTCTTCTCACCGAGCCAAGTTTCCAGTTGGAATCATTAAATTTCGTCCTTGGCGATTTACAGAAAGGATCTAAACTTAAAGAAACGAAAACATTTTCCTTCTATAATTGTAAGTATTGCAAAAGGAGTACTGCCTTAGTGATTTAAAGTTTCAGGTGTCAGTGTACCAATTTAAAATGTTGTAGTAACAATTTTCATATTCATTAAATTTAAAATTCCACTGGCGTAGCTCGGTCAGCTAAGGTGCTTGCTTGCCGATCTGGAGTTGCGCTCAGGTACAGGTTCGATTCCCGCTTGAGCTGATTACCTGGTTGAGCTTTTTCCGAGGTTTTCTCCATGCCGATGGCTACCCCCAAATAATTCGAAGAGAGATTCTTCGTGTTAAAAAAAGAAAGAATTAATTTCTTTGAAAGATGAACTATGACATAAATCAAAATTGATTATTCCAAATCCATAGAGATGGCCAGCTACCGCAATGAATATGTTTGTTATGCAGCTCACAACCCCTTTCGTTTCTTTCCTCCTGATTTGGGATAGGTGAAACACATGATGCTACAATGACTATACTTCTTTGTTTATGGTTCATATTTTTTTCAGAAATCTGTGCTTCATTGGCTGACCATGATAATATCTTTGAAAAATATTGGAGTGCAAGAGGTCAAATGACTTTATTGTCAAACGTCTGGTATTAGAAAATAACATTTTTTCAGATGATTTCAAATTTTTCGACTGTTGTAATCAAACAGTAATGGTCATAAGTATTACCAAATGGAAATATAATACAGAATTAGCAGTTCAAATTAACAGTGTATTTGACTGTACTTTTACCTAATATTAGTTAACAGATTATTATTAATGTTCAACATTTTTCATAAACAATTTCATTTGTTTCGAAATTTAAAAGTAACCGCTATCAGCATTCAGTTTCAGTGATTGTTTTTTCATGGATATGAGCTTAGCGATTGCGATGTAACCACTATTGATAATGGATAAATTCTTAATAAAGAAAACTGTCCAAAATAAAACTGCAATGAATGGAAACAGAATGATAAATTGGGTTCATTATCGCTGCAGTTAAAGTTTTCTTAGACTTTTGTATAGAGTTCTGCTCCCCTCTCCCCCCAATATTTCAAAGAAGTGGGTGTCTATTTGGAGGAAGTATTGTTTTAGAATTGCAATTTTGTAGTTGTTATACATGCATGTATATGTATTGTTGGTATTCCCAGTTTGCATTCGTGAGGACCTTCCTTTGTAAACTGTCTTTTGGCTGTTTCTTCTGATATCCAGCTTATAATTTTATGCGACTATCTGTTTGGTACCATTCGTGATTGTGCCACATTAACTAGTTATTTATATCGTTGACCTGTGTTAACATGGCCACTCTATCGTATTTCATCTTTTGATTTCTATATACTCATGAACATGAAGTTTATCACTAGGGCGCATATTTATGATAAATTTGAATAAGGTCTCTTATCTATTATATATAAACATATTGATTCTGTGATAACGCCATAAATTTTCTTATTTGTTTAGTAATTTTACAAGACTCGGTAACTCATTGTGTAGCATAGCATGTCTTCCTTTTTTACTCTGGTTGGTTCCTTACTTGATTGTTTCTGATGCCAAGCACTTGACTTAGTGATATACATTTTCTACTTGTACACCTGGTATATATACAGTATTTTGATGGGATTGTTGCATATAAAAGGCATGTTTTAGTGAAATTATGAGTTCACATTCCCACTCTCGTCTGTCAGAGATCCTCAAATTTAATATGGTGAAATGAGTGCAATGATTGGCCTGGATATAGAATTTTGTCTTTATTCATCTCTCTTCATGAATAAAGGGATCTTACGGGGACAATGGCTTAATTTTCTCATCTGATGAAATACAGTAATAACTGGTGTATAGGGAATATGCTATTAAGATGACTAAAAAATCTTGCTATTATTGATACTAATTCCTCTTTGGAACTGTAGTCTTATATTGACAGAATGCATATGTTCATATATCACTGTATTTATTTACGTTGTTAGCAAAGTAATTAACTTTATCTCTTTGGTTGCAAAATAAGTGTTTGCAATGTAGAAGAACACTTTATTTTAAGTATTTTATTGCCTCATGTTTTCAGATTCGGATGATGTGAGTGCAGCAGAAATTGAGGAGGTAAAGAAAATGATTCAACTGCTGAGCTTTTACCAGGGAAGACAATCAGAAGTTAAGATTTTGTCAGAAGATGAACTATGTACTATTTGCTATGCATATCCTATCTCAGCTACGTTCCAACCATGTAGCCATCAATCTTGCAGGTAAGTAATGTATTTTTTTTAGTTAGTACGAATTGTGATACAAAGAATAGTCATAAACAGTATGTGTGAAAATCTTAATTTACAAATTTTTTATCTTAACACCGTCTGTATTATATTAATCCTTTTGAGTTTTGGTTAGGTTACTGTTTTGTAAGAATTTTTTTTTTTTGTATATAAAATATGATTAATTTAAAACAAAGCCAAGGTATTTCAGGTCCATGTGATGACATTTAGTGATATTGATTCCAGAACCTGTATTGCACATCACCTGATGAATTCAAGAGACTGTTTTTTCTGCAAGGCACCAATTCAATTCGTAGTGGATCTGGATAATAAAGTGCTTCATGACTTAACAAAACTTGATAATCCAGCTAGTTAAAAGTTTTGTGAGATCACTTTGAAAGATATTGCACAGTTCGGCTTTCAGTGAATGATATATCATAAACATAATATATACATATTTTGTCACAAAGAATTAAGTTATTTTAAGCATAAGTTGCAGTTAAGTATGTTCCTTTAAATTAATTCTGAAACAAAGTAGATATTTTCTATTATTTTGATGTTATAATGTTAACTTCAGAATTATTAAATAACTTACATATTTTATTGGTTGCTAGAAAATGGTAAAATAATATAATTTTTTTTAACATAAATAAATAATCAGATTCATTCAATATTGTTGTATCTTTGGTATTGCCTAAGGAGGCCTTGGAAGTAAAATATACGCATCTGTATTTTATAGATGGCTCTGTCAGCATATCATAAATAGAGTTTCTCGATAATAATTTAATATAAGAGTTGAGACCACTGCCTGCAGCTATAGACATAAGTTGAGACACAGAATCCAAGGTCCAAACATCACCTATCTTGTTGCGTATTCCAGTAATCACGACTTTTATTTTATTATATACTAGTTAACAGGTTTTTTCTTATTGGACAGTGATAAATTGGTAGTAATAATGTATGTATTATGTATAATAAATTATATTATAAAATAATATAATTTATTATAAAATTATTTATCAAATTTATTATCTGTTTCCAATATATAGGCCTATGGTTTTGCTTCTCATAGGAATTTTTTTTTTCTATGTTCAGTCCACCGCCTGCGTGAACACATCTGATGGCTGCTTATACTGCCTTCTCATAAACCATTCTAACAATGCTTTTGCTGAAATGGTAGAGGCAACACCAATTATTTTACTATATTCATCCGTATGTCTGCTTCAAACTATGAAAAAAAAAAATCTATTTATTTTGTGCCAGTGTGACATTTTGAAGTGTGTTAGAAATAATAACCATCAGAAATTTGTGTCAGAAACTCTTGTGGATAAATTCGTAAAACTTATACTTAATAATGTAGGGAAGTTCCACACAGAAAACGTTTTCTTGTTTTTTGAAGAGCAAAGAATATATGGCTTAACAAAGAGGAAGAAGAAGCTATTAGAGTCGCAAAACAAAGTAATATTTTAAAGTTAGGCACTCACTTGCCAGAAAAAATCCGTTCGGTGCATTTGGATTTTTATTATAGTATCTTCCACTTGTCCGCATTTTCGAATGAATCATCAAATAGGCCTACTGTTGTAATTTACCGCTAGAATGCATTATTTCATTCTAGTGTTCTGAACTGAACCTGGAAACAAAACGAATAGCTCTGTAACTTAAACTGTGAAGAACATACCTGCTTAATTTAGTATTTTCCCAATCTCATCCTATATATTCTTTCTCCATATTACATTGCTTTAATTCTAATTTCATAAATTGTAAAGCTCTTGTTGGACTTAATAAAATAAGCTTTGCGTCATCCAGATACCGTAAATATTACCGTGATTGGAGGCCTTGAATCGATATATTTGCCAAGACATTCATTATTTGGATCTTGGACCATACGGAAATCTGTTTAGAATTTTCTGGACGGAATGCAGTCATGCTGACAGAGGCGATATGGCCAAGTGTGCGATGCTACATTTAAAATAATACAAAGAATAAAAATCTGAATGCACCAATTCAATCCGTTCTGGTAAGTGAGGGCCTACCTTAACACATACTACAAACATATCCACAAGCAACTTCACTGGCTGGTAGGACCTGCCATCTATACTAAAAGCCAGGTTATGAACCGACTAAACAGGAAGTAGTTGGCAGGGCGAGAGGATAGTGCGGGTTAGAGGGGTAGCCTGTGCAGTGATGACACGTTGAGTGTGGGAGGGGTTGGAGGGGAAAAGGAGAACGGAGCTTTTCATTGGACCTCGCGTGAAAATGTCGTCTGCTAACGAAAATCTGGCAACGGAATCACGGAGACAGTGTAGCCAAACTTCCCAGTACATTTGCAGTACCACGTGCATTACAAGTCACATTTTGTACCAGCGTCATTAGCTCATGCTTTCTTAAAAACAATCATTTTAATTACTAATATTGTTGATAGTGTTATCGAGAACTATATACAGTAGTTATTTTAAACATATCGGTGGCAAACGCTGAATACGCTTTGAATCTCGCGTCACTATGTGGCAACAGAGCTCAGAAAGAGAGCAACAGAACGTTGCTTCCGGTTTAGTCGGTTCATAACCTGGCTTTTAGTATAGCGACAATTTTTTCCTATTCATGTTACATGTTTGACCATTGAATGAGCAGGCAGAATAAGCACCCATCAGATGCGTTCGAGCAGGCGGTGTTTCAGTCCTGTCACTCATTACATATTTTAATTATTGTTGATTTAATCAACGTCGCAACTCTCATTATAAAGGAACATAACAGATAATGAGGGTTTTATTTTTGAGTACATATGTGTACCTAGATTTATTAATTGTATCTTAATGGAAGTCCAACCAATCAGAAGGAGTATGCTCATTATCTCAACTCTCACAATTAATTATTATCGAGGGACCCTAATCATAATTAATATACACTGAAGCTTGGATTTTATTTTCAGAAGTAGTTGTATAAGAGTGTAATTTGTGGTTGTGTGTACGAATCTCCATAAAGTGTGTATTTACCATCATTGATATACTAAATTTGGAGCATTTAAGCAATATAAAACTATACATTGGCCATGTATGTTAAGGGGTGTGATGTACATAGATTGTAGAATTTGTGTGATTTTTGCTGATATAATTACAGTGAAGAAGCCTGAGTCAGTGGTTAAAATACCTTGAGAGCTATTTTGCTTTTGGCAAAGTATAGTATATACGAAGTAATTATTTTTTCAAGTAATTTTGCTAGTTCACACTTGTTCCTACTTCCTTATCCACCACAACACGTAACTTATGTTACATACATTTTTAAGAAACAAACCAAACGTCATACAGAGTATTACATTAACTACCTTTTAGGGGCATTTGAAAGGTTTTTACCTGCTTGAAGTGTGCTGATATTTATGCCTGTATATAGCAAATACAGTCTGTCTTTTACAAGCTGTTTTGAAATGAAATGTATTAGTACCCATATGTATTTCCTAAGCAGATATTTGCATCTTTGAGAACTGCATTAATCAAGGGTTGTATTATATCAGTATGTAAGATTGTCTTTTCTTTGTCGAAAGAGTTTGAGTGACAATTCGTACAATAATTTTATTTTGTGTGATGTATTTTTTTAAGGACTTTTTTTGTGAAATGAAATCTTATTTGATGAAGATTTCCCTCCTACCACTCGAGTGCACTATTTTAAGAACTTTATTTATAGGTTACTGTTTTTTTTTTTTGTTGTTGTTGTTGAGATTAACTAAAACTTTTTACAAATCTATGTAATATATTTCTGTGCCTCTTGCTTGTAATTTTATTTGCAGTTCTATGTCTACTTAAGTTTAAGTACTGATAACAATTAAGGTAACTAGCACATAACCCTCTTGCTGTAAGGAAAGCAATTGCAATCATAAATTACAAGCATGATGCCCTAATTTCGTTTTTAAATAAATGGATCAAGAATTTGCACATATTATGTTCTCATTATATAATAGAATTCATTCACGAATGAAACGTTATACATCCATTTTGAATCTTGCGTACACTACTTTTAACACTTGAATGTAAGTAATTAATTAACTAGCGGACTTACTCGTGTTAATTATGTAAGTTTGTGCGGCTTACAGCTGTTTCGGTGCTTCATCGCACCATCCTCAGAGCCTACTAGATCTCGCGTCATCTCGAACTTCTCTGCCTGTTATGTGGGTGCGTTTGATTGTTGAAAGGTGTTGAAATGTTATATTTCTGAATACTGCAGTGTGGTTCAACTATGGCAGTTTTTGTTGGGTCCATAAGCAGAGCATAGTTTTTCTGCTACTATCTTGCCAGCAGAAGTTATAAGGCCATACTGAAGTAACAAGTGAAAAAAAAAAAAAAAAAAAGAAAACTGCAAGAAATAAACAAGACTTACTCATCATTATTTTTATGTTGAAAATATTCCCTTCCTCGTCTATACATAGTTGACAACGATTCAGATAACTTTACTATATACTTTCATACTCTGTCAGTGATATGTCCTTCATTGTTAATGTTATTCCTAGTTTGAAATCCATTATGGCTCGAGGATTTTTTATGCTATTTTTGTGTCAAGTTTATCCCCAAGTAAATATCTATCACATATGCTTGAATCTCGGAAACAGGGTGATCATAATCGTTGGCTGATTATTCTGTCATAAAAATTTTGCGAAGGATTTCCATCAAAAGATGAGAAATGTAAGCCATTGCAGAGCCTTGTAGGAAGCAACTGTGCTTTTTCCATTGAAGCAGGATCGTCAAATATATTAAGTATTCAGTGTCATAAAATATCAGACCAACTGTCTTGTAGACTCTGATAGCACATCAAATCTCTCATTTTTTTCTTCATGCAAAGTCGCGAAATTTGAGAGTGGACTTTATCAGTGAAATGTAACTAGTCTTCGACACCAATTAAACAATATTGGACCAAACATGCTATCAAAGAGAGACTGAAGTATCATCCATCAGCAGAAACTAAGTCCTTTCTCGTAATGGAAAGGCTACTATGTGTATACTACAGAGATTTTGTGTGGGTAAAATTTTAAGCTTTTAAATCCTCTTGAAAATATGTTCGTGAAATATCGCACTCCTGACCTAAACAGAAACTGAAATCATTGCGGAATACTTAGAAAATAATTTCGAAAATCTTTTGCACACCCAGATTATAATATTGTAAATCAAGAGACAGCCAGACAAGTTAAAACAATCTTAAACAAGCCACATAACAGTACAATTCAGAATACTACTCCCTCTGAAGTGGAATCAATAACAAATCGTTAAAATCTTTCAGTACTCCAGGCCCTGATAAAATAAACAACTTAGCCTCTGAAGAATCTTCTTCAAAAGGCGATATGTCATATCATTAAACTATTTAACATAGCAATGAGTCTGGAATATTTCCCACAGTATGGAAACATGCTTATATCATAACTATTCTTAAACCAAATAAACCACCTAATTTTCCTCAAAACAAACGTCCTATCAGCCTAATAGATACACACGGAAAAAATATAAGAGAAAATTTATCCTTAAACGACTTAGTCCATTCACAGAGAAGATTTTACCTCCTTGGCAAACAGTATTCCAGAAAGGAAGATCTTTAAATCACTGTAACTTATACTTTCTTTAGATGAAGACGTAATGAAGGGATTTAACTCATTATACACAGCCGCCATATTTATGGATGTCAAGGTAGCTTTTGACTGTGTCTGGCACTGTGGTCTTTTGTATAAAATTAATTAATATCTGCCTCTTTCTTGAAATTAATAGCCAGTTATCTACATAATGAGATATTCCAAGCAAAAATCAATGGTTCAACTCATCATACAGCTGCTGGTGTTCCTTAAAGATCAGTTTTATGCCCTGTTCTATACTATTTATATATGGCAATCCCATTTCAAGTTAATAATTCTTATTATGCTGATTATACTACTATTTATCACACAAGCTATTGCCCTACAAATGCTGTAACAACACTTCAAAGTCACATTAACTCTATATTGGAATGTTGTAAAATATGGCGTGTTTCAATTAATTCAGAAAAATGTCAAACAGTATTATCCACCAAATGTAGATGTGTAACATATAATTTATTACTCATAAACTGTTAAGTTATTTGAATAAATAACTTGTTGATTATATAAGTGTTAAAAAAGTGTATTCAAGAATGAAGAACGATAATTTATCAGTCAACAGCCAAGAAATTCCTTTTAATGATAATGTAAAATACCTAGGAGTATATGCAGATAAGAGTCTACTGTTTCATAAACTTATTGAAATCACCAAATCTAAAGGAAATGGAAGGATATCACATCTATTTTCCCTTTTGAAGTCTCCAGTGCTTAGTCCAAAAAAGGAAGTGTGTACTGTATAAAATGTTAATACTACCTATATTTGCATATGCAGCACAAGTCTAGTGTCACATACCCAAAAGTGTTCTTAAACCACTACAAACTGTTCAGAATAGAGCTCTAAATATAATTCACTCATCTCACTCGTACACTAGAATTTTACAGATGATGACTACCAGACTTTTTATAACAATTGTCATGATACTTCTTCAATAAAGAGATGCCTATAAAAAACGTATATTACAACTCATTAGATCCTTATTTACTTCGGTTTTTCAATTTAGTTGTAGTTGTGTTTTACCATCTACGAGTATTTTTATATATAAGTGCCTAATCTGTTATAATTGACCAATGTTAATTAAATTTGAAATCTGTGCACCTACTCAGATCATGATACAAGGATACAGAGGAATGGAAAAAACATTTATTGGTAATAGACTATGACTAAGCCATACTACAGTCTACTATATACAGTCACGAAGCTTGAGTTTTGAGGGTGCTAGAAACAATAGACTGTGACGGTACTATTTTGCATTGCCCGTAATGAGGCAATATTAGTGATCCTAGTGGTGAGCAACTATCTAATGTTTGCATATTTACTACGTATTGAGCTTCGCGACTATATATACTAGACTGTGGTCATACTTTGCTAATTCTTGTTTTCTTTGATGTAAGGGAGGTTATTCCTTTAATCTGTGCAAGTTTCATTTCCAAATGCACCAAATCAAGTTCTATAATTGGTGCGTTTCGGAAATAATTTTGTTAGGAGATTAAAGCTGTTTTTACTCCTATGCCACTTGCATTAACGTTGGGTGTTTTAACGGATGCCACATAACCCTGGTTAGCAATTTTACAGTGCATCGACCTCAGTTGGCACATAAACAGGAGGTTAACCGTAGTATAGACCATTCATTATCTCGAGAAATCTACCTCTATCAAGAGAAGAAGAAATTGGACTGAGAAGTTTCCCTTCTTTGCTATGCTTCCTCTTGCAACTAGATAGTTCACTTATTCCCAGCATAAAGTCTGGTTCCCATTGTGGGTTTTTCTGTGATTGATTGATGCTGGAAGCAGTTCTGCATGCTAGCTGCTTTGCTAACTACCATGCTGGATTTTGAGATTAGATTTCTTATTTTTCGTTTGGCTTGTATGCTGGAACCAGTACGTTGTTTTCCAACTAATCTTTTTTTTTAATGTACCGGTATTCTTTAGTTTCTAAGAATAGTAATTAAATATAGGACTTTAGCTGTTTTAACTTCTGGTTTAATTAGTTTATTAGAATAGTTGTTATTGTTAATGCAGGACTTCAGTTGTTTTCCACTCATGGTATAGTTTCTTCGTCATGAGTGTTGGCAATATATGATTTTACTTATTTGAATTGTGAAAAGAGCCAGCTGTGTATGAATCAGGTATGAATAGTAACCTACACTGTAACAAAAACAGGAGCCAGCACCATATCCATCACAGCACCAAGCTTGTTGGTTAGCTCTGATCACATGCATCTTAATTGAACGTTCGTTTTCAACTTTATTCTTTCATTATTCTCCCCAGATTGCATTCGTACAGATCTTTCATTATATCTCTGCCTCTGTGCGACGTCACGTTTGCAGAAGGGAGGAGGAGAGATAAGTTTGCAATGCTTTTTAATGTTCTGTGACACTCACGAGTAAGATAAACCATTTGAAATTTACCAATCTCTCAGTAGTGGCTCTGTTAGGAGGGTCTCACTACAGGAAGAACCTTGCTGTGAAATCAATCCGCGCATGCGCGGACTTTTCATGCGGTGTTAGCGTGATCCTTCTCTGGATTTATTTTCGCGTGCACATTTTAGATCAAATCAAGAAATTAACCTTTGTACTCCGGTTACATATCTTGCATATACGAAGGTTAGGTTTGGTTAGTTTAGGTTTTTATTAAAGTCCGCGCATGCGCAGTTTGATCTCAGCCAAAGTCTTCCTGTCGTGAGAGGCATGTGTTCACTGTACAGGGTTGTACGGGTGAATTGGTTTTTATATTGCAGATAGGCCTATATCACAGACTAGTATATACCTGTACAGTCACGAAGCTCAATACATAGTAAATATGCATCCGTAGGTAGTTGCTTACCACTAGGATCGCTAATATCGCCTCATTACAGACAATGCGCCTCTTGCTATTCTGTTTACTTCATATTACTCAGTGTTGCCACTTTAGTGATTATATCGCTAAATCTAGTGATTTTTAACTTTTTCGGCGACAATTTCTTGTATCTTTTCTATTGCTTAAATAGAGATTTTGAAAGCTTTTTCAATACCTTCTAGCACCAAAAATAATCTAATGCTAAGAAATCTAGCGACTTTTCCACTACTGTTTGGCGATTTTCCGGGCCTTCAGTTGGCAACAGTGATCTTACTCTACGCTCGTGAAGTGCGGAGCAGGCATGGTTCTGTGTAGGGTGTATAATAAATTTGCTGGCGTGACATGTCTGTAATGGAGTTGGAATGGTTTTGTGTAACATGTAATCGTATTGTTCATTGATTTAATTGTATTTAAAATGTTGAATAAACTACCATCATATTTTTTTGTGCTGGTGATTTGAGAAATCTTCATGATGAGTGTCTTTCTGAACTCTCTTAGGAACCGCAATTCTTTTCTGGAATTGCTGAAAAAAATACCAAGCTATGCATCTCTACCGTGTTCAAAATACGAGTACACATTAAGAACGTTGAGGAAATGTTCAATCGTGAGAGCATACTCTACAGATAATAACATTAATTTTGAAAGTCTAGCGGTTCAGAAATACCTAGAAAAAATACTAAAAGAATATGAGACACTCAAAACAGAAAGTTATATCGAAAGTGAAAAAAAGGAGAGACTGCTTGAAATACAACCAGTAATTGATATAGTTGAAGAAAGGAAGACAATTACAGAAAGCTTAGAGTCGTTAAAAGAATTGATTGCAGGTCAGAACACAAACAGTCACGTACATTTTCATACAGAATTTGATTCAATAACATGCAAGTTGGGTTAGGGACCAGTTTCATGCGTATAAAACTAAGGGTGTGAAACTACGCTCTCAGCGGAGTTGCTGTAATATGATCCACTTTAAAAATTAAAGGGTTGCACTGCTGTTCATTCAAGATCATCAACATCCATCTGAGGCTTCATGATTCAGATATTTTGTATTAGATAATTGTGAGTGATAATATCTTAAAGTAGGCAGGAGCCTTATAAACATTGATTTTAATATAAGTAGGCCTAATATTTTCATAAGCAGTTTTAAAGACATGCCAATGTTTTAAATGTTGAGCTCTACGTCTTACAAATGTTATTTTAACTTAACAGTAATGGTATAAGTACATGTATTAATGTCTCTTTAACTTTTTTCTTATATACTTTTTCCCAAAATGTTAATGAGTATAAAATACATTGCTTGTGAAAAAAATGGGGAATCATTTTAATATTTCAGATGATACCAAAGACAAGGCCTTTGAAAGGGCTGTAGAGGAAGAGAGACATTTATATCAACAAAGAATTAAAGAACTAGAATCAATGGTGAGTAAGTCTATGAATATGCCTAGGCCTAGTACCCATAATTGATTAGTTGGTTGATGGTGCCTAATTTGGGTACTGGTACAGTGAGATGTTTGGGTAGACCTATAATCTAAAATAAGCTACAATTGCTTTAATTTTTTGGTAATTCGGTAGAAAACGTTGGTCAGTATGACGGAGAACAGTGACAGGTTATGTTTGGTTTGTTGAGGTTTTTGGTGTACATTGCATAGGTACGTTTTTTGGTAGGCATACCAAAAGTCTAAACAACCAAGCCTAACCTGTCATTGATACGCGATAATGTCACTAATGTTCGTCATTGACCAAACTCTTTTTTTTTTTTTTGGGCATGTTATTCAATTTATATTTAATTTGAAAGAAACAGTTTTATATAAAATGTCTCTTGGTTTTTTTGACATGATTACTGCAAGTCTTTCTCTTCCTGAGATGGACTTTCTCATTGTGATATCTTGGAACTGCAAACTATCTTTTAATAGCTTGTACAGCACATGAAATGTTTCAATGTAATTTTTAGGATATTGGACCAATTCATCATACAAAACAGCATATGTACCAAGGTCCTGTTTTGTACAGATCAATAAATGATCCCATGGCATCCTTTTCCTTTTTTTCTTTGCTGTTTTTAGTTTTTTACTGATGTAAATCCCTAGACGAACATACTTCATTTTTTCATAAACTAATCACAGACTGACTAATCTGTGAGCTTCATAGAGAGAATTGTGGAAAAACGTGGCTTTGAAAGTGGTGGAGAACTGTGGTTCAGAGTGACAGCGTGAAGTGGACAAGAAGTGGACCATGTGAATAGAGGGTTTAAAGTAAAAAAATCAAGATGTTTACACAGTAATTTCGTTGTTCTATTTTATTCTTACTACTTTAGAAATTCTATTTTCAAATATTCTTAAGCTATATAGCCTAAGCTACTGCAAAAAATAAATATATTGGAGAAAAAGACTGATGTAATATTTAAAAACAAACCGTACCGTTCTGCAACGTGCTTTATTTTGTCTTTATGAAGTGAATATATGTATAGCCTACATTTTTTTTTTTTTTGTGTAGGTGATGGTGGCTCTTTTACCTAACGAAGCTGAAGATAAATGCAGTGATGTTATGTTAGAAGTGTCTGCAGGTGTTGGTGGGCAAGAAGCCATGCTTTTTGCAAGGGAATTATTTGATATGTATTGTAATTATATTAATCATAAAGACTGGGATATGCAAGTTGCTCAGTTGGAATTTTCAGATTTAGGTAAGTTGAAACTACAGTATACTTAAACATAAATTTTAAATACCTTAAGCCAAATTTTCACCATCATAATTTAAGTTTGCAACATTTAAGTATGTTATATGACCAATCCAATCAACCAAAACTTGAGGATAAGTGTTCTCATGATTAATTTGAAAGCCATTGCACGTGAATGGACTTTCCTGTGTGAAAATAATTTTGTGTTTTAAATTTGTACAAGGTCTCGTTGAATATAAAAAAAATGGCTGTTAATATTTAAGTTCGCAATTGATGTCGTGTGATGATATTTTCTGTCTGTGATTTTCAATTGATGGAATAACATAAGTTGTTGGAAGAGATAAGGCAGAGAGAGAGAGAGAGAGAGAGAGAGAGGAATAACGAGGGGAGGGTAAGGAAAAAAGAGAATAGGAGGGACAGAGAAGGGGGTGAAAGAAGACGAAGTAAGGGGAAAGGAGAGGAAGAGCGGGGATAGGTAATTTGAATCAAATGAAATAATTTTTGTGGCAATATAAAGAAATATTGTTACCATGGAATCGTCTAGAGTCGACCTGGGGGTCTAGATTCTACCACTGTGTACACTTTCTAATTTCACGTGTTTATTCCAATAGAATTGCCTACTAGCCGCCACTGCTTGCTTCCAGCTGACTGATAACACTTCCCCTTTCAATCTCGCAAGGTAGTGCCAAACGTATTTTGCGTCCTTGATTATGTAAAATTCATTGTTGCCAATAGCAAAAATAGTAACAAAAAAGTACTCTGTCTAACTTTTAAAAATTTAGTCTTGTTTCACTGTAATGCAATACAAAATAACTGTATTTCTGTAATCAGATTTTAAGCTTAACAACATATTACAACAAAAAATATTTTTCCATATTATTGAGAGATGTCAGAAGTTGAAGTTGTATTCCAGTACAGAATCGACCATGCAGGCCTGTGGAATTAATCCATTCCAGCCACAAAGAGTCCTTAATAAACTACCATAATCCGGTTTGACAGAGTCTCCAGAATCTCAGTCCACACCGGCACTGGTGGGAGAAGCGGTCATCAAAGTGCTCCAGGGCATGAGATATGAAAAATAATTAGCTGCCAAGAAAAGGAAAAGGAAAATTGAAATTGAACCAGGAAAAAATATTGTATCAGTAGGCCTACTGAAGGCGGAATATCTCAGTCAAATGAAGAAATCTCTCATCCTGTCTCAACTGAGAAGACCAGAAAAAGAGAAGCCAAGAAAACCACCAAGAAAAGAAAACAGAGAGGATACCAGGAGTCCAGTGATAGTGATGAAGACGGACGACATTCCACTAAAGATTCGTCAGATGAGTGGGTTGAAGTGGAAGATAACAATGATAATGACAATTTCGATGACCCTAAATCAGGGGATCAGCTTTTAGTGAATATCCCAACTAAAAAGACAATTAAATTTTATGTCGGTTGCATTGAAGAACTGGTTCCAGGAAAAGAACTTGAACTTCGTTTTGTTAGAAATTTGGGTGGATTCCAGTTCAAATATCCTGAGGTTGAGGATGTGAGTCTTATTGACTATGTTCAGGTAGAAAGAAAACTAAGTGCTTCTGTCCCTATGAAGGAAAAGGAATTCGTAAAATTTGGTGTTGATTTTCAGGGTTATGATATTAATTAGGAGATGGAAACCGTATTTTCTGTATTTTTCAGGACTATTTTATTAATTAGTACATTAACAATGTGATAATGTGTGTAGTTTGACGTAATTTTATGTCTGCTAATTAATTAAATATTTCCTATTAAATTTATGAGCCTTAACCTATTTAATGTATGCACATTAAAATAACTGTATTAAAGTTCGCATTTTTCTATCCCAAATAAATAGAAAATAAAAAACAGAAAAGTGAATAATAATGAAAGGATCCAAAAGGAGGTCGATATCGACCGGAATGAGAGCAAACGTTCATTTACATGTATTTTTAATATGGTGGTCGACTTAACACCAAGTACAGGGTTGAGTCGACCGGCGTTTAAAATTTGTTTTTGTCAGTGACCGTGGAAGTTCATAAAATGAAAATAACAGAAAACAATCCCTGAGTTGTGCGCTATAACATAACTTTTCAGTGAAATAGTAGATCGCATTGTCTGTGAAATAGCGTTAAAAATACGAAAAAAAGTGGTCGACTCTAGACGGTTTGACGGTACGTAATATATATAGATTGCATGGACTTCTGTTTCATGTTTTGGGGCCAGTTTTTTCTCAAATGTGCTCTGTGTATTTTTTAACAAATTGCCATATTTATTATTGAACTTCTTTGAAGAACAGATTTAATATTTAAGTTATTTTCTTTTTGTTTTCAGTTTTCACTTTCATAACTGAAACCAAGTCTTTAATTGGTTAATAGTAACATACTTACCTTTCGACATTTATTGAAGTATACTGTATACTTGTTGCTGTTATTTGCAAAATGTTTAAAACTCGCTGTAAGAGCAGCACAAATTGAGCTGGTGCCGAACATTGACCTTGGCCTTGAGCAGAATTTGTTTGCTTGGTTGGGGAACCTAGAACAGCAAGTGACTGGCACAAATCTGACTGGGACACTATAAAAATACACATGATAGCATTAACAGAGTACAATGGAAATGTAAAATATTCCAGCTAAATTGTAAATTCCCTATCTGAATGCATGTTGTTCATTTAATTTTTCATCAATACTTTTAATTAATTTATTAACTAGTATTCTTTCATACATTTTAAAACATGGACTAAGTAATATGATTGGCCTGTAATTGCAGCATTTCTTTTTGTCTCCTTTTTTAAAATCAGGCACCATAACCCCTTTTCTCAATCTTCTGAAATCTTACCTTCATCCCAAATTAACAATACAGACCTACCTCTTCATCACGAGAGAAACATTTCTCTTCTACTTTAATTTTGATAGTGAATATTGCTCCTATTTTATTTTCCTTATGCTATTTTAAAGCTTTGTTCATTGAAGGTTTGTTAATATCTCACTTTAACACGTTATAATATAAAATGAAATAATAGAAATCACCCTTTATCCGAACATTATCAATTCAGTCTTTGTAACTGTTCCTTGTAAGGATTTGGAGAAGGTAAAAATTAATAAAATGGCAAAGATACTCTGTGCTCTTAAATATGCAGAATGAAATAAAATATGAATTTATGACAAAAACCTCAAATTATGAAAAATTAACCTGGTTTTATTTGAACCTATAAGACATTATCGGCGAAGACATATCAAGTATTAAGATATATCCACAATAAATAAAAATATGCTTTTGCATAAACTTCCTGAGTCTACTGATGAATCGTATGTTTCTTTAACCAGGTGGTTTGCGCCATGCTAGTGTTCTTGTGTCTGGAGAAGATGCTTTCCAATATTTAAAATATGAAGCAGGAGTTCATAGGGTGCAAAGGGTACCAACGACAGAGAAATCAGGACGTATACATACTAGCACAGTTTCTGTTGCTGTCCTTCCACAACCAGATGAGGTATAGAGGTATTTTGATGCACACATTCAATATTCAACTTCTACACATGCTTCTAATATTGTTATCTAATATAATAAGCCTACTTGTTATTGGCTCTTATATATGAAGTCAAGCTGTCAAGAACAAAAATTTTATGTGGCTAATGCGTATATTTTTTGTACATTTATTTACTTATTTATTCATTCATTCATTTATTTACTTATTACTTATTTATTTATTTAGGAGTTAACAATGTCATTTTCCCTTTGGCCGCCCAGTATAAGCTGACAAAACCCTGTATATTTAAACATTTACATTGTATTTATATATATATATATATATATATATATATATATATATATATTTTTTTTTGTATAGTGCATGTAGGCCTTCCTGTAGAGCTGATATTGGATGTTTAACATGTCAGAATTCTAATTATCTAATTATGGTTTATTTATGCTCGCAACTGCAGAGGTTATATCAGCGTTGCCGGTGTGCCAGAATTTTGTCCTGCAGGAGTTCTTTTACATGCCAGTAAATCTACTGACATGAGTCTGTCGCATTTAAACACACTTAAATGCCATCGACCTGGGCCGGGATTGAACCCGCAACCTCGAGCATAGAAGGCCAGCGCTATATCGACTATGCTACCAAGGCTGATTGTCAAAATTCATTGGTACAAATTTTAGAACCTTGCCTTGAACCCATACTTCTAGAGTGTAGT
This sequence comes from Periplaneta americana, assembly GCF_040183065.1. Classification (NCBI taxonomy): domain Eukaryota; kingdom Metazoa; phylum Arthropoda; class Insecta; order Blattodea; family Blattidae; genus Periplaneta; species Periplaneta americana. Next base: position 126,900,268 of record NC_091129.1, read on the forward strand.
ATGACTTTTTTTTACTAATGGTAGATACTTGGCTCTTCGTCATTCACGCATATGAAGCTGGTTTTGTAGATCAATTTACCGATAGAGTCATTGCTCAGGGTGTGCCTAGGTGACTGGTCTATGCTACACCCGCGATGAGACGATGATCGAGATTTTTTGGAATGTCACAGAAGGGAACTGGAGCACACAGAAAAACCTCTGAGTTATCTGGATTACGAACGTGACAAAGACAAGTTATAAATCAGGGGTATGCAGGGATCGAACCCGGTTCTACAGGATTATAACTCCAATACTCTAGCCACTGGACCATTGTTGCGGCAAATGATTGCACTATGATTCCCATCAGTATAGTTTGTATAATTTTATTTTATAAAATATAGATTTTATTTACGTGAACCTTGTGTTTGGGATCTTTTCAACGATGCTGCATAGTGGTTAGTTTCCAATGCTGAGCACTTGGTAACAAAATCATTGACTCTTTGTCTCTGTCTTGGCTTATCCATTTTATATTTGTGCACCTGATGTGTGTGTGTCAGAGAAAATTATCGCATGAAATCTGTGGAACAGTGTGACATTTTGAATTGACATGTTCCCAACATTTTTCGATCAGAAACATCCACAGTTTTATCTTCATGATAGAGAGAAGATGAGTTATTTGCCCAAATTGACAAAGGAACGACGACATTTTTTTTACTATTTGTCTAGAATTTAGTAATGGCGAACATAGACTTGAATTTTTATTTCGTCTTTGTTCACGAACAGAAATTTGTTTTAGGAGAGTTAATTTGTTATCTGAAACCAGTGGCTTTACTTTCTCATTCACTGGAAGCTAAAATTGATATTTTTTTTTACTTAAAAATCCATCATCCTTGACTGGAAATTATTCCACAATATTTTAATCCAGAAGCAAACATATGTAACCATTACACTATAAAGAATATTGTATTTTCTCTAATACCCCACGCCCTCAAATAAGCTGTGCACCCCCTTTTGAAAGACCAAAGAAATAAATAAATAAATAAAAATTAAAAAAAATTACAAATTACAAATATAAAACTTCGAACAATATATTCACGACAAATTAAAAATAATTAAATACAAATTCAGTTCAGTTAACAATAAATAAATGAATAAATAAATTTTATACTGGAACAGGACGCATTTTAAACCCATGTTATGTGCATGCACTGCACGCATGTCAGTTATCTTGCTTAATCACCATTTACATGATATCTTACAAAATTATAGTCCCATCGCTCTAATTTCCGGCAGCCAATCACGTTGCAGGTCTGCTACATTTAAACGTGTGCATCTTGTGATTTGCTGAAGAAGACATTATTCATTTCTTAAGGCTCGATAAATACTTAATATAATCGCCGCCATTTTAGCTCTTTCGTTGGCGTTCACAGAAAGCACACGAGGACATTATTTGCCATTCAATTATTTGCTGAAGTACAGTGTGTTTGATTTATTATCATAGGAGCTACGACATGGTAATGTTTAACATGTGGCAAATAGATTCCTTGTATGATAGCTCGGCAATGAAAGAACAAAAATGGCGAATGATACTACCTACCTAGACTTTATAGAGCCTTCACTTACTAAGACGTAAGCAAAGAGGAGGAGTCACGCCGGCAATAACAGCGTTGCGACTATAATAGCACACATCACGATTTCCATGTTCCTCTGCATCTTTGATAAGTTCTTCGCTGCAAGTAAAGGATCCCAGTCTCATACCTTGAGTGGTACTCATTTTCAGAATTGAAAATACAAGATGCACAAACTATACTATACACTTATCTCACTTGAACTTGATTCTGACACATTTACTGCTAATCCAAAGGCCATTAAACAATGTTTGTTAACAATTGAAATATTCACGCAGAAAGATAATGGCATGTGCTACCACCTTAGGAGTTGCATGGGAGGAAAAGTGGGCAATGTTGCTAACTTCATTTTGAATAAACCACGCACCCATATTTTTACTTGTATATTTCAGAAAAAAGTGTGCGGAGTAGTCGAGAAAATACGATATTTCACTAACAATAGAAGTCGAAATGCGAGATTCTTGGGTTTTTGCACTATGTCATAGATGCAGAAACATGCAGTGTTTCAGGGCAACTTACTGACTCTATCATATAAGAATGTCAGGAAAGGTAAAGATACCTGTTGGACCTGATACATCTATTGGGAGAATTGATTTTAGTAACATTTTGAACATAAAGTTTCCCCTTTCTTTATCTTTCTTGATGACGGAACCAGTCATACAGTGCAAACACAAAAAATCTCGTACCATGTAAACATTGTTCTCAGTGACCTTCAGGTCTTAGTTTTTTTAGAATAAACAAAATACTGTTCATGATATTGGGGCTGTTATTAAAACTCTTTTCTATAATTTTTTTTTTTGTACATGCATTTTATAAAATGGAATATTCTATAGTTATGGTGAACTAGAAAGCATTTGTGAAAGATAGAAATATTGAAGTGTTTTTGATGGGCAGGACATGTAGCACATATGGGCGAATCCAGAAATGCGTATAGAGTGGTAGTTGGGAGGCCGGAGGGAATAAGACCTTTGGGGAGGCCGAGACGTAGATGGGAGGATAATATTAAAATGGATTTGAGGGAGGTAGGATATGATGATAAAGACTGGATTAATCTTGCTTAGAATAGGGACTGATGGCGGGCTTATGTGAGGGTGGCAGTGAACCTCCAGGTTCCTTGAAAGCCATAAGTAAGAAATATTGAAGTGATAATTTTTCTTTCAGATTGAAATTGTCCTACACAGTAAAGATTTGAATATTGAAACAAAGCGAGCGAGTGGAGCTGGTGGGCAACATGTGAACAAAACTGAAAGTGCAGTAAGAATCACACATCTTCCAACAGGTAGGATGAGGTTAATAGTGACTTCTTTCTATGCTCAAATTTTCAGTTTTGTGAATTTTCCTGTGGAGACCTGAATAAGATTTCAATATTATATCACACACTTGAAGGTTGCTTTTGGGAAACCCAATATCTCTGTGAAACCCATACTGCATTGTGTGGTTTGAAGAATAGATCCAAACACGCCTGGATTATAGGCATAGGTAGTGAGTCATTTTTCCAAAGTCTACTTTTTGTTATTGTAGCCAGGTTTCATGACTCATTTGCAATATATTTGCTGGAGGTTGGTTTAGAGTCAGGTTTGCAATATTCACACTTATTTGTCCATTTTTTTTTTTTGTTATTTTCTACTATTTAATATTTGTTTCATTCATTAATATACTGACGGATCCTTGATCTCGAGAGAACAAGGTGCCGGTGCAGGTGTTACGTGCTGTCTCTTCTCACTTTATAGATCTCTTGGATATGGAACAACAAGTTTTGATGGAGAAATCATTGCAATAAGTGAAAGTCTCAGGAATCTTCTATTTCACATCAATAAATTTAAGAATGCAGTTATATTGTCAGACTCCAAAGCAGCTATTCTATCAATAGTCTCTAAACACACACCTTCATCTCAAACAGCAGAAATAACTAAAATGCTCTCTCAATTAATATCACTCAATAAAAGAATTGTATTCCAATGGATACCAACCCATTGTGGAATCCTGGGAAACGAGAATGCGGATGCACTAGCAAAGAAGGGCAGCACTGCTACTTACAGACCTGTTACTAAATCTATGTATTACTCTGTGAAAAGATTTATTAAATCTACATACTTAGACTTCAACAAACAAAATTTGATAACACAATCTCAAGGGAAAAAATGGAACTCTCTGCATCATAATCCACAGTTAATTCCCGATTTACCACGAAAATCGTCTGTAGCTGCATTTAGATTGGCAACAGGCCATGATTGTTTGGCCAAACACCTGCATAGAATTGAATATATCAGTCCCCTAACTGCCCATTGTGCAACTCAAACCAAGAAATGGATTCGGAACACCTCAAAATCTGTGCTTCATTGGCTGACAATGATAATATCTTTGAAAAATATTGGAGTGCAAGAGGTCAAATGACTTTATTGTCAAATGCCTGGCATTAGAAAACAACAACAACATATTTGTTTCATTATTGTTATATTGATGCCGTTTTATTGGCTTACATGTATGTTTAAATATATTTCTTGCTTATACCAACCTGTGGAACTCTTAGTTTATTAATCTACATTGCTATTTGTTCAGCTACGGTGACTGCTGGATAGCCATGGGCTCTGGTGACACAACTTCAAAAATCACTTTCTAACCATTTATGTCTACTCATCAAACCGTACAATTTAGTATAGGTTTCATTAAAATAGGAGTTTTGTGTTAGCATACTTCCCTTATGAGACAATTTATTGCCGCTGGAAAATTGTAATTTAATTTACAATACAAGTAGTGAAACATTTTATATATAAAGTTCTTTGGTCTATTAGTGTATTCTTTTCTGTAAGAGCAAATTTGTTAAGACTGTTGAAATTTAAAATCTTTCTTAGCCTTTTTCTTTTCATGAAAGTAAGAGGCGAAATTAATCTTACTTCACTATTACACAATGTAACAAATTATTGACACTAAAATGCAAATTTTCATATCTTGTATAATTTTAGGAATAATAAAATACAAAAACATTATTTCCATTTTAAAGGGATTAGTGCAGAATGTCAGGTTGATAGATCACAGATCAAGAACCGAGAGATTGCCATGCGGACATTGAAAGCTCGCATCTATCAACAACAGCTTGCAGAACAACTTTCTAGGACAAATACAACAAGAAAACAACAGGTATTTTCTTTATTAAGAATAGATTCCAGACATTAACTGTCTTGTCTAATTGAAATATTTATGAATTTATATGAGGGTCATTTCATGTCATGGCAACTATGTTATACCTTCTGAATAACTGAAAATGTGGTTAGTTCAGTATATACATTTGAAAGCCTATTGTACACTGTATGGGATGCCACCGTCAGATTGCGTCTAGTATGCTAGAGGCTGTGCTCCAAGATGGATGTAAGTAAAGTTGAACAGCGGTCATATGTGAAAATTGCAGTTCTTCATGGCAAAAATGCTCGTCAGTGTCATTCTGAGCTACGAGAAGCATTGGGTGATAGTGCGTTGGAACATCCTCCCTACTTACCTGATCTCAGTCCATGCAACTTTGATCTCATTCCGCATTTGAAGAAGCCGCTGTGTGGGGAATTGCCATGACATGCATGACATTACCTGAGTAGTGTCACTGCACACAATAAGAGTGGAATGCTGCCAGAGACAGTTCTTGCCTGGGGACATTTTCTCATAAAGCATACTACGACATTTGTAAACTATCTCTATAAATAAGTATATACTGGTAATTCTAAATAACAAATCAATAGTAGATGTAAAAAAAAATTGTTTTAGGGATTTTTTTCATATAAAATATTTCACAAAAATTTGTACACATTTGTTTCAGGTTGGCTGTAGTATGCGTTCTGAAAAAATTCGAACTTATAATTTCAATCAAGATCGCATCACTGACCATCGCTTGGGCTGCAGTTACCACAATATGGAAAGTTTTCTGCTGGGTGGAGATCAACTGAATAGTCTTATTCATCAATTAAAGGAAATGAGAAATAGGGAAAGATTATTGCAGATTCTTTCTGATGTTCAATCTCATTAATGTCAGTGTCCTGTAAACGCACTTTAATGTGAATATATTGTAAATTGTAACATATATATATATATATATATATATATACTCGTATTTGTAATAAAAATATTTTATTGTAAAATTTAAATTAGTTCTTTCATTTGCAGCCTTTCATTACGAAATTTCTAAACCAAATTTAACAATATTGTTTGTTGTTTATTATATTATACAATAGGCCCTCGATTCAATGGACTTGAGATTTAATGGACATATTTTAAAATCTCTATTTCTAGACTATTTTAGGCAGTTTTGATCTTTAGTAATAAAGAAACAACATGCAATTGGAAAGCAACTGAAGATCGATGCTTTCTCCATTCAGCCTACTAGTTCACAGCAACCTTTTACCAGTAATTAAGTGCTTGCATATTCTCTTAGACTATCAGTGACCAGCTGAAAGGGATTTTTTTATCACTAAAACAGTCTGTAAAATGTTTTTTTATTACTGTACTGTATTTATAATCAGACCCTAATACTGTATAATGTCTCATATTAAATAGTACATTAATACATTGTACTGTACTGTAGTGAATGTTAAAATTTTAGTGTTGTATTATAAAATATTACCCTTTAAAAAATTCGCGATGTAACAGACATCCCTTAGTCCCTATTAGTCCGTTAAATGAAGGGCCTGCTGAATTATGTTATCTTATAGTTTATTTTTTCAGTTATATTGTTTAGATTAACAGTTTCTTCCCCATTGGTCCAGAGTTCAATTTGTAGTAGAGCGGCTGTGAATATAATTTTACTGATTAAATTTCTTACTTCTTTATTGTGTTAAAATTGGAGTTTAACTTGCTTGAGTAGTTTCGAAATCTTGTGTTTCATTGTCCAATGCACAGGATCTCCACTAGACTTTGGACAATGAAGCACAAGACTTCGAAACTAGTCAAGCAAGGTAAACTCCAATTTTAACACAGTAAAGAAGTAAGAAATGTAATCAGTGATATATAAGTGTTAAAAGTGTACGTCAAAAATGAAAAAAAAAATAAATAAAAAAAAATAATAATATAAATTTTACCAAGTACTATTGTTTCTTATCATTCACCTTTTACCATTATACCAATTTTACCATATTAACTTGTAATTGATTCTAAATAGCCCCTAGGGCTTATAGTTGATGTTAATGTGAATAAATATTCGTAACTTTAATGGCACTGGTGTGAAGAAATTTATTTTTAAACTTCTGTGCTTATTGTTAGTACTATATTCCTTGTAATTTTGTGTGTATTTGTGTTTCTATGCACTATATTTTAAATAAATATAGCTTTATTACATGTGACTGACACCATGTTTGGACATCTTGTCTCATTGTGACAAGAATGTTATTTTAGAATGATTCTGCTGTCTGGAAGTGGCATTAGATAGATAGGCTGTTAAACCCTGTAAGAATGGCATACATTACTTATTTTCATTAGCTATGCTAAGCTACTGTCAGTTTTCTGTTTCTGGGAATTTTCAACTTCTGTGTCATTGTCCCAAGCACCAAACTGTTTAGTCCACGCTTGGCCACTGGCGTGGTCTACAGGTTAATAAGCAGGGCTCGTGATTTGAAGAATGCTCGGATGTGATTCCTAATTCCACTTGGGTCGATTACCAACTTGACTTTTTTTTCCCCAAGGTTTGCCTGAAATTTAAGGTGATTGTCAGATAATCTCATAACAAATCCTCAGACTTATCTCGTCAAGATACCATCTCTCTTATCACCAATTTCACTGATTGTAGGGAAGTGTGGTTGATAAGGTGTCATTACATAACTGCTAGAAAAATGCATGTCATGATATTGTTAGTTTCTGCTCTCGACACTCATTCTATTATTTGTGTAATTTTATTTGTTAGTGTGAACTGAATACGTGAGTTTTAAATGAACATTCTTATGCAAATCTGGCTTTCAGGTAATAGCTCCCTGTAAAGCAGGTTTGAATAATTTCAAGGAAAAATTGTTCTGGGTAGCTCAGTCAGGAGAGCAATTGTGCGCTAAGCGAAGGGTCCCAGGATCGATACCCTGCCCCAGAGCAATTTTTCCTTGAAATTATTCAAACCTACTTTACAGGGAGCTACTACCTTAAAGCCAGATTTGCATAATATATTCTTTACTGGAGGTACGTTAACAGGAAGCCACAATTTAAGTCACACAGAATTTGTGTGCACTCAAAGTTGGGTTCTGGCGTCTTGTCAGCCCATTTGAGTTGTGTGGATATAAAGGAAAAATTGTGATGGTGTCGTGTATAGTTCCTGGAGTAGCTCAGTCGGAAGAGCATTTGTGCGCTAAACGAAGGGTCCCGGGATTGATACCCAGCCCTGGAACAATTTTTCTTTGAAATTATTCAAACATTCTTATTATTTCATCATCACTTGCCCTACAGCCCGAGATGAGCCTTGGCATCGTCAACAATTCTTCATGTCTCTCACTCCTGTGCTTTCCTTCTCCAATTCTGATCCTTACCAAATCTTCCGTTACTTCGTCCAAGCATCTAAGTCTCGGTCTTCCTTGTTTTCTGTATCCCCCTGCTTCATTCAATAAAAGTTTTTTGGTGTTTCTCTTTCATCCATCCTCATAACATGTCCCAGCCATCTAATTCTTGAGGATTTTATGGTGGCATTTATACAGTAAAAATCCCTAGTTACCGGCACCCAAATAACCAGCAATACCAAAACAATGGTACTTTTGGCTGGGCAAAAAAAAAAAAGTTTAAATCTGGCACATTGCCACAGTCTGGGTTAGTTTTGCCACATTAGGAAATTCGCACGAACTTCCATTTTCAGTGAATATTCGAACCTAACAGTGTATTATTTGTGTTGTGTGATGTGTTTTAATAAAGAAAAGCCACACAGTGTTTATGTTTATTTAGTTATGTTCGGACTGTCAGTGTTGCCACATTAGAAGTTCGCACGAACTTCCATTTTCAGTGAATATTCGAACCTAACATTAGTGTATTATTTGTGTTGTGTGATGTGTTTTAATGAAGAAAAGCCACACAGTTTTATGTTTATTTAGTTATGTTCGGACTGTCAGTGTTGCCACATTAGAAGTTCGCACGAACTTCCATTTTCAATGAATTTTCGAACCTAACAGTGTATTATTTGTGTTGTGTGTTGTGTCCACACAGTTTTTACGTTTATTCAGTTATGAGCAAGTGATAGAGAAATAAGCTTCACATGGCTGCAGTTTCAACATTTGACTCCATGAAATACGAACTTTCTTTTTTATATACCAGTATCCGGTATTTATTCAATTCTCCGGCAATATCTCTTATCCAGAACTAGCCTGGCCCCTTTGGTGCCGGTTAAGAGAGATTCTACTGTATCATAGTCTAAAAACATTTCGTATAGTCCGTAATTATATATCCTTGTCCAGTTACCTCTATCATTAACTGGGCCATAAATTCGTCTAGTATCTTTTTTCAAAAGATGCAAGAGAATTTTCATTAGATTTTAATGTTGTCCAAGTTTCTGCACCATAACTCGATACTAGACAAATCAAGGTTTTATACAAGCTGATTTTGAGTTTTGCAAAAGGAACTCGATTTTAGAAGTTTTAACAACCCAAAATAACTTCTATTCGCTGTTACCAGTCTTGCATTTATCTCTGGGGAAATGCTATTACACTGAAGTCAGGCTCTTGGAAACTAGATCTACAGCGCAAGGCTCTGATAACATAAGCATTGTTTTTATTAATAAATTAATCGATATCGTGCTTCCTGTGATAATACTTATTTTTAATTCTTCCATCATTACTTCTACCTACTCAAATCTTTGGAAAACGGCTTTAGTGCATCCAATACCTAAAGTAAACACACCTACATCTTCTAAAGACTATAGGCCAATCTGCCTTCTTCCTGTTCTATCAAAGGCTCTTGAATGTATTTTCCATGAGCAATTAAGCAAATATCTGATCGAATTTAATATTATCGACCCTTTCCAATCTGGACTCAGAAGTGGGCGTAGTACTTCCACTGCTTTATTGAAATTAACTGAAGATATACGGGAGGCTATGGATAAATTACTAGCTCTGTCTATGACAGAGTAGAGATGAGACAAATGTCGTTATGAAATATGAAGTCGAACTAAACAGTAACATAGTATTTGTAATTACTATTCTGGATGGGTGCTGGGTGGACATCTAATCGTGCATGCATTAAAATCTTATTTTTTTAATCACTACACAATTTGCTGAAAAAATTAGTTTTGTTTCTTCAAGGCTTGAACCTGACAAGCATAAGAGAATTTCAGTGGCGTATGCTGAACTTTGAGTTTGGGTGTTCTGTTAAAAATATATAGTTGGTCTATCTCGCACAATTATTATAGGCCTAAGTGAAATATCGGGTCAACATTAACTGCCATTTTTAATATATAATTTAGTATTATCTATAAATAACTATGGGCCGGATGTTGGATGACCTAAAAATCTACTTGAAATGATCATTAAAATGCCCTTAAACTAAAGGAAAAATGACAAAAAATTAAAAGAAAATGACATTTAAATATTATTCAAAGTACTCGCACCACAACTTCTTAAAAATTAATCACCTTGTTTCAGTGACTGCCCTGCAAATCCCGGAGAAAGGAGGCAACTACAAATAACGTTATTCAAAATTGCATTGTTTATGATCAAACAATAACCATGGCCAGCAAAATAACCTGTTTGAAGTTCCACACCCCGCTAACTATACTACAATTTCATATTGTGAAATAGAAAAATGTCTAGTGTATTGTTCGCTTTTTGTTTTATATTGTTGCACTAAATTCGGAAGTGGTGGGGTAGGCCTACCCTTATTCACTATATGTAATTTCTCTCCTAGTGGGCGAGAAGAGAATGGCTTTTGCAAAAGATCTTTTACAGTGTACATTTCCAAGTGCTATTATCATTAAATAAGTAATTTAAATTGTTCACCTGCGCTGGCACACAACTATGAACCTTAGTAAAACCTAAACACAGTAAATTCACTCACACAAACAGTAAACACACACGTCAAACACAATATTTTGTAACGCTACAATTGACAAGTTGAGTCGTCCTGTATACAGGACGACCTGCGAGCTTGAGAGAAGCGAGTATCCCCACCATGCCACCTTGCGCGCGCAGAGAATTATAGCAGTAACTCTCACCAGGGGATGTTCTTTTGTACGGACAGGACAACCAGACCAGAACTCATCCCACTTCGTCAAGCAGAGCCATTCTGGGGATGGTGTGCACATTCAATCAGCAGGCATTTAAAATATTTAAATGGTAATAAATTAAAATTAGTCTTGAACCAGGGGCGGCCCGTCCTTATGTGCTACAGTGCTACAGCACAATGATAATTTTTGCTTAAATAATGTATTTGCAATACCATAGTATTCAATCTGTCATTTGACAATTTCCCGTGGTTATGTTCATGATGCGTTATAAAGTGTTTAGTCTTCGTTCTTTGGTGCCTCAGGGGGTTTGTTGTGCTACTCAGAACTGTACATGAGAATGTAGATAATTATTGTGCATGTGCGAAGCTGAAATCACTGCTCTGATTGGCTATTTTATGCGGAGAAGTGCTGTAGTCAGCTTCAGCACAACACAACTTGAATGCTTGTTTGTGGAAGAACTCGGAACTATGTACAATGTATTTTGTAATTCAAGTGTCCAACCGCTGCTGCCATCTACCAGTTTTTTGAGGTTCCTCCTGAATCAGTCCGCAAGCAACGGAAAATGGAATCCGAAAATTGAAGCCAAGGAAGTATGTGACCGTATAATTCAGGAAACTACTCATCGTTTCCAGTCTTTAAGCTACCTAGACGCAACAAAATTGTTAAACAGCAAATTTTTTTGAAAATTTTTTGCATAATTTTCCTGAACGCGAACTTGGAAGTTGCTGTCAACAGCTATACTGTACTGAACAAAAGAATGTTAAAGACACAACTTGGGGTTCTATATGGAAGACTCGACTTCCGAAATATAAATGGAGCTGTTCAATTGTTACAATACATAGCCTCCAACAATTCACAGGATCCATTCTGTGAAGTAACGAAGTTGTTAAATATTTTTGGTACAACACCAATGACCACTGCTGAGCCAGAAAGATGTTTTTCTTGCTTGAAACGCGAGTTTTTAAGGAACACTATGTCCCAGGATCACCTCACTGCTCTTACAATACTGTCAATAGAAAAGAGTATAATGTCCAAGATGGAGGGGTTTAACATTTAACACCAGGGTAATTCGTCACTAGGCGAGACTCAAATTAAGATAAATACATATGCTGTAAGTGTATACAGTAGGCCGATATAGAGATTGTAGCACACTCATTATTTTGACCACCAGCCGCTACTGTCTTGAACTATATACGTCAACTTCCAATGAGATTACCACGCATTTAAATTATGATAAATTAAAATTGTTGTTGCATTATATAAAACAACTTAAAATAAAAAAATGAGATTACCGAATTTACAGGGTGTCCAGCGCACACCTTGAACATCCGCAATATATGCCCCTGGAGAATTTCAACCTGAGCCCAGCCTGCCGAGCCTAGGCACACCAAGTCCGTGCAGAGCTTTACTGTGACCTGGCATCCAGATGAGTTTCACTTCATTCTGTTCTGTTAGGGCATGAGTAGGGAATGTATTTCTAGGTGCTAAAAAAGAGAGGTATAGAACTTTATAAAATCCAATTTAGGACTTTTAGGAGTTTATTAAAATTAAAATATTAATTTTATATAAATATTCCATTTTAGGTGGAATTATGTACAAAGAACTGGTGCTGATAATGAGTGCAACTGAACTGAAGACTCAGATTATATCAGCGAAATAGACTGATTGCTGATTGGTTAGTTTCATTTTGCATAACAAGGGTACATTGGCGTGAAAACTAATTTGTGAGCTCTCGCCTAACATGAACAACCTACTACCCCTTGTATGCTAGGATGAACTTTTCCAAAGAAACTTCGGTTCTAGGAAATTAGGTAAAATCTTCTTCCCTCCCCTTCTAAGACCTATACAGGACGAACTTGCCAGACCAGTGTTCATCTGTAAGAGAATTTTGTTTTTCATTTTAAATGTAGACCTACTTAAAATACTAAAATGGCGCTTTTCGGACACAAACATAAGGTTTTAAGCATTTATAGGAGTTTATGGTTCATTTTAGGTCCCCTAGAATTTTAATAGGGGGATCCTGTGTACATTAAATTCAGAGATGTCTGAATAAAATAGTTCAGGATGTAGCAAACAAAATAGGTACCGAACTAGAAATTCGTTACCTAATCATGAGTTTATTCAGACAGTTTAAAATCAGTCCTGATGATATGATTACTAAGAGCCATAAGTGCAGTCTGGCTATCCAAGAAGATAAGAATCTGTTTACATGAGTAACCTCGCCATATATTTTCATGAATGCACTGAATGATTGCATATAGCTAAGGAAAGCTATGGACGAACGTAAAATTACAATACTTACACAACTAGACTTCAGTAAAGCGTTTGACACTGTAAATATCGACTTACTACAAGAAAATTACGATCACTCCAACTATCAGAAAGCACAGTTTCTTGGTTCTCCTCTTATCTCAGCGAACGTCAGCAGTGTGTTTGCATTGGAAGTCGAACTTCCTCATGGCGTATCGTTGATTCTGGAATCCCACAGGGATCTGTTCTATTACCACTACTATTCACTATTTACGTAAATGACATCCCCTCGACTCTACAGCACTGTAAGCATCACCTCTATGCAGACGATTTACAAATCTATATCCATACAACTCCTGACTCACTCAATGACGCAATATAAAATCTTAACTAGGACCTTGAATCTATATCTGCATGGGCCAGAAAGTTTGGTTTGACTCTCAATGCAAGAAAATCACAAGCAATCCTAGTGGGACATCAACGTCTATTATGCAATATTACTCTTGCTCTTCCAATCAAGTTAAACGACACAATAATCCTTTTTTCTTCCTGTGTTAAAAACCTTGGAGTTTACTTTGATGCGCATTTAAACTGGAATAACCAAGTAACCCATATTACCAAAAAAGTGTTTTCCATACTACATTCCTTAAACAGCATTCGAAAATTCCTTCCGCTATCACTCAAGAAAATACTAGTGGGAACACTAGTAATGCCCCACTTCGATTATTGTGATTTTCTACTGACTGACCTCAATGTCAACCAGTCGCAAAAATTACGTGTTCATAATTCTTGTGTTCACTTCGTCTGCGATGTCCGTCGCGCTGACCACATTACCCCATCCTTCCAAATTCTAAACTGGCTACGGCCTAACGAACGTAGAAATTTTCATTCTCTTGTTCTCCTTTTCCAAGTCCTTCACACTTCTACACCTACCTACCTTGCCTCCCGTTTCAGTTACCTGTCATCATATCATAATCTCTTCACATGCACGCAAAATAGCCGCATACTAGCCATACCAACACATAAGACATCATCGTATTCATCATCATACACAATCTCGCTCTTGCGCTTGTGGAATACCCTACCCAGTGACATCAGAGACTGTCGGAATTTAGTAGCGTTCAAAAGCAAGCTTATTGAGCATTTTCTTACTGCGTAGAGTAGGTTTAATTTGTACTTAATAAAAGAAATGCTTCTCTCTTCTTAACTTTTACAATAAACTGTCTAGCTTTTATTAATCAGTTAATCTTTTAGTGCTTTGATTTTTATTGTATTTGTAAATTTAATATTAATTGTAATTATAATTGTAATTGTATTCTTAATATTGTAGTTGTAATCCCCTGGTAGAGGGGAAGAGAAGGCCTGATGGCCTTATCTCTACCAGGTTAAATATATAATAAATAAAAATGAAATATATTCCGTTTCAAAAATGGTAGCAAAGTTTCCCAGAGAAAAAGACAAGCTCATTCTGGATCTTAGTCCAAATAATCCAGATCAATTTCCTGAGCCATCCTTTGATCTGTCTGTAAACCATATCAGGGCAACAAATTCAGATAAAACGGAAACTGATTTGTATGACCAATTTATTGTCTTTTTGTCAGTGATACAAAATAAAATTTTGGTTCTTGAAATCATGTACACATTACTAGAAATTTATTTACTGCACCATATTGACATAAATTTTGAATTTTTACCAGCTTGTAATGAAAAAAATATTAATTATTTATCATTGTTAAGAAATGACAGTGCAGGAAGTGGCTAGACAAGCAAAGCGACGTGAAGGTCATAAAAAGTCATCAAGTTCGGGTATTTTCTTTTTCCAAGCTTCTTTATCCTCATTTTTCGTCTTTTTCTTCTGCAGTGTTCATCTTCTTTGGATCATTACGAGCGTCCAATTCCTGCAACATCAATTGAACACATTACTAAGTGTTTAATTATATAAATCCTAAATGTTTGTTTACACTATTGGATAGAAAAAAATTGTCTACTCAAAACAAAATTACCTTGAAATTTTTATGAAAATGAATACTCGTGTACTTGTTCGTATAACTGTGATCAGATCATTGGGTTTATTTCATAAAATTGAGTGTTTGGAAGGCATCTACCAATCTAAATTTTTTTCTCCCACTAATGACGAGGACTTGATTGTTCGTCATTCACCCATATGAAACCAGTTGTGTAGACCAATTTATCAATAGAATCATTGCCCAGGGTGGCCTACATTACACACAGGATGAGATGTGATGGAGATTTGTTGAGATGCCGTAGGTGAACTGCAGCTCCCAAAGAAAACCCCTGTGTTATCTGGACCAAGGGGTTGTCCAACACAAGTTATAAATTGGGGGTACACTCGGGATCGAACCTAGGTCCACAGGATTATAAATCACGCTCTAGCCACTAGACTACTGTGGGGTCTTCAGTGTAGATTTGTTGGTGTGAAATAATTACTATAGATTAAAGAAACATTGGTACCTTTACCTTCCTTATCGTTTTCATACTTTTCATTAACTATACAGTGGTGGTGGTTTATTTAATGGTGCTTTCAACTGCAGGTGTTAGCATTGAAATTCAGTGTGGTGAGAAAAGGTCGACAAATTTTGCCTTTAGCTCTCAGCTTCCTAGCTTTACTTTCCTCCAAAATTAATAGTTCTTGGTTGGGTTTGAACCAGGGAGCCTCGGATCCAGTTGCAAACATGATAACCACTAGACCACTGAGAAGGACTTTGCAATATATCTCTCTAGCCTTAACCATTAGCGCCATTACTTATAAACACTTCTGATATTTACTCTTCTAGTGGTCCAAATTCTTTGGAAGGATTTTCTCACGGAAAAATGTTACACTTTTCTCAGTACAGTCCACACCTGTGGAGTAACGGTCAGCGCGTCTGGCTGCGAAACCAGGTGGCCCAGGTTCGAATCCCGGTCGGGGCAAGTTACCTGGTTGAGGTTTTTTCTGGGGTTTTCCCTCAACCCAATACGAGCAAATGCTGGGTAACTTTCGGTGCTGGACCCCGGACTCATTTCACCGGCATTATCACCTTCATTTCATTCAGACGCTAAATAACCTAGATGTTGATACAGCGTCGTAAAATAACCCAATAAAATAAAATAAAAATTCTCAGTACAAGTGTAATATATATATATATATATATATATATACAGTTTATAACAGTGTTGTTCATACAGTTCTGTTCTCCAAATAAAATGCTAATTTATCTTATGAAAATAAATACTTTCATTTCTTTTCATATGAGAGAACTATTACACATGGACTTTGGAATGTATTAAAGTCAAAAAATAAAATATAAACTTCTGAATACATTAAACAAAAAAAAATAAATAAAAACATGTCCAATTTCTATGTAGGCCTAACAGTCTTTTAGACCAGCCAGAGGCTGTTTACCAAAGTTATCTATTCTGTTTTCGGTTTTCATTTGTTTTACTCATGCTAATACAAACACAACACCCATGCCCGAGGCGGGACTCGAACCCACAACCCTTCGGACCAAGCGATAGGGACATGCCGTGCCCCTACCACTTGAGCCATCCGGGCCGGCATTGTTTGTTACTTTTGAAAAACAGTATCTTGTAGCATAACCTTTCGACTTTATTACTGCTTGGCATCTCCTTATTGATTTTACCAAGTTTTTGCACTGTTCTGGTTTGATTTTAGCCCATTTTTATCTCACTACACGTTTGAAATCCTGTCTGGTTGTACACTTCTGCTTTGTCACAAAGGTTCAACGCGGACTATCGATTAAGGGACAGATTCCTCTAAAAAGACTAAAATACCGCCAAATTCTTTAAGTTTCAAGAGCTTAGCTTCCTTTTCAAAATGTCTCTCAAATATTCGTTGGGCTTTAAGTCTGGTCATTGAGGAGGTGTTCGCAGTTGCTGAGGTATGTTCCATATGAGCTAATCCTTATTAATTTCAGCAGTATGTTTACTGTCATTCTCTTGTTAGAGCATATACAGAGGTGACATTCTCATTTTTTGTTCACTCTGCGTAATATTTGACCTTAAATTGTTATTGTACACACACTTATCCATAATCACATTTATGGACTCAATATTACCCAAACCATTTGCAGACATACATCCCCTCACTGTAGTAATGTGTTGTTCTCTGTGTTGGGCTTTCGCCATATCCTATGAATGCCATCAGAACCATAAAAATTTATCTTCGTCTCATCTGACCAAATTACCCTGTTTGAAAATTCCCCATCCTTATCAACATGTTCTTTAGCGAAGTACAATCTTCGAGCTCGATTTGTCTTACTAATGTACGGCCTCTTTTGTGGTCTTCTTACAGTAACCATTTGTCCACAACACACGCAGGAAAGTTTGATTACTGATCTTCGTGTTTTAAGACTCTTGAATCATGATTCGAATTTGTGGAACACTTATTCTTGGAATATTGACAATTTGATTCACTATGAATCTTTCATTACGTGCATTTAGCAATTTTTTATTTGTTTTTCTTGCCAAGTTATTCCAAGTTTCCTGATTTCGAAATTTTTCAAGAATGCGTTGTACTGTAGAATGTGTTTTATGCACTACTTTAACTATTTTTCTATAGGAATAGCCTTTCAGAGCCAGACAACATTAACTTTCTTTAAATCGGAGCTGAACTCTTTATGACGCTCCATTGTACACAATTCTGAATGACAGACTAACAGCAAGTGACCTCCACTGAAAGGCAACCCTGTGCGCACTGCTTGCGTGCTTGTTTACTATGCATCTGAAACTAACTACCCTCTCTCCATGGTATAAGTATACAAACAACAGTGTTACATGAATTTGAAGGAATATGTGGTATTAAATTTTTATGTAAGTAACAGATATATGTAAATTAAGTTTATTTATGTCACTATGTTCGTGTTTAATCCATAAAACATAATGAATTTAGTTTTATTGATATATTTTGAATTTCAAGGTCATTTCAAAGGTTAGTTTAATATATGAGGTGTCTGAACAACACTGTTATACACTGCATATATATATATATATATATATATATATATATATAATATGTATATAGTTTAGTCATTCATTTTATTGATTCATACCGATAACTGTGTAAAATAACATTGTATCAAACATTTTTGTTTTTGAGTAGTAACTTAATCCTATCTATTCATAAAATTTTTTCAGTGTGGTATTTCTTTTAATTTGAAAAATTTCAGAGAACTGCTACAGTACTATGTATAATGAAGCATATTAAAGTAGCTTTGTGAACATTACTTTACTTATTACTAGAGTCCTGCATTTGGTTACTTTGAGTACAAGTTAGATGTATATCGATCATACTACGTAGCTTGGACTGGAGAGCTCTGACTCGTCTCCCAGCTCTGTTTCATGTGTTTACATCCACTTATTCGTATAGGCAGTGAACAATGAGAATACTATTCACGTACCAAATATACTGTCACGTGGATTTAATAACAATTAAAATATTAATTTAAAGCCATCTTACGGGCAACAGAAGATTATTGTCACAGTAAGTAAAATGCATCTAGATTCTAAATAGATCTACTTTTTTGTTTCACAATATATTTTTCACCCAAAATGTAAAAGCGAATGCTCATTATTTTTCTCCTTCTTACAGAGTTATTTAATGGTTATTTAAATGACACTTTATAAATTTATATTTTATCAATGTGGAAATGAGTTCAGAAGTAAATGTGATAATTTATTGAAAGAATTGAATTGGAATATTCACAATTAAAAATGAGTTAATATTGAAATATATAAAATATATTTCGGCCCTGATGTTTCAACTTTTGTACATTTAGAAATATTTATAGGTTGTTTTTGTTTTCACATATTACTGTCTATAATTCCAGATTACAGAAATTTTATCAATAGGCCTATACATGTTTTATATAGCCTATGTATGTACTCATCTATAAATAAATAAATGGTGGAAATTACAGTAATACAATAAATCACAGTAAAAATATTATTTACACTGACTACTTGCTTTATGAGTCCCTACACATTGCGAGTGACTGTAAACATATGAAGTATTTCAAAAGAAAAAATTATAATTCTTTCTGATAAAATACGTTTTCTTCTTTCCTAATGAAGTGTTTGCTGCCAAATTATTCTATTGGAGCACTCAAGCACTCTTTTCCAACCATCTATTTTTGTTTTGTTTTGACATGTTCGCTGAACAGCAGATCTAAAGTGTGTATGCTGATCTATACTCCATACACACCTACACTGTTGCTTGAAGACTTTAGGTAACCAAACACAGGACTCTACTTATTGCCTACACTTAATTATTATTTATTTTTAAAGTATAGTATGTGGTCTTACATTGAGGTTAAGACGGACGTTACTGATAATATTAATAAACATTACCCTGCATATCAATGGATTTTAGGGTATTGGGTGGGAACAGAGGGTAGGGCAATTTGAAAGGAAAAACGGAAAAAAGCACTCAGTTGTTTAGTAAATACATTTATGTGGGAGAAGGTATAATTTCAATTGTTTATGACAATGTCTGTAAATTATAATATGAAAATTATTAGGCCTATAGTTTTTTGTCATCAGTTGCTACAAATGATTGAATTGAAGAAAGAAACAAATAAAGACACTATCAACTTGATTTGGATTTAATATTTCAATTGTAGCTTTGTTAGAGAGAAATGCATTATTTTTTTCACCTTTGGCTTTGGAGCTGCAACTTGTAGACAATAATTCTCCATCACATTCTCCTCCATTCTTGGTCTTTTTAGTAGATACTGGTATGTGATATCTTTAATAATTCATTTAATTTTCTTCGCCATCATTGTTTGATATTATACACTGATAAATACACATGAAATATTAAGCTAGGTACCCATTTCAGATTATGGAAATTATTGTGACAGTGCTATTTACTTATTTTGCTTGTATTTTGGGGTGGGTTACTTTCTTTATCAGGTTTTGAAGATTTGTTTGTAATTTTGTCGGTTTTTGGTGCACACCATTCAGCAAAAATATCCTCAATTAATTTAGGAGAATGTGTTTCACTTGCCTTGTCTGCATTTCTTGTTGGAGAAGAATCTTGTGTAGCTTTAGATTTTTGTTGAGATGAAAGAGCTTGATTCGACTTTTCTTGACATACTTTTTTATTTATTTTTTCTGCCGAAATTTGAGTTTCATTTGGTGAAATTTTTACAGTGTCTTTAGAAATTTTCTGAGAATCACTTGCTTCTTTATGGACTTGTGGAGGTACAATTTTTTCACAGGCATATTCCATTTTTGCAGAAATCGATGTTTCAGTGGAAGGTGCTTTAGGTTTTTCACCAGGAGGTAGTTGTGTTTTAAGTGTTTGTTTTTGAGTTTGAATATCTGTTTTTTCTTTATATTCCTTTGGTGGACACAAATTTTTATCTACTGATTTTGAAACAGTTGGCTTTTTACTACTATCCTCTGTTTTAGGTGGACAAACGAGATTCTTCCATCGTTCTGTTAGGCTTTGAGGAGGTTTGCAGTTCTCTATATGTGATGTTGGAACAATTTTAATTTCCGATTTAACATCCAGTTTCTTCGATGATTCTTTTATTTTTCTTGTTTCAGATGTCAGACTTTCAGATTTTTCTGGTTTACTTTCACATAATGATTCTTTTACTTTGCTTGTTTCAGATGTTAGACATTCAGATTTTTTTGAAGTTACAGTACATGGTTTATCTTGAGGTAGGTCTTTTGGTTCTGTAGGTTTATCTTTTATTATCAGTCTTCTTTTTGGGGGACATGAAATTTCCTCGGCTTCTTGCTCTTTAGTGGTCAAATTTACAGGCTTCATATCGCTTGATGTTAATGTTGATGGTTTAGTTATGGGTCTCTTTTTAGGAGGACATGGTGATAGATCACTTCTTTCGTTTTCAAGTATTAATGTTGTATGTTCTTTTCTGTAAGACTGGTCATTTTTCATAGCATTTGAAGGTGATTTATCTACTGGTTTTTCAGATATGCTTGCAGAATCACTTTTAGATATAGGTGTAGAAGCTTCTCCCTTTGCATTTGATGTAGGTGATTTTTCATTTTTGCTTCCTGTTTTTTCAGTCTTTTCTTTTGTGTCACCTATTGCCTTACTTACAGTGAAACATTGACATTTATCTGCTTCACTAATGTCTTTAGTTGACTCTTCTTTAATACTGGCTGGTTTTGAAGTTTCTAACGGTATATGTGCCTTTCCTGGGGTAGGCCTATATAGGCATTTCACCAACAGGGCAATTATTCCTTGAGTTTCAAATTCTTTAGGTTTTTTCATTTCATCACTAATGGGTTTTGATTTTGAAAAGTGAGATTCTTCAGTTTTTGCCTTTGCATAATTTCTAGAAATTTCTTGGCATGTCTGTGGTGTAGGAGCTGCATTTTTTATTTTATCAGATGCATCGTTCTTGCCACAGTTGTTGCTCTGAGATGTAAATAGTTTCCTCAAGAGTAATTTAAAATTTGAGTTGCTAGTTTTATTTTCATCTTCACTTTTCTTGTTATTCTTGGAAGGTAGTGGCATTTTGACATCAGAAAACTGTCGTTTCTGGATGTCAGTCAGCTGACTTAGGATTTTGATCTTTAATGATGAATCTGATAGCCCATCTTTCTTGGAAGAAATATGTTTTAGTGGTCCATTTCTATAAGAATATAGCATATAGTCATCTTTACCAAGATTTCGTTGTGGAGTTATTTCGTTAATTCTTTCAGCTGTTGTTAAAATGACAGAACACTGACATCCATACTGGAAGTAAGGGCACTTCGACTGACAGCAGTGACAAATTAGAAAAGTATCTCCTGCTTTGATTGATTTACCCTCTCTGAAAATTTCATGACTAGGAGGGAAAATTCTACAAGAGCATAAAACAAAGCCTACTTTACTTAAAAATGAGCTTAGTTCAGTTGGTACCATAGTAGGATCCTTTCCCATCATTTTTCTCATACTTACCTTGGTAGAAGATGCTGAATAATGTTTCTTCTGGTCTCTTTCTTGATTCTGTAATGTATGAGTTGGAAATTTAAGAGCTGATATTATGTGTTCTTCTGATTTCAGTGAAATTTTGTTTAATTGGAGATTTTCTGTTTCAGTTGTGTACCACATTTTGCAAATAGCTTTTGCAAAGTCATTTTTAGTGATTGACAGCTCTTCTTTTTTGTGTGACATCTGTTCGTTTTTATGATTTTGATTCAACTGCTTCAGATCGTTTTTGTTTATATCATTTATGTGTTCTGATTTTTGTGCCCTTTTCTCTGTATGTTCATTTCTTGTTCCGGAACAGTTTCCATGTTTTGCATATGAAAAATTGTCATAATCTTTATCTAAAACTTGTTTTGGTTGTAACGCTAACGCAGATTTATAAGTTTCTTCAGTTGTTTCATTGGACTGCATTTTCTCATTTGCGAAAGATTCTTTTTCGTCAAATTTTGGTCTATTAACCAAACAGTTTTCTCTAGGGATTTGGACATTATGGTTATCAGATGTAAGTAAATTTAAAGATGTGAAATCAATACTAGGTTCTTCCTTGGGTCTCGAAATAGTTATGTCTATCGCATTAATGTCTTTATTGTTATAAGTATTGCTATATTTTGTATTCTCATCGTTATTAACGCCATGCTTTTCATGTTTTTCTGCAGTTCCTGATGGACATTCTTTCGGTGTAACTCTGATAGTTTGTCTTGTTAGATCTGCTTTTGTTTGTAATAAGTTGTCCCTCTTCATTTCTGTAAGGTCAGGCTCTTTCTGAGGAATAAACTTGTTTTCTTTCGAAGAATTAAATGTTGTGGATTTAAGTGATGCATAATTAGGTCCAGTGACTGGCTTTGTTTTTTCTATGTCTTCAGATATGTTTGTTTTTCTTACTGGTTTGCTCCTTTTATATGATTGTGATTCTTTCTGCACAGTTCCACTTACTTTTGTGCTTATTGTTAGCGGACAAGTTTCCATATTTTCAATGTCAATACATTTTGTCAGTTTCTTGTTCTCCGGACTTAGTTTGCTTGTGAGTGTATTTTCACTCATAGACAAATGAATTGTACCGGTACTTAATGTATCTTGAGTATAAGAAGAAGATGGTACAATTTGAGTGCTAAGTGAGAAATGTGGAACATACTTAGGATGTATTGGATCTGATTTTATTAATGGAAATAGTTTAGAAACTACCTTATAGGTAGGAGACCAAGCATCTAACCAATTTGATGTTGCAGTTTTATTTACAGTTTCAGTAAATTTCTTAATATAGTCTATATAGGTTGTAGCGCTTGGTTGTTTCGGAGTTACGTCAGTAGAACAGTTTACCAGATTACCATTCATTGCCTGTTTTTCATTAAAATTAGAAGTTTCATGCTTGGAGTATGAAATATTGGTATTAGAAGACAAACTTGTTTCAGCTATGTTTTCTCTTTTCTTGGTTGAGGACTTCGGTACTGAAGACATTACATTACATGTATCTTTAGGGTGTTTGTTCTGATATACGGATATGTTGCATGAATGAGGTATCATATTTTTACCAAATTCGAGCACAGGTGAGTTTGTTATATTCTTTTTATCTTTCATAATAACTTCAGTTTTCAGATGTTCACGCTTTCTTTCGAAATTTGAATCTTTACAGCTGTACTGAGGAGTATTTAGTCTTATTTTTATTTCACCTTTAGCAGGACATTTTGTTTTGATATTAGTAACTTTTAATGCATGTTTAAGTGAAGATGCTTTTAAAATACAGGAGTCTGGGTCATAACTCTCATGGGTAACTTGTACACTTTCGAATCCTTCGTAATTCTGGAGACATTTACTTTTGATATTACAACCCAAATCTTTGTTGACTTGGGATGTCGATTTAGATCGTTTCACCGTGTGCCAAGAACTTGAAGGTGACTTGCACTTCAATGGACAATCATCATCTTTTTTGGCTTCACCCATTTTTTTTAAGTCATCTGGCTTGCTGCATTTTAGGATACATGTTTTGGATTCAGATGGAATTAAAGGAGATCCATAGGATTTTGCTGTTTTTGATGAAGATGATTGTTGAGACTGTTTATGTGATTCATCAATGCAATCCTTTGTTTTGTTGTTGTCACATTCCTCTAGTTTCTGAATTTTGGGTGATTTGGCAGCCAGATTTAGACAGATTCTCTTCATTTTTATTGTTTGTGACTCTTTGTTATATTTAGTTTCATTTGCTTCAGTTTCTAATGTTTTCGATTCATTTTCGCTTTTCTCAGCTTTTGAAGCAACAGGCGCTTCCACTTGTGCTTTGGGCTGAGGTCTGGCTTCATATTTATCTGTTTTCATTTCTCCAGCATGTGATCCACAAATCTCTTTCAGAGACGACTTTATATTAATCTTTGGTTCTAAGCAATCAGTGATAGGATTAGATGTTGCTTTGTCCTTTGCTTTTGTCTCTGAATTGCTTATGAAGTGTGAGACGATCTCCTCTTGTGACAAGCATTTCTTGAGTGATGGTTTCCTTTTCAACATTCTGCATATTATTTCTGGTAATATGCAAGGTTTTTTCTCCATTGTTTTTGATTCACTTGGTTTTGCGTCTACTTCTAATTTAACTTGATTTGATTTTATTTCTTGTTCCAATTTTTCTTGATCACTTTGTTTTACTTGTGCTTCTACTTTATTTTCATGCATATTTGAAACTACTTTAAGCGTTTTTGAGGTTTCAGGTGGTGTTTCGACTTCCTTCTCCTTCGTAGTACCAAAGTATATCTCACATGCTGAACGTGTATCTTTCGTAACTTCAGTTCTGCACTTTCCTGCAGCTTGTGGAAGTTGACATTCACTAAATTTAGGATGTGGTAGGAGTTCTTTTTGGCATTCAGAGAATGATGGTTGAGGAGCAGAAATTTTCTGACATTTGACGTCTACTTTTGCTTTAGGTCTTGTGCAAGAAGTGCATGCTGGAATTCTGCAGCCTGACATTTGTAGTTTTTGACATTTGTTCTTATTTAAAGCTTCGGGACAAGTTACATCTTTGGACATGACCTCTTCTGTCCCTTTTACAATATCTAAGTCCGCGGTCACTTTTGGTTGTTTCGTTTTGTCTATGGCACCTTCTGCTTTAGATTCCAATACATCAGTTTTATTAGTTGTGGGACAAAGGATCGGAGGACAAGGTTGGAACGTAATTTTTTTTTGTTCTGAGGTCTGACTTAGTTTTTTTTTAGCTCCTGGTTCAGGACAGCCTTCCCTTGCCTTCAGAAATGAGAACCATGATTTTATTACGGTCAGTAAATCCTCGACTGCACATTCTCTACAGCCTGATGTCTGACTGACAGATTTTGTTGGAGTATCACATGACCCATTGGACATATTTTCTACATTTTGTACAATTTTATTTAAATTGTCATGTTTGATATCTTTACTCTCAAAACATTTTTGTTTTATTATGTCTGATTTATCTTCCATATGAGCCGTAGATGCTGCAATTATATCATCTATTTTTTTACAGGAGACATAGTCTAAAGGTTTTGTGACTGACGTTGACTTCTTTTTAATTGGTCCTGCTGAAGTAACTTTGTCTGAACTTGAAAAATCTAGAGAACCACTACCTGAACTTGTTGGTAAACCAGAAGGCCCAGCAGAATGACCGTTTTTCTGAAAAGTATCTGAGCCTGACCCATTATTTGGCTTTGATAGCAGACTCTGCGTTTCAGTTGATTTTGAAGTAGAATATTTCATTGCAACAGCACGAGATGATGGAAAATTAAATTGTTTAGCATTAGAATGTGATGAAGCTGGAAGTATGACAGCTGGATTGGAGATTTTGGATGCTGACTTTTTCTTAGTTGGTGGACAAGCTGGTGTGGTGTCATCTTCATCCACTCCGCATTTCTTTTTCTTCTTTTCTTTTTCTTTTACTTGTCCTATACATGGTTCAATTCTTGGCTGAAATTGTTCATTACAGGTGACGCTCTTTCTTGCTGTTGGTTTTGGACATTCTGTGAAAGTTGGCGTAAGTGTGGTATTTCTACACTTTCCTGGTGGTCGTTCTTGTTTCCTTTCTTCTATTTTGTAGTACGACTCCTCTTGACATACAGGCGTTTTTTTTATAGGTGGTTTCATACACTCGATAAAATGCTTTTCTATCCTTGGAGGAGGTGGAGGAGGGGGTGGAGGTGGGGGTGGCGGAACATCACACAAACTACCAGATTTTTTTTGCACGGGTTTTAAGCATTCAATAAAAGGAGGGGAGCCTTCCTTCTCACGCTTATCTGTCTTTATTACTGGTGGTGGAACCACCCGTTTTACTTTCTTTTGCTCTTTCTCACACTGAAATGTCTTTTTTTTGGGCGGTTCTGGGCATTCTATAAAATGTTTATTAGATCCTACTCTATTTCCAACACATCTGGATTTAACAAATTTTGAACCTACCTCATCTTTAGCTTTGCAGGGCAATTCACCGTCATCTGGACATGGAATGGAATCATGTTTTGATTTTCCTGATTTAGGTTTGCTCTTCTGATCTTCTGAATATAGTCTTACGCATGAATTATTATTGATTTGATAATTCGCTATTTTACTGGGAACCTGTACTTTATGTGATGTCTCTGTTTTTAAATCAGAGAATGATCGCACTGGTGGAAGATTTCCTTGAACTTTTGTGTCTTTTAAGCGATTTGTTGAAGAACACTTCATGAGTGGTTTGGAAAATAGACTTTTTCCATATTTAGGTTCATTATCACACTCTGCATCACCTTCTACGCATTGATTTTTACCCGCTTTGTAAGCACCTGGAATTTCTTCCTTCTTTTCTTTCTTTTTCTCCACTTTTGACTTCTTCTCATTGTCAGCATGTTTTTCCGGTTCGCGAACAGGACATATCAGTTCCTTATCTTTTATTGGTGGGTTACAACCATCATATGATTTCACAACTTGTTTAGAAGGAGGACACACACGATCATGGCTCACATGACATTCAGTATAACGTGGATCTGGGGGTGGTTGTTTCACACATTCAGAGTATGAAGGTTTAGGAGCCATTATCTTTGTGCATTCCTTAATTGTTTTAGGTTTTATTTTACAGTCGACACTAGATGGAACTCTGCATCCTGGAGCAGGCAATTTATCACAAATCTTTTCCGACTTTGTAATTTTTTTTACACCAGAGTCAATCTTCTTACACGTATGGTCTGTTGTGGGAGGTTGGGACTTCGAATCTTTCTTTTTACTACATTCTATAAAACCCTTTTCTCGAAATGAAGGAGGTTCAATGTTATGATATGAATATGAACGTTTCGGATTTTGAATTCCATGATTTGAAAGTCCACTTTCTTTACCAGTATGATAGGACGATTTAAAGTTGAAATAAGAGTGAGATCGTCTTATTGGTTGGTTCTGGTGAGATAAGATGTTTTTTGCAGGACACTTTATAGGCGAATTCGAATATGCATTGTTTGCAAATTTTGTTGATGTTTGATTTTTTCCAAACACTTCTTTTTTAACTTTCTTTTGATTTTGTTGTTTATGTTGCCTCGTTTCAGGTGGTTCTTCACTTTTCTGAGTAGGACACTCTAATTGTTCCTTCTTGGGTGGTGGGTTACATCCATCATATGACTTTACCACATTTTTTTCAGATGGACAAACGGGATCTTTGTCTAGATTACATTCAGTGAAACGTGGATCTGGTGGTGCTTCTTTTAAGCATTCAGAGAAAGATGGTTTGGGTGCCAGTTTCTTTTTGCATGCTTGTATTACTCTAGGCTTTGCTTTGCAGTCGACACTTTGTGGAACTTTGCATCCTGGAGCAGGTAATTTATCACAAGTTTTTTCTGGTTTTGTTATTTTGGTCACACCAGAATCTATTTTCTGACATTTGCGATCTGTTGTTGGAGGTTGTGATTTTGAACCTCCTTTCTTATCACACTTCATGGGTCCTCTGTTTGAAAATGCCGGTGATTCTATAACACTGTAGGAATAAGAACGCTTTATATATTTGATTTCGTGGTTTGAAAGTTCATTTCTTATATTAGGAAATGATTCACACTTATAGATGGACTGGTTTTGTTGCGAAGAACACTTCATTAATGGTTTGGAAAATCCACTTTTTCCATATTTAGGTTCATTATTACACTCTTCGTCCCCTTCTACGCATTGATTTTTACCAGGTTTATAAGCACCTGGTATTTCTTCTTTCCTTTCTTTCTTTTTCTCCACTTTTGGTTTCTTCTCATCATGTTCTTCTAGTTCGGGAACAGGACATATCAGTTCCTTAACTTTTGCTGGTGGATTGCAGCCATCATATGACTTCACAACATTTTTGGAAGGTGGGCACACACGGTCTTTGCTCATGTGACATTCAGTATACTGTTTGTCTGGGGGTGGTTCTTTAACGCATTCAGAGTAAGAAGGTTTAGGAGCTCGTTTCCTTATGCATTCTTTAATTGTTCTAGGTTGTACTTTACAGTCGGTACTTGGTGGAACTTTGCATCCTGGAGCAGGTAGTTTATCACAAGTCCTCTCTGTTTTTGTTGCTCTTTTCACACCAGAATCAATCTTCTTACATGTACGGTCTGTTGTAGGCGGTATAGACTTCGAATCCCCTTTTTTATCACATTTCACAGGACCCGTATTTTGAAGTGATGGAGGCTCGAGGATTTGACTGGAGAATGATCTCTTTGGAGTTTGAATAGGAAAAGTAGCTTTCATGAGAGATGTTGCTGATACACACGTTTTGGGATGTGATGCATAAACAGTTTGCATATCTGAAATAGACTGTTGCCATGGTGAGCACGCATCTTTTTCTGCAGTGTTTCCATAGAAATCTGATTCTGCCATGTGCCATTCCCTACATGATTTCTCATATGAAAAGGGGATGTACTTATTTATAGAATCTAGAGTGTATGTTGTGTTTTTGGACTTCTTTACACTTACTCCATGTGACTGATTTAGTGATGAAGAGATAATACCATTTTCAGTACTTATTATATTACCGGTCGGATGGTGTGATTGGTGATAAGACTCTTGGACAATGTTTTTACACGTTGTATCTTCTCTTATACGCCCAACTCCGTTCTTTCTTGTTTGTGTAAAATATACATATTCCTCGTTGTTGGAATTTTCTGGACATTCAGCTGTTTGATGTTGCGTTACCACCTCTTTCAAATATGTATTCGGATTAGATGATGAAATACAATTTTTTTCTTTCTTTGAATGTTTCTGCTTGGATGAATGTTGCTTCTTGCACGTGTTTTCTTTCTTGTGAGACGACTTTTCCTTCTTACAAGATCCAAAGGGAGGTGGGGTTGGAGTGGATCTTGGACATATGGGTTCATCTGAAAAAGAGTCTTCTTTCTTTAGATTTATTTCTGCTTTATATTCTGAGTTAAGGTTCTTCATTCTAGATGTTTTTAATGTGCTGTTTTCCTCTTTCAGACCTGTTTTCATATTATTATATTCTCCTTTTTGAAACTTATAGTGTGATGAATTTGCTTCATCTATCCATATATTAGAGGAGGTAAGGGAGTTTATTGTCTCTTTTGGTAGAAAAATGTTTTGCTGCATTGCAAATAAATTACTATCTAAATAAGGAATTCTGGCATTTGAAAATGGTTCGCTTTTAAAATCAGAACTTTCTTTTCGTTTAGAAGAATATTCTTTCTTGATTGGTACTGTTGTACTTCTATATCCATGTCTCGGAATACGTGTACATGATTTTAAAGATGTTATAGTGCCCTCTGAGTACTCGCCTTTTTCAGGATAACTTTCCGTCTCTTGTATCCTTTTTACTTCTGAAGCAGTCACCGAAGACTCTTTGTGTCTCATCAGTGGTTGCGTTATCTTTTTTGAGTTCTGCTGACTTTCAATGTCTGTACCTGTATATTTTTTCTGACACTTATTGAAACAGAATTCCTTAGATACTTCATCTTTCACAACTGGGAAAGATTGTTTACGTGATTTATTGAGGGAATTTTGAATTTGCTTTCTTACTAGATGTAGATCTTTAGGGAGATCTGTTTCCCATTCTCTAAGCTCCTTACGAGATTGAATAAGTGGTTTAGGAGTATCAGAAGGTGTAATTTGTTTTCTATAAACCATTTTTACTTTACCATTACGTAATCCCCTTTGAAATCTTGTAAGAGAATTCTTGATATAATGATGTGCCTTCCCTTTAGATGTAAACGTATCATAAGACATTCTAAAAGGCTTTGGACTAATTGAGCTAATTTTTATTCGCTTTGTATAATTTTGGTACTTATTATTACAGTTTGTTTTAGCTGCGATTTTAAAATTACTTTGCGACCTATTTTTCAGCGACTCATCTAAAAGTTTGTTCTGTTTTAAGTCAATCAGAGATAGGCTACCTGATGTTCTCGGTACAAAATTCTCTGTTCGTTTACTTATGTTTGGTAATGACCGTACTGGTGATGGTTTAGTTATTGTTAATTTTGAAGTTTGATTTTTATTCTTTTTTGTGACTTCTTTATTTTGAGTAACATGTATTGCTGGACTGATCAGTTTACTCTTTGTTTTTTCATTTTTTGGAACATCTTCTGTAGCAGAAAGTAGGTCCTGAGGTTTGGCTGCTTTCAGAGTGAACTTCCTGGCCGTCATTAATACTTGGCCCCCATTTATTAAATCTGGATGAATGGCTTCTGGTACTGGCTCAGATACTTGGGGTGGTAGATATGTTGTGCGTGAAATTCCTGAAGTTTTCAAAGCTTTAAGGGACTGATGTCTGTGCGACAAAATATTTTTTCTTTTTATACCAGTTATTTCAAAATTCTTGCTTAACATTTTTCCTCTTTTGAGTACATTATTTGAATTATAAAAGGAATTATACTGGCCTTTTTTCTCAGATACAGTAAATCTTTTACTTACAAGATTTGATGTTGTCTTTGCAGGTTGAAAATTAACTTTATCAGGGACACCACGAAACTCATTCTTACTATGTGTATTTGCAGGGGTTAATGTAGCTGTCTGTTGGACGATCTTTGTTGTGTCTGTTATTGCTGGCGGTTTAGTATCTATGGATTGTGTATTATTTTCTTGAAGAACTGGAGAATTGTCAGTTGATTTCTTTGTTGGAATCGTATCTTTGATCTGGTGATATGTTCTGGAACCTGACTTTAGTGGTTGCGAATTCTGAACATGGGGACTCATCTGTGTGATTTTTCGCCGTTTGGATGTAGCAATGGGTTTAACATCCGGAAAATATTTAACACCAGATGAAAATGGTGCCTGCTTTCTTGGTTGTAGTTTATCACATGACACTGAAAGAGTAGGTTTTGGTATATCTGTAACTTTGAATTCATCATATGGCAGTCTCATTTTAAATTGTTTAATGAAATTCTGTGGATCAAAGTATCGTTGAGATTGCTGTGAACGCTGTTCCTGCATCTTTTGACATATCACTGCACGAGGTGGTGTAGGTTGAGGTGGTGGCTGGGGTTGAGGCTCAGGCGGAGAAGTGCATACTACTGGAATTCCCGATTCTTCATTAATAATTGTTGCCTCAGATTGCAACGTGTCGGTTTCTTGACCTTCCTTGAGTGCCTGTTCCTCTTCCTGTTTCTTTAACTGAGCTTGATAAAGGCGACATGAGGATAATGGTGGCTTCTCTTTTGGAAGCTTTTTCTTTAAGTAGGAGAGCCAAGAGTCTTCCTCAGGTTCTTTCAAGTGACATATATCTTTTGTCTTTTTTTCGGGTGATGTCTGCCAGAGAAATAAAGAAAGCCACGATCGGGTTGGCTTTATTTCTTGAGGACATGATGTACCCGACTCCTTGACCGCCCAATCCGGATTATGTTGACAATTAGATGTCGATTTCCGGTCCTCACTGTAGCTTCGCAAATGTACTGCTCCACGTCCCTGTTAGGTTAACAATGTTACATAGTATCGGGTGACAGAATTTTACTGTAAGCATTTACACACACATACACACATCTGCACGCACGCTGATTTACATGCTGCAGTGAAAATTTATATTAGAGATCGACTGTCTTGTAATGTTTGTTTTTCAGCCATTCCAGTTGTCACGGGTGTTACATTTTTACTATTTTCAAACTCTGTATTTTGAAAATGAAATGAGTTTTGTCAACTTGTACTGGGTGTTCAGTTCAAATTGTGTCATGGCTCACTGTATGCCGTCATGTGGCTAGCCGATGAGCCTAGAGAATCCAATCTTCCTACACTTCCGCAGAGGCGTATCACCTATGAGCGAGAGAAGTTGCCTAGCAAGTACGGCGTTCATTCTGAAGAGTATGTACCGATACATACGGTAACGCCAGTAGTGGCAGGAATGTGAACTGTTTGGAAACACGTACTATCGGGATATGGGGAGAGGGTTAAGACGATTACTTACGTATTTGTTGATATTAATTTCGACGGTCAACATGGACATGGAGCATTTGATTTGTGTTGTGGAATGTTGCCGTACGCAACAGATGATAACAAATACCCTCCATACGACTTGCCCGCGCAAAACACAGTTCGAAAGAGGTTATGAGGTTATGGTAGCACACAGACCGTACAGACCGCCATCTGTTGCTGCGACGTTCAAGTTATACCGTACACGTTCTCAAGTTCAGATTGAACGCCTTGAATATTAGGCAACTTCTCTGACATATAAGGTGAAACTCGCTTCAAATTGGTGACTCAACAACAGTGACGTCATGACACACTTTGAAATGAACACCCAGTATTATTAGAATCAATTTAGAAGACCAGTCATTTTACAGAAAAAAATTGTTTGAATAAAACGTATTATTACTGCAGAAAATAAAGAAAAGGTTTCGTCATGGATGCTACAAGTTTTATGAACTCCATACCTTATTAACAAAAAGTGTAAAACATATCTCTGCCTCAAGCAAAAAAAGAGATTCATTCTCATAGTTTCCATGTGAAAGCTATGCAAATCTCATGGCATCTAATTAGTTCAAAAAAAAACATATCAGTAAATATATTATAGCTGTTTCTTCCATGTCATGGATGTTATACACATTTTGTCATGGATCTTACAGATGAGTTAATGTCCTTCATTTTTCTAGTTTCAAAACAACTGTGACATTTCTAAGTCAAAATATTCACTTGAACTGTAAGATTGCTGATTGTTATTAACCCAAACTACTAGAAATAAATGACAGAAAGAATGTATAGTACAGAGTAAAAAAGTTCCTTGATCCTGGAGCCCTAGAATTAACAGCGCAGGCTCTCAAAATATTTCTTCAACAACAGCTCATTGAAGAACATACATTAACAGCTGATCTCTGATCTCTCTATGAGTAAGTGCTGGAAACTTTAGGAAAACAAAGAGTACCTATTACCTAGCCAAGACCACTTAAATTCAGTGCCCATAAAACTTGTAAAATATTTTCCTTTTGAAAATAAAACATTAGAATATTTAAATTTAGAGCCTTATCTATGTCCTACACTAATAAGAAGCAAGTATTTCTGAAAAAGACTTTTTCATTGAATTCCCAGTTTGCTTGGAATGGCTGTTTTGTGTCTGTGATGGACTCTCGTCATCCTTGTGCTCTTGAAGAGTAGGCTGATTAATCGAACTTCTCACACGATATATAAAAAATATAATTAATTGATGAACTAGTGGACTTACTCGTGTTAAATATGTAATATTCGTCTGGCTTACAGCTGTTTCAGTGCATCACGCACCATCATCAGAGCCTACTAGATCGCGGCGTCATCTCGAACTTCTCTGCCTGTTAGGAGGGTGTGTTTTATTGTTGGAATGTGTTGGATTGTGGAGTCGAATAGTGTGTGTGTACTGAAATTGATCTGTGTGTTGAGGATTTGATCAGGGTGTTGATCCTCAACACACAGATCAATTTCAGTACACACACACACTATTCGACTCCACAATCAACACATTCCAACAATAAAACACACCCTCCTAACAGGCAGAGAAGTTCGAGATGACGCCGTGATCTAGTAGGCTCTGATGATGGTGCGTGATGCACTGAAACAGCTGTAAGCTGGACGAATATTACATATTTAACACGAGTAAGTCCACTAGTTCATCAATTAATTATATTCAAGTGTTAAAAGTGGCGTATGCAAGATTAAAAAAATGGATAAAAAATATGTTGAACTGCTTAGGTTGATTATTTTTTAGCAAGTAGAGATCATTTCTCAAGAATACCTATTGAACAGTAAATTTTTCAGCATAATTTCAACTATCTACTGCATTCTTCAGGTGAAGAAAACAGAATCTGTAAAACCTGTGAGACTGTGAGGATGTCTAAGACATGACTGATTAAATCAGAGAAAAAAAAAAAAACCTGTACGTAGCAACTTTGCAAAGGTTTTTGAAGACTTCTACAAGGTCGTTAAAACTTTGTGAAAATAATTGAATTGAGTTAATAATATTATAATATATCGAATGTTAAAGAAGATGCACACAATGGGCCCACTAGGGCTAATGTGTTCATAGCTAAACTAACCCATCACAACATACATCCATTTACACACAACGCATCACCAACTACAGCAATAGAAACAGACATGGAAATTTTACACATTAAACCCAAAAACTAAATATACTAGAACAGTAGAAACATATAGACACGCAAAAACACATACATGCACAACACATCCTAAACATTCAACTAAATTTCAGAATGCAATACTTTTCCACATAACTAGTTCCTTAAGTAAAACACCATGTTAATGTATTAAGTTTCATAAATTAACACAATGAAGTACAAACATTGCTAATTTAACAAGTTTTAACTATCATTAGTAGCCACTGCATATGGTAGCAGGTTTGTGCTACCACCAAAATTTTCCTTGTGAAATGTCATAATTTTTGTTTGTGAGTGCTATTATTTTAAAATCTACATTTTATTATGGTAGATCTACTTTTATATTTAAATAAGTTTTAATCTGACTAAAATCTGAGAACTTCATCGTTTGTAGTTGAATCGTGGCTTTGTTATCTCGTGCAGATTATGTGGGCGGCAGCACATGGAAGTCTTTGGCTACCTGAAGAAAGACGAGACTTGGATTTGTGCGAGGGTTGAGAGGCAGGACGGGAGGGAGGCGTGGTTTAACTGCCGTAAGCTTAGTGCTGTGTATACACAAAAGTATTCATTGCGGAGTTTAACTCGTCTATGCATCTGACTGAGCTACAATATTAAAATTACCAAATCAAACAAATTATCATTCGGTCGCCATTTAATTCAGAATTCAATGCTCACACACAAAAAACTTGATCTGCTTCTGGAATTTATGAGGACCATACTTACTGGAGAACATACGTCTGAGAAATGTTGCCACAATTCACCAGGCACCAGGTTACATCAATATGCTGAAGAATGACAGTTTTGTTTTCAGGTTCTCTTTCTTCCATCAATTGTTATCTCATGTTAATATTCTGTATAATCAGCTACAAAAGCGAGATATTGATCTAGCTACAGTTAAAACCCAATTGGAGTCCTTCAAGCGAGGAACATTTAATGTTAGAAGCAGAGTAGATGAACTGTGCCAGATTCCAGTCGAATGTATGGTTGTGGTGCACAAAGCAGACATTGCAAAGGATTTTTCTCGGGGTACTCCCGTTTCCTTCAATCATTCACCAACACACTCCACGCCTCCCAAATTTCAACTATCATCTGCAATAGTAAAAAGAGCCTGGAGTGAAGTCTTGGGGATAGTACGCGTTTCCGATGCTGATATAAGAAACTTGGTCTTCGGGTCCCTGGGGTTTATCAAGCTACTCGTGTGTGGATGGGACTTAGTTCTATCAGGGATTGAAGCAGGATGGTCCAGGCAGAAAGGACTTGGGGCTCCGAGCCTCTGGGGCTTATCGGGCTTCTCATCCGCGAAATGGAACCTGGCTATATCAGGAGATAAGACAGGATGGCCCATCTGTTAGTGTCATACTCATGAATGCCACCCAGACATCCTGTCAGACTTGGACAATTATCGCATAATATATAGGGTGCACAATGAACTAAAGTGTGCCTAAGTATATGAATCCATCCCGAGTTCAGCCACCGTTAAGCCAAAACAAGTCAAGATGTGTTTAACTTCCAAAAGATATGCAGAATGTTTCTCAGAAGAAGAAAGGTCTTCTCCATTGTGCGAACCTACTTGCTGCCTGTTGCGTAGTTTAGAATGACACTATATAAACATAATTTTAATTGCAGATATTGCATTTTAAACAAATAATACCAGTCTTCGGTTGTTGAGGTTAGCTGTTCGAGCCCAGCCGAGGGCGGCGAATTTTTAAGTGTAATAAAATTCTTTAGCATGAATTCCTTTGGAAGGAAAGTGAAACACACAAAACAATCCTATCATGGATTGAGAGAGCTCCAAAATTTACCGATCATTTCGATTCTGCTAATCACGGTTCTCTCCTATTATTATGTTAGGCCTATACATTTCACTCTACAAGTGTCCCCACCTCAGACTTGGAATTTCTCACGCTGTAAAGGCTAGCAGAGATCAGAAATGTCTCTTAATTAAAGTACCATTCTAGGTTAATTTCATAGCGAAGAGTTTCGTTATTTAGCAGAACAATTTTTTAAAATTTATGATCATTAGTATCATCATGTTGGAGATGTTAGCAATTAATCAATCAATCAATCAATCAATCAATCAATCAATCAACGAGTGGGGTAGGTACCTACCAACATTATCCGCATTACAAGCAAATAGTTTCAGATTTGTGATAAACAAAGTGCTTGTAAAGCACACTTCCTTCGAGTAATATTTTATTGTACTTCGCCTGGCATTGCAATTTCATAAATAATTAAATAATCATTATAAAGGTAAATGCAAATAAGACGAAGACCATGGTCATAGTAAGAAAAATACAGGGGATAAACTTGCGAATTCTAAATGAGGCAGTATATAAAGTGGACAGCTTCAAATACTTGAGATGTACTATAAGCAGTAACATGAGCTACCGCCAAGAAGTCAAAAAGAGGATAGCAAGGAAGCTTTTAATAGAAAAAGGACCATCTTCTGCGGACCTCTGGAAAAATAAATAAGGAAGAGACTAGTAAAGTGCTTTGTGTGTAGTGTGGCATTGTATGGAGCAGAAACATGGACATTACAACGAAGTGAAGAGAAACGAATAGAAGTATTTGAAATGTGAATATGGAAGAGAATGGAACGTGTGAAGTGGACAGATAGAATAAGAAATGAAGCTGTGTTGAAAAGAGCGGGTGAAGAAAAAGTGATGCTGAAACTGATCAGGAAGAGGAAAAGGAATTGGTTGGGTCACTGGCTGAGAAGAAACTGCCTACTGAAGGATGCACTGGAAGGAATGATGAACGAGAGAAGAGTTCGGGGCAGAAGAAGATATCAGATAATAGACGACATTAAGATATATGGATCATATGAGGAGAAAAAGACGAAGACAGAAAATAGGAAAGATTGGAGAAAGCTGGATTTGCAGTGAAAGACCTGCCCTTGGCCAGAACATTGAATGAATGAATCACTATATCGACAACTCACGGTCTCTGAATAGTCTTTGTAATTTAAAAGCGATGTTGAGTAAAGAGTAGCCCTACTCATTCAAAGAAATGTAAAATAAAGAATTACAGTTAGGCTATACAAATAATTTACTGTAAAAATCAATCTCATAGCATTCGCTTGAAGGAAAATGGGACTGCCGAAACAGTTGTGTCAAAGCAATGTATCTGAAGCATGATATTATTAATTTGTTGAAGGGGCTGTCATGCACTGTAACACGGAGCGAAAGATATTTATGCGTGAATTACAGTTGTTGCGTGCCTCAACCTTAGACAAGGAATCAGTTGTGATGACGAGACACGTATACTCAGTGCAGATCATTCGCACAATCGACGAAGTTCAAACGAAGATATTTGCAGTAGCATTTAAAACACTGCGATAATCTTCAGTTTATTTTTAACTACTATAGCCTATCCAAAATAAGAATCACCCTTGTTGCAAACACTGACCGAAGTATTCAGGCGAAAGGGAGGAAGAGTTCTTTACTTTTCATTTTTTGTTGGGTATATGAATTATGTTTCACAATTTATACTTACCGATATAGGGTAATTCCATAATTATGTCAACCAAATTGCCATTTTCTCAAAGTGGTTCTAGACAATTCTTGAATGCTATACCAGAGACTTTAATGTCTATATTTTATGCAATCAAAGATAATTGGCCGTATTTTTGCATAAATCATATGCTGGCAGCACTGTGAACTGAAGATGTTTGGAAGTGAAGACATATGACAAGGATGATACACGTCATGTAAAATTCCTTCGGCATGAGAGGAAGTCCAAGAAATTCTTTTCGCCTGCTATTGGTGATGAGGCTGATATTGGCAAAGACCAGGTTATAAAAATTCTACCAGAGCCACAATTTGATAATAGGCTTAAACTAAATTTTCAACATATCTAGTTTGATAATGATGTTCTTTAATTTGAAAATGCATGTAATTTTGTAAATCATATTTGGAATATGTAGTGTCTGTCACAGTTTGTATGTCGTGTCTGTCACGAGAATAGAGCTTAATATATACTTCATAAATGTTTCAAATGAAAAACAATCTGTAGCATATTAAGGAAGGATATTCTACCTTTCTATGATTATAGTACTAACAAAAGAAGTTGCTAATATTGGAAGATATAGTACATTGTTCGACTTCCCTTTAATTTGTGTTCCTTTTTCTGTCGTATCTGTCACAACATTACTTGTACTTAGATATCTGTAATAAATAGAGATTGATACTTGCTTCTTACATGAAAGTGTAGCTGTGTACATGCACTTTGTATCTGATAGGCCTATAGTTTAAAAGTCTGCTAATGTTATGTTGAAGTAGAAATAAATCTTTATATTTTTGTATAGAGTCATTTGTCGTGTCTGTCACAAATGGAATTACCCTATAGCAAATACCTGGCGTAACCTTATTCTTTCTTTTTTAAAACTAATAGCCAACACGACAATGCTTCATATAATGTCAAATTGTCCATAAAAGTGGTCTGTATTATTGACAAACGAAAGTTTGTGATGACAACGCATAACAAAGAATATATTATGTTTGTCGAATAAATTGACACTTTTGAAAATGTATAAATAACTGAGATATTTTGTTAAATATATGTCGTAAATTTTTTATTTGAATTTAATACTGAATATCGCGAACAGAGGCGTGTAAATGCGAAAAATTCATTTGAAATAAATAAGCTGCAACATAAAACAGGTTGGAGTATAGTTAGTTGAACATGTGCTCAGAGTAATACACAAGTTACCGGTATATGTTTATGTTAAGAGAGTGTTGAATGGAAATAAGGAAATTCTTAGATGTGTCAGTATTTATGAAATGTGATAATTTAATTCACGAAATATATTTTTAATGCAACATAATAATAATAATAATAATAATAATAATAATAATAATAATAATAATAATAATAATAATGATAATAAAGTAACATAGTCCTCAGTCCACACCTGTGGAGTAACGGTCAGCGCGTCTGGCCGCGAAACCAGGTGGCCCGGTCGGGGCAAGTTACCTGGTTGAGGTTTTTTCCGGGGTTTTCCCTCAACCCAATACGAGCAAATGCTGGGTAACTTTCGGTGCTGGACCCCGGACTCATTTCACCGGCATTATCACCTTCATTTCATTCAGACGCTAAATAACCTAGATGTTGATACAGCGTCGTAAAATAACCCAAAACCCCCCATATTCCTCATCATAGAGCTTTCGGGTGTTTCAACCCAATGGTGAAATGAAGTTTCCAATGTTTTAAACCGCTATTGGTAGCATTTATTTCATCTTTCAATAAAATTAAAAGGTTTGGCAAATCCTACATTGATTAATTATAGCTGCGAAACATACAGTAAAAAGGAAAACGTAGTGTGATTTTTAAGCACTGAAAGGTGGTTTATAAGAGCTTCTGATAGGCTATAAAATGCTAGACAAGAAATGGAATACTGAAATAAGGAATGATCTGAATGTTCAAAGTATCTGAGACGTAATCAGAAGTTACAAATCAAATAAAATCACTTAAGTTTAAAAAAGGATAACACACGACTACAATAAATAGCAATGATTATAAATCTCAAGGACGAAGAGCTATCAGATACCCTGGGGAGGTGGAATTATCGATTTTCATTGAAGTTGGAACGGACTTTAATTGGTTTTAATTCATGAAAAGGAAAAATATGATGATGCTGATAATCACGACGAAAAAAATGGCAATGATTTAAATTGTTCACATGACATCATCCGGTACAATTAATTACCGCTTTCGGTACTAAGCCCAGGTCAGAACTGCTTTGATGTGAAGTACCCTTTGAATTAAGTTACTAAACTTGACTGATGTGACGCACATAGTACCCAATCGTACAATATCGGAGGCTTCCTATTTCACCATAAAGCTACGCAACAAGCCTTGAGAGTTTGATGACGTTGACGATGATGATGACGATGATGATGATGATGATGAAGATACAATTCCGAGATGAGAGGTTTTTGATTATTTATTGTCTGACCGCAACGTCCACACAAGGACAAAGAGGGTTATAGGCTATGTAGGAAGCTCAGTTGGTAGAGCAGCTGGCTACGGACTGGAAGATCCGGGGTTCGATCCCAGGTGGTGACGGGATTTTTTCTCGTTGCCTAACTTTCAGAACGGCCCCGAGGTTCACTCAGCTTCCTATAAAATTGAGTACCGGGTCTTTCCCGGGGGTAAAAGGTGGTCAGAGCGTGGTGCCGACCACACCACCTCATTCTAGTGCCGAGGTCATGGAAAGCATGGGGCTCTACCTCCATGCCCCCCAAGTGCCTTCATGGCATGTTATGGGGATACCTTTACCTTTAGGAAGTACAAGGGGCAAATAAGTAAAAATTATGAATATTGCTGCGAGAATTGTGACCAGTAGCCTATAGATATAGTATAGTCAGTGGCGTACGCAGAATTTTGTCAAGGGGAGGGGTTATTATTAAAATTGTTTAAAATTTACATTATCGATATTTTAAATTTTGTGTATTATTATTATTATTATTATTATTATTATTATTATTATTATTATTATTATTATTATTATTATTATTATTATTATTATTATTATTATGCTACGGTGCATTTATTAAAATTATGCTGTGTTCTAATAGAACACATTCATCAATGATATAACTTACAAAAACTTTTGAACGTAATTTTTCCACAGCCATCCAATTTTTATCAAGTTTTAACTTGTTTAATTTTGTATAATTAAAAGTACTTGTGTCACTTTTACACTTACACAATAATCATATCTCGAATCACGCAAGTAAAGTAGGCATTAGACACACACACACAAACACACACAATAATATATATATATATATATATATATATATATTTATTTATTTATTTATTTATTTATTAGGCTATAGTCAACATTTATTTGTATATGATAGGCAAGACACTTGACTTTGCATAACAGAAAAATCCATGGAAAAAGTCAAATATATTGAAATAAATTTAATTAAATACAATAATGGAACATGGAACTCACCAAGGCTGAAAAATGAAACTGACATGGTAAATATATTGTAGAAGAGGTAAGAGGACTATGCCTTATGTCGATGTAGATTTTGTTACTCTGACAGTGAAAAATTAGAGAAGGGAAAACGATTATGGATAAAAAAAATACTCAAATCTAAATATGTAATTTTTAAGTTCAAGGGCGGGGGGGTTCAAACCCAGTACCTCCCTTTGCGTACGCCCCTGTATAGTGTGAACATCAAAACAATTACATATCGTTCGAAATATGAAAATATTTTTTGATAACTATATTGTAAATATATGCTACACGTATAGGCCTACTTA
Source organism: Periplaneta americana (assembly GCF_040183065.1). NCBI lineage: Eukaryota > Metazoa > Arthropoda > Insecta > Blattodea > Blattidae > Periplaneta > Periplaneta americana. The sequence continues at coordinate 126,942,034 of NC_091129.1, forward strand.
CATGGAGAAAGTAAAAGAATATGAAAACTGCAGCAATAAGTAACGTTGCAATGGAACTATCTCGTAACGAGATAGGATTTCGCTTTCAGATAGTTTCGAATATTATTTCCTTTGGCTGATATGTAGGCTATACCGGTATACATATTTATATATGTTTGCGATAAGCTTTCAACAGAGGGAAAGAGGAACGTCTTCCTTTATTTCTTTATTTCGGTCCATGAAAAGACATGCTATCCATGATGCTATCTCATTATTTGAACTCTATGAGAATAGAAATTGTTTACAATAATAGTCAAGGAAATTGCTCAGTTAAAAATCAATTATGAACTAATAACAATGTTTACTAATATAAATTACGTTTATTCACGGTTTGTACTTTTTAAATACTACTTACGACAAGATCAAAGGCTTGAAATAAATAAGTAAATAGCCTAACTGTTATTTTAATTAAAAGTTCGCAGCTTTTCAATTGTCTTCAGTCCAGCTAAACATAGTTTCAACATTCAAAATACAATAAAGAACCATGATTACATGTCGTATCTTAATATAGCAAGACAGATATATTACTGAATGCTTTCATTATAAACTAAAAATAGTTTATATATTAATTTTACATACCTGATTCCTGGAAATTTGACCCAAAATTTTGACTCCAGACCGAAACGTCGCCATGCTTGAAGTTGCATAGCAGTCTTAACAATACATTTTCCTCTGATATCATTTGTGTGTGTATTCAGAAACAAGCAATTTAATCAACGAAAGCGTTTTCCACTGATTACAGTCGTTTCATGTAATGTATTAACAATGTGATTTAGAAAATATTATAATCTTATTATTTTTTAAATAATGTTTCCGCAATGTTTCTTCAAAATATGTTTTTTGATGCTGAGATAAGTTACTTTATTTATAATTGTTTAAACTTTAAATGAAATTCCATAAATTATAAAGTATAGTATCTTGTTATGCCTAATGTATAGAACGGTAAATTCTCCATATTTGTGTTGTGAAAGCATTATGAGAACAGAGAAAAGGGATGGTTACAGAAAGTGTAATATCGATTTAAAAATTCACTACTACAAAAGCATTTTAAATAACATCGATTATTTAATATCTCATCCAAGCAACGAAAATTTGTTTCCTAATAAAATTGTATGAAATATAATTTATTGTTTAAAATTTGAAATTAAATACTATATGAGGCCTACACTTTTCTGGCCTAGAGTATGATAGCAAGAGCCGGGTATTTATGGAGATCGTGAAAATCACGACATAATAGATTTTTACTAATCTTTACGAATTAAGTGATTCTGATTAATAATATGCGGATAAAACAATCGCGACAAATCGCGAAATAGAGTTCTAATAACTGAATTTAATGTAAACACATTCGCGAATTATTACTATTGTGTCATTTTATAGCGAATTTCATCTTCTGAGTTTTTTTTTTATTTTTTTTTTTCACTTGAATTTCTTATATATCTAAGTAGGCTACATTACATGGTATTGTCCACACCTGTGGAGTAACGGTTAGCGCGTCTAGTCGTGAAACCAGGTGGCCCGGGTTTGATTCCCGATCGGGGCAAATTAACTTGTTGAGGTTTTTCCGGGGTTTTCCCTGAACCCAATATGAGAAAATGCTGGGTAATTTTCGGTGTTGGACCCCGGACTTATTTCACCGGCATTATTACCTTCATCTCATTCAGACGCTAAATAACCTAAGATGATAAAGCGTCGTAAAATAACCTACTAAAATAAAAAAAAAATACATGGTATTCTAGGTGTTCTGATTACATTAGCGAACTCAAAAGACGAAGAATTCAACATTTCATTAATAATTTGAAAGTGTTAATTTGAGGGCTGCAATTTTTTTTTTCGTTTTTAATGAATACCGCACCTTTACCAGAATCCAACGAACCTTTAATGTGAATTATTTGGAAAGTAATATTTATACTGAGTTAATACTCCAATTCTAAAATATTGTATTTTCCAAAATTTTCATTAATCTCCGCCAAGGGTATAAATCAATCTCCAACAATCTCCGCCGACACTAATATTAAAAAACAAAAATGATAAAATTAATCTCCATAAATACTTGCCCCTGATGATAGTCTACATTTGTTAAAATAATTTTTTAAACAAATGTAGGGTATCTCATACTCTAGGCCAGAAAAGTATAAGCCTACCTATAGACAGTATTTGTTAAAAAAAGTTCTGTAATTTAGTATTTATACATATATACTCGTACAAATTAAGGATGCTTACAAGAACTAAAACTTGTATCTGTAAGAACATTTGAATTTTTGTTCACAGAAAATAATAATTTTCCATTTCTAGTGCTGAAAATTTCGTGTCTTAGGCAAGCATAGTGTCAGAGTAAAGTAGGTATTAGTCCCCCTTGCGGGGAGGTGCACTTGCTGGAGATTGCCCTTGCACGTAAGTCGCTTGGGTGGATCTATTTTACTATCCGGAATGGAATAGTGTGCAAGCCCTAAAGCCCCCCGCGCTACAGATTCCCCTGCGAGCCGCCCCCGAACTCTTCTACAGAATCCCTTTAACTTTTCACGCAGGCAACACCGCGGTCACCACGAGATATCATGAGTTCCAGGGGAGAACCCACGGTACGTAGCACTACCACCAACAACTAAAAACCACAGACCACGGAGTCCAAATTCGCTGGCGGTCTGCAGCCAAGTCCGAAATATGGATAGAAACGGAGATGATGAGGGAAGTGTAAGTGAAATGAGCCCAAGATCCAATGCCTAAAGTTACCCTGTAATTCTTCTTCAATTGGTTGAGGGAAAACCTTAGAAAGAATCTCAACTAGATAGCTTGCTCCAATTATGATATGAACCCGAGCCCGCTCGCTTAACGGTCAGACATGCTAGCCGTCACTCCACATTGACATTGAAAAATACGTAATCGAGAAAACTGCAATTAAAGATTCACATTCTCACACTGTTTAGATTGGCATGTGGTAATATTTCCCATTAGCTTGAGTCTATAAGTCTGATCTTCTTTCTCTTCTGCCTCATGCCTTTTTCTTCATCTATTCTGTTTTTTTATTTACTTGTCCTTGTTGAACACTGATAATTCTGCCTTAGCGATTCTGTTTCCATCCATTTTTTGTTACAAAATGGTAGACAAAGAGCTGATGTCACTTAAAGGAGGAAATTACATTTTGTTGCAACAGTGTACAGATGCCTCAAACTAGGAAGCTGCCTGGAGAGGGGAAGTAGTAGAGCTAACGGAGGGGGCCCACCTAGGCTCCGATACCCAGGTATAGTCATATTATCTGAAAAGTTGACCGCTTGACAATGTATTCAAGATGTACCCTCCCTATGCAGCCTTCTCAACTGTTATTAGAACTGAGCTGTACCGTTCTAGTCCACAGTGCACAGCAGTAGGCGGACAGTGGTAGGGGAGAAGTGCTCTATGAGCCTGCGCGAACGAGACAGCTTGCTAGTTTGAGACATCTGTATTAGATTAGATTAGATTAGATTAGATTAGATTAGATTAGATTAGATCTTCATTAGCCGATAGAATTACAAGCATTCATGGCGTCGTCAGTACACAAGAAAAATGACATAACATACAATATAATACAAAAATAGACTTAATTATAAATAAATTTAACAGTTTAAATATTACGTGACATGCAAAAAAAAAATATATATATATGACAAGATTGATCTTCAGTCTCCACTGTTCTATCTAGTATCTTCTCTTTTTGCTTTCCCTGTCTTTTCTTCAACTCTGAGTTACCTGAAACATAAATGGTCAAGGGCAGTATCAAGAAACGTTAAATACTAAAATTTTAAATTTAGATATTCATTTGTGCAAAATGGCATATGTGTTAATAAAATGTTCTTTACCTCTTTTTTGAATTTTCTTATGTTAAGTTCTTTGATTTTCTGTGGAAGTTTATTATATAAATTGCTGCCTCTATGTGATATGCTGTTAAGACTTCTGGTAAGCCTGTGGTAATTCAGATGTATGTTTTGGGATGTTCTGGTGTTATACTCATGATAGGTTGAATTTGTTTTAAAGGAATCTATGTTTTGACGAATAAAGCACACTGTTTCTAAAATATATATGCAGGGTACAGCTAAGATTTTTAGTTCTCTGAAAATTTTTATACTTTCAGTCCGAATAGGAACTTTTTTATGTTTATGTTATCCCATTTATAGAGCAGTTACAAGCCTAAAATATGTACATAGTGTACAGGAAAAAAAAAAAAAAAGAAATTCAGAATTATTTAAAATACCGGTAACAAACTATAATTTTTTTACCTCTCACTGAAACATCCCCCCTTCACGTTTTCTGAACAACGTTGTTATAGTGACATCGATAGTTAGCATCACGACTTGACTTGGCTTTACGAAGTGGAGTCCCAAGCCCTTATAACCTATATCACCATCGGAAACATGTACGGCCTCCACGACTTCACCCCAAGCTGTTTTTAAGTATTGCAGATGATAGATGAAATTAGAGGTAAGTGGGGAAATATTGGTGGAATGAATAATGTAAACGGGGGGACCTCGAGAAGACCCTTCTATCATAGATTCTTTCTGTACCACAAATTCCATAACGGCAACGCCGAAGATTGAACCCAAGCAGCCTGGATGGAAGTCAGTATACTAGCACGGAGCCATAGACGCTGCTATTGTCACGACTTCATACCCTGGAAGTAACATATCGGCGTTGCTGTGATGTTGAGCAGTTCAGGAAAACCTTTCCCGCTTTTGATTGAACGAAGTCCTTAGCCAGCTATTTTTATGACGTAACTCTGCTCCGTCGTCATAAAAATTATATAAATAATAACGTAATAAAGAACTAAATACTTAAGAAAATATTGTCATTTTCAGGACACAGATTTCCCTATGAGTTACTAAGCAGACGCTAATTTACGAATAAATCACATTTGTTATACCGTACCTAATTAATTATAATTATTTTTCATTTGGTTACTAAATATTATGAAATAGTTACCAATATTAACTGCGAATTAAGAATAATAAAAATAAAATTTAACTGCAATGACGAATATTAAATAGACATTAATCTTATATTGCCGTAAACGTTTTTTCAAACTGTATTGTAAGACTAAGGTCTAACGTAAATACACTAAGTTTATATTAGCAAGTAATATACTTCTTCGTTTTCTCGCAGAAACCTAAATAAAATGTGAAATTCTGTCTTCGAAGCAAACATCTATGCTCCATGTCTGTGTAACAAATTATCATAAAAAAATCTCTCCAAGTTTTGTTGAGTGGCGGTTTTGTTGGTTGTTTGGCTAACTTTGTAAGTGAAACGGGGATCTCGTAACAGCTAAAAGGTTTTCTTCTAAAACAAGGGGAAACTTTCGCAACTAATTGTAGTAATTCTCTTTCTTCTTGGGGTCAAACAACTAAATGAACATTCGTCAACTGTACGAAATATTTAGAAAAAAACATACATGGTTTAATTTGGTTTTGCACTTTTTCTCAGATGTTATTTAACACAGGCATTTAGTGAAAAAGTTCTTAAATACTTTATATGAGTTTTGAAGATTTATATCTGTAGGCAGTGTATGATGATATAAGCGAATAAAAGCAGAAATGTGATGTTAGAGATAGGAATTACTCTGAGGAACTGCTCCGAACATCGTCTTTCGCCACAAATTTCACTGGAACTCGTCAGGATATGAATTTGAGTTTCCGAAACTTAAAAACCAATGCACTTTTAATTTTTCTGCACTTTATCAGATGTATTAAATGTACTGTACATGAAAAGTAGGAGGAAGAAAAATAAAGTATGTAAGATTTGCTGATGATATGTCGTTGTTAGCAGAAGAGGAAACGATACTAAAGGATATGCTACTGGAGCCAAATGACAGCTGTGAGCAGTATGGAATGAAGATAAATGCAAATAAGATGAAGACCATGGTCATAGGAAGAAAATAAACTTACGAATTATAAATGAGACAGCAGAGCAAGTGACCAGCTTCAAATACTTGGGGTGTACTGTAAGCAGTAACATGAGCTGCAGCCAAGAAGTCAAAAGGAGGATAGCAATGGCAAAGGAAACTTTTAATAGAAAAAGGAGCATCTTCTGCGGATCTCTGGAGAAAGGACTAAGAAAGAGACTAGTGAAGTGCTTTGTGTGGAGTGTAGCATTGTATGGGGCAGAAACATGGACATTACGACGAAGTGAAGAGAAGCGAATGGAAGCATTTGAAATGTGGATATGGAGGAGGCTGGAGCGTATGAAGTGGACAGACAAAGTAAGAAACGAAGCTGTGTTGGAAAGAGTGGGTGAAGAAAGAATGATACTGAAACTGATCAGAAAGACGAAAAGGAATTGGCTGGGTCACTGGTTGAGAAGAAACTGCCTACTGAAAGAACGGGAGAAGAGTCGGGGCAGAAGAAGATCTCAGATGAGAGAAGGAGAGAAGTCCTACTTTCTTGAGACCGGAGCGAGCTCTGGCAGCTTACTTTATGAAGAAGAAAAAGAAGATGATTATGATGATGATGACAAAATATGAAAACAAATAGTGAAAAATGAACGCTGTAATTCTAATCGCTCTAGCCCGCACTCTTCTTTTGCCTGTAAAACAAAGTTCCTTCCTGTCTCATCGACTCAAAAACTGAAAACCTGAATAGCCAGTCTTAAGGCAGACCCTGTTTCTCGAATCTTTACACTAAAACAAACTTTGAACCTCAATTCACAGACGTGGTAACTATTTCTACCTTTCTTTGTTCATTAATGTATCATATTTCCTTATTTTTAATTTATCTTCTTATCTGTCTTTTATGTATTTTTTTCCTTATTTTCTGTATTTCTTTCATCAGTTATTTTTAATTGTTACTTCAATTGTTGCTTAAGAAGGCTGTGAAAGACAAATAGGTAAAATGTTGCTCAGTATTCTAAAAAAATAATTAATCGTAGAGCATTACCGTATTTTCGTTCATAGTTCATACCCAGTTGGTTGAAATGACAGAACTAGTGTGAAAGCAGTATGCCAACTATTACTACTTTTTCATGGAATATTCAAATCGATTTGAATATGCTTACCGTATTGAAACCTTAATGAAAACGGAGATTCAGAACGATCTGGGTTTCAAGGTCGATAAGATCTACACCTAAGACGACCTAAGAAGTGGGATCGAATCGCATTCAGTAGCCTACGGAATGAGCTGCATGGGAACGCGTATTGTATTCAAAACCATTTCAATACGCTAAGCGCGTGAACGATTGTAATTTTTTTGATCTGTAATCTGTTTTACCAGAGCGAGCGCAATTTTATAATACATACTATTTTGTATTTCCCTAAAAACTATTATTATCATTTTGCATTAGCCTAATGGCCAGAATATTAAGTTTTCTTGTGCCTCATTTTAGAAAACATAGCGTGATATAGCCAAGGCCTACAGGATGACAAGTTACCCAACATAACTACTTCCCAAACTTCAATTGCCGTATTCAAATCGTTTTCAATACGTTTCGAAAATTGCATGAAAACAGAGATCGCGGAGATCGTATTCAGTAGAGGAAGCGTATTCACCATGAAAACGTAGTATATATAAAGAGGAATTTCATAAATATCCAGCATCAAAGCGTGTAATATCAGGACACTTGGTGAGCGAATTCAAGAGAACTGACTCAATTTGTGTCAACGCAAAGGAAGAACTGGGAGGAGAAAAACGGCTACAGAAAACGTGCGAAATATTTGTAGTGTTTGAAGAAATTGTAGGCCTATTATCTTAAGAAAAGCCAGCGACGGTTAGCGAAGGAATTAAATCTAAAGAGACTCCAGTTCAGCGATTGATTACCCACCCCTGATGTACGTATATCTGTGGAATATCCTGAAGCAGTGTGTATAGGCTACAGAGATCCGATAGACTACTCACAAAATATAATTCAGCTGAAATGAAACATCAGATATCTCGAATAATTTCATGGAAAAATTGTTCCGGGGCCGGGTATCGATCCCGGGTCCCTTCGTTTAGCGCTCGAACGCTCTACCGACTGAGCTACTCCAGGAACCATACAAGAAACTGTCACCATTTTTCATTTTATATCCACACAACTCACATGAGCTGACAAGACGCCAGAACTCAATTGTGAGTGCACACAAATACTGTGTGACTTTAAATTGTGGCTTTCTGTTACGGTGACGGTGTCTTGTATGGTTCCTGGGGTAGTTCAGTCGGTAGAGCGTTCGCGCGCTAAGCGAAGGGTCCCGGGATCGATACCCGGCCCCGGAACAATTTTTCCTTGAAATTATTCAAACCTGCTTTACAGGGAGCTACTGCCTGAAAGCCAGATTTGTATCAGATATCTCCTTCACTTTATAAGAAAATAGACAATCAAAAACATGTTCAGTAAGCTTACGAAACATGTGTAAGGAATAATGAATAGTTTTACAACATGTACACATTACTAGTTAATTATGTTTCTCAATTAAATTTCATGGCCTTTAGTTTCAGTATAATTTATTTTAGAACAAACTGTACACATCTGCCACAGTCTTACTTCCGGTGATCGAACGTAAGTCCCTTTGACGTGAAGCCGTGAGCCGACACATGTAGGCCTAATTAATACTTCAATATTTTCTGTCAAGAATTTGTACTGTTGCTACTTTTTAAAAAATACGTATGTCTGTTCCTGATTTGGATGTTGCTGGTTTACAGTTTAGTTCGGTGTGTGATCCGATTCGTATAGTAACATTATTGATCGGAATCACCGGAGTCGAAGAGAGAGGATCAGCTAACGCACCATTCTTCAGGCACGGTTCTCATGAATTCCAATTTTGTGCGTTAAACATACATATCAATGGCAGAAATATTCACTATTACCCGCCCAAGGCATCTGTTTACCCGGTAATGAGGCCAGCAGTTGCAGAGAATAAACAGAGAGTTACGTACAGTCACAGTATGATAACAACTGACATCCATATAATCTACACTGTTGTTAAGGATTGACTTTCCTTTCAGTATCATAATGGAGATTATGCATTAACTATATTTTATATTCTTAAATAAGTTCTATGATCCTTAATTAAGAGGGAAGCTGATACGGGTTGATCAAAATATCTCTTTATTACAGAAAATAAAATATTTTGATTTCGCGTTATAGCACAAGATCTCTATATTGTATAGGTTAGGATGGTTATCTTTGCTCTCTTTCGGATTTAATATTGTTAGTTGCACCGCGATTAATAATTTGTCCATTGCAGGATTAGACAGTAAGAACTAGAGCTAGGATTTTGATGACCTATAAATCTTGAAAAAAATGTCCTAAAAACAATGCATTTATGACCTAAAAAATCTATCAAAAATGCCCTAAAATTGATCTTACATAATTGGCTTAGTAGGAAAAGAGGTTTCGTACTACATAATATTTATACTAGTAATTAAATTAATTCTAGTAGCAACATTTAAGTTCATATAATTTTACATACATTTTTCTAAGTGGTATACTTTAATTAATTATTTTACCTAATGTAGTTTCTATGTACTCCACCACAAGGCCATTCTTATCAGAAATTAGCAGATATAAAGGAGTCTATATTAAAGAGGTGGTTGGAGTGTACTACGTTAAAATGGCAATATTTGTGTAGAAAAACGGTTAAAATATTATACAAAATAATGGGTATTAGCCACCGGCGTAGCTTTGTCGGTTAAGGCGCTTGCCTGCCGATCCGGAGTTGCGCTCGGTCGCGGGTTCGATTCCCGCTTGGGCTGATGATCTGGTTGGGTTTTCTCCGAGGTTTTTCTCAACAGTAAGACAAATGTCAGGTAATCTATAGCGAATTCTCAGCCTCATGTCGCCAAATATATCGCTATCACCAAGTCCATAGATGCTAAATAACCTCGTAGTTGATATAGCGTCGTTAAATAACCAAGTAAAAAAATAATTGGTATTAATGGACAAAATATGTAGACAAAAGGTCAAAGGGAATAAACATTACGAGGCGCATCCAGAAAGTAAGTTTCCCTATTTAAAAAAAAAAGAACACACACTTTCAGGAAAACATTTATTGGCAACAGGTACAGCAATGTTTCAGCTATTTTTCAACATAGCCACCATCAGAATTGAGACACTTGTCGTATCGTGGGATCAACTTTTGTATCCCTCTGTCGTAGAACTCTGCCGCCTGTGAATGGAACCAGCGTGTGACAGACGTCTTCAGCTCTTCGTCGTTGCCAAAATGCTCACCGGAGGACAGGAATTTCTTGAGGTGCGAGAAAACGTGAAAATCGTTGGGAGTAAGATCAGGACTGTAGGGTGGATGATCAAACAACTCCCAACCAAATTCCGTCAAAACAGCTGCTGTGCGCCGAGCCGTATGTGGACGAGCATTGTCATGGAGGAGCACAACACCTGCAGTAAGCATTCCACGCCTCTTGTTTTGAATGGCACGTCGCAATTTTTGCAGTGTTTCACAGTAACGGTCAGCGTTCACTGTTTCACCTCTTGGAAGGAAGTTAATGAGCAGAATGCCCTTCCTGTCCCAGAACACCGTGCACATCACTTTCCGTACCGACAGCGTCTGTTTGAATTTCGTTCTGACCGGAGATCCACTATGCCGCCAATGCATTGACTGCTGCTTGGTTTCCGGGGTGAAGTGCGAAATCCAAGTCTCATCGCCCGTGACGATCCTGTCGAGGAACTCGTCGCCGTCATCGTGATACCGTTGCAGAAATGTCAGTGCTGCTCCTAAATGTTGCATTTTGTGTTCGGGTGTCAAGTTTTTCAGCACCCACCTGGCACACACTCTTTTGAACAGCAGGTGCTTAGTGACAATCTCATGCAACAAGGATCGCGATGTCTAAGGAAAATGGCTGCTCAGCTCCGTAATCGTGAAGCGACAGTTCTCCATGATGCACCGCCGCACCAGCTCAACACGATCATCATTGATGAGGGACGGTCGCCCACTGCGCTCTTCATCATGGACACTTTGACGACCTTCGGAAAACTGCCTACACCAGCGACGCACCATCTGCTTATTCATGATGTTCGGCCCATAGACCTGACAGAGCTGCCGATGGATTTCAATTGGCGCAATGCGGCTGCGGGAAAAGGAATAAGAGCTTCCATTTCGGACCACTGCTGCCACGCTACTGGCACCAGGCGGGACCTGTCCGGCTGGCATATGATTGATATCTGTTACGCATGCGCAATTGACACGGCTAATTACGTTTACTTTCAAGGGGAAAAAATCGGGAAACTTACTTTCTGGATGCGCCTCGTATTTTATATTAATAATGGAGATTTATGGCCAAATTTAAATGAAAATGCCTCACAAATGTCCGAAAAAAACAAAAGATGCTCTTATGAGTTGAAACAGGCAAAAAATGCAAAAAAAAAAATGCCCTAACAAATATGTCTTAAAACACTCAGTTTATCACATAACATATAAATACTAAAGTAGCAATGTTTCTGGCTTACTAGAAAAAAGATGCAATTTCATCAAAATCCTAGCCTTAGTAAGAACACTTGCGTGGTATGACACACCGAGCAAGTACTCCGGGGTCACCTCTATTAGGAGGCCTTAGCCCTGCATGGGAACTAATGGTTGATTCATTTATCCATATATTAAACCCTAGATCATCCTAGATCTGATAAACTACACTCTTGCCTTAGACATATTATATTAGCTTTAATATCCTGCACTTATAATAACTCCTGAGATGTTATATAAATTCTGTATTGTTTTAAATATGTTGCGAATATCTCGTTATAGTTCATTTTCTTGAAATAGCCTATTATTTAGAGAATAAGTTCTGTTAATATGAAGACATTAAAAAGATCAACGTATCGTAACTCGAAGTACACTGCTCCGTCTGTTTAGTAGAATGCGCTTGAATCTAAAGAAAGTAGCAGAACAGTCCAACGTGGTCTGTTGTGACGAGAATCCAAGCCCCCGCATACCGGTAAGGCATCATGTCACAAACACGTTCACTTCTGAGTATTTCTGAGAAAGTAAAATATTATTCAATACCTTGAAAACGGCGCAAATATTAAGGATATTGCTGGAAAGTTTGAGGTAATATTTATTTACTTATGTATTTATTTATTCATTCATTTATTCATTTATCCATTTATCCATTTATTCATTTATTTATTCATTCATTCATTTATTTTATTTATTTATTTACTTATTTACTTACTTATTTATTTATTTATTTACTTATTTACTTACTTATTTATTTATTTATTTATTTACTTGTCTATCTATCTATCTATCTATCTATCTATCTATCTATCTATCTATCTATCTATCTATCTATCTATCTATCTATCTATCTATCTATCTATCTGTCTGTCTGTCTGTCTGTCTGTCTGTCTGTCTGTCTGTCTGTCTGTCTGTCTGTCTGTCTGTCTGTCTGTCTGTCTGTCTGTCTGTCTGTCTGTCTATCTATCTATCTATCTATCTATCTATCTATCTATCTATCTATCTATCTATCTATTCTATCTAATCTATGTAATCTATCTATCTAATCTATCTATCTATCTATCTATCTATCTATCTATCTATCTATCTATCTATCTATCTATCTATCTATCTATCTATCTATCTATCTATCTATCTATCTATCTATCTATCTATCTATCTATCTATCTATCTATCTATCTATCTATCTATCTATCTATCTATCTATCTATCTATCTATCTATCTATCTATCTATCTATCTATCTATCTATCTATCTATCTATCTATCTATCTATCTATCTATCTATCTATCTATCTATCTATCTATCTATCTATCTATCTATCTATCTATCTATCTATCTATCTATCTATCTATCTATCTATCTATCTATCTATCTATCTATCTATCTATCTATCTATCTATCTATCTATCTATCTATCTATCTATCTATCTATCTATCTATCTATCTATCTATCTATCTATCTATCTATCTATCTATCTATCTATCTATCTATCTATCTATCTGTCTGTCTGTCTGTCTGTCTGTCTGTCTGTCTGTCTGTCGGTCCGTCCGTCCGTCCGTCTGTCCGTCTGTCCATCTGTTTGTTTGTTTGTTTATTTGTTTGTTTATTTATTTATTTTTATATATATGTTTTGTACTAGGAAATAAAATTACTTTGTATCATCTTTGGATCAGATTCACTTTTTATAATGAATTAACAACTCTTAAATTCCCATTCCCGCATGAACAACATTTTACTGTCCATAATAATTATTTCTTGACTTCCTTGCTGTAGTCTACCTAAAAATATGCTTGCCGATTGCAGGGGACTTACTCTGCGTGTTGTATCTAAATTGGTAAACATTGACTTTCTCCTATATCGACGGAGCAGTGTAACCTTTAATAATTTTAACTAAATTTAATTTATTATAGATGAGGTCCTAACTACTACATAGATCATAGGAATATTACTTAATCAGTTTAATTGACTCTGTTATACAGTTGTTTCTTGTTACACGTGCGAATTTCTATACAAAGCATTTGTTTAGCCGGCGGCAGTGTACGTAATGGCTATGGCGCGCATATTTAACCTTCCTTAGACACCAACATCGTGAGCTCGAATCCCTTCTAGGGTATGGATGCTTGCCCTTGATGAAGGTGATGTTCTTTTTTATGTGGAATCCTGGTGTCGTGCTGATTCCACGTAACGAGAGTTCCGTTATGTGTCCATTCAATGCCAAGATTAAAAAGCCTGAAATAAGAATGAAGATTAAATTCCCCCAAAAACGAGCGCGGACTTATGGTCTAAGCGTAAAAGCTTAACAGGTGTATGAAAACATCGATACATAACTTAGACTAAATTTCCACTTAAAGGCCTACTCGTATTTCACTGAAAAGTACGGGAGGCAAGGGAGGTAGAAGTCCCTTGCTTTTTTTAAACTTTAGTGTGAGAAGGGAGTAATACGGTTAGCATCACGTTCCTATCCGCCTTTTATCCTTGCGAATAACTCAATATTAAGATTAATATAAGCCACCGACATAGCTCAGAGGTAGCGAGTGACATTCGTGATCCTGGGCTGAGTTCGGGCATGGATTCGAATCCCACTTTGGGCTGATTATCTGCTTGGGTTTTACCGAAGTCTTCTCCAACTGTAAAACGAGTGTCAGGTAATATCATGACGAATCCTCTGTCTCATCTCGCCCCAGATACCATTTCGCATTCACAAAAATCTAGCGACATTAAATACCTCGCAGTAGATGCGGCTCATTAAATAAGTGATTAAAATTAATGAAAGACTGCGTGCGTGGACGCCGGAGTCATTCTGAAGTTATGGAGAGATTAAAAATCTCATCTCCAATCGACGATTGTTTTACTTCTGGTTGAGTATTAGAGAAGGCCGTATGGTCTTAACTCTGTCAGGTTAAATAAATCATTATTATTATCATTGTTATTGTTATTATTATTATTATTATTATTAGTATTATTATTATTATTAATACAGTAGTTTTTAATAAACAATTTCTGTCTTCATTTAAAGATTTTGGATCGAAATGTTTTACAAATACCTTTTGATAATACTTATTAAAATTACAGCATATTTAAAATTCACTGGGAAGAGATAGGCTAGGTTTGCTTTAAAATTTGTATTGATGTATTACCAATCCTGAAAAGACGGGAAGAAATAACGGAGGAGAAAATCTCATCTTACTCAGGTTGATCACAAGTCTATAACCACGCGGCGGAGGAAGACGCATGTATCCCCGTTTTATTTCATCACATTCTGTCTCTTTATCCGTCCACTTTATCCATCTTCCTTCCCTTTCTCTTCCTCCTCCGCGTCTACAGAGGAAAAACCTTCTCTCCCGCATGTCTTGATTCGGTTTTCTCTATTCAATGTGATTACTTAACGAGAAATTCAATTACTTATTCATTCTAGAAATCAGTTTAACTAATCGTTTAATTTGGACTAGGGGAGGTATAATTCAGTTACATAATGAATTGTCGTGTCTTGAGTAAACAACGTCTACTACGAATACAAAACAGAGTCAACATAGAACGGCGCTGCGAAAGCGTGTAATATCGACCAACGAAAAAGCTCCGTACATTTATGTAGACCAATGGAATACTTCCTTGCTCTTTCTATAGCAACCCTCTATCCATAAAAAAGGAACGTGGAGGTAATAGTTTAATGTGACGAGAACGGCAATTGGATTATAGAGTGACGTCACGATACCAAAGCCAGCTTTTTCATTAACGATTGGTCAGATTAGAAACTGTGTTTGTCTCAAGTTCATGCAACCAGAAAATGTGATTGGTTAATTTAATTTGGGCCAATGCGGAAGAGAGAAAGCGAGATAGACTGGAAAAGAACGTGAAAGAGACGATGAGAATACAGATAGAATCGTGAATGAAAGAGTGGGTTTAGAGAAGCAACGTTTCGAAGATCTTTCATAGTTTTAAGCGGACTATATGCAAAGCAGGAATTTAATTTGGAAGGAATCGCAGACTTTTCCTCCACTCCCTGTGATTCAGGATCATGTTACAGACTGTTAAAGTTACAGATGAACTACTGTAGTCTATGTGGTGTTGCAAAGAGTTTAGAACACGCCTAGATAAAGTGACGTCTCACATATTCATTTTGTTATTGCTTAAAATGACTCGAATCTTGTGATTGTTGATAGTTAAGGGCACCGTTATGGATTCGTATGTTAGATGTCCGGAATTTTAAACTTGAGGCTAATTAGGCTATCCATCAAAAGATTTTTATTACTTTAAGCTTTAAAGGGAGGCAGAGGTGAAATTTTCGAACAAAACTGAAGAAAAAATGAAAATTTGTTTTTTTCCATTTTCATTATCTTTATTTTGATATTCCGATGTCTGTTTTTGATTTTGTGCCCTTAAAAGTATGAAATTAAAACCAAGATAACTGTATTACTATATTATTCCCATAATAAACTAATACTTATCATTATTTATATACCTTCTCTGAACATATAAATAAAAAGAAATATTGAAAATTTCTTACAAAATATGGTGCATGGAGCATTTTATATCAAACGATATAAAGTTTTATAAAATTATTATTTACAGAACTATTGTACTTAGAAAGTTTACACTTGGTATGTCCATTACTAATAACATACTTAGTATCCATGATCAATTTCAAACAAATCGGATAAATTTTGTGGATTTTGAAATATTCACCTCTGCCTCCCCTTAAGCAGTTTCAACAGAGGAGTATAAGATCCTTACAATATCGTAATTACTGTGTAGTCTGTGTCGTACATAAAATATCATAGGCTATAATATTTAGAGTTGGTCATTAAAATTAAGTCCTATATTTCTGCTGTTGTTTAGTCAACTGCCCGAAGACAGGTCTTCACCCCACACGTGTCACCAACAAGGTATCACTCATGAGGCAACTAGGCCAGGAAATAATGGGATAGGGTGGCTAGTTTCTTTCTCTCTCCATTACATACATCGCTACATATTACACTAATCAGACTTCAGATGTATACAAATATTGTTCTTCCTCTGACACATAGGCTTACCGTCAAATGAGATGTAGCCTACTGGCCGATAATCAAAACATTCCTAGCACCAGTATTTTCAGTTATACAGGACTTTCACTTCAAATCTTCCCAGTCTAAATAACTAATTATTTAAATTTAATTTAATTTAAACAAAAAATACGTCAATTTATATATTGAGGAGGAAGTCTGAAACCAGGCTTAATTGCATTTTAGATTTCACCCTCACCCCCCAGAAATTTCAATTGGCACCCCTATATTTTTATACTTAAATATGAAAGAGTATTCAATTGTTTGTACACCTCATTAATTTGTTTTCGCATAACGATTATGGATAAAAATATTCAAATGTAAATATGTAATTTTTAAGAATTCAAGGGGGGGGAGTTCAAACTCGGTAACCCTCCTTTGTGTACGCCCCTGATTCAAACACAGTAGAAATAATGGTGTCAAGTTTAAACGAACAGACTTATTAACTCCCATAGCACATCATTTTGACATCGGCGGATATCGATTCACATTGAAGAATTGTTCTAATCAACCTTTTCAATATGTTTTCAAGCTATGGGACAAACGCTCTTGGATGCTTTATATATACATTATATATCGCTTTCGAAAGTTGAGTAAAAATTATATATAGATCAAAATTACTTGAGTCACATCTTTATTAGCAGATAAAGGCCTGTGTATAGGCTATCTTGAAGAACTTTTCCGATCAAGCTTGGACAATTCACAGAGAATTAAAAAAAAAGGGAAATGAGTATCTACAGTATTTTTATAATCTAGGAACGAAAATCGAGTTAGAATATCCCGCGTGCCTATTATTACGCGCTGCTGTAATAATATGGTTTTACTTCGCTGCATGGAGCTACGCAGACATGCACCATTACGCAATTTGTCTGAGAGCGCCAGAAGTACTAGCATTAAATATTAAAGCGGGCTATTTGCGACTTAATGTTCCGTTTAGATAACAGCACTATGTGTCTCCTGCCTATAATATTTCTGTGAAAACTTGTGCACATTCAAGAACCCCAGCAGAGCATTCGCGAGTCCCCCATAAAAACTGCCATGGAGCTAGTTTTTCACTATAGCCTAACATCACTTCGGTTGTGTTTCTTACAACAATTTTAGTAAACTACTGTATTGAAGTCAAAGGTTATACTCGGCATTTTAAATAATTTTCAGACTTCAGAACATAAAGAAGATTCAAATGCCACCGAGTCCAAGTGGAGTCTCTGGCGAACGAGTACAATAGGCCTAGTCATAGAGAACAAAAGTTAAATTTTATGAGATTTTAACATCACATTACATAAAAAAAGACAAGAAAACTAGAATGTTTACAATTCGATAAGAAATTGAAGTAGGCCCTATTCAGAATTATATAGTAAATATATTTTCGTATAGGCCTAATGATGAAATAAATATGTAAGCTTATGAGGAGAATTGCTGTGCACATACCTAGATATGATGGGATGTTAAAAGTTTTGAGTTATCAGCCAAAATGCTAGAGGAAATTATGTATGCATGTATGTTATGTTATGTTTTATTTAACGACGCTCGCAACTGCAGAGGTTATATCAGCGTCGCCGGATGTGCCGGAATTTTGTCCCGCAGGAGTTCTTTTACATGCCAGTAAATCTACTGACATGAGCCTGTCGCATTTAAGTACGCTTAAATGCCATCGACCTGGCCCGCGATCGAGCCCGCAACTTTGGGCATAGGAGGCCAGCGCTATACCAACTCGCCAACCAGGTCGACTGTATGCATGCATGTATGTATGTAGACTCCTATGTATGTATATATGTATGTATGTATGTATGTATGTATGTATGTATGTATGTATGTATGTATGTATGTATGTATGTATGTATGTATGTATGTATGTATGTTTGTATGTATGTATGTATGTATGTATGTATGTATGTATGTATGTATGTATGTATGTATGTATGTATGTATGTATGTATGTATGTATGTATGTATGTATGTATGTATTTTTTGTATATCAGCATGCTCCATTACATTGGAGTAATACTACATGCTTTACATAAAATATTACAATAATTAGTTACATAATTTATGACATGAGAACAAGATATTTACAATTTTGATTGAGATCTTGAAATTCTTATAGATACAAGTGTTGCATAATTTGTACTTCTTCTATTTTAGGTTACCATCATTGTTAGTATTATTTCTAATTTCAATTTTGCCAATTTCTATGGATTTTATAAATTTTCTGAAGCTTTTGAGGTTTGTTGTTGTGAACTGATCAAAAGGTGGAGGCCAGGTTTGACCTATGCATATTATATTAATTCGTAGAATTCTTCTTTCTTTTGTCAGTGTGGCACATCTTAGTATTAAACGGTTAACTATCTGTTCTTCTTTTAGTCTGCAAGGGCATGTTTGTGTGGGGATAATCTTGAATCTGTGAAGGTACGATGTATGTATGTATGTATGTATGTATGTATGTATGTATGTATGTATGTATGTATGTATGTATGTATGTATGTATGTATGTATGTATGTATGTATGTATGTATGTTCGAGAGGAAATTAATTTTCCTTAGTATCAGGGAAATTCTCCCCTCCCATTTTATTCCTCGAATTCATCACTATGCAATACAGGCGTGGCCATTAGCGTAGCTCAGTCGGCAGGCGTGGTTGCCTGCTGAATCGAAGCTGTACTCGGGCATGGGTTCGATTCAAATTCAATTAACTAGTTGGATTTTTCCGAGGTTTTCTCCAACAGTAAGGTGAATGTGAGGCAATCTAAGGCGAATCCTTGGCCTCATCTCACCAAATACTATCTTGCTATCACCAATTCCATTGATGCTAAACGACCTAGTAGTTGATAACCAATTAAAAATAAAATGCAGGTGTTTGTAAAGAGACAGAGGCTTGGAGCCCAAAGCGATTGCATATTAGCATGTATTAGATTCTCAGGAAAATCGAGTTCGTAATAGACAAAATATCTATAGTAGCCTATAGGCTTCCTCCGAATACTTCAGTTTCCTGTTACTTTTATTCTGCCATTACTCCATTGCAATCGTCTCTGTACCCTTCCTAATTTGAAAAGATCGTTTTATTTAACGATGGACGCTGGAAATCTTAATTGAAAGGAACCTACAGTAAAATGCGTTTTCTCCCCGACTGTCTCGTTTCCGGAAGAGCGTTGGAGACGAGATTGTAGTAATTATTATCCCACTAGGCTGTATTTGTCTTCATTGCTCCTGCGAACGTGCTGGCCAGTTTTATTGCACGTGTGTGTGAGGAGGCCATGCTTGTTGTTCCACTGAATTATACAGTACAGCAGTAAACCGTAGTTAATTAATTCGCAGTAGCTTATTAGTTACGGCGACACGATCAATACAAAAGCGTGCCGGACACGGCGCAGTGATGCCCACCACCTCTACAAGCAACAATGTGCTCGGTGCCCTCAAACGAGACTGAAGAAGTCCTCTCTTTAGGACTGCTATAAATGCCGCGGATGATTCGTGATATGGCCAAATTTTATCTTTGAATTTCCGTGTACGGAGAAAGAATTGTTGAATTTCCACAGTCTTATACAATACTAGCCGTACCCGTGCGCTCCGCTGCACCCGTTAGAAATAAATATAAAGTAATTACATAATTAAAATAGGACATTTGATCCAGGGAACATTCGTGTTTGATAGAAGGATAAATCGTTTAATATGTTACTTAATTTAAATTGCATCCAAATAATTAAAATGCGATCATTTTGGTCCAGAGACACTCATTTGGTGCAATGACAATTCCTTTAACATGTTTCTTAATTTTTATTACATGCAACCATAGCTTAATGAAGATTGACATCATTTAGATTTAATGTGTATAGTCTATTTTATTTTACTTGTTATAGGTTTCCATTGAATTATGGTAATAAATTAATTTTAACCCTTGTTTTCTACGTATTCAGTAAATGGCGCTTGGCCACTATGGTTGTGAACCCTTCAAATAACTTAAATTATATTATATAATATTACATAGGCCTATTATATTAATATTACATATTATATTATATTATATTATATTATATTATATTATATTATATTATATTATATTGTATTATATTATATTGTATTATATCAGAAGTTACTGTAATAACATTATAGCATTATGTCCATCTAGAGAAACTACACTTTCCAATGGTGAAATAATAATTAATTATACAAATCGGTTAATTTAGCTTCCGATATTACTTCTTACAAACACAGAAACATTCTCTGTAGGCTATCTTTCATAGCTTTCGATTGTTGCTGTCCAAGGCCCCTTATAGACGAAGTCATTTGTTTTTTAATTCATTACACGGCTTTAGATGGCAGTTATTTTAATTTTAAAACTCATTTATCTCATTAAATATTAGTCCTAGCAAAATGTTTCAAGGAATAAAACTTATCGCAAATTATTTTTAAAGAAATTTTTGTTATGTAACATTTTTCACAAAAATCAATAATAAGCGAGATATTTCGATTTATTTAATTCAGGCCCCCTTATAACCCCCCTTTTAAATAATGTATTTTGAATGCCATATAGCCTAAAATCTAAGTTACAACGAACTTAATTTATATTCCAATTTTCATCGAAATCGGTTCAGCCATTATCGCGTGAAAAGGTAACAAACATACAGACAGACAGACAGACATACAAACAAAAATTTCAAAAAAGCGATTTTCGGTTTCAGGATGGTTAATTATATATGATAGGACCAATTATTTTTGGAAAATCGAAAATTACCAGAAAAATTTCGGCTACAGATTTATTACTAGTAGAGATTACACATAAGAAAAAAAACAACCTAGTTTATTTTTACAGTAGTTCATACTGATGTGTTGTTTAATACTAAACTGTGCGGTAACATCTGCAGCTTCAGCATTAGCACCGGCTACAATTTTAACGGACCCAGGTTCCAATGAAGACCGGATTTAGTTATAGTGCCGCCCATAGGCAGTGCTAAAATTTGCCATCCCCAACTCCCACAAACAATTTATAAGCAGCTATTATACAGATCATGTTTAGTATAAATTAGTTTTAAATGAAATGTTACAATTCAGAAAACAATAAATTACTGGAATCAAAATACATGCATCTTACTTGTGAATTATAAAGATTTCCTTCGCACTTTCTTCACAGAGAAAGCGTTGATGGCGTTGCAGCAATATTTTACTACTTAATTAACTTATTATTCCCAGAACATGAATTTTACCAGCACTCGAAAAGTATTGGAATAAATTTGAAAAAGGAACAAAAAAAAGTTTCTTTCCCAGGCAGGATTCGAACCACGAAAGTCTTAGTTACCAGTCTATCGTGCTCTGGAGTGAACAAGGCTCTGAAATCAGCTACAAGGGTCGGTCCGGTTTTTTTGCCACTACTGTACATATATCAGGCAATACATCTCACTTGACGATATGTGTCAGAGAAAGAACAATTTTATTGTTTGTATGCATCTGAAATCTGACTAGTGTAATATGTAGCTAGTCGGCGATGTATGCAATTGTGGGGGAAAGGAATTGGCCACCCTACCCCATTATCTCCTGCCCTAGTTGCCTCATAAGTGGTGTCTTCTTGGTATCACTTGTGGGGTTCAGACCTGTCTTCGGACAGTTGACTAAACAACAACAACAACAACATTCATTGTAGTACATTTCACACAATATTTGGAAATAATTATTCAAGAGTTCATTGTTGTTTGTATTAATATTTTTTGTTAACTTTATTTAAATGCGCTTTAACATCTGTGGTCATATCGCGTGTGGAAAATCTTTGGGTATAGGCCTATCAGTAGGCCATTGTCGTAATGGAAATTCATTGAAGATTTCAAATGTGTCAGTCCCATCACAGTTTTCGTGATTCGAATCACTGGATTTATGCATGACATAGGAAATTATAGAAGGCCTTGATCCAAGCTGTGTCGCGTTCTCGCTGTCTGTAGTCTACTTGCGCGATACCCAGTTTGTGATTAGCCTATAGCCTAGATAGGCTATGTTAATTTGAAGATTTAAAGATGAAAAAAAAAAGTGTTTTGTGTAGAGTGTGGCATTGTATGGGGCAGAAATATGGAAATTACGACTAAATGAAGAAAAACGACTAGAAGCATTTGAAATGTGGATATGGAAAAGAATGGAGCGTGTGAAATGAGCAGACAGACTAAGAAATGAAGCTATGTTGGAAAGAGTGGATGAAAAAGAATAATACTGAAACTGATCAGAAAGAGCAAAAGGAATTTGTTGGGTCTGACTGAGAAGAAACTGCCTACTGAAAGATGCACTGGAAGGAGGGTGAACGGGAGAAAAGTTTGGGGCAGAAGAAGATATCAGATTATAGCCTATTCATTCATTCATTCATTCATTCATTTATTTTATTCCATAGATCTTACATGAGCAATGAAGCTTTAAGATGTGGAACAAGTCAACATTTTACAATATTACAATTACAATTTTTACAAATTTTTATAGTTTTACAATTTAGTAATTTTCTACAATTTTTACAATTTTGTGCAATACGGATCCTATGCGGAGGAAAAGAGGAAGGCGGAAAATAGGGACGATTAGAGAATGCTGAGTTTGCAGTGAAAGATCTACGCTTGGGCAGAAAACTGTGAATGAATGAATGTAACATATTATGGCTATCGTTTGCAGCGTGAAGCTTTTGACAGATGTTTCAAATTTCAGTTTTCAGTTCACTTTTAGCAGTTGTGGAAAGCAAAACTTCAGACTCGCTTAATTAATTACTTATTAGTGTGTAGTATTTAAAATAGGTATAATAATAGTGTTAGGCCTACATAGTGTATAAAATAGTGGTAATATTGTAGATGCATAGGGAAATTATTAATATATTCTGAGTAGAGACGACCTGGGTAGCGTAGTCGGTATAGCGCTGGCCTTCTGTGCTCGAGGTTGCGGGTTCGTTCCTGGCCCAGGTCGATGGCATTTAAGTGTGTTTAAATGCGACAGCCTCATGTCACTAGATTTGCTGACATGTAAAAGAATTTCTGCGGGACAAAATTCCGGCACATCGGCGACGATGATATAACCTCTGCAGCAGCGAGCTTCGTTAAATAAACAACTTTTTTTGTTAGTAGGGTAGATGCTCTTTTGAAATCTCCGTTCTTTTCATTAAGTTAAGAGAAAAATTATAAGTAAAAAGAGCTGCCGCAGAGATTTTAACGTTCACCAGAATTGCAAGAATCAGAATAGAACATTTGTGTTACCTGGATTCCTTTATGAATGAGTTAACTTTTAAAATACTAACTTATTTTAATAGCATGGATTAGAATCAAGAATACTTAACTGACTGATATTGACAATAAAAAAGCAATGACAAGATCTAATATGCATGTAGGCCTATATACCTACTACAGCAGAAGCAACAATAGCAACATTAATAATAATAATAATAATAATAATAATAATAATAATAATAATAATAATAATAATAACGTTATAATAAGAATACGGGTAAGCTACTATAATAATATTAATGTTGTAATAATAATAATAATAATAATAATAATAATAATATAATTAATAATAATAATAATATCATTATAATAACAATACGGGTAGGCTACTTATAACAATATTAATGTTGTAATAACAATAGTAATGATAATAATAATAATAATAATGATAATAATAATAATAATAATAATAATAATAATAATAACATCATTATAATAACAATACGGGTAGGCTACTTATAACAATATTAATGTTGTAATAAAAATAGTAATGATAATAATAATAATAATAATAATAATAATGATAATAATAATAGTAATAATAATAATAATAATAATATGTTATAATAGCAATACGGATAGGCTACTTATAATAATATTAATGTTGTAATAATAATAATAATAATAATAATAATAATAATAATAATAATAATAAATAATTCCGACAGTAGTTTCCCCTGGTACTTGAGCTACGAGTCGTTATTATATTACATTTTCTTGGTGACAAAAATTTTGCTATTTGAATAAATAGCTCAAAATTAATTTATAGTTACAAGAAAGAACGAAATTATGAAGTCTGGAAATGTCAGTTAACTTCATCAATACCAGTCCAGAAGAATGCTATTTGATTTAACCTATTAGATGAAGATGAAAAAAGAGAGAGAAATAAGAAGAAAGCGCAAGAAAGAGAGGAAATAAAGAAAATTGAGAGGGATTAAGACGGAGAGAAAATACTAGTGAAAGACTAGGAAAATTAATAACACGAAAAAAAGAAACAGTAACAGAGAATGAACAAAACGAAAGAGAAAAAAAAAGAAAAATGGAAAGTAATAGAAAAGGAAAGGATAAGAGAATGAAATGAAAGAAGAAATAAAGAACTGCTAAAGAGAACACTGCTAATGACATTCTCGTTGGTGTAAATCTATATTCAGCGGACAAATTGCTCATGCTGTTTATTCCGAAAATGCTAATAGCATCTTCGTTCACTAGCACAAACAGTGCTCTGAAGCAGGGCATCGTTAAACAAAAAATCAAATTATCACGGAAACATTTGAATAAATCAGGAAGTATAATGTGATTGTTGACTTGTGACGATGGAGTTACGTCCTATACACTGATTTAAAATTTACGCTTGACTTTTAACTAAAACTTTTCCACTAGCAACCCTCATGCTAAAATCTGTTACTTTCCTTTCAGTCGACAGGAATCCCGCAAAATGAAGGTTAAATGAGGCAAGAGCATTTGTACTTGCAATTAAAACCGGTCCCATGCTTGGAATTAGTCGCAAATTAGATCCCTTCCAGTTAGTTTAACAGCACCATGTAGAGAGCGTGGGGGTTATGAAGGCGAACGGAACGGAACGGAACGCATAAAATAATCCCGCATTTTCTTCCTCATGTACAGAAAGAAGGGGAACAGCAGTATCATTATTCTAATACGATTATGCACATTTAAAGGAAGGTTGGTATAACTGCAAGTGTTAAATTGCGTTAAGGAGAGCGGAGTTTTTATAGTGCAGGAAGTTAAGTGTTGCCATCTTCGTGGGGTTTTTGGAACAAACTACGTGCAATTGTTTTCAATTAGTTTTAATAGTAGACCCTTTTGTTGGCTTCCAGCTACATCGGAACATAAGCAAAGCCGCAGTGTGGCCAACTACAGTGATCATGCTAAATTTAGTTTTCTACACAAGTAAATGGTTCAAGATCTCCTGAACATACATATATATATATATATATATATATATATATATCAGTGGCGTAGCGTCAATGTAAGCTGAAAAGCTTAGCTTTCCCAGTTAATAATAATTTCAAAATAAACCTGCAGTTTATGGAGAAAATTATTTATTAATTTTAATAGAATTTATATTTACGCGTTACATATTGTGATGCGGCAGCTCAGGATGATTTGTGATGCAGCAGTAAACAAGAAGCCTGCACACACCAGCATCCAAGCAGACTGGTTTCTTCTGTGTAATCCACCCCGCAGATTTCCCATCCCTATCCAACTAAACTACCCTAGTCGCAAGGATCGCAAGAAGCTAGCTTTAACATTGAAAATAAGTAGTTTCCGAGTTATCCCTTTTCGTCAGTTGTGTTCAGTTGAAGTGTTAGTGTGCATTGTGGCTGATATAATAAATAATGAGCGAAATAATAGTTCCTGACACGAATTTACTTGAATTTTTTTAGGATAATTGTATTATCAAGACTGACTTACGAACAAAAATGTGATTTAAAAAACAATTGACCGACTCCCTTGTGTCAATGAAGGACACAACCAAAAGACAGACATCTTACGTAATGATACTGATATTGTGATTTCTCTAAGTATGACAGGGAGTGAGCTAATGTTATACGTATACGTGTCTATTTGTTAAGAGATATGCGTAAACCGTGAAATCATATTTTACTACGTATCATTTGAGGTCATGCCTTATTGGTGTTACTTACGATGTTCCAACCAATCTTCGACTGCTGACTTGAAATTGACTACTGTTTATTTTAAGACTGTATTTTTGTAATACGTTTTCTCATATTGCATGAAAGACAACTTGAGTTAGCTTCCCCTGCTCAAAATTTCATGCTACGCCACTGATATATATATATATATATATATATATATATATATATATATATATATATATATATATATATAGACCTACCATTTTTGTAATTATGTGTTTGAGGGAGTAATCTTGTGGTCATATTAATTTAGAGTCAAATGAACCAAATTCTTTTCATTCATTTCTTTTTTATTTCTTACTTAATTTTTTTGTTCGAAGACTGTGACAATAAACTTTA
This sequence comes from Periplaneta americana, assembly GCF_040183065.1. NCBI lineage: Eukaryota > Metazoa > Arthropoda > Insecta > Blattodea > Blattidae > Periplaneta > Periplaneta americana. The sequence goes on from NC_091129.1 coordinate 126,968,765, forward strand.
ACCTGCTTTCCTCCCAATGGAAAGTCAAATGTAAGTCTACCGTGGATTTATGGTGCGTAAGAGAACTATCCATGAATGAGAGGGGTTCAGGAAGAAAAAGGGCCATTTCTTTTTCACGTTGTATAGTGCAAAGGATTTGTATGTGCGCTCACTTCTTAATTAAATATAATTGAAATTCATCCATCCATGCATCCAACTATGATCATCATTTCTGAGTCTCTTTCTCTTTTAGACATCCATTCATTGCTCGCAGTTGTCTCATTTACATTGCTTCTATTTTGGTTGCCTCCTTCCTTAATATGTGATGGTAGTTATGGGAAGCCATTATTTTATATAGAGAAAGAGGTACAAATATGGAATACTACTATTTCGTTTTTTTTTATTTTGAATATTGTATCTTTCTGTTTATTGCTGAAAGTCCATGTGAATGTCCACCAGACTTAGAAATTCATAACATATAAAATGCTTGAAAAAAAAATTTTTTTTTTCAAAACCTAGCATATTTCCTTCATAAAAATGGAGGTACAAAATATGGAATACTCTTAACAAGTTACAAGATTAATAAAATTGCAAAGTCAAAATGGTGTCTACTAAGGAAAGCACAGAACAAGCATCAGCATCTTCAGTAGAAAGTGTTTTCTAACCTTAATACTGAATCCAGATGAATCGTCTCTCACGTCTTTTCTCGAACTTGTTTTTCTGGCTTCTTGCATTGTCTTTACATTCCATTGTTTTCAGAGTTTGTTGGAAGGTAAGATTTTCTCTCCTCCTACAGGTGCCAACACTAGTAACGAAACTGAAAACCAGGGTATAAAGATGGAATACTAATGACACTATTTCATATTTGTGACACGCTGAAGTCATAAGCTCAAAATAAATCATAATTTAAAAACGAAACTAATTAAACATAGGCCTACATTGCTATAAACGTAGACTATTTCTCTTTAAGAATAGACCTATATAATATAGATAAATCATCATTAATATTTCTAACATTGAGGAATAACAATGTGTATTCAAGAAAAGAACTTACCGCCAAAATTTTTACTTCCCTGGAAAACGTAATAATGACGAACGTTTCAACAGTTCAGCTTGTAACTGTAAAGTAGCTCAGTCCCGCGAAAGAGAGTATCAGTGCGTAGTAATTTGGAAGGTTTTCGCTAGACTACAACTCGTCTCAGGCCGTGTATCACACTATTATATATTTGTAACACTCCCTCTATTATTTTCGAGTAGATACTTTTGTACTTCATTTTTTGAGATTCTATCTGTTGATTTATAGAGGTGCTTATCGGTCGGAACATGGAGCACCCTTAAGCACAAATAAGCTTTTTGTGAACCCGGCACTACTAGATTTTGACGTCTAGAATAAAGGCTACAACAGTTAAAATATTTACAGGTAATCTCATAATTGAAGTCAGAGGAATTGGGTATAAATCGAAAAGCACATAAGGAAATAAATTTTCTTGACTATTTTCCAATTTAACCGAATCAGTTGAAGTAATGGAATTCCAGGCTACAGATGCATATTCAAGTTTAGATCGAACCAAAGCGAAGTATAGAATTAATAGAGACTCTGGAGTAGAAAAAGAATAAGTTATAGATCTTATTAAACCAAGCATTCTTGTTGAATGATTATAAATATATTGAACATGATCATGAAAATATAATTTAGAATCGAGTAATACACCAAGATCTTTAATAGCATTTTCCCTAATAATACAGATTTTATTAAGTGAATAATTAAATTTTATGGAAGTAGTTTTTCGTGAGCACGAAATGACAAAAGTTTTTGTTTGGTTAATTTTCATTCCATTATCGTCAGACCAAAGTTCAATAGAGTTAATATCATTTTGAAGAGTTTGGCAATCGGCAAATAATAATAATAATAATAATAATAATAATAATAATAATAATAATAATAATAATAATAATAATAATAATAATTTATTTATTTATTTATTTAGAATATTAACGTGCAAAAACAACAGCACAAGGCCAATTACAGTTTTGCACGATACAAAACAGAACAAAACAACAAATGATGATGAGAATGAATGATAGAAAATGGCAATGAGATGAAATACAAACAATATAATGGTCTACATAATCAATGATCAAATAATAATTATAAAATTATAAAATTAGTCCAATGAGATAATTGAAATAATGGAATAGTCTACATTAATCAATTGACCAAATGCAAGAAATAAAATGGACAAATAATTATTAAAATAAGATCAGTGAGTTAAAAACTCAAAGATATACTACACATTAAATGGATACAACTTGAATCCATGCAAATTAGCATATTTAATGCATCTGCAGACCGGAGAGAGAGATTTAGGATTCTTATTATAAAACAATTTATGATAATAATAATAATAATAATAATAATAATAATAATAACAATAATAATAATAGTAAGAATAGTAGTAGTAGTAATAATAATAATAATAGTAGTCTTTGCAAACTACTTTCAAATAAGGCGTAATTTTTATAGTGCGTTTTGAATAACGTGTAGCAACGCCAAGTATTCACCAATTGTGAGGTTCTTCGATTGTATGAAACAAATAATAATATTTCAAACGATACCATAATTGCAGTATATGCATGGCATAAGATCTTATCTTGTGATAATACACTTTGGAATTAATTTCTCATAAATTATATACCTACTGCATTTATAGCTCATATTTCTCTTTCATAATCGGAATCCGAGATTGTTCGTTTTAGAGCTATATTCTTCTAGCTTTCTGTAGTCTACAGCAGCCTGGTATGTATTTGTTTTTAACTTTCAGTTGTGCCCCTGCCGCTAAGAAATGACTCCTTTGAGTTGTGGGAAACGGAATGCAGACGTTGCTTCGCAGCCGAAGGTAGTATTCATTTCATTAGCGAGATGAGCCTGAGCGCGGCCTACGGCAAGGTCTCTTGTTAATTAGAATATAACTTTCCGACAGACTTAACGAACAACCCAGTATCGCCGAATGAGAGAGGATCCGTGCTGCAGTGCATGCCATAAGTCTTATTGTTGAGGTATAATAAATTTCTTAAAATTGAATTTCTTCTTTCATGAAACTTCATTTTAATTTTCCTTTGTATTCTAATTGTACAGGATTCAAAGAAGTGAATTACATTACATACATGCACTCCATATTTCTTTCAGATATCGCATGTATATTTCCACTTTTTTTACGTTAGTTGAAATACTAGAAATTAAAAATTTTGAGCGCAAAAAAAAAACATGAACATTAAATGACTATCTCTGTTATGTTTCACGTATTTTATTTAAAGCTTTTGGCCCTAGTTACGAAATATTTAATACCAGAATTTCTCACATTACTTGGACTTAACGAAATAATAGACTATAGCTAAGTGTTGGTTTATATGTATAGGCTACATATGAAGAGTCCACTGCAAGAATGATGGATGTCACTTTCTTGTCGAAAATGAACCAAGACTGTCAATGCATAGCTTAAGACATATAGAATATACATGGAGAGTTATATGGCATTAACACTGATAGTCATTGTGCAGTAATGATCGGAAAATCACAGTTAAGCTTTGAGCGCTAAACATTTCAAACTTTCAATCGCTTCTCCTGCAAAATGTATTCCAAATGACATCCATCATTCTTGCAGTGGACTCTTCATAATAACTGTGTATGAATGTACTATGTATATTATATATATGGTATATATATATATATATACATTTCAGTACATATGTATGTATGTATGTATGTATGTATGTATGTATGTATGTATGTATGTATGTATGTATGTATGTACGTACTCGTATGTAGCCTATCAGGCAGGCGTGTTTGCTTACTAATCCGAAGCTACAGTTGGCTTGAATTCGATTCCCACTTGAGTTGATTAGGTACTTGATTGGGTTTTTCCCGATCTTTAAATTGTTTTTGTTTTGTTAATAATCTAAATACAAAGTTAAGGTACTAGCCTACATGTGTAGGGGAGAGTTGGGTAGTATCGGACATCGGGTAATATCGGACAGTGAGTTTCTTTCATCTACCACACGATGATAGTACCTGATTGACATGGTTACGTTTCTGTGATGTCGCATAGAGAAACGTAACCATGTCATTTAGGTTCCACCATATGGTGGTAGATGAAAGAAACGCACTGTCCGATACTACCCGATGTCCGATACTACCCGACTCTCCCCTACATAATTTTAATCAGGATGATGAATGCAACAGATTTATAAATGGAATATATTATAACCTATTATTCTCATTTTAAAAGCATACCTTTGTATTACTTCGAATTTCTGGAACACGCTGTATAATTCCCAACTACTCCAAACGACAACCCTATAACGTAATGTATAACTAATTTTAGGTATATACTACAATACACTAATTATGGGAGTGTTCCATAGGTTATGGAACATTCTGAATATACTATAATATTGGTTTATTTTTCATTCGATTTAATATACTAGTAGATATAGTCTTTTATTGATAGATTCAGTATCTTATTAATTATTATATTAGTTTATACATTCGTTTAATAGGCGGTTCAGTAAGTAATGCACATTTTTTTCTCATTCAAGTTAGTTTTATTACAAATCCAAATATACCATGTTATTCTCCAATTAATTGGCTACAAAACCTATTTTGCCACGTGGTCTCCATTCAAATCTATGGGCCTAGGCCTCTTAGATGTTAGAGCCTGCATGCCATCTCAGTACCATTCAGCTAGTCTCTCTCAGCCATGTCCTGACGTCTCCTATGACCTACTCATCGTCATCATATCACTTCCCACTGGTTGCATCCTTCAGGGGACCAAACAAATAAAAGAAAATGGTGCGAGATCCGGACTGTAAGGCGGATGAGGAAGGACAGGCCATCCAAGTTTTGTGATTTCTTGACGAGTGCGCACGCTTGTGTGCGGCGTCGCATTGTCATGGAGAAGGAGAATTTTGTTGACATTTATGGGGACGAACACGCCTAAATCGTCTCTTCATCTTCTTCAGAGTCTTGATGTAAACCTCTGAGTTTATTGTTTCACGAGCTGACAATGTGTTAATCAGAATTGCTCCTTCAGAATCTCGGAAGACTGTGGGTATAACCTTGCCGGCTAAGGATTCAAAACACGACTTCAGAATAGGGCATATGTTAGCGAAGAAGAGTCTGAATGATTAAATATAAATAAAAAATAATATTTTAATTCTTTTGTAAACCCTTCTTTTATTTGTAAGCATGCATGTGACAAGACTATTCTACGTTGCGAACGTACCCCCGATAGAGCTTCTGAGTTTATTTTTTCATGTCTAATATTATACAGGGACATCACTTTATTTTTACCAACATTTTTAACATTAACCTGGCTATACTCGGAAACACTGTTGCCCCCTTCCATTACAGGAGTTTGATGTTACTAGTGCAATATGTAAACAAATCATTTTACTAGGTATAGGAGGAGAGAAAAGTAGTGTATCCATTTATGTTGTAGGGAAATACGATATTACGATTTTCAGTTTGATCATCACTTTTACGGAATTTATCAAAATACAGTAGAGTAGTAACATTTTTTTTTTCAAAAACTCAACTTTTCAGGCGGCTATGTTCGTTATGTAATGTCTACTTTATTTAGCATATTAATTATTGATGTTAACATACAATATAGAAAGTGCATTTAAATTGAGGGGGTCATAAGTAAAGGGCTGTAAGTGCACTTAAGTTACTTTTGAGAAAATGGGGTTTAAATATTTAAGCTTTCGTAAAATCGGTGAAATTTTTATTTAAATTATAATGTGTGATGCAATTAAAATATCCCTTTGCCACTAAAATTTTAGATATTTTTTCTTACATTGGATGCACTTAACTCGTGTTATTACAAATGTCACTAGCATTCCTTTGCTTCTAGCCACCTCAATTCAAAAAAAGCTAATCTGAATTTTTAAACAAGTTGCTGAAAATGGTTGCCGTTCATTACAATGCAGGCTTCAATTCAGTACGCATATTATTAAAAACATTTTGAAGCATATTCTATGAAATTGAATTTATCGTTTCTTGAATATAATTTTTAGTACGATATTATTAATATAGGTTCTTTCTTCTATAGAAAACGCAATCATATTTATGAAACACACTATACACTGCAGTGTTTACTTCACTGCTTGAAGACTTCGAATGCAACAGCGGCCGTAAGTTTGTGTGTCTGACGGGAGCAAGGACATTAGTGAAGGGGTGGGAGTGAAGTACATTCAGAAATGCAGGTAAAATAAAAATGCAAGTAAAAATAAAATGATGTCCCTGTACATCCCTTTGTGCTTCTCATAAATCTCATTTCTGCACTCTATATTTTACTGTAAGTACTTTTTTGTGTTACAAACTGTACCCATGTTTCGGAACTATAGACTAGAATAGAATGGTACAGCCATTGCTTTATAAAACTTTGGTTTATTTTCTCTTGTTGTTTTATTTTTTGTTGTTCGACGAATAATACCACGCATCATTTGGATGATGGTAACTTCTTAGGCCTACTATTGTCTTATTCTGTACTAGCCGTACCCGTGCGCTCCGCTTCACGTGTTAGAAATAAATATAAAGTAATTACATAATTAAAATAGGACATTTGATCCAGGGAACATTCGTGTTTGATAGAAGAATAAATCGTTTAATATGTTACTTAATTTAAATTGTGTTTAAATAATTAAAATGCGATCATTTTGGTCCAGAGATCACTCATTTGGTGCAATAACAATTCCTTTAACATGTTTCTTAATTGTTATTAGGCCTACATGCAACCATAGTTTAATGAAGATTGACACGTTTATATTTATTGTGTATACTTTATATCACTTGCTATATGTTTCCATTGAATTATGGTAATAACTTAATTTTAACCCTTGTTTTCTACGTCTTCAGTAAATGGCGCTTGGTCACTATGGTTCTGAACCCTTCAAATAACTTAAATAGTGATGCAGCATATATAGTGATATGTAATTATATTTCTTTCTTTCCAAAATGTAAGAATTCATGATCTCCTATGTACCATTGCCATGGAATGAATAAATGTGTTTTTTCTTCCTACTCAAAAATTTTATATTTTGCACATAGGAGTTATTGCAGGAACAACGACGCTATAATCTGAGACGGCGGTGAAAATGTATTATATTGTTATTTTAAAAGTCTTGTATATTCTTTAATCGATATTACTTCATACAAACACAGAAACATTCTCTGTAGGCTATGTTTAATAGCTTTCGTTTGTTGTTGTCCAAGGCCCCTTATAGACGAAATCATTTGTTTTTTATTTCATTACAGCGCCTTAGATGGCGTTGTTATATAAATTTTAAAACTCATTTATCTCATTAAATATCAGTCCTATCAACATTTTATATAGAATAAAACTTATCGGAAATAATTAAAAAAAAAACTTTTATGCAACATTTTTCACGAAAATTAATAATAAGGGAGATATTTCGATTTATTTAATTCAAGTTCCCTTATAACCCCCCCTTTTAAATAAAGCATTTTTAATTCCATATAGCCTAAAATCTAAGTTACAACGAACTTAATTTATATTACAATTTTCATATAAATCAGTTCAGCCATTATCGCGTGAAAAGGTAACAAACATCCAGAGAGACAGACAGACATACAAACAAACATTTCAAAAAAGAGATTTTCGTTTTCAGGATGGTTAATTATACAGGGACATCATTTTATTTTTACTAACATTTTTAATATTAACCTGACTATACCTTTAGAGAACCGGAAACACCGCTTGCTCCCCCCTCCAAGACTGGAGTTCGATGATACTGGCGTAAAACACAAATCACTCTACTAGGTATAGGAAGGAAGAAAAGTAGTTCATCCATTTACGTAAACTAGGAAATATCGCGATTTTGAGTTTGATAATTTTCATTAGGTTTTTCTTTAATAAAAGTACAGTACTGTATTAAGAATAAGTGTTTTTACTCACGAAGTGAGTTATCCATGCGAACGTATTCATTATGCAGTGTATATTATACTGTCTACAGCACATTAGCGTACAATATAGAGAAAGAAGTTAAATTGAAAAATAATCATAATATGAATATTTAAACACAATTTTGAAAATGGTGGCCGTTCATTTCGATACAGGCTTCAGTTCTTTTGTGCATATTATCGCACTATAGACTATTGCATCTAATTCCAATTGCCAGTTTCGTCCTTCGTACTAGTAACTCATGTTGAAATAATTCTGTACCTACTCTACGTACTGTAAATTCAATCTTCACTTCTGCCCGACCCGAAAATATAAAATTACTCAGACATGCTATCTACTGTCCGTCCAAGTGGTTATGCCGCAGGATTGTAGAAAGGGAGGAAATCACGTGACAGTTAATTACTTAACGAGCCCCTTTTATTTAAGTTAAATTAAACAGCTGTATAATATTACGTAAACTTCCAATTCCTAAGAGAAATTAATGTTTTCAGAAAAGAGCTAAGACAGCCCAGCTATTACAGAGGGGCGAGCAGAAGCAGGTGGGGGAAATCGGGATGCGACGTAGGCAAACGGACAGTACCTGTGCGGAAATATGATTCAATATTGAAAGCTCTTTCGTCACTGGAAAACGCGAACATATTTCTGGAACGTACTATACTCAGTAACTCAGTACTGCTTACTATCTGCGGTCTTGGTTCTGTGTGGAGTTGGAACTTCCTTAGTAGAAGGGGTGAGAGTGAAGTACATTAAAAAAACTCAGGTACAATAAAAATTGAAGTAAAAATAAAATGATGTCCCTGTACATGTTAACACCAATTATTTTTGTAAAATCGAACATTACCAGAAAAATTTTGGCTACAGATTTATTATTAGTATAGATTATCATTCGCATGCATATATAAGTTATTTGTTTGTTTGCCCTTTGTCCTGTTCTCCTTCACGGTGCCTAGTCATTTCTTCACCCCTATCCTAATTATTTACAACAACTTTTTCTTTGAAGCTGAAATTATGTTGAAAGATTGAGTCAGTACGGAACTGTATTGTGAACCTACATATAGAAATTGAGAGTATAGAGCCTCAGAAAATGTTGTGCTGCGGATGACAGGAATTGCAGGACACGCTGTGAATGAACGAAGGCCCGTGAATTGCCGAACGGGAGGCACGTGGTGGTGGCAGAAACATGGCGACTTTAATTATGGCCAGGCACTGGTTGTAAATCGTAAGGATGAATCATGGCCCTCTCTGATATGTACTTCTCTCTATCCGTTACAGAGGCGCAGAATGTAGGAGGTCAGCCTCGTAATGAAGATCTACTGCCACTGTTTCTGCTATGGCCAACTCTGTTCGAGGAACGCTCCATAACCAGACTCGGCCGTCCAGCTGCGTCAGTGGCGTTGCAATGCTTAGAGATTCTATCTCTTCCAGTTTTCAGGCTATATTTTAGAATATATTAAAAGTATTTATTTCAGTCACTGACTTCACAGCATATATTTAATGTGTTGAAACTTTGCATTACATGTTTAAAAGACGTATGAACGTTTTCGTTGGACTACGCCAACATCATCAGATACGACGTGCATTTCAGCAATATCAATAATCTATACATAATCTTTACAAATACAAAACATATTTAGTGACATGCAAAATAAAACATACTGAAACCAACGTGGTTATGATACGCATTGACATTTTTGTATGACTGCCCTTATTGTCAATTAATTAAAATACACGTGTAAGTTGCAAAATATATATGTTTGCAAGTCTTCACATATGGAATAATGAAGTAACATGATATAAAAGGAATAAAAATAATAAAATATAAAACTAAGGTAATTATGTATTATGAATGTGAAGAGTTGCAAATTACAGTATTTAATTACATTTATGCTCGGCCATGCCGAAATGTAGTAATTATACACCTGGTGGCAGTCCTTTAATGCATGTCATTAAAGTACACCTACTCATTAAAGTACAGGTGTTTTCAGCCAATGACAACTCAGCTTACATATGTTCAGCCAATGACAAGTCAGCTTTGTACCGTTATAAAACCGCAAGTATCGATTATTCTCGGATATGCAATCGAAAGAGAATTAGCGAAAAGTCACGGAGGCTGGAAATCCAATTCTGTCGCAGAAGGTTATGTTCTGTTACTATAATAATTAGCGTTAAATGTAAATAATATTCAAATAAATACAATTTTTCATCTCGTTTTTCAATGTCGAATTCAATAATCAAGGTTATACCGAGTTTAACGGGATTACACCAAGGTCAATGACATTATTGTTCCTCGAAAAAAAAATCAATACTTTCGCGTCTGCGCACATCTCACAATTCACGACCTAGAACAAGGTCACTTCCGATCTTGTCAGATACAAATAAAATGTATACATCTGAATAATTTCAAGTTAGAAATATGGTCGAGCATAAAAAGTCGTATGAAACTCGCCTATAATGGTAATTAAGAAGCTCGTATGAAAATTATGAAACTCGCTTGCGCTCGTTTCATAAACACCCATACTCGCTTCTTAATTACTATCATTATAGGCTCGTTGCATAATGTACTATTATATTCATATTTCTGTTTCCCAATAATGCATATTACATACATTACTATCAACATTAAACAACCCAACTTATAATATATTGGCATTTGTAAGACAACCATATTAATTTGAAAAACATTCAAGACAAATTACGACACACACCATGATACACACGTTCTGAATGGTTGAAATATGTGCATTATTGGGAAACAGAAATATGAATATAATAAATGTAATTAAATACTGTAATTTGCAACTCTTCACACTCATAATACATAATTACCTTAGTTTTATATTTTATTATTTTTATTCCTTTTATATCATGTTACTTCATTATTCCATGTGTGAAGACTTGCAAAGATATATATTTTGCAACTTACACGTGTATTTTAATTAATTGACAATAAGGCCAGTCATACAAGAATGTCAATGCGTATCATAACCATATTGGTTTTAGTATATTTTATTTTGTATGTCACTAAATATGTTTTGTATTTGTAGAGATTATGTATAGATTATTGATATTGCTGAAATGCACGTCGTATCTGATGATGTTGGCGTAGTCCAACGAAAACGTTCATACATCTTTTAAACATGTAGTGCAAAGGTTTAACACCTTAAACATATGCTGTGAAGTCAGTGACTGAAATAAATACTTTTAATATACAATACAGACTTCTCTGAAAACTATAAAAATGAATTGCAAAATATATTTTAGAAGCTTAACGTGAACGTGAATTCAATGCTCGTATGCCGTTGTTGAGCACACTTATACTATTTTCTGAAGCATTATTAATTCTCTTTTATGTAATTACCGGTAGGCTAACTTCAACAAAACGCATATGGCGCCATCTTCGCGTAACGCAGGCCCAGTGCATATTCCATGCACAGCGGACCGGTACTGAGGCGAAACTGTGAGGATGGGTTACGAATTAATAAACAGAACGAGGTGGCTCATGCGTTCCGCACAGGACCCACAATCGGGAGGTCCGCAGTTCAAATCCCCGAACCGACTAACCTGACTATGGTTTTTCCGTGATTTTCAACAGTATTTAGGCAAATGCCGGGTTGGAATTTTCATTGCCACGGTCCATTTCCCTTCTTCTCCCCTGTATAAAAAGAATTTAGATGTCATATGCTATTATTCATCTTCATCTCATTCCATAGACATTTTCAGGTCATGACGCATGTCTTTGTCCTCTTGCAGGAGGCGCGTCTTCTCTGGGTTTCGCAATATCTCTGCTAGGATTCCTTCCTTAAGAGCACTCCCGAGCACGATTCGAAACCTTATAAGTGCTGTCGGAATGGATTCTGTGCTGGTTGGTCATCTTGCGGTATGACCTTAAGACGGGGGATGTAGGGGACACATTGGGTGAACGGGTGAAGGGTCTCATGCGGCCAGTGGGCTGGTGTGCCTCATTCTCATTCATCCCATAATTCGGGGTGCAAAATAGGCCACTATCGAACTGACGTGCTGAAAGGTCGTCCCTAACCTGCCCCTAGTCTCTCATTACTACTATTACTGCTAAGGATTTATTAGCAAGTTCTTTCGATAGGGCAAACAAATCATGTATATAATAAGTAGGTTTGGTTGTTTAAACCATGAAATAATTTATACCATATGCATTTTTATAATTTTAAATATCTCAACTGGATCTAAAATGTCAGCACATTTAAAAATAAAACAAAATAAAGAAATGCTTATTTGAAACATAAATTAAAATAAAATATTCCGGAATAGAAGAAAGTTCTTTAATATATCTAATATATTAGCCATCGGTGTAGTTCAGTCGGCTAAGGCGCTTGCCTGCCGGTCCGGAGTTGCGCTCGGCTTGGATTCTATTCCCACTTGGGCTGATTACCTGGTTTGATTTTTTCCGAAGTTTTCTCCAACCGTAAGGCGAATGTCAGGTAATGTGTGGTGAATCCTCGACCTCATCTCACCAAATACCATATCGCTATTATTACTCTACTTCCGTAAGGGCAAAGGTTACGTTAACGTTTCGAATTCGAGGCATAATTTTGTAGATATTAATTCACTCTTAAATAATGTTAAAGTCTTTTTTGTTTTATTTTCGTAACAAAGTTTGTATACATATCTTTAAATTCTATATTAATTATTGTAAAAATTTTCGATTGGATGAACATTTAACTATATATATATATGTATAATTTTTGGGAGGGGATATTATTTAGACGTCATACTGTTTATGGAGGTTCGTCGCTTTAGCTATGTGAATAGCGCATGGATTTCCTAACCAAATGGTCCTCGGTTTGATTTCCGATGTGGGAGGCCACAATATATACCTATATACCTGTCAGTGTTAGTCAAGAAATAATACCCTCCCCTACACGCAACGTCTGTTATAAAATTGATGAAGAAAAAGAAAGTTGTCTATGGGGCGAACAGTAGCGTCGCTGCTAAAGCATTGCGTTGTAAGTCGGAATTTCGCATCTCGATTCCCGATGGAGTCATGGGCTTTCTCTTTTGATCTACTTTTTCCGCCCCTTTATGAGTCTGGCTTCACTCAGCATTTAATATAAATGAGTGCTAAGGGGTTTCCTTGAGAGCAAAGGTGACCAACACGTAGGACTGACGTTTCTATTGCAGTGCCGATTGTCTTGTAGGGTGCAATCTTTGACATCCAGTTTCTCTAAGGACTTTTCGGGGTATAGATTTTCTTTTATACTGTCTATACTATTTATATACGACTTTATTTTATATAAGATAGGCCTATGAAATTATGTAATAAATACAGTAGATCTGATTTCGAGTAAATCGTCATTTTTGCTCTAGTATATTTTTTTAAAATAAAGAGCTACTGTAAAAGCATTGAATTCCATGTATATAGTGAAAAATATAAGTAATAGAGGACAATATAGTAGAACACTTCATTTAATATGCAGTACTTCCAATATGAAAAGCTATATCGTAGTTATTTTATTCGTACCGAAATGTTTTTATACAAGGTGTTTACGAGGTGGTGTTACAAACTTTCAGGGATGATGGCGAAGGGCACATGTATCAATTTTAGATAAGGAACCCTGGTCCGGAAATGACCAAGTCGAAAGTTACAACCAAAAATAGTTGTGTGGAAATGGAATTGTAATTTGGCACCACGTACCCTCCTTCCCTTAACCTTTGGAACAGTCGTGGAAAGATGGTATGGGCCAGATGTTTCCTACGTGGGTGCTTGGACCGATACAACCTGTGAGCTTGTCTACTGTTCCCATTGGCTCATCCGTATTCGAAAATCACGTCTGCTTATTCTGCTCTCGTGTACTCCTCCATTTCACTAGGACTGATCGACTGGACACTGCAACTTGTACACATACACTGCTGTCTACAACAGACATGCATATCAGGACCGACCATGTCCGTTACACATTACGCTATCTGCATTGCTTTAGTGTAGTTTCCTGTCCCCATCCCTCAGACAGCGCACTGAATGGAATACTGTAAGTAGACAACGTAAACAACGTCAGATGAATACAGTATGTGTAAGATGTACAGATAAATACGCATAAATAAGGTGTACAGAGGAATAAAATTATTTCATTTCCACACAACTAATTTTGCTTGTAACTTTCGACTCGGTCATTTCCGGACCAGGGTTTCTGATCTCAAAAAGATACATGTGCCTTTCGCCATCATCCCTGAAAGTTTGTAACACCACCTCGGAAACACCCTGTATAAAGAGAGGCCCAAAAGTTACACACGCTTCAAGATGCAAAATATCCGAGTAAAAGTTTATAACAAAATCGTTACTCACATCAAAGGATGCCTGTGAGACACGTTTAACAACTACCATCACAAGTACTCGAAGTGCTCCCCAGACACTTCTAGATTCGATTAAATATTTCATGTGCAACATTAATCAATGTGTACATTATGATAATTGCACACGCCACTAATATGTAGCTCCACTGATATATTTCGTTTTCCGATACATCTACATCAGATCCTTCAAGGTCCCTCATAAGTAAAAGTTGAGTGGAGTTAAATCGGGTGAGCGTGGAGGGTACTCAATGGCACCTCTTCGTCCGATCCATTGACCTGATATGGTCTTGGTGATAGCATGGTGGTGCGCCATCTTATTGAAAACAAAATCGCTCATTTCCATAGAGTGCATGAATGACAGGTAAAATGAATATACCAACACGTCGAAGTACACAAGGCCACGAGTTGCATATTCATATTTTCAGTCCAAGTGAAACTCTCAATGAATTTTCACACAAACAGTTATGATTAAGTTAAAATTATATCTTAGACACAGAGTACAATACAATGCGCAACGGGTTGCCTATTTATATGGTCAAGCGACGAAAGGCGACATTTCCTACAGATGGTTTACTTACTTACTGACTTACTTATTGGCTTTTAAGGAACACGGAGGTTCATTGTCGCCCTCACATAAGCCCGCCATTGGTCTCTATCCTGAGCAAGACCAATCCAGTCTCTATCATCATATCCCACCTCCCTCAAATCCATTTTAATATTATCTTCCCATCTACGTCTCGGTCTCCCCAAAGGTCTTTTTCCCTCCGGCCTCCCAACTAACACTCTATGCATTTCTGGATTCGCCCATACGTGCTACATGCCCTGCCCATCTCAAAGCGTCTCGATTTAATGTTCCTAATTCTGTCAGATGAATACAATGCGTGCAGTTCTGTGTTGTGTAACTTTCTCCATTCTCCTGTAACTTCATCCCTCTCAGCCCCAAATATTTTCCTAAAATCCTTATTCTCAAACACCCTTAACCTATGTTCCTCTCTCAAAGTGAGAGTCCAAGTTTCACAACCATACAGAACAACCGGTGATATAGCTGTTTTATACATTCTAACTTTCAGATTTTTTGACAGCAGACTGGATGATAAAAGCTTCTCAACCGAATAATAACAGGCATTTTCCATATTTATTCTGTGTTTAATTTCCTCCCGAGTATCATTTATATTTGTTACTGTTGCTCCCAGGTTTTTTAATTTTTCCACCTCTTCAAAAGATAAATTTCCAATTTTTATATTTCCATTTCGTACAATATTCTGGTCACGAGACATAATCATATACTTTGTCTTTTCGGGATTCACTTCCAAATCTATCTCTTTACTTGCTTCAAGTAAAATTCCCGTTTTTTCCCTAATCGTTTGTGGATTTTCTCCTAACATATTCACGTCATCCACATAGACAAGCAGCTGTTAAAAATTATTTGCTTTGGGTTTATGAAGTTTTTCGGTCTAGTACATGTCCATAGAAAAATAAATGAAATAAATAAATGAATAAATATATAAATAAATAATGTAAATTATTAAGGAAAGGAATATGCAGTATTTAATAGGAAAGCGGGAAATGGAAGGGAGACACTCTAAGTATGAGAGAAAATAGAAGAAGATAGATAGGGAGGGATAGATAATAATTCAGTTAAAACAGAAGGATAGGAAGTAATCAGGAAATAGGCTACTGGCAAATGAATATATTAACATAAAAGGGCGTTATGTATAAAAGGGACGGTGAATCGAAAAGCAGAAAAGGTTCGCCATAACTGTGGATTATAAAGTTGGTTGACAAATAAATATCAAATATAAAAAATACACTTCAGATGAAAACTTTGATATATTTTCCTCATTTAAAATGAAAAATTATATAATCAGGTTTCAGACAAAATTGATTAAGACATAAGAAAAAAAATAGAACCAAATATAATTTAAATTGAATGTACACCATAAAGATGCTGACGAAATATCGCTACAGAAAATTTTATTATGGTGGTGACGATGGCATATTGAAGATCTCTCGTCAGCTTGTATTTTTCCCTCCACTTTACAAAGGCTTTCGGAATGGTGCCTCTCGCTCCGAAGAACAGACCGGTAACTGTGATTTTTCTATGTTGCATTTCGCCGATAGGTACTGAATCGTGGGCTCGTAGATTTTCTTTTTCTCTTCGTTCACTTCAGATGGTTGAGTGGCTGAGATTTCAAATCTGATTGTAGGATCAATTATTTCTGCTGTCTGTTTATTTCTATTTATAGCTATGATATCGATCTTACGATTGCTTCCACCATCAGCAATACAATGAACTTCCTCGTGAACGTCTTTTGGATCGAAGTGCATCTGCGATCATAGAACGTATGATGTTGTGACGTTTCTAAGTACTTCTCCCTGTGGGCAACTCCCAAGCACATGTGGTAAAGTTTCATACTCACTGCAGTGCCTACAGTGGGTTGTGCCTGCAGGGCGATCAGGGAGAGAACCATCATTTTTAGCATATGGTAAAAAATGGTAGAAAAATTAAATTTCACAATACTATAATATTGTACGTAAAAAGGTAAAGGTAAAGGTATCCCCGTAACATGCCATGGAGGGGGCATGGAGGTAGAGCCCCATGCTTTCCATGACCTCGGCACTAGAATGAGGTGGTGTGGTCGGCACCACGCCTTTTACCCCCGGGAAAGACCCGGTACTCAATTTTATAGGAGGCTGAGTGAACCTCGGGGCCGTTCTGAAAGTTTGGCAACGAGAAAAAATCCTGTCACCACCTGGGATCGAACCCCGGACCTTCTAGTCCGTAGCTAGCTGTGCTACCTGGCCGCCATATAGAACATATAAAATATGGACATTGCGATAGTTGTTTTCTTTACAGTCCGACACGGTTTAATAAACTAGTGTGAGAAATGAAGTTTTGCAGATTTAAATTTAATTGCCAATTAAATTGCCTCGTTTCACTTTATCTTTATTATTATGGTATATATAATTAGATATTAATTTCTTTAAGATTTTACTGTAAATAATGATTTGTCTATTTATGTATTCATATTATTTAACTTAAATATGAAAAAGTACTGTATATATCTCATTCATTTGTTCTCATTTAAAGGTTAAAGTTATTTTATCTCCTTGTCGGAATGAAATATTAGTGACGTGATCGATAACTTGGTGCTTTATAAAAATGCCACTGTTATTCGTAATTTAATTCGTAAGTTGGATGTACTTTTCAATCTTTTCCAAATTCATACTGTCCACTGAGCTGCAGTGACGCCACTGAACTTCCAGACTTTTTGTTCACGCTATACCCTAATACGTCACGAGACCTGTCTAACAACAAGAAATGTTACAGCGTCGCTGGGCGCCATATTGCACTGCTGAATCGAATTTGTAGTGCACTCATTGTGAGAAGTACACAGTCTCACACTTTTTGTGGGGCGATATGTAGTATAGCCGACAATTTCGAGATTCTTCGGGTCAATTACTCTCCGAGACAATTTCTGAAGAGACCGAATATCACACAATGTTATATTACATTTAGTCAGTGTTTTAGAGCGTGTTTTTGTTTTTAACGGCTAAGTTGCGACGGGTCGTGGAGTAAATTTATGACGCCATGACTCATGCAGTCTATACTTGCGTCCTTTATCCATAGACTTGGAGGCATTTCTTTCTAATTCAGTTTCTGTCTGTCAGTAGTTGTACTGTTTTGTAAAGTAAATGTATTTATTTTCACTCCATGTATGACCACTATTTGTTCGAGTTCCACTAGATGTGAAGTTCAAAAGTTCAAATCTAGCCGAGGGAAATACATTTTCAAAGAAGATAAAAGTAACAAGAAGAATGAGATGCTAGGATGGAATAATAGTAATATGCGTTACAAGAGCGGTATGTTGAAGTTTTCATGTTGAGGAGAAGTCTGAAAAAGCGAAACGTAGTTGAGCTTTTTTAATTTCCGAGAATTGATAGAAAACATACCGCTAGTGTATCGTACATTATTTTTTGCGAAGATCGTTTATTACATACCTGAAAGACGAATTTCTAATTAGTTGCAATGAAATCTCCATCTTGGTTTCTGTTCAATGACGGCAAATTTGCAAAACAAAAATATCTATCTTCAACATTGTTGCTTTAAAATGTTTTCTGTGTTTACTATACTCCAGCAAGCCGTGATATACGTCTGTCTTTTTTTTCCCCCCATTCTCTAAATGCGAACTTAAAACAAACGGTAAGGTTATGTAATGATTTATTTTTCATTTTAATATTTTAACAATATTATTTATATAACATATTGCAGTAATAACATCGGCAAGTTTAATTTTGCCGATCAAGGAGATGTTTAGAGCAACTTCAAGATCCAAATCTCCTTCGTTCTAAGTAGACGCCATGATGAGTCTGGAATCTTGTTGATTTTTTCACGGCTTCCTTAATGTTACTTGCATCACGAATGCAGTAACTTTAGTGGAGTTGTAGAGTTTACTTAATTTTTGCAAATATTTAAAAACAATCATTAACAGTGCAATTTAGGTGAAATTGCAGTGGTAAGTTTCCAATTTATAATTATTAGGGGAGAGTCGGGTAGCATCGGACATCGGGTAATATCGGACAGTGCGTTTCTTTCATCTACCACCATATGGTAGTACCTGAATGACATGGTTACGTTTCTCTATGCGACATCACAGAAACGTACCCATGTCAATCAGGTACTATCATCGTGTGGTAGATGAAAGGAACTCGCTGTCCGATATTACCCGATGTCCGATACTACCCGACTCTCCCCTACTATATTGAACGTCTCTAAAAATAATTTTAAAAGCCTAAAGCAGTAAAATCAATATGTCACTTAAGCGGTAAGAAGAGGGAAATTGTTACGTGTGTTAGGTTGGGAATACTGAATGTGGAATTTTAGACTTTCCGCGGATTGGTTTTGTGCGGAAACCAAGCACGATCTCTCACAAAAGAAACTCATATGAAGTTAGATGAGGGTGATTACAGAATATACTTACAATACTTACAAATAGCTTTTTGAGAACCCGGAGTTCTATTGCCGCCCTCACATAAGCCCGCCATCGGTCCCTATCCTGAGCAAGAGTAGCCTAATCCAGTCTCTACCATCATATCCTCTCTCTTCCCTCAAATCCATTTTAATATTATCCTCCCATTTACGTCTCGGCTTCCCCAAAGATCTTTTCCCCTCAGGTCTTCCAACTAACGCTCTATATGCATTTCTGAATTCACCCGTACGTGATACATGCCCTGCCCATCTCAAACATCTGGTTTAATGTTCCTAATTATGTCAGGTGAAGAATACAATGCTACACTTCACACAAAGCACTTCACTAGTCTCTTCCTTAGTTATTTTTCCAGAGGTCCGCAGAAGATACTCCTTTTTCTATTAAAAGCTTCCTTGGCCATTGCTATTCTCCTTTTGACTTCCTGGCAGCAGCTCATGTTACTGCTTATAGTACTCTCCAAGTATACTGGTACTTCGGAATATGTATGATAAGAACTTTCTTGTGTTAAATATTATTAACGTACCTTGTTAACATGTTTCGACCTATTTTCGGTCATCTTCGGCACTGGTCGTTGTTGGTCTTGGCGCCTCTTGTTTCCTGTGTGGGTGTGTTTGAAGTGTAGAGTCAAACAGATTGTGTGTTTTGAAATTGAGTTGTGTGTTGAGAATATCGTTGGGGTGTGTTTTCGTGTGTCTGTACAATTTCGTATTGTTCTAGTGTGTTGAGTTTCTGGCTTTTTGGTTGGATGTGCAGTATTTCCATGTCTGTGTTGATGTCTCTGTAGGTGTTGTTGGCATTTGTGATGTGTTCTGCATATGTGGAGGTGTTTTGTAATTTTGTTATGGCTGTGATGTGTTCTTTGTAACGTGTTTGAAATGATCTGCCTGTCTGTCCTATGTAGAAGTTGTTGCAGGTGTTACATTTGAGTTTGTATACGCCTGTGTGGTTGTATTTTATTTGTTTGTGTTGTTTGTGTGTTGAGATGTTTTTGTAGAGTGTTGTTTGTTCTATATGCGATATTGTAGTTTAATTTCTTGAATGAGGTTGCAATTTTATGTGTGTTTTTGTTTTCGTATGTTAGTGTGATGTATTTTTTTGTGTTCCTGTTTTTTTGTTGTATTCTTCTGTTTTTTGTGGTTTTGTTTTGTCTTACCAACAACGATCAGTTCCGAAGATGACCGAAAATAGGTCGAAACATGTTAACAAGGTACGTTAATAATATTTAACACAAGAAAGTTCTTATCATACATATTCAGAAGTGATACATTGTTAAAAGTTGTGTAATCAAGATGTATATGCTAGTACGTCAAATATTGATGAGTAAGCTCCTGCAAGGTTAATGGTCCTTAACTAAGAACAGTGTTTATACTGGAGTAAAAATGTGATCGATAGACGTGAGTTTAGTCTAAATTGGCGTTTCATAGTACGATCATTCATAAAACATCATACCGTAACATACTTGACATATTTATGGAAAAATTATTAAAGCAAGAGAAAAGGTAATTAGCGCGTTGTTTTAAATGAATTTGCATGTATACTCCTGAGTTATCAGGGAAACTTTTTATCCCTGCATGGAGCCGCCATGGTGATCTAGTGGCTAGGCCTGTGGACCCGAGTTCGATCACGTTGTACCCCTGTTTTATAGCTTGTATTGGACAAGCCTGTTTTCTCCGGGAGCTCCGGTTCCCCTGTGGCATTCCAACAAATCTCCATCATCTCATCTCATAGTGGGTGTAGTGTAGACCAGCCTTCTATTGCTCACCCTGGGTAACGACTCTGTCGGTAAATTGATTTACATAACTGGCTTCATATGGATGAAATTACGCCAATGCACATTTAAATATTAGGAGGAACTGAAATTCCCCAGACATAGGCTATTCAGCATTGCAGTAAAGACCCATCACCATTCTTACGGCCTCGGGTTTGAAGAATCGCCGGTTGCTTTACTTTCGGCAATTTCACGTCTTCACTTGTGAGATACAATATACTGACTGCGGGCACTGTGGCTGCAGTATTTGTTCTGCTGCGTTGAATTGGGGAAGCACGTAACACAAGTGATCAGGAGTCAAGGCTGGTATATTATCGCCGCGCTCTCATGGTTAACATGTCGGCATCATACAATAACATGCGGTGTGCTTTTAAAACAATTTTGCCGACCGATTGTTGCTCTGTAGGTTTCACTCTAAGCGTCACGTTGTCACGTCTACTTCCTCGATAAGAATAAGCACTAGTTTGTTATATTGTTAAATGGCTTTTATTATTATAATTATTATTATAATTATTATTATTTCATATACGAGTACGTTGGCATTCTTAACTCTTAATAATAACTCTTTTATAATAATTTTTAATCACATAGGTCTACCTTAATGTTCGTCCTCAGCACAAGACATTGCAATCTCGGTTTTAGTCCACGTGGATTAGACAAGTAGGTGTCATTTAATAATGGAAGCAGCTTATTGGTTGCAATATTGAAATTGAGGCGAGTGATTGGAGCGGCGACATAAGAAGTTGAAAACAATAATGCAATTACATTTCAAAGACCTGCCGAATGTTGTACATGAGGCCGCTCAAAGACCTGCCGAATGTTAACCATGAGAGCAACCATAACCATAAGGAAAATTCCTGCATAACGAAACGAATTGCGTAAGCAATCTGTAGTAAGCTGTCGAATAGACTACGACTAAGTTACACCGTAAAGAAAAGTCCGTTCGAAAGCAGGAAAGGGAAAAAAATGTAAGAAAAAGTAGACCATTTCATAAAAATGACCGCCAGATGATAAAAGATCGAAAAATGCAAAAAAAAAAAAAAAAAAAAAATTCAAAATAAAACTTGGTTATAGGCTATTGGTTCTTGTTGAAGTGAAACGATTTTATATTGCATCCTGTATTGTCTGTGAAGTCTCACAAAAAGGTGATATTTCAACTTTCCAGCCCTAGTGATGACTGATGATTTTGATGAAATTGCATCTTTTTCTAGTAAGCCAGAAACATTGCTGCTTTAGTATTTATATGTTATGTGATAAACTGAGTGTTTTAAAACATATTTGTTAGGACATTATTTTTGCATTTTTTTACCTCTTACAACTCATAAGAGCATTTTTTGTTTTATTTGGTCATTTTTGGAGTATTTTCATTTAATTTTGACCATAAATCCCCATTATTAATGTAAAATATTATTTATTTCCTTTGATATTTTCTCTACATATTTTTTCAATTAATATACATTATTTTGTATATTATTTTAATCGTTTTTCTACACAAATATTGTCATTTTAACGTAGTACAGCCCCATGCAATGGATCAGTCCAACCACCCCTTCAATAAACTCCTCTATACCTGCTAGTTCCGGATAAGAGTGGCCTTGTGGTGGACTATATGGAACTACATCAGGTAAAATAATTAATTAAAGTGTAGTACTTAGAAAAATTATGTAAAATTAAATAAACTTGAATGCTGGTACTAGGATTTAATTTAATTACAAGTCTAAATATTAATATTCCTACTAAGCTAATTATGTAAGGTCAATTTTAAGGCATTTTAAGGGCATTTTTGAAAGATTTTTAGTTCATAAATGATTTTTGTTCAGACACACAAAAACACATCCAAATGAAATTCTTAACACACAACTCAATTTCAGAACACACACACTCTTTGACTCCACATTACACTACACAAACACACCCCACAGGAAACAAAACAAAAGGCTCCAAGACTAGCAACAACCAGTTCTGAAGAAGGCTCATACAAGACCGAAACATGTCAACCAGGTACGATAGAATTTAACACGAGAAAGACATATAATACACATTCCGAAGTGATATAGTGTTAAAAGTTGTGTAATCAAGATGTATTCATAAATGCATTGTTTTAGGACATTTTTTCATGAATTATAGGTCATCAATATCCTAGC
Source organism: Periplaneta americana (assembly GCF_040183065.1). Lineage (NCBI taxonomy): Eukaryota > Metazoa > Arthropoda > Insecta > Blattodea > Blattidae > Periplaneta > Periplaneta americana. The sequence continues at coordinate 126,991,953 of NC_091129.1, forward strand.
CCTACTTATGATGTTAGTAGTTGCGTTAGAGCAGTGAGTCATATTAGTAATGTTGGTGACAATAGTAGTAGTGCTGTAGTAGCAGTAATGTGCCACTACACCAACAAGTTCACTTCCGAGAATGGACATTCACCCTGTACGGAGGACACAAAAGTAGCTCCCACTTCGGGGAAACTCGCCCTCTCCATGTGCTGACTTGGCGTCCATCATGCAGGAAGACTGAGTGCTGTGAATATGGCTCGGGGCCGGGCCTTGATGTTCAATTCATATGAAGATCTGCCCTGACCATCACTCATGTCGCAACTTCTCGTCATAGCCGTAAACTTGGCGGAAAAGAAAAGGCCGCTGCGATATGAAGCAGACTCGCGACGCTGCTACATTCAACTTGTGCATGTAATCTCCACTTATCTGAATTTATAGAGCAGCAGTCGCTCTGAAATATGCTTCCTATCTCTGAACGGTTTTCAAAATGCCAGTCCTCATGTTGTATTCACTGAAAGGAAGGATAAAATGTATTTCCATTCTAATTCATTTATGATATTGCAATGTCGCAGTTACTGCAGAAAAAAAGTAGGTAGGTATAATTTAATCCTATTTCGCTCACAGATTGAAATCCATACTGTTACGAGAAATAAAATAAGCTTTATTAACATTTTATAAAGCAGTCGTTGCTCTATTAATGGGTATGAAAAATTGACAGGGGATTCATAGGACCCCTGTAATTGCGTGCTACGTTTCATGTGTTTTCAGCTGAGTGTCATTGCGATTTTTAGAATTTTTAAGGAATTCGTTCTTATTTATAAGGACTATGAATATGATTGACAGTGAAATAAATTTAATCCAATTTATGTGTTATATTGTTAATTATTATTTTTGCTTTATTTATTAATTCAATATTCAATATATTCAATATTGGAACTCGCTACCGAGTGATGTAAGGGGTTGTTGGACAATAACTTCATTTAGGTCAAAATTACATAAATTCTTACTTAACAGATTAATTACTGATTGATATTTATTACATATAATGAAACTAACATCTTCCATTCTTATTATTATCATTGATTTCTTTAAATAGATTTACAAATCCTCTAATGGCAATTACATTAATATTCTCATTATAGAAATATATTTTAGATTTATATATATATTTTTTTTTCTCCCTGTAACATAGTTCTAGTAAGCTTATATTAAATTAATTTTCATCATTTTACTAGCTATCTCAAATCTCAAATTAATTATAATTGATTGGATTAAATTAGCTCATAAATTAAGTTACTACTTCACCTTATAGGTTTATCTAAATTTAAATAAATATGTAGTCTACTAGTTGTTAAAACTTAACTGAAGAATATTGCTGGAGAACCTTTTAAGTGTAGTGTAAATATTCGTAATTAAAATATTTATTGTATTGATTAAGGCTGGTTGAGTGGAAGAGAAGGTCTTATGGCCTTAACTCTGCCAGCGAAAATAAAACATTATTATTATTATTATTATTATTATTATTATTATTATTATTATTATTATTATTATTATTATACAGGGTGAACCGTAAGTGGCATTAATTTCAAGAGGTTATTCTTTGAGATATTTCAAACAAACAAGTTGAATACAATTTTGCTTGTTTTTGCTTCCTTTCCGAGATAAAAATTGTTTTATATGAAACACTACATAGTATGTTTTGGGAAAGCCATTGATTTAATTCCCAATATGCTTAGTCAATTTAAGAGAGCAGTGTTTTGTGATAATGAATGATTGAATTAATTTTAGTTTTGTCGTTTAAATCTGTAGAAATTTGATAGAACAAATGTAACATTTTAAAATTTCTTTGCACCATTTTTTCTTATTTCTCTCTTAATTCCTCCCTTGGAATTTCAGTTTTCAATTCCCTCTTGAAGGGGTACGTACACATTTCGCTAGTATAAATTTAGTAAAATTTACAACCTAATTTCTTCATATCCTGAATTAATTTTGCGCTGGAATTTAATATAGTCATTAGACAGTACTTCGAGATTAATAAATAATTAAGTGTAATTGTATTTTTAATTGCGGGGTGCAATTTGTGTAGATAATTTGGTTTCGCTGATATCTCGCATAATTCTGAATATTTTACCGCTTTCTTCTACATTTTATTCATAATGAACACACCTTCCATTGTTTTTCCTTATTTCTTTATCTATAGCAGCGGTTCTCAACCATTCTTAATGGCGTATCAATATTTTAATTCAGGAAATTTGCTGTACCACAACCAAAGTTATTATGGGAAAACGTTACGTGTCGCTCCCAGGACCTATTTAATTAAGAAACAGTTACTATGGATTTATTCAATGGAGTGTTCTGAAAAATGTACAGCAAACAGCTATATACCATATGTTTATATTTTATGATAATTTTTATTTCAAATTGTTAGTACCATCCAATGTTTATATTTTGTGATATTTTTTCTTTTTTCAAATTGTTAGTACCATTCAGCAGTGACTAGTGTACCACCAGTGGTACGTGTATCATAGGTTGAGAATCGCTGATCTACAGCTTACTTTCAGCCACACTCCTTTATAATTTTTAAGTCTGCATTCTTTCTATTTTTCTTGCTTGTAGTAACTTATTTCTTTTATAATATGTTCCTGTAATCCTTTATTTCTTATGCTTTTTTCCTAGATTTATCATTAGCGGTAGGCCACATTCTTCTCTCTCTTTTTACCTGGTTTATTCCGTTTCCATTTCTAGTTTATTTTCTTGTTATTAAAATCTATCTAAAAAAATAGAACAACTGAAAATGAACTGAAGACACATACAGGGTGATTCACGGGGATTTACCGTCCCTTACGGAGCTTATTTACAAAGACATTCTGAGCAAAAAAAGTCATATAAACGTTTGTCCTAATCTCAATATTTTCAGAATTACACTAATTTGAAGTTGTTTGTAAAATACCATTATTCTTGAGTTTTAAGGGTAAAAGAATATTACAGAGAAAGAATGAACTATTCAGAAGTATAATTTCTTTAATTACCTAATATTCTGAAGCTAGAAATGTGTTGTGAATTCCATAGTTGCTTCGTACAGATTTTTTTTTTTTTTTTTTTTTTTTTAACTACAAAATTACATTTTCTTACGCATTTATCACAACAATTGTTACAAATCACGCCATTCTTGTAAATTTTTTAAGACTGTACATTAGGATGCATAATTAAACTATAAAGAATCAAGTTTCTAAAGTCGTATGATTTGTAACAATTTTTGTGATAAGTGCGTAAGAATGATGTCATTTTCAGTTAAAAATTGAAAAACAAAATCTGTACAAAGCAATTAACAAGACATTCTTAGCTTCAGAACACTAGCCAATTAAAGAAATGACACTTCTGAATACTTCATTCTCTATTTGTAATTTTTTTACCCTTAAAACTAAAGAAAAATATATTTTACTAACAACTTCAAATTAGTGTAACTTTGAAAATATTGAGATTAGGACAAATGTTTATATGACATTTTTTGCTCAGAATATCTTCGGAAATAATTTTTTAACTATAGCGATTTTATTTTCCATCTTAATGTTATTATCTTAATGTTATTAATAACATTAAATAAAATTGCTATAGTTAAATAATATAAGCTTATCGGTATCACCAAAAATGAAACTGAAACTTCGGAAATAAGCTCAGTAAGGGACGGTAAATCCTCGTGAATGACTCTGTATAAATAGTCTTATACAAAATATTAATCTTGTTTTAAAATGGAGTACTAATATACCGTCGAGCATAACAAACACTGCCTATGCCCACTGCAAAAACTTGTATAGAAGAGCGTAAGATTGAGTTAAGCTCATCTGTTTTTTATCCAGACTTTTCACTTTACGTCCGCTGTTCTGCAAGATTCGATTTGATTTAGAAATTTGAAGAAGTCTTAGAGAAGTAGCAATTTCTCCCTAAACATATAAAACATCAATGTGACTGTTATGGGGCCATAAAGTAAAGGAAATGTGCTATTGGGCGAAGAGCGAATTCCCTCGTCGAGCGCGCCGGAAAACAAAGTACCGTACGCACGGTTGGAGGAACCTGCAGCTGCAATAAAACACGCGCTCGAGGCACAAATACCAGAATGCTAATTACTACGCTACAAAATACGAATATATAACTGATTGACGTTGCATACATTTAAATATAAAACATGAAAGTCTAATGCTGGCAATAAAACTCCAAGTTCTTTAACAGCTATGTACAGCCTCAGACCTACGAACACCGTGTGGAAGAATAATGCCGTATTTTGCTCCGAGGATTCTTACGATGAACCGTCATCATCACCGTGGCTCCACAGTCTACTATATACAGTCGCGAAGCTTGAGGTGTTTTTTTGCAAATCTCGTGATAAAGCGCTCCAAGCGGTTAGCAACTAGAAACAATAGACTGTCCATGGTCGACTTTGGACTGTGTCGTATTTCTATCGAGTGCTAGCTCGTTGCGTATTTCACATTGATGCTTGTGGAATGTTCGTTATTGGTTATAATGAAAATGTTAATGGCTAAAATATAATAATTGGAATAATAATATGGGACAAGGAGGAGACGTTTGTAGTGCTATAAATTGTAGCAACAGTAAGAGAAAGAGGCCAGACTTACCCTTTTTCCGATTTCCGAAAGATTCAGAAAGGTTCCTGGGTTTCCACAAGAATGCTGTGCAGAAACAAAACTGTCAATTTGAAGTTCTTTGTGACTGTTAGAATACATTATATCCTTAAATTTCACAATGAAATGTTTCAGTCTAACCGAAAGGACATTAGATACCGGTTAAAGTTGTGTCACTTAGGCTGCTAAATTTCCAGAGAAATAAAGGTTAGGTCTGCTTTTTTTTCAGAGGATATATTTTTAATTGTAGCTATTAATTTTGTTATTATTTTTATGTGTGATTTTACTAAAGACGTAGAAAAATTAAGTTTGTTTTAATGACATTTATTGATCACGTTTTATTTTCAATTCTGGTGGGATTATTATTGCTTAGGCCTACTTTTTTCTTCAAAGGATATGTTTTGAATTATAGCTGTTAATTTTGTTGTTATTTTTATTTGTTGCTGTACTAGAGACGTAGAAAAAGTCTGTTACAATAAAATTTATTGATCACGTTTTATTTCCAATTCTGGTGTGATTATTATTGCTTAACCTCATCCCACTTTAACTACGTAAGCATACACTACAAATACCGGTACACGTAAGTTACTCCATTAATTCATATTTCCATTATTATTGTTGTAAAGAGAAATGCAAATTAATATTTATTGGTTTCATAGTTAATTATCGCTATCGCTATAATCTTGAATGAGTGAAGCTATTATAGTAAATTTCAGTTCGTTTTGCACAAACAAAAATGATATTAACTTATTTCTTGCAGGTATCTTCGAGTTTATGGTGGAATTTAATATGCATTCATTAAAATAATAAATTAACTTTATGCATTTAATATTTCAATAATGGAAGGAAGGTGTTAATTTTTTCCTAAAGAACACGACAACGAAAGTGTAACATATTTTGTCGGCTGCTAGGAGAGAGATCTGCGATGATGAGGCGATAGTAGCGATCCTAGTGGTCGGCAACTACCCATGTTTGCATTTTTACTACATATTGAGCTTCGCGACTGTATATAGTAGACTGTGGTGGCTCTGTGACCAGTTCCGTTCTCTTCGACTGGCACGACGCTATGACTACGTGGTAAAATTAGCGCAAGACAAATTCAGAAAATACAGAACAAATTAAGTACAATGAACACAAAACTTACAAACAGTTCTATTGGGAATAACATGTAGGCCTATTTCCACCTGCTACTTAGAGTCGAAGTCGATCCCAAGGAAATGTAGTTAGATATGACCGTTTATGACGAATCATTAATCTTTTTGTATTTTTAAAGTAAATTCATTTTTGGCACTATATACAGTTTCTACTGTACAAGCAGTAACTTACCACATCTAAAGAAAATAACGTAGACTATGTATGTGCGTAAGTATTTTTATTTCGGAATATGTATGGTAAGACTTTCCTGTGTTAAATTTCAACGTACCTCGTTTAAATGTTTCGATCTATTTATGGGTCATCTTCAGAACTGGTCGTTGTTGGTCTTGGCGCCACTTGTACTGTTTCCTGTGAGGGTGTGTTGCTGTGGTATAGTGTAGAGTCAAAGAGTGTGAGTCAAAAACACACACAAAATTGCAATCTCATTCAAGAAATTAAATTACAACATCGCATACAGAATAAATAACACTCTACAAAAACATCTCAACACACAAACAACACAAACAAACAAATACAACCACACAGGCGTATACAAACTCAAATGTAACACCTGCAACAACTTCTACATAGGACAGACAGGCAGATCGTTTCAAACACGTTACAAAGAACACATCACAGCCGTAACAAAATTACAAAACACTTCCACATATGCAGAACATATCAAAAATGCTAACCACATCTACAGAGACATCAACACAGACATGGAAATACTACATATCCAACCAAAAAGCCAGAAACTAAACACACTGGAACAATATGAAATATACAGACACACAAAAAAACACCCCAACGAAATCCTCAACACACAACTCAACTTCAAAACATACACACTCTTTGACTCTACACTATACCACAGGAACACACCCTCACAGGAAACAGAACAAGTGGCGCCAAGACCAACAACGATCAGTTCTGAAGATGACCCATAAATGGGTCGAAACATGTAAACGAGGTACGTTGAAATTTAACACAGGAAAGTCTTACCATACATAAAAATCCGAAGTGATACAGTTTTAAAAGTTGTGTAATCAAGATACATATTTTTATTTTATTTAAGTAGGTTATTTTACGACGCTATACATACATAGCCTACATACATAAGTTACATACATACATATACACATACATACATAAGTTACATACATACATACATACATACATACATACATACATACATACATACATACATACATACATACATACATACATACATACATACAATAGCGAAAATGGTCTACATGACACAAATCCGTCCCGAAAGACGACAGGATAAATACAAGATATTCGACATAGGCCTACATCCAGTTCCGATGGTAAAAGTGAAGAGTCCATGGGCACAACATTGAGCAGTTGAGAGACAGGGAACTAGAGCTCCAAGCTTTCTGGACTTGGACGTTAGAAGGAGATGATGTGGTCGGCGTCACGCTCCGACTGTCTTAGTCCCAGGGGAGAACCAGCACTCGGTTTTATAAGAGGCTGCGTGGGCACTAGAGTCGTGTTTTAAATTACGGCGAGATGAAAAATCCCCCTTCAGTCCTGATACAAAAAATATAAAGTTCGACTTTCTTGCTGCGATTTGAACCCGGGTTCACTGGATTTTAAGCTATAAACCAGTGGCGGCTGATTGGCTGAGGCACGTGAGGCCAGGCCTCAGTCACTTTGCTTCCTTAAACTCAAAATTTTAGTGGTTTTTAGTCGTATAGGCCTATACATATTATATTAGTTATTTAAAGGAAGCGTATAGACTTGTAGAAGAGAGAACTTTGTGATGTACGTATATAGACCTGTCTTGCAGTAAAATTTGTTCCTGAGGCCAGGATCGCTCGTGCCGGGTCTGGCTTCTACATTTCGTATGTTTCCACGAGTTTTAAGGCTGTACTCGGAAAGCTGAAACTGAGGCACATTTCTTGTGGCCTAGCAGGTATTCCCCCACCCATCAGCATTCACTTCTCCCATTCAGAACCCGGTCTTTTGCCAATGCCGGTCTCCAGTGTCGGTTGGGATGAGAATAACAGTGGTGAATCGTCGTGTGGTCCACTGTGGTTATGTGTTTCGGGAAATTAGAAATCGAAAGAAATGCGAGAAATAATGATAATTGTAATAAATTCATTGTTAGAGTATCGTTATCGATAGGAAATAGTACTGAAAAAAGGAAAGTTTTAAATTAAGACAGATCTTCGCCATGACTGACAATTTTTCAGAAGGATAATTTTAAAACGCGAGCTTTCAATGCATACTGGTGTAAGTAACATAAATGGATCTTAGATAATGTGGTGCGAAATAAACTTTTCTGTTGGTCGTGCTTGTTTCTGTCAAAAAACAAAACAAAAACAAGCAAAAAAGAGAGAACAGTGTGTGCACTGAAACATCAGCGATCTGAAAAATATTTCTAGGGGAATTTCAACACATGCTTCTTCAGTTGAGCATAATATTCGTTGCTTTATAAAAATTAAATAGTTAAGCCTACTGAAATCAACTCACAGCATAGCAACTTAGTTTAAGATTGTCATATTATTTTTCAATAATAATAATAGACTAATAATAATAATAATAATAATAATAATAATAATAATAATAATAATAATAATATAGCAATAATGTCAATCATAATAAAGTATCATCAATAATAAACATTTTGTACGGAAGGTAGCCTGCTTAAACTACTAAGGCCTCACCGAGGATTTCGGTCACCAGCCGCTACTGCTATAAACACTAACACTTGTTTCTCAATGTGGTTTATTGTTATTCATTAATATCACACACAGCTTACCGTAATTGTTACGAAAGAAGAAAGCATTTTCTAAGCTGCGTGTGATAGCAGTGACGATCACAGCAGTAAGTGTGTTTTGAATGTGGCGCCTCATATGTCGCTTCTGTAACTCTCAGTTCAGTCCTTCATTCCCGTATTCCTTCCGAGGCATCCCTCTATTCTCCCCTTTTCCGCATCACCCACGCGAGAAAATCGAATAACCGACACAATTTCTCGTGCACAGCACGGTAGTTTACAGAACAGGTGCTTAGACTATAAACGCCAACGCATGATCAACAAACAAGACGCAATCAAAATTGTGTAAAGGAAAATCTGTCTTTCAACTGTTCATTTCTTGTTTTTTTTCTCTCTCTCTCTCTCTCTCTCTTTTTTTACGTAGAACACTACGTCTTATACGCACCGAATATGGTCACCCGTTCCGGAATCCGTGGTGAAACAAAAAATTCATAAACATTCTTAGCACGGGCTTTCGGTGGATGATAAGCGAACTAACGTTTTTCGTATTTATAAACCAGTATTAGCGATATGATATGATATGATATGATATGATATGATATGATATGATATGATATGATATGATATGATATGATATGATATGATATGATATGATATGGTAGGGTACGGTACGGTATGATACGATACGATACGATATGATAGAATATGATTTATGATATGATCCTATGATATGATAGGCTATATGATATGGTATGGTACGGTACGGTATGATACGATACGATACGATATGATAGAATATGATTTATGATATATGATATGATATGATATGATATGATATGATATGATATGATATGATATGATATGATATGATATGATATGGTATGGTACGGTACGGTATGATACGATACGATATGATAGAATATGATTTATGATATGATATGATATGATATGATATGATATTATATGATATGATATGGTACGGTACGGTATGATACGATACGATATGATAGAATATGATTTATGATATGATATGATATGATATGATATGATATGATATGATATGATATGATATGATATGATATGATATGGTATGGTACGGTACGGTATGATACGATACGATATGATAGAATATGATTTATGATATGATATGATATGATATGATATGATATGATATGATATGATATGATATGATATGATATGATATGATATTATATGATATGATATGGTACGGTACGGTATGATACGATACGATATGATAGAATATGATTTATGATATGATATGATATGATATGATATGATATGATATGATATGATATGATATGATATGATATGATATGATATGATATGAATCCCGTACAAGTAACCAGTCGATAGCCGGGGCTAGTTTAGCACGCTCGTAGCGCGAGCTAGCGAAATATCTATGAATAGCACCCTTAGAATTTAAAATGCGTATTAACTGTAACAACACTATATAAGCCATAACCAATGTCATGAACCAATGTAACCAATGACGCCATCTCCCATCGCTACGGGCATGAGGGCGCCGAAGTTTCGTATAAAATTAACCGTGCCCCGCGGACTCCCTCAGTAATAGAGCTATATTTGCAACGAGAGCAGCTACAGACCTGTGCGACCACTCTTTTGATTTGTAATCGCGAGTTCTACAATATTAACGTATAACAGGCACTACTTATGATAATTATGATACATTTTGAATGGATCATAGTGAAAAATTTGTTGTGAACTGGGAGTAATTTCGGAATGTTGTTTCACATGAAGAGAAACTAATATATTGCATGACCTTCATTAATTGAAGATTGGATGTAAAAAGGCTGTAAGTTGAAAATTAGTTTTAAAAAATCTATATCTCTGGCTCGATCCTCTAAGAAAAATGATAAATCCCATTGTGATTTTATGTAGGCCTTAGCTTCTCCCATATATGTGCAAAATGTATGATATTACATTACTAGTCGACGTCCGCCGAGTTAGCTCTGTGGTAGCATGTCTGCCTCCAGACTAGTCGGTTCGCAGCGGGGTCAGAAATTTTCATATAAAATTTCTACCTCGGGACTAGGAGAGATGGCGGTGCACAACTTCTAATCACTAGATTGTGCACCAATATGCCTGGGTTAAATCCCAAATCTCTCCGCAATGCATATGAAGAGGTCACTGTTGATAGTGATTCGTCCGTCGGATGGGGACGTTAAGCCTGGCGGCCACCTTGGTGCTATTCGACAGAAGTAGGCTAGGCTACGTTCCGGACCGGGGTTTCCCCTTCTCCCTTCCTCACCTTCATCATCATTACTCATTCCAGACACTACACTTACACATACACATACACCCCACATACATATACACACGACGTAACTCTCCACAGACACACACCATGTACAGTGTGACCCGCCGAAGTGGTGTACAACTAGAAAATGGGTCACAGTTCTGCCATCTACCCGCAGTATGAGGAACCCGAATCACGCAAGTGAAGTGGGTGGGCATTGGATACACACACACACACACACACACACACACACACATTACTAGTCCCACAAGAAAGCTCTGTTTTCTACGGTTTTTTTTGTACTTACAGCCTTTCAATTAATTGTCTTATCATAGACACATAAGAAATGAATGTAAAGCCTTGGTTTTTCTGAACCGACGCATGCGACGTGCGAGGTGCGAAGCCCGCCTCGCACAAATCAGGACTACATGAGAGATAGTGAGTGGTTTCTCTAACTGCAAGATGTGAGGTCTACGCACCTCGCAGTTATAGAAACCACTCACTATCTCTCGTGTAGCCCAGATTTGTGCGAGGCGGGCCTCGCACCTCGCATGTCGCATGCGTCGATTCAGAAAAACCAAGGCTTTAGTTGGAAGACCTGAGGGAAAAAGACCTTTGGGGATGCCGAGACGTACATGGGAAGATAAAATTAAAATGGATTTGAGGGAGGTGGGACTGAATTAATCTTGCTCGGGATAGGGACCGATGGCGGGCTTATGTTAGGGCAGCAATGAACCTCCGGGTTCTCTAAAAGCCATTTGTAAATAAGTATTCACGTATGATTTTTTAACTTTTGAGTGACACCAGTAGATGCGATCACAGTTGCACTGCTGTTCTTTATTTTGCTCTATAAATCATATCTTCCATTTTAAGAAGCAGGGTTTGTTATGCTCGTAATTTTCGCAGGTAATAAATCCCTATTTCATACTTATCTCTGTTTGTTTTAAGCGTGTAATATTGTAGAAGCAGCGCCTTTTGATCAGGCCAGCCCGCAGCTCAGCCCGACTCCGCGTGGTTCCATTTCAGTAATTACTCGTCTAATTAATTGCGACTTGAAATGGGCTAATACCGGCTCAGCATCCGATACACTGCCACGCACAAACCTACAAACGGATAGTGTGAAATGAAGACAACTCGCAAGTGTAGGGGTGCACAATGTGGGCTACCTGGCGCCGTGACTTGTAAACCTCATTACAGACCCTAAAAACCTCATTCAGCTGATTAAATTCTGTATCTCGCCCGCGACGAGCGCGTCGTGTGAATTGTAGCTTTACACCGCATGGAAGACATTAAGCGTGAATTTGAGTCTATCTTGGAATAGATCTATGCAGGGGCGTCATTTCGGCTTTAGCCTGGAGAGGGGCAAGATTTTTAGTGAAGACCATATTGGGTAGGCCTAGCCTATATCGTGTGGCGTATTCCCTTCCATTTCCCTCTGAAATTAACTAACTGAGGTAAACTTGACCGTAAAAAGTTTAAACTATATCAGAGCATTGAACATGTTTTAAAGTTCATAATTTTTTTTTCCATTTCTCAAATATTTTTTATTATTTTATGTTATAAATAGGTCTAATATCATAGTTTATTATTATTTTTTTTGTTTTGTAGTAAAGTTTACCGCACTTTACAGTAGCGGTTATATTTTCAGTCCACTGTTGGTCTATCAATCCCATTCCATTATTTTCTAATAGGCCTAATATAAAATGTCACTGTCGCTATTTTTTAGCCCAATTTCATACAAATATCACTGTTTTAATTAATACAGCATGTTTATTGTTACTTTGAGAATGAGAAGGACACAGTACGCCGTCCCACATATGAATAAGGTAATCGCTTTTTGTTCTAGCAAAAGTATTCTTTTATTCGTTTTGGGTTTGTACGAATGTTGTATCATGTTATTTTTCGGAAAGAAGTACATGATAAAAATTTTAAGTACGGTATCAATTTGTTTAAGTTTTTCTTTTTCTCACTCATAATAAATAGCTTAAACTCTTTCAAATTATGGGTTTAAATTTATTTCAGTAGGCCTAGGTCTGTTATACGTTGAAACCTTCTTTGTCTACAGAGTGTTAAAAAAAAAGCATCCAATATTTTAGGAGGTGATAGTATGCATCAAAATAAGAAAATAATGTCTAATAAACATGGGTCCTACAACACATGCTTTCTAAGATCTGAACACCTGTTCATAGAAGGTGTTCAATGTGACGTACATTTACGGCAATGCATTTTTCTGCCCTACAATACAGGAGACTACCAGACAATCATACCATAGTTGGGCTGGGTAACTTTCGGTGCTGGACCCCGGACTCATTTCACCAGCATTATCACCTTCATCTCATTCAGACGCTAAATAACCTGAGATATTGATAAAGCGTCGTAAAATAACCTAATAAAATAAAAAAACATACCATAGTTGACACCCCTGGCATGGAATAATGATACGTCGCAAGGAATACTGAAAACAAAAGTCTGGTTGCGGATATGAGCGGGGTTCAGCAGAGTTGGTGTTGTGAATTTTCGTAATCAGCATGTGTACGCTGATAAAAATCCCCATGCAGTTGAAGAAACAAGGCATCAGCACCGATTCTCAATCAACTTACGGGCAGGCGTTCTTGGTGATAGATTATTAGGGCCATACGTGCTACCACAGAGATTAACTGGGGTTCGTTATCAGGACTTTCTTATTAGCGTATTAAAACAAATTTCAAAACGTGCGTGATTCCTTACGCCGAGGGGCAGAAGATTGCAATGCCATGAATGGACGTCACATTGAGCACCTCCTATGAACAAGTGTTCAGATCTCAGAAAATATGTGTTGTAGAACCCATGTTTATTAGACATTGTTTTCTTGTTTTGATGCATACTAGCACCTCTTAAAATATTGGGTACTTTTTTTAACACCCTGTGTATTTTCGCTGTGTTTCACGCTGTTACAATATCGTTCTATGCAGTAGACCTACTTCCTAGTAATTTTAATTTCACATTTACACGGTACAGAACATAACCTATTCTTCTCTTGGAAACTCAAAACATTTCTTCCATATTTAGTTAACAGATTGTTTAATAGTGAATCCTTATGTTTCGGCATTTTAAATGGCTTGAACACAAAACTGTACCACGGCACCACTGCACATCTGTTCACCACGATAAACAACACTGGCTTCGTTTCTCCGCACGATTACAACATGACGATCTGTATCTACTTATATTTCCTTGTGGAATATTTTCGATGTCTAGGATGTAGGTCTATCTGTGACGTCACCCATACTTCATGCCAAAGTAACCTGTATTGCAACTCCTGCGGTAGCTGAGTGGTCAGACCTCCGGCCTGTCACGCAGGCGGCCCGGGTTCGAGTCCCGGTCAGGTCTGGGATTTGTAGTGACACTTGTGGCGGACAAGGTCGTAGTTGGGGTTTAATGTTATGGTTTATTTAACTACGCTCGCAACTGCAAAGGTTATATCAACGTCGCCGGATGTGCCGGAATTTTGTCCCGTAGGAGTTCTTTTACATGCCAGTAAATCTACTGACATGAGCCTGTCGCATTTAAGCACACTTAAATGCCATCGACCTGGCCCGGGATCGAACCCGCAACCTTGGGCATATAAGGCCAGCGCTATACCAACTCGCCAACCAGGTCTCTCGGGGTTCTCTTTACATCATCATCTCGACATAAATTCTCCAATTCGTTAACATTCCATAGCATTCCTCGATCGCCGACGGCGACGCACGGAGGGGGCTGGCCTGGGGACGAGGGGGGTCGCCTGCTCGAAACCTGGATATGCAGTCGGTGTGGGTTTGGGAATGTGTCTAGCCTGAGGGTTAGCGCAATAGATCGTAACAGGTCGCAGTGTTGGGCCATAGTGTCCCTCTTCTGTAAATTCCATTCCATTCCATTCCAACCTGTATTTTATGTAACCTCACAATCCTCCATCCTCTACCCCAAACTATTTCTAAGTAGTCTATCTATGAAAGAGGGCAAAGTAGAGAGTGTTGATGGAAAGTATATAGCCTCCTGAGTCTGAGAGAATAGTAGCCTATACTATACTCCATATAAAATGTATGTGCAGAGACCTGAAGTATAGTATAATATACCTGCATTTGTGCCCTAATTGTAACCTGCAGAATTTTTTCACCATTTTTCCTCGCATCAGTGACTTTTTTTTAAGTGTAGAATTATAGCTTATATTGTTGTTGTTGTTTAGTTAACTGTCCGAAGACAGTCTGAACCTCATAAGTGATACCAAGAAGGCACCACTTATGAAGCAACTAAGCTAGGAGATAATGGAGTAGGGTGGTCAGTTCCTTTCCCCCTCCACTGGATACATCGCCGATCAGCTACATATTGCACTAGTCAGACTTCAGATGCATACAAACAATTGCTCTTTCTCTGACACATACCGTCAATTGAGACATACAGACCGATTATTTAGTCCTGACAGCTCAGCAGCGCGAAAGAGGGGAAGTAATAGGAGTAGTGGGGAGAGTTCCGGAGTAGAGATAAGGGCGAGAGGTCGGTAAAGAAATGCAGTACAGCTTAGCTGTACTGGAAACACAACGCTATACTGCATGCGTGACATCCGATCGCTCTGACTGCAGGCGACAGACTAACCTGAACATCCCTTGGCGTAACTTAATGGATCTAGGCGCACATTGCCGGCGACTAAATAATCGTACTGTACTACCTGATAATAGGTATAAATATCAGCCAGAACCTCAATCAGAGTGTAGGTATACTGAACTTTAAAAATAAAACAAATGTCTCAGGACTCAGGAAGATAGGAAAACGGGATTACGCCGAGTAAACCTCTATGTAAAATCTTTTCCGTCCACCAGAAATTTCGTCACCACCTGGCTGGAGACCGAACCCGGGCCACCTGAATGGAAGATCAACTCGCAAGCGTTTCAGCTACAAACACAGCAAAGATAATACGAAAAGTGGATACGTAATCATCTTCACTGATAAGGGAACAAAGTCAACTTCGGCGGAAAGGAACTGGCCAACCTACCCCATTATCTCCTGGCCTAGTTGTCTCAGTCATGAGTGATCCCTTATTGGTATCACTTATGAGGTTCAGACCTGTCTTTGGACAGTTGACTAGCAAAGCCGGTGGCCCCGCTTCATCAATTTGCAACACATAAAAGAACCCTGCATATGAATTAAAATTTTCCGGTCAATCTTCGCACCCGTTACAATTTGAATGTAACAGAAAGACCTCATAGGCCTATCTCTCTTTTTGTATTCCTTATCATAAGATTACGTGAATGTGTAACGTTTTTGGGCACAGATTTAACCGCGGCGCAAGTCACAACCATCTCGTATAGACCTGCTATCACATTTAACTTAATTAGTCGTCATTACATCAGAGAAATATTTTCGTGTCATGGCTCACTTCATTAGCGTGCACTGTTGTCAAACTGTTGCAGAGATTAAAATAGCGTTCTGCGTAATTTATTCGTTACAGCCCTGCCTACTCGTTTTGAGCCCGGAGGATAATTTCACTTGCTTAACGTTTTCTTACAACAGCAAAACAGGAAGATGAGGCTTGCTGGAGAACTGAAAGGCCAAACCATTTTAATTAATTACGTTTAGATTAAGTGCAATTTATTACATCGCGTCTCCTCGCATTCGTAGGTTCCTTTATAATAAGACAGCTCTGCTCTTTGTGTTACCGAACCTTGCTTCGAAGTCAACGATTTCAATTTGAGTTGAATCTCATTTAGGGCATCAATATTTTTATTTTGTGTCCTACATTTTTTGAAGTGGGTGCCTGGCATCATGTTGACACCATGGTATGAAGATCCTGTCTAATCTACTAATGCAGTTCAGGAGAAGTTCAGGCATGAATTTAGATTAAAGGCGAGGAAAACATAAATCGGAGACTTTCAGTTAAAAAATGGAAGTATAAAGTTAGATTTCCCGCGCCGTGGCGTCGTGGTCTAAGGCATCCTGCCTAGGACTCGCGTTACGGAATGCGCGCTGGTTCGAGTCCCCATCGGGGAAGAAATTTTCTCATGAAATTTCGGCCAGTGTATGGGACCGGTGCCCACCCAGCATTGTGATGCAGTTAGGGAGCTACGATAGGTAGCGAAATCCGGTTGCGAAAGCCAGCTATAGCGGCTGGGGGATCATCGTGCTAACCACACGATACCTCCATTCTGGTTGGGTGATCGTCCACCTCTGCTTCGGCATGTGGGCGTGAGGCCAGCAGCCGGCTGGTCGGTCTGGGCCCTTCACGGGCTGTAGCGCCACGGATTATTATTCTTATAAAGTTAGATACTTCTAACTATATAGGCCTAATTGATACTGCATCTGGCAGCTATGATAACCATTATGTGTCGCACGATGCAGTTTCACTTGTAATTAATATTTGCAGGTCATCTATTTGTCAATATAAATGATAATGCATGAAACACTCATGGTTACTTAACTATGACACAATAAAATAGCCTACTCTTACAATGATCAGGTAGCATTACGGACAGGCCTTTCTGGCGTTAGTGTAAATCATAATAATCGACAATAGAATGTATCACGACTGTTGTGCACAGGTCTATTTTGACTGCATTTGCACAATACAACTCGCTATAGCCCTATTTTATCCAACACTACAGTCAATGCACAATATATTTAGAGTTGACCTAAACACATTAAGCACTTCCTTGCAAGCGCAGTTCACGTTGTGCGGCCGCGACACAATGACATGGTGTTTAAAAGTAGACTTTTTGGTTACCACCGTATACGGTAACGGGGCTATGTAATTCCTAATTATTAAAAATGTAAAACCTCAATACCCGCTAAATCTTCAGTCTGAGTATAATATTAATTTTATTAATTCTTACAAAGAAGGAATTATAAGTAAGTATGTATGTATGTATGTATGTATGTATGTATGTATGTATGTATGTATGTATGTATGTATGTATGTATGTATGTATGTATGTATGTATGTATGTATGTATGTATGTATGTATGTATGTATGTATGTGTGTGTGTCTGTGTGTATGTATGTATGTGTGCATGTGTGTCTGTGTGTATGTATATATGTATGTGTGTATGTGTGCCTGTGTGTCTGTGTGTATGTAGCCTATGTATGTGTATATGTACTTATCTATGTATGTATGTAACTTATGTATGTATGTGTCTATGTATGTATGTATGTATGTGTGTGTGTCTGTCTGTGTATGTATGTACGTACGTATGTACGTATGTATGTATGTATGTATGTATGTATGTATGTATGTATGTATGTTTGTATGTATGTGCCTGTCTGTGTGTATGTATGTACGTACGTACGTACTTATGTATGTATGTATGTATGTATGTATGTATGTATGTATGCCTACTTATCTATGTATGTATGTAACTTATGTATGTATGTGTCTGTGTGTGTCTGTGTATGTATGTGTGTAAATGTTATGATCTATTTAACGACGCTCGCAACTGCAGAGATTATATCAGCGTCGCCGGATGTGCCGGAATTTTGTCCCGCAGGAGTTCTTTTACATGCCAGTAAATCTACTGACATGAGCCTGTCGCATTTAAGCACACTTAAATCCCATCGACCTGGCCCGGGATCGAACCCGCAACCTTGGGCATAGAAGGTCAGCGCTATACCAACTCGCCAACCAGGTCGACTGTATGTGTGTATGTATGTATGTATGTATGTAACTTATGTATGTATGTGTCTGTGTGTGTCTGTGTATGTATGTATCTTATGTGTGTATGTATGTATGTATGTGTGTATGTATGTATGTGTATGTATGTATGTATGTACGTACGTACGTATGTATGTAAGTTATATATGTATGTATGTATGTCTCTATGTATGTATGTAGGCCTATGTATGTATGTATGTGTGTGTATGTGTGTATGTGTTTTTTTATTGAGAATACATCTGCATGCCCCGTTACAGTAGTAACATTACATGAAACTATTACAAAACGTACAGTTTGATTTTTACAATTCAGATCATATAATAAATAGGCCTATATACCTACGTTTGTGACACTATTTGTAGAATACAATTTAGATTACTCAGTATTTTATGTTTCCACCATGAAACATTGAAGAGCAGGCTTAGGGTATTGGTATAATAATAATAATAATAATAATAATAATAATAATAATAATAATAATAATAATAATAATAATAATAAATTTCTATACTAATTTAGCCCTTATACATTGCTATTACTTTAGAACTCCCCTGGGTCTCGCAAGTTGATCAGTTGGTCGCCGAGTTGACTTTGTGTTTTTACTAAACAAGATTAAGAACCCCTGGTTTAGAATCTTCAACTGAACATAAAATATGCCATCAGAGAATAGAGTAGGCAATGGTTCCACTATAGCCTTATAACTATTTACGAACAATGGAGACCTTTGTATTCTAAAGCTGGTTTAAACAATACAAAAAGAAGATATTAGAAAGTTATTATTTAATTTATTTTTTGCTCTAAATTTCATTTATTTTTTGCGTCTGCCTCGGTAATGTAGTTGGCATAGCGCTGGCTTTCTGTGCTCGAGGTTGCGGGTTGGATCCCGACCCAGGTCGATGGCATTTAAGTGTATTTAAATGCGACAGGCTCATGTCAGTAGATTTACTGGCATGTAAAAGAACTCCTGCGGATCAAAATTGCGGCATACCGGCGACGCTGATAGAACCTCTATAGTTGCGAGCGTCGTTAATTAAACTTTTTTTTTTTTTTTGCTGTATAACAAGGTTGTAAGATTTTCGAAAGTGTCCAAGACTGACAAGTTTGGCAATAAATTAATGTGAAGTTAAAAGGATTCAAAAGTGACGAAGACTGAAACTCCGACAAGGACGGCTAAAAAATCTTGCGCATCCATTCGGAGTTGAACCTAGAACTAGATTCGGAAGCATGTTGCATGGTGACAAAGAAGTGACGTCCTTTAAGAATTCATTCCCGTGCTCACTGTGTGAAAAAGCTGGCCGATCGTGGACTTGCCGGCAGTAATTTTCCCGTCCGTGACGTGTGCCGTTGTTCCCGCCAGCCCCGCCACCTGCACCTGTCTGGGGTTACACATTGCAGCGAGCATTCTGCTCATATAATTACACTGTCATCTATATCAATATAACCTGATCCGTTCCAATTTTGAAATTTTAAAACACTGATTCCCTATCCCTGTTCACTTTGCATATGTTTATTTGTGAACAGTATATAGAATCATTATATCAAGTCTCTTCCCTCCCTCACCCCCTTCGCACTAGTATATAGCATTAAAAGTTCCACCAATGGAGTTGAAACCATTAATAGTATAAGTGGGAGGTAACCTCCCGTAGGTACGCCCACTGGAACTGCGCGCGCATCGTGCCTACCCCCACCGCGAATCTCCCATGATAATTTGACTATGGCGACGGGGGATGTTGCAAAGTTTAAGATGTTATCACCGCCTGCTCGAAAAGTGTCAAATACAGTATTAGTATTGTCTGTGGTGCTGTATTGAAGTGAATTATAAGAACTGTCAGGTATAAGCAGCGGAAGGTAGTACAATGTTACGTACTGCTACAGTGTTGGGGGTAAATACTTTAATAACAGTGTAATCACAATTATGTAGTTTACGATATAAACATGGCTATTTGTGAATAGTGAACTGATTTATTATGTGTACTGAAACAAGGAGGAATCTTATAAATATCAAGAATGTATACGAAAATTCTCTTATAAAATTATTGTGTAAAAAACATACTTCAATATAACAATTTGTAATAAAAAAAATTGTGCTAGAATGTGTTTCGGAGCGCTCACTTTCAACGATATATCTTTATAATTAGTTAAGTAATATAATTATTGTGTGGAACATAAGTGAATATGTATTCAATTACGCGAGAAATTACTGGAAGGTCAGAAACTCGAATTGAACTCTAGGTACGATTTTACTACGATTCAATTTAAGCAAATCGCACGCTTTGGTGAACGAGGGATAAAAGACATAAGTGAACGGGAAATGAAAGAGATTTTTGCTGTTTGTGAATAGTTGTTAGCTACACAATTTCAACGTCTTCCAACACTCCGGCATACACAAATAATGGACTAAATCATTTATGATAGACGCCGTGGACAGATGGAGCAGCTAACTCAGTTCGTGTCCAAGTCGTTTGAACCGGGGCGGTGCTCAAATAGCCGCGGAGCAGGGATCGCGGAGGAGACGTCGTCACACCATCCGCATCCGGAATGGGCGACAGCGGCTCCGTCCGGCTTGTCGCTGTCGCAGCTGCAGAAGAAGTCCTCTCCGCTGTCTCCGTGCCCCGACACCACGGGCTCGTCTTCCGTCGGGGGAGAGCAGCCTCCCAGCCGAGGATCTTCCGTCTCCCCCATCGTCGACCCCGACGACTCCAGGTCGTCGCCCGGAAGTAGTGGCAATCCCCTGTTATTGAACTCGCCCGGAGCCGAGCCCCGGAGTCCGGGTCCCGGGGCGGAGGAGAGGCCCGTGGTCGTAAGCGCCGCGGGCAGTAAGGCCCTCCTCATTGCGCGCAGCGACGACGAAAACAAATCAGGTACGCCCCCTCAGGTCATGATGATGAATGTAGCCTTGCAAAGTACGATAAGTTGCGTAAACTTATTCTAATAAACTGCTACAGTAGGTTTATTTAGATCTTTGTGTATTAGACTAATAGGCCTATAGTCTATTTCTTGCATTTAATTAAAAATAGTTTCTAGCTGCAGAGTTTCTTCAGGATCTGTCGTGTCCAGGCATGATTTATAAATTGGAGAATATAACATTTTTATGGATCTATATAACATCTCTTTCAATTTTGTGAAACTACTGAGAGACAATGACTTTTTTGTAAGAATACTGAAATTAGCCTAATTTAACAGAGAAAATCGAAGTAAAGTACAATCTCGATTAGCCTATCCGAAAGTCCAAATTATCCGGGACACAATGCATGTATGTAGGCCTATCCTAAGAAATTAGATTATTAAATAGTTTAATTGGTTGATCATGATTAACTATATTTACTTTAATTTTTTTTATCTTTTTTTAGTGCTGCTTATACTTTATAAACATGCGAGAACTAAAGATTTTGCCCAGTTCCTTTTAAAATTTTAACAAAAATTAAATAAAGTAAATAAAAAATTGCTAATTCTATCATTATTACAAATAAATAATAATTTGATAAAAAATTCCAATAAAATAATTAAATACCAATAAATCAAAACTTAAAAAAATAAAATTTTAACAAACTAATTCCATTACCCTAATTCCTGTAAAGGCGGTACACGTAAGCATAGGGATGTCCTCAAATTACCCGTCACTTCTTTGACCTGATTGCAGAGAGGAAAACTGAACTCCATGATGCCAGTCAAAGAAGCGCCAGGGCCGGCTTCGGATACCTGGCAGAAATCCCTTCCATTCAAAATAGTAATAGGTAGGCCTATTTCACATCACAATAGGCCTAACAGTAAATAAAGTTCCATACTATAGTTGTGATTTTAACCCACGATTCCATACAGTTCAGATTTTTAGAACAGCGGTTCTTAACCAGTTGATTTCTCGACTTTGGAAAAGAAACCCGAGAGCGATGCGCTAATTTGATGACAAACGAACTGAAAATAGCACGAATTGAAACGTATCTTACAATAGCTTCTCACTTTTACGGCATATTTTATTGTTTTCAGAAGATTATTTTAATTGGCTTAATTGCTTTTGGAACTATGGCTCAGTAAACATTAAACAGAGCTGTTTCAATGATAGAAAAAGTGAAAGCATGGGAAATAATATTTCGTTATTAATCATGCAAAGGACAAAAGTCAAACTTTTACATCAGCAAATTTTAAGAGTTTGAAAATATATAATAAAATAGGCTATCTCTATGTGTTCTTAGGCTATGTCTTTAACTTTAGCACATGTGGGTAAGTTACTTAAGGGTTATTATTTTAGACTATTTATTTCCTGTCCGTACGATATCAAGATCATAATATTATTTGATCCACAAATTTAACGGACGCATATATATACGTATTTATTCACAATGCAAATGGGTAATATTATTCTGTGGCAATAGTAAGTAATTACACTTAATAATGACAATTAATAATAAACACAACTAATAACAAATACAATTAATAATAAATTAATAATAATAAATAATAATATTAATGATAATAAATAACAATAGCTAGTATAATAATATTAACAAGGAGCATCCTAAAATAAATGAAGCACGATCACTTAAAACAACATTTAAAATAAATCTAATTTGTATCTTAACCCTAAGTTCGAACTAAAACCCACTCGTATGACATGTTCATACATGCACAAGTAGCTTTCAGCATTACGCTCATTTCGCTGACAACTCAATCACTGCACTGGAATTACGACACATTTCACTGATACTATCCTGATTTCACTATCACTTCAAAAACATTTCACTGTTCAAATACTTTGCACTGCCACTATAAACTATAAAACTTCACTGACACAACACACTTCTTCACTGATGCAACACTTCAAATAACAAAACATCAATTACACACTTTAAATAGTGTGCATAATATACTACCGTCTGTTAGTAAAGTCCTTAAGCCTATTTTTAAATACATTTTAGTTATTGGTAAAGCCTTTAGTAAGTCTGCAGATAAAGCATTCCAGTCCCTGATAGTACGATTGAGAAAAGAAAACTTTCCAGTGTCCGTCCTTTGTCTTCTTTCCCTCAATTTATATGAGTGGTCGTTCCTTGAAGAGTAATTTGGCGACTGCAACCTATTTTTTATTTCTCTCCAGGCAGGCTCACCTCTATATGTTTTGAACATTGCGCATAATAGAATTCGCGTTCTCCTGTCCGTGAGTGTGTCCCATTTTAATGTTGAATTTTTACGACAACGCTTGAGAGCCCGTTTTTTCTGAAACTTTTCCAGTGTCTTTATATGTTCTAATCTGTAAGGATCGCAACATGCAGCACCATATTCCATTACTGGACGAACTAGCGACTTATATGCAATCTCTTTGGTGGGATTCCAGAAAAGTGGGGTTCAGTTTCCCATCTAATACAATACACCACATCAAAATTCATTCTCTACGTGGGATTCTGACGAGGGATAGTTATAGTGACTTCCGCGCAATGTTAAATCTGTGTCTTAGACCTTGCATATTTCGCAGCCTGCTAAGGTTGATATTAAGAACGGCAGAATTAAACATAATGTGTAGACCTATATGAGACAAATAGACCTAGCAATTATCGGCTTCCTGCATGGAAAAATCTCAAAACCATACTCTTAACATGCAGAAATGCAGTCTAACTAGGACTGCTACAAAATATAGCCTAAAAGGCTACCTAGACTATCTTCGTTAGTTTTCCGTGTGTGGGTGAAGTAAGCTAGATTAAAAATAAAATGAGACGTCAAAATGGTCAAACGTTAGTTTGGGTGAGTAATAACATTATCCCATAAGAATCTTGGAAGGAGTGTGCAAGAAATTAGTAAAATTTTAAATAAATCACAACTTTACAAGGAGTTATTGCGCACATACGGGATGAAAAGGAGTACTGAACATCCCAGGAACTTCAATAGAGAGATGCTTTTAGTTTACACATGAAAATAAGTGGCGGATTTGAGATGTAGTCTACCAGAAAATGTATGTAACTTAAAGTCAATTTTATTTAAAAAAAATATAGGTAGCCTAGGCCTAGGCCTGTATGGAGAGATCCGACTCGAACTTAAAATAGTAGGCCTATCACATCTTCTTCTACTTACAGTATTATACGAGATAGTCTACAGTAGAACCTCGCTAATCCTAACTAATTGGGGTCGGAAACTGTTCGAATTTACACATGTTCAGAGTATCCCCGAAATTCTATTTTCCAGTTTGTTATTCTAACTTCATATGGGCCTAGACCAGCGGTGACCAAAACTCGAGCTGCAGTGATTACATGCGACAGACAGCCTGTGAAGTAAGGAGACGGAGGAAAGGTACTTGGCATGAAAACTACAACCAGTGGTGGTTCCTGTACTAACATCTTGAACAATCCCGCGGATAGAATCTCAAGCTTTGCTGTATCAGTAATGTCACTGGTGTCATCAAGAGGCAGTGAATAATAAGCTTATACGATTTTTCCTGCTTTTTTTTTTTTAACCTTCCTCTTGAATATAATCAAGAATTTTCTAAATTCTTCTCTCGATACTTGGTTGAGAAATTCGTAGTTTTTCAAAATTAAAAATTTTTTACGGACAAGTTATTTAAGCTATTTTAATCATTACTCTTTTGAGAAATTGGTTCTATTAAAAGGCTTTAGAGCACGAGATATTTCAAACCCCATTAGGTATCTGACTTCGTTAGATTTATTTATCTCATCTTCTCTTCCTGGCTATGATTTAAGACATGTCAATTCCTGGCGTTTATCAGTTCGTTGGACATAATATTGAATCAGTTTTTCTACAAAATTATTATTATTAAATGAATAACTAATAAATAGTTAGCCCTCATCTAAAGATTAAGAAGATTAAAATTGGGATAAAACATAATAATTTTATCCTTCTAATAATAATAATAATGATAATAATAATAATAATAATAATAATAATAATAATAATAATACATTATTCAGCGTGGCAATTAATATTTCTATATACTCCTAATTGAACCGTTGAGCAAAGTAAACATATTACATTTTGTCCGACAAAACAACAAAAAAGTTTTCCTTTTCATTCTTTACGAAACCACCTCTTACTGCTTGTAGAGACAGAGTTTGTAAAGCGACATGATACCGCCACTGCTTGCCTTCAGTAAGCGAATGAAACACACAGCAATGTACAGGAAACTCGTCGTATCCATTTGAATGTCTGTGTAATCACAACACTCGCTTTGGCCACCGCTGGCCTAGACCAAGGCGTGGAAAGTTTGAACATAACTTAGGCCTATAAGTAGACCTATTATTTTTAAAGTTTTCCTTAACTGTTAAAAGTAATCTATGATTGCAATTTGCCGAGGTTGGCTCAAATTTCCTTTAAGCTTTTCTTTTTCCCTCGCTCGGATTAACCACATTACGAGTGTGGTTTTGAGATTTTTCTATGCAGGAGGCCGATAATTGTATGCATGGAGTGGTTATTTGTTTTTACTGTGTTGAAGTCTAATGCGTAACTTATTTACTTTAAATCCTCTTTCCATACACGTATTAAGTAAACAGTTATGGACAAGTGATAAGTGTAATCCCAAAACGCGTTAAGTACATTTTTATGAAAGAACTGGACTAATTTTTTTATCCACCGGTCTACGGACTGAGTTTTCAAGTAACATCTATACTAATAATAAATCTGTAGCCGAAATTTTTCTGGTAATTTTCGATTTTCCAAAAATAATTGGTCCTAACATATATAATTAACCGCCCTGAAACCGAAAATTGCTTTTTTGAAATTTTTGTATGTCTGTCTGTCTGTCTGTATGTTTGTTACCTTTTCACGCGATAATGGATGAACGGATTTCGATGAAAATTGGAATATAAATTATGTTCGTTGTAACTTAGATTTTAGGCTATATGGCATTCAAAATACATTATTTAAAGGGGGGGTTATAAGGGGGCCTGAATTAAATAAATCGAAATATCTCGCTTATTATTGATTTTTGTGAAAAATGTTACATTACAAAAGTTTATTTAAAAATAATTTGCGATAAGTTTTATTCCTTGAAAAATTTTGATAGGACTGATATTTAATGAGATAAATGAGTTTTAAAATTAAAATAACTGTCATCTATGGCCGTATAATGAAATAAAAAACAAATGACTTCGCCTATAAGGGACCTTGGACAACAACAATCGAAAGCTATGAAACATAGCCTACAGAGAATGTTTCTGTGTTTGTATGAAGTAATATCGGAAGCTAAATTAACCGATTTGTATAATTAATTATTGATTCACCATTGGAAAGTGTAGTTTCTCTAGATGGACATAATGCTATAATGTTATTACAGTAACTTCTGAGTGAATCGAGGACAGGTAAGATTAAAATAGCTTCTTATGCACAGAAAACTTGATAGGCTATTCTGTACATTCGTTTCCTGTACTTCCTAAAATAATTTTTATGACCAAATGAATGGTCTCTGGATCAAAATGATCGCATTTTAATTTTTTAATATAATTTAAATTAAGTAACATAATAAGCGGTTTATCCTTCTATCAAACACGAATGTTCCCTGGATCAAATGTCCTATTTTAATTATGTAATTACTTTATATTTATTTCTAATGGGTGCAGCGGAGCGCACGGGTACGGCTAGTGTACAATAACACAAACTTTTAGACAAGGATTGGCGTTGTTTTGGAAGAAAACAAGCTTAAAATATTGTTCTAGAGGTCTCAAACATAATATATTCCCGTTTAGGCCTATCAATAATTAAAATTGCCAAATAAATTGAGCGAGTTTTGGGATCACACTCTTGAATTATAGAAATAGGTCGACAATATTTATCGAATAGAACGCTTTAGATTTTGTTTTATGCACATAGACCTAATTAGCACCAGAGACAAATTTCATAAAAACACATGCATCCGCTACCTTAATGTGCTAGCATTTGAAAAATATCGTCTTGTAATTCTGTTTGATTTTTCGCTTAACAAACCATGTCATTGGTAAAGTGACGTCATATTTTATTTTAATTGGAAGCCCGTAATCATATCGATCCTTCTTATGGGAGGTCTGCCATGTGTTCGTCGCAAAAAGCTCCAGTATGGAGATTATGACATTATAGTTATTTAATTAAACAAAATTTAATCAATATACTTCCATTAACAATATCAACACACCTTCAGTGGTAATTGTCATTCAATTACGAGTTAATAAAAGAGACAAATGACATTCTCTCTCTCTCTAGAATGTTGTTATTATCAACACCATACCGTCATTATTTATCTCATTATTGGTATGTCAACACTATCATCACTGTCATCACCATTTTTAATTTGGGTAGTCCGCTCCATTTCCATTTCAGCGCTTAAGAAATTTCCCCGTATTTCTTCTTCATTTCGGCTCGTAACATAATATGAAACAAAATTCGTAAGAATGATCTGTGCATTATGTTTTATACACATTGGTTTGTAACCTTAGTGTATCTAAGGTTGCATCACAATCTAGTATATACAGTCACGAAGCTCAATACGTAGTAAATATGCATCCATAGATAGTTGCTAACCACTAGGATCGCCACTATCGCCTCATTACAGACAATACGAAATAGTACCGGGACAGTCTATTGTTCATAGTACCCTCACAACTCAAGCTTCGTGACTGTATATACTAGACTGTGGTTGCATTGTATTTTACGAATGCTACCAGGAAAACTACCGTATTCTACACTGTCATTTCGTATTCTATGGTAGTATATAGTCTACGGTATAGGCCTATTATAAAGTAGCCAAATAAATCTGAAAATATAATTTATAATAATCGGGACATTTACTAATCCAAACAAGTTCGGACCCCAATTAGTCTGGATTAACGATATTCTACGTATTAGATCTATTATGTGATAGGCTATGACAAGAATTGTAAATAATTGTAAATATTAAGGCATGTTGACGTCTATACAGATTAACAAAAGAATTAGAAGGAAATTTTTCGAGTCCAGCAGAAGCAATAAGGACATTAGCCTATATTTAATAGGAGACAAACAATAGACGATTATTTAAGTGAGGTTTCTGCAACTGTTGTATTTTCGATTCGACTTCTAAACACCTTCTGAGCTTTGTTTAAAGTTATAGTCGCTTCTTTCATAAAGTTTTTTTTTTTTTCGAATTACTTTATATTTTCTGTTCGTTTGCCTTTCCTGATCTCAGTTTTAGTCCAGTCAATTAGGTTCAGCCATTTGTAATGGCCTGAACTAGAAGAATATCGTTTTCAGCTTCCCTCTTTTTACGTGAAAACGTAGGTATATACCTACAACATTCGAAACGTCATAATATTTAATTATTTTTGTTTTTTCTTTTCACGAGCAAAAGGAAGAGATCTAAATTAAATCTCTTTTGAAACAGAAATTCTGTAATATTTAACATCTGAAATGACATTTCGGTGCTGAATGAAATATTTATACTAAAAACATATAGGCCCTGTCTATATTGAGTTGTAAAACACGTTAAAATAATTTAATAAAGACTCTAATATTTTCTTCTTAAATGTATTATATTTTTAAATAAGTTTAGATCACTGTCGGCTTACCTAGTCGGAAATAAAGGTCAATTCACTTCAAGAACAGGGACAATTTTTGCTAGATAAAGACAGTGTCAAGATAGATATTCTCGGAATAATATTTTCAATCGTTCATCTCTGTGCCATTTATTACCATCACTTTTCGAAAGAAGCAAGTGGCCAAAGAAGTTCAACGACAGACCAAATTCCCGTCCTCATGGCCCAGCTTAATACTCTATGGAATATTAGTAGGCCAACGGTAAATACACACGGGATAATTCAGATTCAGTTATTAGTATCCATTTCAGTAGAATTAATATTGACTTTGTTGCACGTCTGTACTCACAGTTCTCTGTTACAACTGTGCCACGCATTGCCGTAAATGTTTCAAGATGTAGGCTATTAAAATATCAGTAATTGTTTGGGAAATATGTTAGCCAGACAAAAATCTTTTTCTTCTTCATCATCAGGGTTTATACCACAAGGCCTAGAAGGTTATGTCGTTTATCCATCGTGTTTTAGGTCTTCCAACACTTCTTCGTCCTTTCGGCTGATAGTTAAGGAGTATTTTCGATCATCGATATTCTTCCATTCTTTGAATGTGTTCGTACCAATTTTGTTTTTGTTCTTCTATTCGACGGACTAGGTAGTAAATATTTAGTTGGTATCTTATGTCTTGGTTTCTCTGATGGTCTAATAATGAATAACCTGCCAGACTTCTGAGGAATTTCTTTTCACTACTTTACAGTTTTCTTTTCGCATTAAGTCCAATTCTCGCACCCATAAGTTAAAAGTGGAACGGCTAAAGTTTTGCAGAACTTCATCTGTGTTTCTTTTAAAGTTTTATTGTTCCACACATTCTCTGAAATTTGTTTATGCATACTTTGTGGTCTATATCATCTTCCTTTATGTATTCCCACATCTTCCAAAGAAAATAAGTCAAATTCGACAACTCATCACTGGCTCAATTTTCAGACTTAATAATGTAAATAGACATTTTTAAGTAATTGAGGGACCTATTGTATCGAAATTATATTTGTGATATCTCTCCTCCGTGATGCTGAAATTTTCCTTTGTAGTGAACATTTGCCTCCACCTACGATCAAAATTTATTTACTGAACACAAAGAAGGAGTTGTTCGAAATTCCTTTATTGGTTCGGAGAATACACTACCTACTAGACATTAAGGGCCATATTCATAGGCATTCTTAGCGCGGGCTTCCGGTGGATGATCAGCGAACTAACGTATTCGTATTCATAAACCAGTGTTAGCGATATGATATGATATGATATGAATCCTGTACAAGTAATCACTCGATAGCCGGGGCTAGTTTAGCACGCTAGCGAAATGTCTATGCATAGCACCCGTAATGGTCAACCTCTTGGTCTAGTGATTAGCGGCGTTGGCTCCTAACGAGGAAGTTTCAGGTTCGATTCTCGACTCTACCAAGGAATTATTCCTTAGTATGTATAGCATTGGTCCTTAGGTTTAATGAAGGGAAGTAAGACTTAGATAGGATAGTGATAGGAGAGGACTGACGCACCCTACCAAAAATTCGCTGTGAATATTCCCTTACACGATCCCCAGGAGTCGCTCGCTCCCCATGGATTTATATCCATCCACGCATATAATGCTTTAAGAAAAAATATATATTCTGTTGTTGAACACCTCCGAAACAATTCTGCGTTCACTCATGATAGCACGGGCGAAATTGTAATATTTTCATAATCGTGTAAGTGTCCTCAGAAAAAGCAAAATGTAGGCCTAACAATGATCTAAGCTTTTTTAAAAAATTGAATATAAGTGTATTCTGAAAGATAAAATTGTACCATCAATTAATATGTAGAAATATTCACTCACATTTAATTTCTTCCATCTATTCCTTGAGAATTAAAATTTCTTTACGGCAACAGAAAATTTCTCTTCATTTATCATTACCGTAGATACTTTTTTTGGAGGGGGAAACGATATTTCTCGAACTTTAAATGTGAACTTATTACAGGTATAATTATTAAGAATACGCATAATGGTATACGGGGATGAAGTATATCGAAGAACGAATTTGCTGTGAATTGCAAGATATTCTTTTAATGTAATTAAAAAATTTCTTTGTTATTATTATTATTATTATTATTATTATTATTATTATTATTTATATTACTTTTATTATACAGAGTGCAAACTATACAAACTGCGAAAATTATATGTACAGTACATATCGGCCTACTGAACAAAATGTCTAGTGAAATTTAATTATCTGTTACAATTTTATTTTTAATTTGTAAAATCCTATGTTTTTAAGATTGATAGTAGTCTAATTATTTGTTTACATTTCGACTGAACGCGAATGCCATTGCCAATGACCTTGTATCCAACACATACCAATACACAACAGAGTAAGAAACAACCGATCAGCGTACGTTTCGGGCAAAATAATAATGACCGTCTATTTTCTCTATTCTCTTTTTCAAACAAGTTAGACTCACAGAATATAAACTACTTTTTTATGGGAAAATCTTGACAGTAGGAAGAATTATTATTCTTTTTTTCTTCAGTTATTAAAACTCTACCGCCAGTATTTTTCGGCAGTTTTTATCGTTTACATCGTGTATATCATACTTTTATATAAAGAAATGTTTCCAGAGATTTTTTTTTATTTTTAAGATGTAGAGTCATTCATCTTTACAGTACAAACTTTCATATAATAATTTAATTTCTAGATTTAAATTACCATCACTTATCAGACGTAGGATAACAACTGAACAATAAAGCAAGAAAGAAACTATGCCATAAAATTGTTTTCAGTTCGTGTTTTACCCAGTAACACTAACTCCAATAATAATAATAATAATAATAATAATAATAATAATAATAATAATATTGTTCCTTTATAAAACATTCAATAACAGTGAATTACTTGGCCAAATACAATTTAATACGAAAACATCAAATTTAATGAATAGATAAATTGCTGATTTTTACAACTCCACATATTTCATAGCATAAAAGTTCATCTCTTTTTAGAATGTGTTCTTCATGTTAAGATGTTTTTAGTTTAGTTTTCGGTTATTATTATAGCCTACCCAATTTTAAAATGTCTTAATAAATATATACCGGTATGGATAATTGATCAAATGTAAATATTAAATGTCTCTATACCATATTTTGCATACCTATACTGTGTGTAAATGCACTAGGCTTAGTCATTTATCTATATAGATACCTATATATTATTATTATTATTTTTATGTTTTGTATTTCTTTTTTTATTACATGTTATTTCTTGGATTTTTTTCCTTTTTCTTCATTTCTTTCTTTCTTGTTATTATTATTGTTTTGTTTTATTGTATTCCTTTTTCGATTATTTTATCTTGTTTGTTCTGTATTTGTTTAAAATAAATAAATAAATAAATAAAATAGTCGACAGACGTAGGCTGAGATTTCTAAGCTCCGTCAAGAAAAATATTTTTGTTATTATCAGTTGATTGTAGGATGAAAACATAGCTTATTTCGTGTAATTTCTCTATATTTAATCATTAAAGATGATTCATGTTCTCTCTTGAAGGGTATACAGCATTTTAAAATAATTTGATACACAAACACAACTACTACATGAAATGCTCAATAAGTTTTTGTAGCTTTATTCTCTTCAGCTCTAATCAACAATAACAACAATGCAGGTTGCCAGGCGACGATATAAAACAAAAGATGCGAAAACAAATGAATGAGGTGCATAAACAATTGAAGGCTCTTTCATATTTAAGTATAAAAATATAAGGTTGGCATTTGAAATTTCAAAATGGGGGTGGTTGGGGGTGGGAGTGAAATCTAAAATGCAATTAAGCTTGATTTCAGACTTTCCCGTCAATATCTAAATTGACGTGTTTTTTGTTTAAATTGAATTCAATTTAAATAATTAGTTATTTAAACTGGGAAGTTTTGAAATGAAAACCCTATATACAAGTGTGTTATTTGTTGTGTTTAATATTGCAAATGTCTTTTGTTACAAAAATAAATAATAATTGCGTTTATATGAAGCCTTTATAAGGATTTTCTGTCGTTAAAATACTAGTTCACAGTTTTTCTCTCTCTTTTTTAGATTCATAACTAACAAAAATCTTAGTTCTAATAGCCAATGATATTGGTGTAACATATCCATAATTATTTATTACATAGTTTGTTTTCTCCCTCTGAATCATATTTTCCTTGGTCTATCAAAGCAACAGTTAAGAGTTATACGTCATTGATATCTCTGCCAAATATCAATTGGTGGTAGAAGAGGTAAGCGGGGGGGGGGGGCAGTTTGGTGCGGTCTTGGCGGACGCAATCGGTTTACAGCGTTGCATTGAGCAAAGGCATTGCGGAGTCCCTCGGCAGGACTGCATGACTCTGGAATTGCTGCAGGGGGCCATGATCGTGATCTGGGGAAAACGTCGCGACCTTCCGCGAGTTCACTGCAGCAATATCGTCACAGTTCCCCGCGGAGAGCAAATTTGCTTTTATTTATTCACGGATACAACTCAGGATTATTTGTCTCCTGACACTCACAGGCACAGATATTTGACACCCGAGACAGCTTCCACTGACCGTACACGAGTATTGGCTTCATCTATTATAAATTAAGTCTCTCCATCTTCGGGTTACAAGACCTTATTTATATAGGGCCTATAGGCCTACTACCTGTACTGAAGCTAGCGAAATCAATTTCCGTACAGTTTTGTTCTCAAATGTTGTATATGCGTTATTATTATTATTATTATTATTATTATTATTATTATTATTATTACTATTATTATTATTATATTATTATTATTAATTGTTATTTTATTAGATTATTATTATTATTATTATTTTAGATTATTATTATTATTATTATTATTATTATTATTATTATTATTATATTATAAATATCAATAAATAAATAATTATTATTTTATTAGATTATTATTATTACTATTATGTTATTAGATTATTATTATTATTATTATTATTATTATTATTATTATTATTATTATTATTATTATTATTATTTACTTACTTACTTACTTACAAATGGCTTTTAAGGAACCCGAAGGTTCATTGCCGCCCTCACATAAGCCCGCCAGTGGTCCCTATCCTGTGCAAGATTAATCCAGTCTCTATCATCATACCCCAACTCCCTCAAATCCATTTTAATATTATCCTCCCATCTACGTCTGGGCCTCCCTAAAGGTCTTTTTACCTCCGGTCTCCCAACTAACACTCTATATGCATTTCTGGATTCGCCCATACGTGCTACATGCCCTGCCCATCTCAAACGTCTGGATTTAATGTTCCTAATTATGTCAGGTGAAGAATACAATGCGTGCAGTTCTGTGTTGTGTAACTTTCTCCATTCTCCTGTAACTTCATCCCGCTTAGCCCCAAATATTTTCCTAAGCACCTTATTCTCAAACACCCTGAACCTATGTTCCTCTCTCAGAGTGAGAGTCCAAGTTTCACAACCATACAGAACAACCGGTAATATAACTGTTTTATAAATTCTAACTTTCAGATTTTTGGACAGCAGACTGGATGATAAGAGCTTCTCAACCGAATAATAACACGCATTTCCCATATTTATTCTGCGTTTAATTTCCTCCCGAGTGTCATTTATATTTGTTACTGTTGCTCCAAGATATTTGAATTTTTCCACCTCTTCGAAGGATAAATCTCCAATTTTTATATTTCCATTTCGTACAATATTCTGGTCACGAGACATAATCATATACTTTGTCTTTTCGGGATTTACTTCCAAACCGATCGCTCTACTTGCTTCAAGTAAAATTTCCGTGTTTTCCCTAATCGTTTGTGTATTTTCTCCTAACATATTCACGTCATCCGCATAGACAAGAAGCTGATGTAACCCGTTCAATTCCAAACCCTGCCTGTTATCCTGAACTTTCCTAATGGCATATTCTAGAGCGAAGTTAAAAAGTAAAGGTGATAGTGCATCTCCCTGCTTTAGCTCGCAGTGAATTGGAAAAGCATCAGATAGAAACTGACCTATACGGACTCTGCTGTATGTTTCACTGAGACACATTTTAATTAATCGAACTAGTTTCTTGGGAATACCAAATTCAATAAGAATATCATATAATACTTCCCTCTTAACCGAGTCATACGCCTTTTTGAAATCTATGAATAACTGATGTACTGTACCCTTATACTCCCATTTTTTTCTCCATTATCTGTCGAATACAAAAAATCTGATCAATAGTCGATCTATTACGCCGAAAACCGCACTGATGATCCCCAATAATTTCATCTACGTACGGAGTTAATCTTCTCAAAAGAATATTGGACAAAATTTTGTACGACGTCAACAAAAGTGATATTCCTCGAAAGTTGCCACAGTTGGTTTTGTCCCCCTTATTAAAAATAGGTACAATTATGGACTCTTTCCATTGTTCTGGTACAATTTCCTTTTCCCAAATAGCAAGTACAAGTTTATAAATTTCGCTATATAATGCACTCCCACCCTCTTGTATTAATTCTGCTGGAATTTGATCGATACCTGGAGACTTGTACTTTTTCAGATTTTCTATCGCAATTTCGACTTCTGAAAGCGTGGGTTCGGGTATAAATGGCTCAGCAGTTTGTATTTCAATTTCGTCCCGATCATTTCTATTTGGCCTATGTACATTTAGTAGTTGCGCAAAATAGTTTTTCCATCTGTTTAGGATTGATGGAGAGTCTGCAAGCAAGTCACCATTCTCATCCTTGATCACGTTTACCCTTGGCTGATATCCGTTCTTAAATTCCTTTATACCCTTATATAAATCTCGAATGTTTTTATTCTTACTATTTGTTTCTACCTCATTCAGTTTTTCCTTCAAGTATTATTATTATTATTATTATTATTAATATTATTATTATTATTATTATTATTATTTTATTATTAGATTATTATTATTATTTTATTAGATTATTATTATTATTATTATTATTATTATTATTATTATTATTATTATTATTATTATTATTATTATTATTCTAAATTGTACTTTCATGAACATGTTGATCATTTATTTAATCATTCACTAAGAATGCTTGGTCTCATTAGATCTATTACTTATTCCTTTTCCTCTCCTGATACACTACTTACATTATATTATGCTTTAGTAAGGTCTAAATTAGAATATGCATCTGTTGCGTGGAACTCTATTGCTTCTACTGATTCAGCTAAACTAGAAAATATCCTAAGAAAATTCATTTCTCTTTGTGCGTTCAGATTTGTACCTAACTTCTCTTCTTTAAATTATGAATTATCTAGTAAATATTTTAACTGTACCAGTCTGTATTCGAGACGTCAGGATATTGATTACACTTTCTTTAATAATGCTATTAATGGTGTCATTGATTGTGATTCTTTTATACATAACACCAATCTTAGAATTCCCGTGAAAGGTTTTCGTGGTCAAAGAATTTTCTTCACTAAATTATTTAGATCCCTTTCTCCAATAGCCAGGTGTATTAAAAGTGCTAATTTGCAAGATCAGATTTTATTTTACTTATGCATGATATATCCTTACTTGTTATTTAATATCTTTTATTATTGTTAGATATTGCCATTTATTTTTTTGCATTTGGTGAATGATTAATGTTGACCATTATATTGATTGTATTTCATCTCACTGCCATTTCTGTCATTCATTCTCATAATCATTTGTTCTGTTTTGTTTTGTTTTTCATTTTGTGCTAAACTGTAATTGGCTTTGTGCTGTTGTTTTGCACATTAATATTCGAAATAAATGAATGAATAAATAAATAAATAAATAAATAATAATAATAATAATAATAATAATAATAATAATAATAATTATTATTATTATTATTATTATTATTATTATTATTATTATCGTTATCGTATGTTGTTGAATTCATCTCTTTTACATAAGAAAAGGCGTTAGATATTGGCGAAGAATTTTAGTTCGAAATACGTCAAAATTTAATTTTATTCAATTGACAGGAAGTTACGAACTATGTTATATCCTCCCGAGTCCTGAGAGTATAGTATACTATACTATATGATGTATGATATGAGATGTATGTGCATAGACTGGAAGTATAGTATAATATACCTGCATTTGTCCTCTAACCCTAACCTGCAGAACTGTTTTAGCATTTATCCTCAGGTCAGTGACTTTTTTTTAAGTGTAGAATTAATCCTTGATTTTGAATATAAAACAACAAATGTCTCAGGACTCAGGAGGTTAATTGTCCTTTATAGGATAACTGATGTTTGCATTTTAGGCAAATAGAAATATAAAAATTGGAAATTTATCTTTTGAAGAGGTAGAGAAGTTCAAATATCTTGGAGCAACAGTAACAAATATAAATGATACTCGGGAGGAAATTAAACACAGAATAAATATGGGAAATGCCTGTTATTATTCGGTTGAGAAGCTTTTATCATCCAGTCTGCTGTCAAAAAATCTGAAAGTTAGAATTTATAAAACAGTTATATTACCGGTTATTCTTTATGGTCGTGAAATTTGACTTTCACTTTGAGAGAGGAACATAGATTAAGGGTGTTTGAGAATAAGGTGCTTAGGAAAATATTTGGGGCTAAGAGGGATGACGTTACAGGAGAATGGAGAAAGTTACACAACACAGAACTGCACGCATTGTATTCTTCACCTGACGTAATTAGGAACATTAAATCCAGACGTTTGAAATGGGCAGGGTATGTAGCACGTATGGGCGAATCCA
Source organism: Periplaneta americana (assembly GCF_040183065.1). Classification (NCBI taxonomy): domain Eukaryota; kingdom Metazoa; phylum Arthropoda; class Insecta; order Blattodea; family Blattidae; genus Periplaneta; species Periplaneta americana. The sequence goes on from NC_091129.1 coordinate 127,029,600, forward strand.
GAAATGCATATAGAGTGTTAGTTGGGAGGCCGGAGGGAAAAAGACCTTTAGGGAGGCCGAGACGTAGATGGGAAGATAATATTAAAATGGATTTGAGGGAGGTGGGATATGATGGTAGAGAATGGATTAATCTTGCTCAGGATAGGGACCGATGGCGGGCTTATGTGAGGGCGGCAATGAACTTCCGGGTTCCTTAAAAGCCAGTAGTAAGTAAGTATTATTATTATTATTATTATTATTATTATTATTATTATTATTATTATTATTATTATTGTATGTTGTTGAATTCATCTCTTTTACATAACAAAAGGCGTTAGATATTGGCGAAGAATTTTAGTTCAAAATACCTTAAAATGTCATTTTATTCAATTGACAGGCAGTTACGAACTATGTTATATCCTCCCGAGTCCTGAGAGTATAGTATACTATACTATATGACGTATGATATGAGATATATTTTTTTTAAGTGTAGAATTAATCTTTGATCTTTAAATATAAAACAACAAATGTCTCAGGACACAGGAGGTTAATTGTCCTTTATAGGATAACTGATGTTTTGCATTTTAGGCAAAATAAATTTAGGCTAAGCTTTAGTTTTTTTGCAGGATTATCGGAGTCTACGATAAAATTCCAGTCCCTGCCACACACATTAATTGCGTCCAATTTCCACATGTCTTTGATTTCTGTGACTAATCCCGCATATTGATGTTTATAAATAAAAATTTTGATCTTCTGAATTGTGCTTAAATCGGTGGTATAGTTATGCAATAACGGTACATCAGGCCCGCTGGACAGTTACGAACCCACTAATCTATCATTCTAATAGAGTTCACGTTGGAGATTCTCTGTTATCGTTGATGCAATGTAATAATAAGCTACCTCTAGTATTAGCATTTGTTGCTAATTGCTGGTGAATTATCTTGGCGATATTGCAGTGTGAGGGTTTTTGCGTCAGCGTGTTAAGGGAATGTTCGTGGACAAGTTTCTGCACAAAATCGGTCCTTCGCTCAGTAAAATTGTAATAAATTCTCAAAAACAACTAGACTATCACAAAATTACTCGTATCACAGTATTACCCTATATTCTGGGAAATGGAAAATGAAACTGACATCTTGAAATCAAATCGTGCTGAGCTTCGTTCCAGTATGTCCATAGCGAATGTTTAAATTGCGCTGCAATGTTTGCGCGACCTTTGATTTAATTCTTACTGCCAATTATATTTGCGCCGAATTGAATGTGAAGTGTTAATGCTATACAGCAGCAAGTGGATTATCTCTTAGAGTCAATTTGTATGTGACATTTGCATTATTAATTACATTTGAATCTAATGACCAGTATTCATATGCTACGCTTCAACATTGCATATTAATTAGTAGTTGTTGATTTGAATTTACTGTAATTATAAGGGGAGAATTGATACAAAGAGAAACACAGCTGATATTCTATGTAGTATCTGCGAATGCTTGCATATACAGAGAGAAATACGAAATCCTCACAAGATAGAAATTACATAGTGATGACTTCTGAAATGAAATGTCTGAGTTCTAAAATAACGTAACTTAAGGTATACATAGATTCTTAAGAAAAAAATTCAGATGTTTTCCTTAATGCCTTTCAAACTATGGTGACATGATTCTTAGCAGTAAACTAAGCAAAATCTATATGTAATTAAAACTTGAGAATAGAATTTGGAGCCAAAAAAATATAAAAAATCAATAATAATAATAATAATAATAATAATAATAATAATAATAATAATAATAATAATAATAAATAACATAGACTTATATTTCATTCGAAGTGTATGATAATTCGCGATTTCTGAAATAGCTATACTCCTACCATATTGTTTGTAATAATAATAATAATAATAATAATAATAATAATAATAATAATAATAATAATGATAATAATAATAATAATAATAATAATACTGAATATTTCATTCGACGTGTATAATAATTCGTAATTTCTTAAATAGCTATAACCTATCATATTGTTTGCAATAATAATAATAATACTTACTTACTTACTTACAAATGGCTTTTAAGGAACCCGAAGGTTCATTGCCGCCCTCACATAAGCCCGCCATCGGTCCCTATCCTGTGCAAGATTAATTCAGTCTCTATCATCATATCCCACCTCCCTCAAATCCATTTTAATATTATCCTCCCATCTACGCCTCGGAGCTACCGGCGTGGCTCAGTCGGTTAAGGCGCTTGCCTGCCGGTCTGAAGTTGCGTTCGGGCGAGGGTTCGATCCCCGCTTGGGCTGATTACCTGGTTGGGTTTTTTCCGAGGTTTTCCCCAACCGTAATGTGAATGCAAGGTAATCTATGGCGAATCCTCGGCCTCATCTCGCCAAATATCATCTCGCGATCACCAATTTCATCGACGCTAAATAACCTAGTAGTTGATACAGCGTCGTTAAATAACCAACTAAAATAAAAAAAAAATCGGCCTCCCCAAAGGTCTTTTTCCCTCCGGTCTCCCAACTAACACTCTATATGCATTTCTGGATTCGCCCGTACGTGCTACATGCCCTGCCCATATGTCAAGAAGAATACAATGCGTGCAGTTCTGCGTTGTGTAACTTTCTCCATTCTCCTGTAACTTCATCCTTAATAATAATAATAATAATAATAATAATAATAATAATAATAATAAATAGAAAATAGTAATATCATTTTTAATTTCTTTCGATCTATCAATAAAGTAGTCTTCTGTAATGCGATATAATTAGTGAAATATTGCATAAGAAATTAAGTAGACTCATTTATTTAATGAATTTCTACTATATTATTACACAATAGTGTTATATATTGGCCGATAATAAGAGATCTGTATTAGTGCCTAAAATCCAGCTTTCGTCTTTTTAGAAATAGGTAGTATTCTTAAATAGCTCTAATTAATCAATTTAATTTTCTTTTCCTTTTCCTTGGTTCTCTTTTTCTCCATTTTTGTGTTCTTCTTTATCTTGCGGTGCTAAGTTTTCATATTTCATTTCATTTTAAACTTTAAACAGATATCTGGTGAAATTGACGTGACGTGGCATAAACAGGACTGCGTTCGTGTAACAAAATACAAGACATTACATTTACAACAAACAATTATCCGGGATTCGAATTTACTACCGCTACTACCATGTAACCTAAAATATGGGCCTTGACCGTTATGTAGGCCAGTGTTCGATGTATCTTCATTTGTTAACAAAACATGTTGTGTCCAGTAAATAGCCTAATAATGGAGAAAACTGCGAGACACATGTCAATATGTACATCTTTCGGGGATCGACCCTTGTACCTCATGCATATAGTCATCAGTATCACACAATTGCTTACGAGATGTTGTGTGAAAATGCATGGATTTTTTATGATGAAAGAATCTTACCTCCAACTTTGTTTGTTCCATTTCCATTCTCTTGTTTATCAAATGTAAACCAGTTAAATAAAACATGACAAGTTTTGAGTCCCATGTTGATTCTTCTTTAGCAACGAAATTAACTTTGTTGAACAATTTTGTCCAAATTGCACGTCACAACTGGATTTTGAAATTCCCGTAAAGAGCACTAATTTAATAAAGCAGCAATGCAGCGCATACAGTATTAACTTATTCTAAACCAGACGCATTAATTACAGTCCTGAAATAAACTGAGTGCGTTCTCTCGTACTAAATATATTCCATTGCTCATAGTTAATATGTCATACTTCGAATGTACAATTTATTAAAGAAAACTTCACATTCTTCTCGATGAGATTATGCCTGTAGATTATTGCTAATTTATGTTATACTTTCTCGTTTAAAACTTCACATTCATCTCGATGAGATTATTCCTGTAGATTACTGCTAATTTATGTTATACTTTCTCGTTTAAAACTTCACATTCTTCTCGATGAGATTATTCCTGTAGATTATTGCTAATTTATGTTATACTTTCTCGTTTAAAACTTCACATTCTTCTCGATGAGATTATTCCTGTAGATTATTGCTAATTTATGTTATACTTTCTCGTTTAAAACTTCACATTCTTCTCGATGAGATTATTCCTGTAGATTATTGCTAATTTATGTTATACTTTCTTGTTTACAACTTCACATTCTTCTCGATGAGATTATTCCTATAGATTATTGCTAATTTATGTTATACTTTCTCGTTTAAAACTTCACATTCTTCTCGATGAGATTATTCCTGTAGATTATTGCTAATTTATGTTATACTTTTTCGTTTAAAACTTCACATTATTCTCGATGACATTATTCCTGTAGATTATTGCTAATTTATGTTATACTTTCTCGTTTAAAACTTCACATTCTTCTCGATGAGATTATGCCTGTAGATTATTGCTAATTTATGTTATACTTTCTCGTTTAAAACTTCACATTCTTCTCGATAAGATTATGCCTGTAGATTATTGCTAATTTATGTTATACTTTCTCGTTTAAAACTTCACATTCTTCTCGATGAGATTATGCCTGTAGATTATTGCTAATTTATGTTATACTTTCTCGTTTAAAACTTCACATTCTTCTCGATGAGATTATGCCTGTAGATTATTGCTAATTTATGTTATACTTTCTTGTTTAAAACTTCACATTCTTCTCGATGAGATTATTCCTGTAGATTATTGCTAATTTATGTTATACTTTCTCATTTAAAACTTCACATTCTTCTCGATGAGATTATGCCTGTAGATTATTGCTAATTTATGTTATACTTTCTCGTTTAAAACTTCACATTCTTCTCGATGAGATTATTCCTGTAGATTATTGCTAATTTATGTTATACTTTCTCGTTTAAAACTTCACATTCTTCTCGATAAGATTATGCCTGTAGATTATTGCTAATTTATGTTATACTTTCTCGTTTAAAACTTCACATTCTTCTCGATGAGATTATTCCTGTAGATTATTGCTAATTTATGTTATACTTTCTTGTTTAAAACTTCACATTCTTCTCGATGAGATTATGCCTGTAGATTATTGCTAATTTATGTTATACTTTCTCGTTTAAAACTTCACATTCTTCTCGATGAGATTATGCCTGTAGATTATTGCTAATTTATGTTATACTTTCTCGTTTAAAACTTCACATTCTTCTCGATGAGATTATGCCTGTAGATTATTGCTAATTTATGTTATACTTTCTTGTTTAAAACTTCACATTCTTCTCGATGAGATTATTCCTGTAGATTATTGCTAATTTATGTTATACTTTCTCGTTTAAAACTTCACATTCTTCTCGATGAGATTATGCCTGTAGATTATTGCTAATTTATGTTATACTTTCTCGTTTAAAACTTCACATTCTTCTCGATGAGATTATGCCTGTAGATTATTGCTAATTTATGTTATACTTTCTCGTTTAAAACTTCACATTCTTCTCGATGAGATTATTCCTGTAGATTATTGCTAATTTATGTTATACTTTCTTGTTTAAAACTTCACATTCTTCTCGATGAGATTATTCCTGTAGATTATTGCTAATTTATGTTATACTTTCTTGTTTAAAACTTCACATTCTTCTCGATGAGATTATTCCTGTATATTATTGCTAATTTATGTTATACTTTCTCGTTTAAAACTTCACATTCTTCTCGATGAGATTATTCCTGTAGATTATTGCTAATTTATGTTATACTTTCTTGTTTAAAACTTCACATTCTTCTCGATGAGATTATTCCTGTAGATTATTGCTAATTTATGTTATACTTTCTTGTTTAAAACTTCACATTCTTCTCGATGAGATTATTCCTGTAGATTATTGCTAATTTATGTTATACTTTCTTGTTTAAAACTTCACATTCTTCTCGATGAGATTATTCCTGTAGATTATTGCTAATTTATGTTATACTTTCTCGTTTAAAACTTCACATTCTTCTCGATGAGATTATGCCTGTAGATTATTGCTAATTTATGTTATACTTTCTTGTTTAAAACTTCACATTCTTCTCGATGAGATTATTCCTGTAGATTATTGCTAATTTATGTTATACTTTCTTGTTTAAAACTTCACATTCTTCTCGATGAGATTATTCCTGTAGATTATTGCTAATTTATGTTATACTTTCTCGTTTAAAACTTCACATTCTTCTCGATGAGATTATGCCTGTAGATTATTGCTAATTTATGTTATACTTTCTTGTTTAAAACTTCACATTCTCCTCGTGAGATTATTCCTGTAGATTATTGCTAATTTATGTTATACTTTCTTGTTTAAAACTTCACATTCTTCTCGATGAGATTATTCCTGTAGATTATTGCTAATTTATGTTATACTTTCTTGATTAAAACTTCACATTCTTCTCGATGAGATTATTCCTGTAGATTATTGCTAATTTATGTTATACTTTCTTGTTTAAAACTTCACATTCTTCTCGATGAGATTATTCCTGTAGATTATTGCTAATTTATGTTATGTTTTCTCGTTTAAAAATTTCACATACTTCTCGATAAGATTATGCCTGTAGATTATTGCTAATTTATGTTATGTTTAAATACTTAAAAGGTCAAAATACAACATTGTTCATAAGTGAAGATTAAAAATAATGGAGATAATTATTACAGTTGTGTGAACACTTAAGTGTGTTTAAATGTGACATGCTCATGTCAGTAGATTTAGTAGCATGTAAAAGAACTCCTGCGGGACAAAATTCCGGCACACCGGCGACGCTGATATGACCTCAGCAGTTGCGAGTGCCGTTAAATAAACCGTAATTTAAATTTTTTCCATCCATCCATCCATCGATGCATGCATACATGCATACATACATACATACGCCACACCTGTGGAGTAACGGTTAGCGTGTCTGGCAGCGAAACCAGGTGGCCCGGGTTCGAATCCCGGTAGGGACAAGTTACCTGGTTAAGGTTTTTTCCGTGGTTTTCCCTCAAACTAATACGAGCAAATGCTGGGTAACTATCGGTGTTGGACCCCGGATTCATTTCACCGGCATTATCAGCTTCATCTCATTCAGAGATTTTGACACAGCGTCATAAAATAACTTACTAACCTATCTTAACCAATCTACATACATACATACATACATACATAAATACATACATACATACATACATACATACATACATACATACCTGGTACTTTGATGTAGACTATGAGGTGAATAAAATGATTGCGGTGCATATTACCCCTAGTATTTAAATTCTTTGTCATTCCCTTTTCGCCATTGTTCCATTATCTTCATTTAATATCATCGACTTTTGAATAATATCTATAGTTCAAAATGGTCGTAAAATAAAGAACTCTTGCATCCAGTAGTGAATGAAGTCAAAGATAACATCGATCTCTTTAGCCTGTGTTCCCTAACACCGGCAAACCTGGACGCCTTCATGTTCTCTGATATGATGCTGAACTGAATTACGAATCAATGGAACGAACCTGATTGCTCTGTCTTGCATAGTGTCCAATATGCCGTGACTATACCGGAATGACAGTAGCAGTATAATTCAATTGGCGTGAGAGGGTCCGTGGTGTTCATGCATTAGAGATTTCCATGTTGTCGGCGGGGGCCTTGATGCTGTATATATGCATGCATGGCCTCCTCTACTGCTTGCTTTGTACATATGTATAACCAAGCAACATACACACGGTTCATTAGATTCAACAAACTGAACCGGTCCCCTCATACTGCACGATGAAGCGAGAGAGAGAGACAGACAGAGAGAAAGAGAGAGAATGACAGAGAGAGAGAGAGAAATTCCCCTGGGGATTCATCTCCATAAGCATACATGTGACGTGCTAATACTGTCAGCCAATCAGGTTAACTTCATAAACCGACAAACCTATAGCAGATGTTTGCATTTTGTTATGACATATACACATAGGAAAAAAATATAATACGATGTGGTAGGATGAATACAAAAGAAAATTCCACGCAATAAAAAAAATTATACGGGATAGAATATGAAATTAAATCTAAAAACTGATTCGGTCTCTATCGTTCTCTCTTTCTCTCTCCCCGACTCTTGCTTCGTGTTATTTCTAAACGAATGAAATTTGTAATTTGATTGCAGTAACGTGTGCACCCATTATTAGAATAACAAAGGAAGAGAAACTGCAACAAGCAATAATAAGAAATTTTGGAATCAAACCAGAGTAGAATTAATCCTATAATACATAAATTCGTCAGACTGAGCGACCAGTACAAATTGGAAATGGGGTGAAATATTCTTTCTCAGCCTTACATAAAACCGATGTTCTATTTTACCACTTCAACAAAGGTAGCCTAAATGTACCACGTACAAAATATGAAGTTTCGTATTTTTATTTGTGGAAAAATAGATTTTTTGAAGACTTATTAGCAGTTTGCCTAGTTCAGGCAGCAGATACGTTTGCCTGCTGATCCGGAACTGCACTCGGGTGTGAGTTCGATTTCCGCTTGAACTGATTATCTGGTTAAATTTTTTCCGAGGTTTTCGCCAACTCTAAGGCGAATGTCAAGTAATCACATGGTGAAACCTTGCCCTTGTTTCGCCAAATGCCATCTCGCTATCATCAATTTCGTCGATGTTAAATAATCTAGTAGTTGATACGTCATTACAAAACAGACTTAAAAATACTAGACGAAAAAAAGTGATAGGGTTTTGAGGAAATTCGTCTGATTGCATGCATCGTCTATACAGGAATTAGGGTAACGAAATTAGGATATATAAGTACAAGTTCCTGTAAGATTTAAGTGTGTCTAATGACTGAAATTAAATAACTTAATAAACTATAAATAGTAGTCAATAATAATAATAATAATAATAATAATAATAATAATAATAATGTTGAATTTAAGTCAGAATCGTACTATTAAGAAGGCAAGTAAATAACAGTTTTTAAGCCACAGACAGTTGACAATAATTAACTGATATATTGTATTTAAACACATGATTACTTCCCGCATTACCCGACCATTCTGTTTGTGAAACGGTAGACGCTTGTACTATACAGCACGTCGCTGTTGCAGTACGATCGCTCTCTTATTCTAGGGATAGACTTTGCATTTCTCTCTCGTACAGAGTAATAACATAAGATCGCAGCGCTACTGTTTACGTTCTACATACAAAACGGTGGCATTATATGGGGCAGAAACATGAACATTACGACGAAATGAAGAGAAACGAATAGAAGCATTTGAAATGTGGATATGGAGAAGAATGGAACGTGTGAAGTGACAGACAGAATAAGAAATGAAGTTGTGTTGTAAAGAGTGGATGAAGAAAGAAAGATGCTGAAGCTGATCAGAAAGAGAGAAGTGAATTGATTGGGCCACTGGCTGAGAAGAAACTGCCTACTGAAGGACGCACTGGAAGGAATGGTGAACGGGAGAAGAGTTTGAGGCAGAAAAATATATCAGATGATAGACGACGTTAAGATATGTGGACCATATGCGGAGACTAAGAGGAAGGCAGAAAATAGGAAAGATTGGAGAATGCTGGGTTTGCAGTGAAAGGCTCGCCCATAGGCAGAACACTTATGTATGTATGTATGTATGTATGTATGTATGTATGTATGTATGTATGTATGTATGTATGTATGTATGTATGTATGTATACAAAATGGTCACCTAGTAAATGTTGTCAGTATTACTTATCCATCTGTATGTGAGTAATTCCAACTTTATATTTAACTTTATACAGATCATTCTTGAAACGCCTTTCACATAATTTTAATAGGCAAACCAAATCACGTCATCGGGGATGGATAAACATGCTGATCTGACGACTTTTTGGGTGCTATGCATAGACATTTCGCTGGCCCGCGCTACGAGCGTGCTAATTTAGCCCCGGCTATCGACTGATTACTTGTACAGGATTCATATCATATCATATCATATCATATCATATCATATCATATCATATCACATCATATCATATATATCACATCATATCATATATATCGTATCGCATCGCATCGCATCATATCATATCATATCATATCATATCATATCATATCATATCATATCATATCATATCATATCATATATCGTATCGTATCGTATCGTATCATATCATATCATATCATATCATATCATATCATATCATATCATATCATATCATATCATATCATATCATATCATATCATATCATATCATATCGTATCGTATCGTATCGTATCGTATCGTATCGTATCGTATCGTATCGTATCATATCATATCATATCATATATCGTATCGTATCGTATCGCATCGCATCATATATCATATCATATCATATCATATCATATCATATCATATCATATCATATCATATCATATCATATCATATCATATCATATCATATCATATCATATCGCTAACACTGGTTTATGAATACGAAGAACGTTAGTTCGCTGATCATCCACGGAAGCTCACGCTAAGAATGTCTATGAATATTGCCCAATGTTTAAAAGGAAATAAACCTAATCACCTATGATACATCTTCAAAATGCATCCAACATGACACGTAAACCATGCGAGTACTACAATATAACTTGAAGAAACTGACTGGACGGTGTACAATTACTTAATATGTATTGTGCACATGTCTGTGTCGAGTTCGTGTCCAAGCACAACTGAGAAACATTATTTTTAAAAATATAATTGAACCCCAACATGAATTAGGCTATAATGAATCTTTCCAAGTAGGTTATATAACTTATACATAGGCCTAATAATAATAATCCATGGCACTAAAGCCCGTGAAGGGCCAAAACCGACCAGCCGGCTGCTGGCATCATGTCCACATGCCGAAGCAGAGGTGGACGATCATCCAACCAGAATGGAGGTATCGTGTGATTAGCACGATTATCCCCCCAGTCGTTATCGCTGGCTTTCGCAACCAGATTTCGCTATCTATCGTAGCTCCCAAAGTGCATCACGATGCTGGGTGGGCACCGGTCCCATACACTGGCTGAAATTTCATGAGAAAATTTCTTCCTCCATGAGCACTCGAACCAGCGCATTCCGTAACGCGAGTCCTAGGCAGGATAACTTATACATAAATACATACATACATACATACATACATACATACATACATACATACATACATACATACATACATACATACATACATACATACATACATACATACATACATACATACATACATACATACATACATACATACATACATAATTAGAAATAATATTAACAATGATGGTAACCTAAAATAGAAGAAGTACAATTAGGCAACACTTGTATCTATAAGAATTTCAAGATCTCAATCAAAATTGTAAATATCTTGTTCTCATGTCATAAATTATGTAACTAATTATTGTAATATTTTATGTAAAGCATGTAGTATTACTCCAATGTAATGGAGCATGCTGATATACAAAAAATACATACATACATACATACATACATACATACATACATACATACATACATACATACATACATACATACATACATACATACATACATACATACATATGCATGTATGAGGACTCCCTTTGTGTATAAGAATATAGAAATGGACTCGTTCATATTGTTGACTTCATCGGATATGGCGTAAGCATTTTCATGGCAACCTAATTCGAATGAAGTCAATATAATTTTCGTTCCATGAAGCTTTTATTTTTTTTTTCTATTAATGCACTTCGAACGTAGACATCAGAAGTGCAATTCCGATTATGCAGTTCGCGTTTTCATTAAACATAATACAGAACATCATATTTACAATAGCCATAAGCGTGATTCCACGATTGTTTTTCTTGTAACACTAGCCGTTGTGATCAGCACGATCGACAAATTAAATTTACGATTTTAGAGATATTAATGGAGATCTCACTTACTGAGCAATTTACAGTTTAATATATTAAATGACTATGTTACAACTGAGGAAATCCACAGCTGATATTACATGGTAACCTTAAAAATCTCTGACTGCATCATTGTATCTGAATGTTAACATTTTGGCTCTGCACCAGAACTCTTTCCTCGTGAATAATAACGTACTGCAATATTTATTACAAAAAGTTGACCGAAGTGCAGTGCTACAAAAACAGCATGAGTGTAGAAGTCATACAGAAATTCATTCATCCGAAAACAATTTACATTAAGCGATCATGTCTTATAGTTGCCCGTTCGTAACATCAGATATCCGTGCCAGTAATTATTTGGCTTCGAGCCGAGAGGGGGAGTTTTATTCCTCTCGAAGGATTAATTCGGCAGAAATCTGCGAATTATATTATGTCGGCTTTATAGAGGACAAATTGCACGGTTGGTGAGCAGGGGCCTCTACTATTAAACATCTGAACTACGATAACTGCAGAATTAGGTGCAGGTTTAATCAGCGAAACCGAACCACTGCCCCCGGAAACAGTATTATCTCGCCCACGATTCGACGATAAACTGGATTCTTTGCAATTAAAATTACAGGAGTTCGACTATCGCTTAAGAAATGAATGCATTACCCTCAATTTCACTGTACTGTGGCATTCATGGTACCATGTGACAATACATTTAGTGGACTTGGATTTGATATACTTTCCTTCCATACGAACAGGGTGTGTATTATTTTGTTTCTGCTTTGTATCAAAAACTTCTTGCAACATGGTGATCTCATGAACTTAAGATGCGATATTAGTGATTGTCTGAAGTACCGTCGGCCAGAGAGTTAGTTTATGACAGACGTCTCCAAAAGCGTACTCGCGAGTAATCCCCTGAACGGAACCGAAGCCAGTACGTAATGAGCGCGCTCCGCCTCACCCATCTCCACCTGTACTGGAAAAAATGTCACTTAATACAAGTCTATCTTTATTTGGCCCTATAAATAACATCCTTTACGTCAAGAATGAATAGACACTTCCGTACATCCATGGAACTGTATGTAGTTTCTTTTATTACTTTGTTGAAGGTATTTTTTAATTGTGCCAATGAATTGAAGAAATTTACGGGCTTTGAATTCATTTCGAATGATTGAAATTAAGAGGGGAATGTTGTTTTGTCAACTCTCCGACGACAGATCTGAACCTCGTGATACCAAGAAGGCACCACTTATGAGGCATCTAGGCCAGGAGATAATGGGATAGAGTGGCCAGATCCTTTCCCCCCTCTATTGGATGTATCGCCGATTAGCTACATAATATTACACTACACCTTTTCCAGTTGTATTTCAGAAAATATCAATTGTATTTCAGAAATTATGAAATGTATTTCAGATTAGTCAATATAATTTCAGAAATTATCAATTGTATTTCAGATTTGTCAATTTAATTTAAGATAGTATCAATTGTGTTTCAGATTTGTCAATTATATTTCAGATGGTATCAAATTTATTTCAGATTTGTCAATTGTATTTCAGATGGTATCAAATGTATTTCAGATAAGAAGCAATGCATTTAAGATTACAGAGTCACTTTTATTTCAAAAAATAACAAATGTAGGCCTAAAATGGATTTCAAAAAATCCTCAACTTTATTCAATTTATGCGCAAACGAAGAGCAGTGGCGGACTGTCATCATCATTGTATTGGTCGGAGTGTTCCACCGTTTCACAATGTCTTCTAATCATGGACGTAGTACATTCAAGGATGAATAGGAAGAGAAATTTTTTTGTGTTAGTGGGGAGAATGTGAAATGCTTAATTTGTTCGAAAATTTTTAACGGTGTGTTAAAATTTAACATGCGACGACACTACTCGACTCTTCACAATGGATATCATACAATTACAGGCATGTTGGACATGTGAAAATAATTTATTTTGGGGCTATCTGTATAGCTGTTAGTTATACATAATAATCAGTATATTACAATACGTTTATACTCAGTTCGGCAGGACAAACATATAGTTTTTCGTTTAATTTTAGGTGAAATGCGTAGGCCTAAAAATATTTTGATAAATATAAAACAAGAAAATACAAACACAAATCACACACGTGTCCTCAGTCTTAAACAAAAAAAGCTTCTTGCTAGCTATGTTCTAGCTTGGAATATTGAAAAATCAATGAAACCCTTTACAGAAGCACCATTTGTAAAATCGTGCATACAGGACGTTACAAAATACTGTGTCCAGAACAAAGTCAAAGCTTAAGAAAATTAAATCGTTTCCAATTACAGTTCAGAGAAGTAATTTCAAGATTGTAAATGTAAATCTGAAGTCGAAACCACAACTAACCAGCTTGTAGCTTACTCGCATTGGACGAAAGCATAGATAGAAATGACAAAGCTCACCTAGCCATTTTCATCCGAAGAGTTAATGGACATTTTACTGTGTCTGAATGTCTTCTAGATGTAATTACAAAATACAACTGGAGAAGATCTTTTCCAGGCACTGAAAGGCACCATGGAATAGAAGAGGTTGAATTTGCAATGGCTTGTCAATAGCAACAGACGGGGTTCCAGCTTCATAGTATGTCAAAATAATATACAAACGTATGATATTTCTTATTCTTTTGATGTTATTATTTGTAAACATAAGCAGACCGTTGCCGCGATCCCTCACTGACCGCTCCCATTTATTGACGTACGAGTCTCTTCCCCTTTAGCCTTACAGGACACTGTGTTCGGCGGGCAGCATCGAGAGCACGAATGACGATACGCTTTTTGGAGACCTCTGGTTTATGATGTTGGAGTCTAACGGTAGAGTAGGTCTATATAGAGTGTAACAAAAATATGTCAAAACTTTTGGGGAGCATTCCTGACAGCTGAAGAATGGAAATGTATTGTAGGCTATGAACACAGGTTCGGAAACGCATTATTTCCTTGTTATAGCTTTTTTTATAAATTGTTTACATTCTACAGGATGTCACAGAAGTCTCCATACATAGAGAATATCAGTTCAAAATAGAAATGTCACATAATGTGCTTAATTTAATGGATTTCGAGAGTCAGGCACAGGTCGATGAATGTGTTCCAACCTGTTCCGATGCAAAAGTTGCAACATGTCCGTTGTCACATGACAAGCAACGACGATAAGAACTTGCAGATGACAGGTGTTGGGGAAATCAAGAAATGACAATTTTCAGCAATTTTATGGTATACAACTCATTCTATATGTGGCAACTGGGATTACAGAACTTTCCAATCACAGAAAAAAAATTAAAAGTGGAAATGTTCGTGTAAAGTAACGTTGGACACTTGGTACACTCAAAGAAACCAGAATGTTCAGGTATTAAAACTTGTTTTTATCAATAATGATGTTTCGTGACATTCTCTGTTTTCTGCTGACAATTTTCAGATGTTGAGAATCTCGGGTTTTCTCCTGAGAGACTTAAGATGACTCCAGAGGTAACATCAAGAGGTTTGAGATCTGGGTAGCGGGTTGGCCACATTGAACACACTATGTGACATTTTTATTTTAACTTACATTTCCTATATGTACGGAGACTTTTGGGACACTCTGTATGGTGCACACGCTATAGTCACGACGCTATTATTCCCGGCGTGACTCCTTTTTTCTTACGTGTTAGAAAGTGAAGGTTTTATAAAATTTAGATAGGTAGTATCGTTCGCCATTTTTGTTCTTTTGTTGCCGAGCTACCAGACGAGGAATCTAATTGCCACACCGTTAAACATTATCGTGTCGTAGCACCTATGATAATAAATCAAACACACTGTAGTTCAGAAAATAATTTGGCGGCAAATAATGTCCACGTGTGCTTTCTGCGAACGCCAATGAAAGAGCCAAAATGGCGAGCGATTATATTAAGTATTTATCGAGCCTTAGGAAATGCATAACGCCATGATCAGCGAATCACAATGCGCACGCGTTTAAATGTAGCCGATCTGCAATGTGATTGGCTGCCGGAAATAAGAGCGACGGGATTATAGTTTTTTTTTTTTTAAGTGCCGTAAGAACTGTCGTGTGGAAGTGCACAACTCCATACCAGAACAGTCGGGCTATTGATACCAGACGTCCCGATTTTGGTGGGACAGTACCGATTTGGAACCTTTGCCCTGTGTCTCGCTCAGATGTCTCGCGGGACCTATTTTGTACCGTTTTTTGATGTTGCTTTTCTGTATCTTGCTTTATGATTTCATGAGCTGACTTGAAATAGGCCTACAGGTCATTTTTGTTGATTTTTTTTATTGTTGTTGCATTATGTCGCGTCCATTTAACGATGTGAGCCCATGAACAGGAAGTAGGCATATAACTTAGTAAAATATGTAAAAACGTACCACAACAATGGAAATAGGTGTTCGTGTAAAATATTTGAATATGATATTTATATATGTGTACGTTCTTACTAATAAAAACTCGTATGCAGACGTTTAACTATCTTATACTTATACAATGAATAGCTCGTTTATAATTTTCAAGATTATCGTAATATGGGCTTGAACATTGCATTAAGAGCGGTACGTCTATAAAACAGTAACATTTTAAGTTTAAATTTTACATCAAATATTATTATAATTTAGTCTGAAAGAGTACTGCCTCTGATACAGTAACATTTTAAGTTAAAATTTTACGTAACAAATTGTTGTAATATAGCCTAGGCTTAAACATTTCATTAAGAGTAGTGCCTGTGAAACAGTAACATTTTAAGTTAAAAGTTTACAGCAAAGGCTATGTTTATTCTTTTGTAATACATAACACAACCCCGTCCTTGATGCGGGAGTAGTCAGTTTTAATCGTACAGCACCACGCGTCTCTACTCTTTGTCAAGTCATTTGGCTCATTGCACAAACCCCATTGCTCACTTAACTTCAAAGAGTAATGCCTAAGATTACGATCTCTAATCACATACAATAAGAATATTTGCCAACACTCACTGAATATGCAACGTCATAGTGTTCTCTCCATATTAAATGCTAAGACACATCCTCTGGCAGGTGGAATTTAGTTAGTTTAAAAAATCTCAGAGAAGTGGGAACAGAAGAAATCATAGAACCCAAACTTTTGAAAGTGTATTGTTATTATTATTATTATTATTATTATTACTATTATTATTGATATTGTTATTGCTGGACTCTTGTAGGCTCTGCAGACGTCATCTTCGGGTTCCTAACCAGAGATACTTAACCCTTTGCAGCACAAATTAGTTTGTTATGTTTTCCATTTCATGGATCATAATAAAGCTTCGATCAATTTTTTTTTTCAACATTTTAACTCTGCACACAATTTCAAAACATAGATGACACCTCTATGTATACTCAAGAGGTGTTCCTTGGTGGAATATCTGTGCCATAAAATTTAGAAAGAAAGAAAATAGTGCTTCTTCTGAACAAACACTATGCTGCAAAGGGTTAGGCTTTAAGTTAGGATTTAACTTCCTTGTAATGCGATGTCTTTAATATTACTGTTATTTTAATGTGAGGGTGCCTTTGGTTAGGTCAAATTTTACAATTACGTTTAAGTCACTTTGGTATGATTCTTGTAGCAGGTAAAGTTATTGGAATCGCTGTAACTCTGAGTCCCTGTAGTGGCTGAGTGGTCTATAGAAATTCCACTTGTCACACAGGCGATCCGGGTTCGAGTCCCAGTTAAGTCTGAAGTTTTTCCATTTAATAATCCGTAATGACACTTGTGACGGAAATGTCGCTGTTGGCGATTTTTCTTGGAGTTCTCCCGTTCCCCCACACCAAGTATCAATATCATTCCATCCGATTATTTATCACCCCAATCACCGGCTGGAGACGCACAGAGGGAGCTGGTCTAGGAACGAGTGGGATTGCCTGCTCGAAACCTGAATACATAGCAAACTTCAGTGTAGTCGGCTGGTGTGAGTTAGGAATAAGCAATAAATCTACCAGTCGCGGACTGGATTATATCCTTTTCCAATAGTAAACTAAAGCAACTCCGAGTGTCTGAATTTAATTTATTATTCAATGCTTGATATGTCGTTAAGTTTAATATCTTTTGCCTTATTTAATGCAGTTTATAAAGCAATAGCAACAACTATGATGTTTACATTTATTCCACTGTGTTCATTTATTTTTGTTTCTAATTTTTACTGTGTATACTTAATTCAATCGTCTTTTTAACGTTATTATGTAAATAGTATTTTCTTCCAATTTAATGCTCATATGTTTACCGCAGCATTCATTTTTATGTATTGTTTATTCAAATCTCTGTTCATGAATTTATTATGGAAATCGTGTTCATTTAACACCTAATACCAATATTTATTTCACTATATATACTCATATTATATTATTATTACTATTATTATTATTATTATTATTATTATTATTATTATTATGTGCATTTTATTCAATTGTCAGTTTCTGGTTTAATTATGTGAATTCTACTTGCTTGTAATTTAATATCAATATGTATTCCAATGTGTTTATTATTGTTCTATCCAGTACATTTTATTGAATTATCTGTTTCTGATTTCGTGTATTTGTTTCTAACAATATTAATATGTATTCCACTGTATTTATTTTTATTTTATTAGGTAAATTTTTATTTAACTGCCTGTTTTGATATCATTATGTAAATTATTGTATCTGTATGTAATTACTTAAATCCGATTCAGTGTAAGTTGAACTATGTAAGCAAGTTTTAATCCTGGTTGAGTGTAAGAGAAGGCCCTACGGCCTTATCTCTGTCAGGTTAAATAAATATATTATTATTATTATTATTATTATTATTATTATTATTATCATTATTATTATTATATTTATTTATTTTGTCTTTTCAATTAAGGTAATGCTTGGTTCGTAACTATCCTGTCTGCCATTAGGCCTACTTGTAAATTGAATTAATCTGCTTCTTGTGCATTGCATATTTTCGTAGCTAAACTGGTGAATTGTATATGCTTGTAAATTGAATTAATCTACTTCTTATGTATTGTATATTTTTATAGCTAAACTGGTGAATTGTATATGCTTGTAAATTGAATTAATCTGCTTCTTGTGTATTGCATATTTTCGTAGCTAAACTGGTGAATTGTATATGCTTGTAAATTGAATTAATCTGCTTCTTATGTATTGCATATTTTCGTAGCTAAACTGGTGAATTGTATATGCTTGTAAATTGAATTAATCTACTTCTTATGTATTGTATATTTTTACAGCTAAACTGGTGAATTGTATATGCTTGTAAATTGAATTAATCTGCTTCTTGTGTATTGCATATTTTCGTAGCTAAACTAGTGAATTGTATATGCTTGTAAATTGAATTAATCTGCTTCTTGTGCATTGTATATTTTCGTAGCTAAACTGGTGAATTGTATATGCTTGTAAATTGAATTAATCTACTTCTTATGTATTGTATATTTTTATAGCTAAACTGGTGAATTGTATATGCTTGTAAATTGAATTAATCTGCTTCTTGTGTATTGCATATTTTCGTAGCTAAACTGGTGAATTGTATATGCTTGTAAATTGAATTAATCTGCTTCTTGTGTATTGTATATTTTCGTAGCTAAACTGGTGTATATGCTTGTAAATTGAATTAATCTACTTCTTATGCATTGTAAATTTTTGTAGCTAAACTGGTGAATTGTATATGCTTGTAAATTGAATTAATCTGCTTCTTGTGTATTGTATATTTTTGTAGCTAAACTGGTGAATTGTATATGCTTGTAAATTGAATTAATCTGCTTCTTGTGTATTGTATATTTTCGTAGCTAAACTGGTGTATATGCTTGTAAATTGAATTAATCTACTTCTTATGTATTGTATATTTTTGTAGCTAAACTGGTGAATTGTATATGCTTGTAAATTGAATTAATCTGCTTCTTATGTATCGCATATTTTTGTAGCTAAACTGGTGAATTGTATATGCTTGTAAATTGAATTAATCTACTTCTTATGTATTGTATATTTTTGTAGCTTAACTGGTGAATTGTATATGCTTGTAAATTGAATTAATCTGCTTCTTATGTATCGCATATTTTTGTAGCTAAACTGGTGAATTGTATATGCTTGTAAATTGAATTAATCTACTTCTTATGTATTGTATATTTTTGTAGCTTAACTGGTGAATTGTATATGCTTGTAAATTGAATTAATCTATTTCTTATGTATTGTACATTTTTGTAGCTTAGCTGGTGAATTGTATATGCCTGTAAATTGAATTAATCTGCTTCTTATGTATTGCACATTTTTGTAGCTAAACTGGTGAATTGTATATGCTTGTAAATTGAATTAATCTGCTTGCTATGTATTGCGTATTTTTGTATAACTCGACTGATGAATTTGTTTTGCTTGTAAATTGAATTAATCTGCTTCTTATGTTTTGTATATTTTTGTAGCTTAACTGATGAATTGTATATGCTTGTAAATTGAATTAATCTGCTTCTTATGTATTGCGTATTTTTGTATAACTCAACTGATAATTTTTTTTTGCTTGTAAATTGAATTAATCTGCTTCTTATGTATTGTATATTTTTGCAGCTTAACTGGTAAATTGTATATGCTTGTAAATTGAATTAATCTGCTTGCTATGTATTGCGTATTTTTGTATAACTCAACTGATGAATTTTTTGTGCTTGGAAATTTAAATAATCTGATTTCTTTGTATCTTATAGTTTTCTATATCTCAATTAACGGATTGTATTCCATTGTAAATCGAACCAATCTGCTTGTTATGTATTACATATTTTTGTGGAGCCACCAGCGTAGCTCAGTCGGCAGACTCCTTTCATACTGATCCGGATCTGCGTTCGGGCTTGGGTTAGATTCCCACTTGGGCTGATTACCTGGTAGGGTTTTTTCGGAGGTTTTTCCCAACCGTAAGACAAATGTTAGGTTATCTATAACGAATCCTCGGCCTCACCTCACCTCGCCAAGTAATTATATAACTCTTGACTTGTTCCACGTCTTAGAGCTTCAATTCCAATGTAAGATGTATGAAATACTATAAATTAAATTCAAATGAAATAGATATGTCTAATATATTACTCGAGATTTTTATGCATCTGGAAGCAGATGTCATTACAACGTAAATAAGAATAGAGAAAGGACAGATGATTCACAATAATTGATAAATTTGTATTGTGTTTTACGTAGTAGACTATGTGACTTTCGGCCTCTGGGACTGATAAACCAATATTTTGCACTTTCTCATGCTTCAATTCATACATCCAAAGAAATTGCAGGGAAGGATGATGCACGCACAGTCTGCGAATTGGTAGTCGATACATGCAGAGGAAAGAGAACGAGAGGACGAAGTGAAAGTGAGTGTATAATGTTTCTTTGTTTAGATTATCGGTCAGTTTTTCTTGTGCACGCGCATGGTGGATCGCTGAGATTGGAAGCAGGCGTTGGAATCAGCGGTGTGAGGAAAAGAAGGAGCGTTGTGATGCGCTAATGCCACTTCAGGGAAATAAAACCGTTGCCCGAGTCTATTTTGTATCTTCATTAACGTAATGGAATTAAATTAATCTGGGATTCATAGCAAGACGAAGTAGGATATAGCTCTCCCCCTTGCACCTTATTCCTCCATTACATTACGTTAAATACGGGTGTTGTCGGAGCTAATACCTCCCTGAGGGGCCTTTCCTTCCCCATACTAACTCCAACCTTCCCGGTCTACGTTTTATTTTTTTTTTTCGTTCTTCTTTTTTATAGAGGAGAGAAGCGCACTTCACTTCATTAATTAATTGCGTTTTCTTAACTCGAGATAGCGCCACAGTATCGGGGTGCGAAGTACTCGTAACGCGTACTCTATCAGCCATTAGATGGGATGGAATCCGTTATTACATTCAAATTTGCATGACGAAGCCATAGCCTATCCGTTGCGAACCGAGGGCGAGTGAGGATCGAATTTACGTCCCAATTTCTTCTTTAGCATAATCTGTAGTTACACTTATACCTGAGAGAAATAAATTTGAAATATTGTTCCAAATCCGGAATTTTATCCTCCACTAGAACTAAAGATGGTAATAACAAGTTATGTAGGCCTGAGTTCAACAGTGTAAAAAAGTTAGAGTCACATTTCAATTTATTACTTTCCTAATTTTAACCAAAGGAACTAGAGTTCAATTCCCCGTATCACATTTAGATATCTTTTGTCGAAGGCATTTGTAGACAACATATTTTTCGATCACATCGGCTCATGAAAATACAATTTAAAAATTAAACCTGCAGAGCCGTATTCATAGACATTCTTAACGCGGGCTTCCGGTGGATGATCAGCGAACTAACATTTTTCGTATTCATAAACCAGTTTTAGCGGTATGATGTGATATAAATCCTGTACAAGTAACCAGTCGATAGCCGGGGCTAGTTTAGCATGCTTGTAGCGCGGACTAGCGAAATGTCTATGAATAGCACCCGCATTGTTTATTGTTAAGTCCACAAATATGGAGTAATGATCAGTATAGTTCTTGATGACATCGGCTCATGATAATATAATTTAAAAATTAAACCTGCAGTGTTTATTATTAATTTCACAAATATGGAGTAATGATCATTATACTTTTTGATGACATCGGCTCATGATAATATAATTTAAAAATTAAACCTGCAATGTTTATTATTAAGTCCAAAAATATGGAGTAATGATCATTATACTTTTTGATGACATCGGCTCATGATAATCTATAATAATAATATATCTGTAGCCGAAATTTTTCTGGTAATTTTCGATTTTCCAAAAATAATTGGTCCTAACATATATAATTAACCACCCTGAAATCGAAAATCGCTTTTTTGAAATTTTTGTTTGTCTGTCTGTCTGTCTGTCTGTCTGTATGTTTGTTACCTTTTCACGCGATAATAGCTGAACCGGTTTCGATGAAAATTAGAATATAAATTAAGTTCGTTGTAACTTAGATTATAGGCTACATTGCATTCAAAATACATTATTTAAAAGGGGGGTTATAAGGGGGCCTGAATTAAATAAATCGAAATATCTCGCTTATTATTGATTTTTGTGAAAAATGTTACATAACAAACGTTTCTTTAAAAATGATTTGTGATAAGTTTTATTCTCTGAAAAATTTTGATAGGACTGCTATTTAATGAGATAAATGAGTTTTAAAATTAAAATAACTGCCATCTAAGGCGGTGTATTGAAATAAAAAACAAATGACTTCGTCTATAAGGGGCCTTGGACACAACAATCGAAAGCTATGAAACATAGCCTACAGACAATGTTTCTGTGTTTGTATGAAGTAATATCGGAAGCTAAATTAACCGATTTATATAATTAATTATTATTTCATCATTGGAAAGTGTAGTTTCTCTGGATGGACATAATGCCATAATGTTATTACAGTAACTTGTGAGTGAATTGAGGACAGGAAAGATTAAAATAGCTTCTTATGTACAGAAAACTTGATAGGTTATTCTGTATATTCATTTCCTGTATTTCTTATAATAATGTTTATGAACATATTCATTTTTATCTCAGAGAATTAACGAACAACGAGAGTGTATTGATTTAGTATGCAGTAATAGTACGTTAGCTTAGCAATCCATTATTTTATAATTCAAATTTTAACTATGCTCAATTGAATCGTGTTAAAATACATAAAATACATATGCAATAAATGCAATGCAAAAAAAATGGGTAATGAGCCAAGCAGAGTATGTTGCGCTGTTGTAAAAGTTGTTCCTCCTGAGATTCAAGAGCTCCCACAACAAATTAAAAACTTTCTAATTCGAGTACATCCGTTATCAACACACTTTTTCATAATATAATATAATATAAACATAATAATAAATCTGTAGCCAAAATTTTTCTGTTAATTTTCGCTTTTCCAAAGATAATTGGTAATAACAATTAAGGAACATGTTAAAGGAATTGTCATTGCACCAAATGAGTGGTCTCTGGATCAAAATGATCGCATTTTAATATTTTAAATACAATTTAAATTAAGTAACATATTAAACGATTTATCCTTCTATCAAACACGAATGTTCCCTGGATCAAATGTCCTATTTTAATTATGTAATTACTTTATATTTATTTCTAACGGGTGCAGCGGAGCGCACGGGTACGGCTAGTACAATTTTAAAATTAAACCTGCAGTGTTTATTATTAAGTCCACAAATATGGAGTAATGATCATTATATTTTTCGATCACATTGCCTCAGGATAATACAATTAAAAATTAAACTTGTAATGCTTATTGTTAAGTTCACAAATAAGAAAATAATGATGATCATATTTCTCGATCACATCGTCCCATGATAATGCAATTTAAAAATTAAACCTGCAGTGTTTATTGTTAAGTCCACAAATATGGATTAATGATCGTCATATATTTCGATCACATAGATTTATAATATAATTTATAACCTAAACAAGCAATGTTTACTGTTAAGTTCATAAATATGGCGTAATTATCAACGCCTCGGATTGGTGAACTGAATACTATTCAATCACATCGATTCATCATAATATTATTTAGGATTCATACCAGTAGTGTTTATTTTAATTCCATCGATATGGAGTAATGGTTAGCACGTCTGACAGGAAAAGTAACGGAACCTGGGTTTAAATCCCGTTTGGGAAAAATTGCATTGTTTGCCTAATTGAGGTTTCTTTTCAAGGTTTAACCTAGAACATAAACAATGTAGAAACGCTGGTCTGGATTTCCTCACCTTCTCAAGATATTTTCTGCGGTGAATTCTTGCTGTGGCATATGTTAATTGAATTAATTTGTGTTTATCTTACACGTTTTATCATTTTACTTTTCCTCGTTTCTTGCAGCTTGCTGAGTTCTTTGTTAGTCTAGAATTGTAATTAACTATTCCTAACATATTACTGTACCGAAGTACATATGATATTTCCGTGGAGGAATTCTGTATTACCATATGATGAAGGATGGGTGGAGCGGAGAAAAATTCTCTCCGGCACCGGGACTCGAACCCGGATTTTCAGCTCTACGTGCTGACGCTTTATCCACTAAGCCACACCGGATTCTAATTCCGATACCGGATTGAATCCTCTCAGTTTAAGTTCCACCTCTTAGTTTCCCTTTAGTGGCCAACCCTCATGCACTGTGTTACAGATGTGTGACAGTGGCACAATGTCCAACACATTATGTGCAGAGGTGCACTCATTACGAGTGACAAAGTGGCCGGGATCCGACGGAATGTGATTGAAGACGGCGCTCATTTTGTAATATTGTAACTTGTTAATAATATTCCATATTTGTAGCTCCATTTTTATGAAGGAAATATGTTAAATTTTGAGAATTTTTATAACATTTTATAACATGTTACGAACTTCTAAGTCCGGTGTACCATTCTCAGGTACATTTAGCAATACACAGGACGATACTTTACGTTCAGTATTCAAAACATGTAGTTTCGAAAACGAAAAAAAAAAATGGTATTCCATATTTGTACCTCTTCGTCTATTAATTAAACAGGTTTATGCTCGACCATGACGAAATGTAGTAGTTATACACCTGGTAGGAGCCCTTTAATGCACCCCATTAAAGTACACCTATTCATTATAATTCAGTTGTTCAGCCAATGAGAAATCACCATTGTACCATTATAAAAGCGCAAGTATCGATTATTCTCGGATATGCAATCGAAAGACAATTAGCGAAAAGTCACGGAGGCTGGAAATCCAATACTGTCGCAGAAGGTTATGTTCTGTTACTATAATAATTAGCGTTAATTGTAAATAATATTCAAATAAATTCAATTTGTCATCTCGTTTTTCAATACTAAATCAATTTTCAGCTCATATCAAGACTAATCTTCATGTTATTCTCTAGATTATTTCAAGGTCAATAACATTCGTGCCTCGGAAAAAATCAATACTTTCGCGTCTGCGCACATCTCATAATTCAGGTCAGTTCCGCTCCTCATTTACATAACCATAACATGAATACTTATGAATAATTTCAAGTTAGAAATGTGATCGAGCCTAAAAAGTCGTATGAAACTTGCCTATAATGGTAATTAAGACGCTCGTATGAAAATTATGAAACTCGCTTGCGCTCGTTTCATAAACAAACATACTCGCGTCTTAATTACTACCATTATAGACTCGTTGCATAATGTACTATTACGTATCTCAAAATAATTAAATGATAAAATGAAGCCTTTAAATTAGTCGGATTTGGAACAGAAATGTATATTGAATAGTTACATAACAATTCTAACAGAGAAGAAGGACGCCGTGCATTTCCACAATCCCTCATTAAGATTCATTTTCTACACAGGATGCTTTGAGGACGAAAACGAGAACTGCAAGTGAAATAAAACAGCGCATCTCCCTTTCCTCCCCTTTAACATTTCAACCTAAAAAAACATCCCACCCTAAAAAATCTCGTTACATTGGTGGAGAAAAAATCTCATTACAACAAGGACGATTGTACAGCGGGCGAGCGGGCGAGCCTCGGGCTGGCGGCCGGGCCGGGAGGGTGACTGATGGGCTGGCCCTGCTAGGCGGCGGCGCGATAAATCAGCAGGGCGCTACTTCCGAAAGTACCCACTTCATACACATGACCGCTCGCATAATATCACCCTGGACCCATATCGCTCGCGGTCTGTTTGTTGTGTGGCGAGGTAACGCAGCGGCGCTTGTCTTGAGCGGCTTTCAACAGTCCAGGTCTGGACTCGAAGACCGGTTTCAGCTTTATGATTGAGTAGAATAATTATATTATACAGGTTTTTTTGAAATGTAGACCACAATTGCAATTAAAATTGAATAATGGGATTTTTGGGCAAAAAAGTTCAGACATTTCAAACTTTGTATTTAGAAAGGAATATTTTTATGAAAACAAAATATTTTGCGACTATTGTCTTACGAATTATGATGTAATCGAGAACATCTCTAAATGATACTCTACACATTTTTAATATCATCTGAAAGAGCATATTTTTTTATGTAGCCTACTTTTTCATTTATTTTGTACAGTAGCACTACAACAACAACAATTTTATTGTTCACTAGCCATACATGTGAGCTTTGCTGCACATGTTAGAAATAAATATAAAGTAATTACATAATTCTGTGGCCGGGAGGAAAAAGATCTTAAGTAACAATTTTATACTTCTCAGGAAAGCAGTAGAAAGATTGAAATTGGTATCAATTATAGAGTTTTTTAATTAAGAGGTTTTTCCTGGATATTATTTGTTTATATTTCTTCTAAAATAGGTAATGTTGCTCATTTAACAATTTTCTTGGTTATTTCCAAAAATAGCCGCACTTAAGCCCTTTTAAGACTAGAATCCAAACTGAGTAAAAGAGACTATTTAAACATAAGACCTTTTTCATGTCAAAATAAATGAGAAATGTGAATTATTAGGAATGCAAAATGGGTCTTAAACAATTATAGGACTGTTTACCCTGGTGCTTAAAGTATTAAAGGAAAGGATATCAGTATGTGATAAAATGGCTAAAATACAATTTAGACCTTTTTAATAGGGAAGCATGGAAAGTAAACATGTGATGGTCTGTAAGGAATGAAGTATTAAATATTCTTAAGGCCTTTATTCTGCGGTGCTCGATTCAAAAAGTACTTAGGACATTTGGTAACGCTCTATAAATCCAGTCAGGATTCTTATTTGACTTTAGCCATTTTACCAGATTGTAGAGAACTGTTTCTGCTTTCAGAATATCTAAAAATCTCATTTTCACAAAAAATTGACTTAAGACCTTTTTCCTCCCGGCCACAGAATTAAAATAGGACATTTGGTCCAGGGAGCATCCGTGTCTGATAGAAGGATAAATCGTTTATTTAACTAGCTAGCTAGTGAGTACAAATTAAAATTATAAAACAAAAATGTTTCTAGCCACTACCGTAAGAGCCAGGCTCGTTCGTGTACGGTGTATTCTTAGTCAATAATATAACATAAAATTTACAAGGACAGTTTACTAAATACAGTAAGTAATTTAATTCAAATCAATAAATAACACACAAGAGCAAAAAAAAAAGAAGAAAGAGAAAAAGAGAGAAAAAAACACATTTAATATAAATTGACAATCAGACAGAAGCCAGTGATATTCAATAAAAACATGAACATAGTCGACAGAAATAAAGGATAAAAATACACACATTTGTTAATATTATATATCATAAATAATTTTATAAATTTATTTTTAAAAACTTCAGTTACTTAATTGAAATTGTAGTTAAATAAATAAAATACGATCATTTTGGTCCAGAGAGCACTCATTTGTTGCAAGAATAATTCCTTTAACATGTTTATTAATTGTTATTAGGCCTATATGCAAATAATTAAAATAGAATCATTTGGTTTAGAAAACATTCGTTTTTGGTGCAAAGATATTTCGTTTAACATTTTTCTAAATTAGTCTTGAATGCATCCTTTAATAAATCACTCCAAATTAATATCAATATAGAGTGGATTGTGTACGAAAATAATTTTTTATGTTGACCTCACTGTGCATCTTTTTCTTTCTTTGTTAAGTTTATTTATATATGCTTTAACATCTGTAGTCATGTCGCGTGTTTAGAATGTGTAGGTACCTATACCATTAGACCGTTTTTACTCTTGTTGAGTTCCCGTTTCTATAGTGTGTTGTAGACGGCTTGTGTTCATGTAATTGATCATAGATATTGATTAATGTTTATTGTATTGGTAATTGAGGCAGTGATGAATCATGGCATGTAAATTTCAAATCTGGCATTTGCCTTTATTACTAAGGAAAATCATGAAAAATCCCAGACAGATTGGTCGGCCACAGAGTTTGAACGCGTGATCTCCCGAATGCGAGTCTCAAATTCTACCGTCTGAGTCAACTCACTCGGTTGTGCATCATTGTTTATTTAAATAAAAAATGAAAATGAGTGTGGTACATAAATATTATTTTAAGAAACACAGAAAACGAATATGGGTAAATTATGAGCGCAAGAACGCCATTTCGTGACACTTTGTAAAATAACTCAGCTCCAATGAGCTCAACGGTAAAATACTAATTTTTACTCCATATGAAGGGTACACGGGAAAAACGATCAAGGTCTATCAAAAATCGAAATTGAGTTAATAATGCCATCTTATAGTGGAAAGGAAGTACTATCATGTGGTCTAGCTAGTAATAAGAAATCATCGTTCTTGACATTCCACTACGTCAATTTGTATTAAATACACACATAAGAAAGTATTAAGTGCTCAAACTTTAAAAGTCATTTTTCTCGAAACTTTCTAAAATGGACCTTGATCGTTATTCCCGTGTACCCTTCATATGTGCTGTATTTTTCGTCCAGTGAAAATACTCATCTTTACGACAAAACTCTTAAAAATACTATTATATTCAGTGGACAAAAAGGAACTGGAATGTATAAAATTATTCAGTATTTTATGTGGATCAAATAAAGTTTAAATAATCAAGTTATACAACATAGGCATTACAAGAGTTATAGAATTGGGACACGAATAGTAGATTAGTTGTATTTATTGTATGGTGAATATCGGGAAATGTAGATGACACTTACTGGGGAAAGAAAGCAATTTGAAAAATCTACCTAATGTCGTTTTCTCGCTACAGATCTCTTGGGTATATAGGGGACGAAAAGGGGGGTCAGACAGACAGAATGAAAGGTAGGAGGGTGACTGAGGGAGGAATAGAGAGAACTAAAGAAGTAATTGTTCGATCGTTTACCGAATAATTCGTAAATTTATGCTGCTTTCCGTCGCTAGTCAGAGACAACGGCTACCATGGTAACCGCAATAACCATGGAGACGAACTCTTTTATACAGGATGAACCGTAAGTAATGTCATTATTTTTAGGGGATTAATCTTTAACATATTACAAAGAAAAAAAGTTTAATACAGTTTTGCTGGTTTTTGCTTCATTTTCGATATAATTGTCTTATATGAAATATTTCATAGCGTGTTTTGGGGAAGCCATACATTGAATATGCTCAGTCAGTTTATGAGAGCAGAATATTATCATAATAAATGATTGAAGAATTTTAGTTTTGTCCTTTATATGTGTAGAAATTTGATCGGAACAAATGTAATATTTTATTCTGCAAAGGAATTTTTCAGTGTACATTTGTTCGGATCAAATTTCTGCACATTTAAAGGACAAAATTAAAGTTCTTTCAATCATTTACTATTATTATACACTTACTTACTTACTTACTTACTGGCGTTTAAGGAACCCGGAGGTTCATTGCCGCCCTCACATAAGCCCGCCATTGGCCCCTATCTTGAGCAAGATTAATCCATTCTCTACCATCATATCCTACCTCCCTCAAATCCATTTTAATATTATCTTCCCATCTACGTCTCGGCCTCCCCAAAGGTCTTTTGCCCTCCGGCCTTCCAACTAACACTCTATATGCATTTCTGAATTCGCCCATACGTGCTACATGTCCTGCCCATCTAAAAAAAGTCTGGATTTTATGGTCCTAATTATGTCAGGTTAAGTATCCAATGCGTGCAGTTCTGCGTTGTGTAACTTTCTGCATTCTCCTGTAACTTCACCCCTCTTAGCCCCAAATATTTTCCTAAGAATCTTATTCTCAAACACCCTTAACCTCTGTTCCTCTCGGAAAGTGATAGTCCAAGTTTCACAACCATACAGAACAACCGGTAATATAACTATTATTATACACCGCTCTCTTAAATTGACTGAGCATACTGGGAATTCAATCAATGACTTTCCCAAAACACGCTATGAAATGTTTTGTATAAAACAATTTTTGTCTAAAAATGAAGCAAAACCAGAAAAATTTCATGAAACTTTTTTATTTGAAATATCTCAAAGAATAGTCCCATGAAATTAATGACATTACTTACGGTTCACCTTGTATACGTATGCCAAAATAACTGCACTGATTTTAATATGGTTTTATAGTGACACAATCTCAGTTGTCAGCTGATATCTCCTAGTTTATTAAGCGTACGGCTACTATATGCGCATGCGCTGGCTATTGTTGAAAAATGTAAATGTAAGAAAATGACACTATCGAAAAATTAGAGGGCATTTTGTGTGCTGAAATTTGCAGATCATCATTCTGTTCTGAATGCAGGAAGACAAGTTGATTTTTCAGCAAGATGGTGCACCATCTGTCTTCCACAACCCCTGAATTTTGGCTTGATCAATCCACTGCCAAAGACCAAAGGTTGATAAGGTATCCTCCGTATACCTTATTTTATTTCAAGGAGTGCAGTTCGGTGGTTCCTTTGAACACCCATTTACAGATTTATGACTTTCTACACAACAGCTCTGACAATTCCATCCTGTCCCCTAATCCCAACATTGCACAGTTGTCACAATCCTGATGACCTTCGAAATTATGCAGTGAAACTGACGGGATTCTTTGAATTCGGAAACGATGCGGCAACTCTGCCTCCACGTGGATTTGACGGGCACCTGTCAATTCTTCTGAACGAGGGTTGTGATTGGTTACTAACAAGAGAAGACAAGATTTCCGTCATAGTAAGGAAGACATTTATTTATGACAACCAATTAGTAGGGGGCAGTAGAAGGTCTGTCGGCAAAGTCCTTTCTATGAAACTGCACTCCATGAAAAAAAATAAAGTATACTCTCCTGACCCAATCCTGCCGTGATTTTTTCCTCTGGGGTACGTTAAGGACAATGTTTACGTTCCTCCTTAGGCCACTAACCTGCAAGAGCTAAGACGTAGTATCACAGCTACGGCGGAGCAGACGATGGATGGTGTACAGAATGTGTTAGGAATTGGAATACCGCGTAGATGTGTGCCGGGACCAAAGGATCACATTTCGAGAGCTTGTAAGATGTCAGACAAAACTTGGAGAGATTACCTGTCTACTGCCTCTGATTGCATTAATAGTTACAGAGAAAAAGTATTGTGAAATCGGAGAAGTCACTTTGGGACATGGTGTAACAGAACTATAGAAGACGATTTTTTCTATTTATTTAAGTAGGTTATTTTACGACGCTGTATCAACATCTTAGGTTATTTAGCGTCTGAATGATATGAAGGTGATAATGCCGGTGAAATGAGTCCGGGGTCCAGCACCGAAACTTACTCAGCATTTGCTCAATTGGGGTTGAGGGAAAACCCCGGAAAAAAACCTCAACCAGGTAACTTGCCAGGGCCGCATTCGAACCCGGGCCACCTGGTTTCGCGGCCAGCCGTGCTAACCGTTACTCTACAGGTGTGGACAAGACGATGATGTGTAATAAAATTTCAGTAATGGAACTGTAGTGAAGCTAATACTGCAAGAAAGATATCGAAATACGTTGAGAAAATCTGATTCACAACCCAATTGTCCGCCAAAATCTGATAGAATCTGCCAGGAATAGAATTCCGTCATGCATGGTGAGAATCTTTTAGCTACATGCTACGGCTGGAATAGATAGTAACTAGTGAGTAAATACATTGTAGACAAACCGTAATGCGGCAATCCAGCTCTCGGCCGAGAGGTTTGCATGCTCCGGTTACGCAGTGAAGGAGTTCACTAAAATTAAGAAATCAGTACTGAAAATGTCTGGCTTCATGTTAAGAACATTTGTCGCGCCTGTTGAAGAACTGACACGTCACTCGCTGCAGTTCCCATTGAAAAATGGAGGCGATGTTTATCCATATGCTACTTTTAAGCTTTTCCAGAGTTCTGGTATATTAATTATTTTTTGAAGATACTTAGAATTACAAAGAAATATAAAAGTCATAGAGGAAGATCTAAGGCAAAATCAAATTCTGTGATCGCCCTGAAGTCAGGCTATCCTCCAAGCAAAAAACAAAACCAACCATAGATATCAGTGCTGTATTTTTTTTCTCCCCACTTTGTCATTTTGTTGTCCATGCAGACTTCATCAATTGCTTCCTACATTTTGCCCGCCTCTGATCTAGAGGGTCACAAATTCCTGCTGATAATTTTATCCTCGAACACTATATGAAGTAATTCGATATACCTAATAGCCTAGGCGTCTGTAAGTGCTGTCTCAGAATCCTGTTGGAAAGAAGCAAAAGTACTCTCCCTCTTCAACTAGCGTTTGACGGGAGTAGTTGGTTAGGAAGATAAATAGGATTTACCTGTATCAGTTTCTTCACATAATATAAGCATGAATTACCGATATATTAACGTTTCAGGTGTAAGAGCCGACATTATACAAAGTGATTTTACATTGGCGCAAGGAATTCATCGCTGCATTATATTGATAGTTTCGGCAAAGCAGATTACGCCACTCTTTCTGCAAACACTTGAATCATTGGTTACAGTTTTGGAACAGAATCAAAGGAAGGAGAATACGGGAGACCACCTGAACATGAACCACACTCACCACCACCATCACCATCACCACCACAACGGCACTAGCACCCCCAAGCAGAACAAGCAGCGGCGCAGTAGAACCAACTTCACGCTGGAGCAGCTCAACGAACTGGAGAGGCTGTTCGACGAGACGCACTACCCGGACGCCTTCATGAGAGAGGAGCTCAGCCAGAGGCTGGGCCTCAGCGAAGCCAGGGTTCAGGTCAGTTGCAACTCATCTTAGTAACACTACCTAATTTCATACCTTAGGTCAGTGGTTCCCAACATTTTTTGACTGACGACACACTTTACTGAACGCCCATGATATCGCGACACACTTATTTGAGTTTAATAATAATAATAATAATAATAATAATAATAATAATAATAATAATAATAATAATCACTACTTTTCTTCTGGAGAAAAAGATGGTCGAACTCTGTGTAAAATATTTTATAACGGACGGAAAGAGAGGGTGTCAGAATTTTCAAAATTAGTTCTGAACTGTGTGGAAAATATTAAACTTCTGCTCTAATTTTGTCGTCTATAACCTCCTTTTCGTCCAACTAAGATTTCCAAGATCTAAGCGGAATTCAAAGAAGAATTGCAAATCTAATCTTTCAGGTAAAGCTTCCTGTAAAGCAGATTTGAATAATTTCAAGGGAAAAATTGTTCCGGGGCCGGGTATAGATCCCGGGACCTCTGGTTGAACGTACCAGCGCTCTGCCAACTGAGCTACCTGGGAACTCCACCCGACCCGGGTAGCTCAGTTGGCAGAGCGCTGGTACGTTCAACCAGAGGTCCCGGGATCTATACCCGGCCCCGGAACAATTTTTCCCTTGAAATTATTCAAATAAGAATTATATTAAAAACATAGTTATTCACACATACTGCACTCCAACCATGAGAAAGTCTCTGGGGAATGAGAGACAGCGGGGTGATGCTGTGAATGAATGTTGATGTCATAAGATGCCATAAGGTCACACACGTGGGTACTCATATCTCTATTGGCTAACTCTCACAGCACAAACAATAACACTGATACACACATATTTAATACTACCCTAGTTACAAAATTAGATCACTGTTAAACTCCTGGTCTTTTAATCCCTCCATACAGGAAATAACATATGCAGGAGAGCGCATGGTTTTTAAACTGACGTTATAACGATAATATTATCTATCTACTTCGCTCCAATAGATGACGCAATAGTAAGCACATTCCTTTCACGGTTGATCTCCTGGTTGGAGAACAGTATATCGCTTCCATGATGAAAAATACAATAAAATGGTGCCATTCCAGCGCGTTCCGCCAGAAAAAGAGCACTGATAACAACTTCTGTGTAATGTCGGACATCCAATATTGTAGATAAATCGATGTTAACACGCAATCGAGAGTTCTAAACGAACAAGCAGCAACTTGAGTGGCATTAGAAAAAAAACAAAGGTATGTGTCAAAAATATCAACTTATCTATGCTGGATGTGCGATAGAAGATTTTTATTATCGTTTTTGAAAACTCGCCTATTTAAATTAATGTGAAGTCTGTGTGTTGCACAGAGTTTCTCTATGCGTGGTCTTATGGTTGAAAAACTGAACTCAGCATTGTTGCAGGTGTTCACGTTTCATTGGTAAAGTCTGTCTCAAAATAAAATGTATCATATCAAGGGCTTCGTTGCAAATAAAGAATGCGTTGTAAAGAGACTTTCTGGATGGCATAAAATTTATTTTTTAATTCCAAAATTTCGCGACATACTCCATGGAGCTGCGTGACACACCGGTTGGGAACCCCTGTCTTAGGTAACAGAAAAACCTTTTTTTGCTTCACTGATGCCATCTTTTCCTTGGTTTACTTTTACATTTGTTTTTAATCATAATTCTACTTAACATACATTACCTTATGATGTCAATTTGTTGATCATTATTCATGTAATGTCATGACTGAATAACCCTCATAGCATGTCACGTTAAAGTTGTCCAACTAATCCTACAATACGAGTATACCGAGAGTGTGAACACATAAGCTTAAAAATCAACTCTTTTATAACTTCAGCGCACATTATGTAAATTGAATAAACTGTAAACTGTTTTAAATAGTTTGTATACCACACTTTTCAATCCTTCCTCATGAAACAGGTGTTCATAAAATATTACACGATTCAGCATCTGAAAATGACGTAATGGTGTAATGTTTTAAATGTTTGACAAGATTTATAGTCAATTCAAAGTAGGATAAGTTATAGATTGAACAATCCATTTCAAAATGTTTGCTTTTCTAATAGTTTCACTAGTAATTCTATCTTCCTTAGTGTAGCCTTTCATTGAACGTAGAAATTTAGTTTCAGCTCTTGTTTTGCTTTTATCTTGTCCCCTTAGAATCCAGGATTCCGAACTACATTATAACTTAAAGCAGTAACATTGCTGCCGTGCTTTCTACAAGTAAAATTGTCTTCATTTCTTTACTTACTATTTTTTATTATTCCACAGATACTTTGAACATTACAGGCACCTCATTTATTATTTTATTTTTATTTATTTATTTACTTACTTACTCACTTATTCATTTATTTATTTATTTATTTATTTACTTACTTACTTATTATTTATTTATTTATTTATTTATTTATTTAATCTGACAGGATTAAGGTCGTAAGGCCTTCTCTTCCATCCTACCAGATAGCACAAATAAATACAAAAAAGAAATACAGACGCTGGTGAAAATAATACAAATTAAATTAAAGCCCTATAGAGGGTTGACAGGGTCAAAAGAACACTATAGAGCTCTCATCGAGCTAATACAAGAAAATAAACAAAGATAGCAATGATGATAGTGATAACTGATAATGATGATGATGATAATAATGATAATAATAATAATAATAATAATAATAAATACATTACTACATTACATATTAATTGTCAATTTTACAATAGCATAGTTACAATATTTACTATATATCATGGGTTACGCCGAAGTTGCGCAACCTGACAGGTGTTCAAAAAGCAAGTCCATGAAGTAGAATGTGATTTTTTAATTTAAATTTGAATTTTGATATTGTCTGACAGTCTCTGACATAGTCAGGGAGAGAGTTCCAGAGGCGTGTAATTGTCGCAAATGAAAAAATATATATATTGCAACTTAGATATTTAAAATATCTCACTTGTTCTGTTATTTTGTTTTTATTGTTATTTTTGGAGACCATCGGCATAGGTCGGGCGTTTTGCCTATATACCCGAGGCTGCGTTCGAGCATGGGTTCGGATTACCTGGTTCGTTTTCTCCGCGAGTTTATCCAACTGTAAGGTGAATAGCAGGTAATTTAATGGCGAATTCTTGAACTCATCTCGCTGTCGCGAAATCAATCGACTTTAAATAAATTTTCACTTGATATACCTTTGTTTAGGGGATATGTGCGTGAACGACCACAAATATTATCAGAAAATGCAGGATCTAAATTTCTAAAATTTTATACGGAAATGAACTCGCAATTGGAAAAAAATACAAGGTACCACAACAAGACTTATTAGAACTTAAATATCTGATAAAAGTATAAAAACGGTTACTGATAATATTTTTTAGAATTCACTTTTTACTTCAAATTAAATTTTCCAAAATTTGAAAATTTTCACACATATTATTTCATAACTCCACAACCATTAGAGATAGAATTCTGAAATTATGTACACTGATTTAACATGCATTTATGCTAAAGGTAGACTACAATAATGCCCATATCTTTGAAAATAGAAAAATTAGGTCACAAAACATTATATAAATTTTAATATATTTTATATAGGAAAAATAAAAAATTAATTGTATTAAAATGAACAACTCTACATGTCTGAGAGTAGTCTGATTTTCAGAAATAAGTGTTTATTACATGCAGGAATAATATTAAAGATGTCAGAGAGACCATAAAAATGTTATGGTTACCAAATGATGTAACTGCAGATTTTTTTTTTTTTTTTTTTTTTTTTTTTTTTTTTTTTTTTTTTTTTTTTTTTTTTCCCATACTTTGATAAAACTGGTTTGAAAAATATTATTACCAACCTTTTTCATACTTTTATCAGATATTGAAATTCTAATAAGTCTTGTTGTGGTACCTTGCAATTTTTGTCCAATTAATTGTGAGTTAATTTCCTTACAAAATTTTAAAAATTTAGAGCCTTCATTTTCTGATAATATTTATAGTCGTTCACGTGCATATACCCTTAAATAACTTATTTCAAATACTTCGGATCGTAATTGTTGTTTCTCATGAACTGATATTATCTTCGACTTTTCAGTAGAGATCTTAAAAATTGTGTTGTGTTTAACTTAAATATAATTCTCTGAGTTGATCTTACATATAGGCTATTACTCGGTTGTCAGCTTATAATATTGTTATTAAATAATTTTTGTTTGCAAAGTCTTTGCATATTTTCTATAATTTGAAACTCTTTACGTTCACGTTTATCTCTGGAGGGGAATTTCTCTGGATAATGAAGTTAATAATAACTTTCGTCTTTCTCACAAGAGAATAGTATCTCTGAAAGTAAGGAAGACACAATACCTAGAAGGCAAATTACCCTTTCAGGAACTCTTGTCACATTGGGAAGTATACACAGGGATTCCCTTGGAACATGCTTGCGATCTTCATCCCCCCTCAGGATATATTTAATCCCTAATTGTTTCACCACCAACTACTTACATGGAGTACAGGGGATGGATCCATTAGTGGGTGATACATTGTATTGATTCAATTAGTCCCCTTTGCTTGACCCGACCTAAGTAACAGCCTCGAATGCTAGGAGATTACTAACTTTTAACCTACAACTTCATGGTAAGAGCAAGAAATAATGATTGTCTCAAGAAGTTTCTTTTTTCTGTTGCTCTTATCTGTAACTTGCATAACAATCCTTGATGAAGTTAACAGATTAACGATTTCACTGTCTGGACTACAAATCAACATCGAGCTTCATCTTTAGTAGATTTGTTCTGTTCACAGGAAATTGTGAAGCAAAATATTTGTCTTTACTATCGGAGTATCTGAGATGATTGGATCTCAACGTGCTTCCAAGAACACGCCATATCATGAAGACACGTGGAGAATCTACCATTTATGACCCAAAATCTTTATACAGGGACATTAGCATGACGTGATGCGAGAAAACGGAGGATGACTCGTGGCCCACTGCTATAGTCCGGGGCGGCTTACTTCATACTCTAAGGGTGAAACCTAGCCATTTTTCCCCCATTACTACATATGCTAGTGGATTGTGGTGATTTTCTAGTTTGCAGGTTGAATTTTCTTTTGCCAACTTCGTTTCGAATTTCGATACTGACAAATACTACAAATAGTAGTGATTTTGTAACTGGTATTTGTCGGTACTGGAGTTCCATGAAATTAAAATTGAACTAGATTTCTGAGCCGGTTACTAGAAGCTAGTGAAATTTGAATATAATTGTAATTAATTAATACTGTTAAATTTGAGATGAGCCAGACCCAACCATCTGAGGTCAACAAAGAGAAACAACAAATTTATCAGCCTACTATTCCGTACTTTCGAGAAAAATATCAGATGGAAGGCACCTGGGAAGTACATGGTTTAATGATCGGAGCGAGGGGCACCATCCCACGATCAACTGTAAACATTATCAAAACATTTGGAATCCATGACATCATTCCAAAAATAATAACTTCTAGCATTAAAGGGTCTGTGGCGATTCTGAAAAATCATTTATACTGAATATCATAATCCCCCCCCCCCTCTTTCTATCCGTTAGTGTGTGATTGTTACAATATATGTACAAATTTATTATTTCTTAAATTTAAGCTCCTAGTTCACATTTCAATTTGACTCATCTATTTTACTGTAATCGTTATTATTTTTATGTGTGTTATTCTGTGTTTTTGGCAACCCAGGATGCCTGGGCAGACTATTTCTTGGAAATAAATTATATATATTAATATTAATACATAATAGTTATTTTATGTGTTGCGTTGTGGTTATAATTCAAGACTATAGTCAGGTAAGTTTTCGGAGTTAGTATTAATAATTTCATGTGGTCAAACAAAATATACTTTTAGGTTAGGTCCCGTGAGTCAGTTGTTTAGCCAAACTAATGAATTTCGTATTGCCAGACAAAATACTTGATTTGTTGATCCCTTTCTCGTATAGTTTGCCTACGAAAATATGTTATAAATTATTGAATTATTTAGAATAACCTTCCAACATAAAATATGGTAAGTAAATAAGTCATTTAGTACGTAGGATCGTGTGATATCTGGTAACAGTTGGCAACATTGACAAGACAGCAATATTTGCTGTTTAGGAACTGTTCTTATGTGACCCTCACTATAGCGTGGTTTCCGGCGAGCGCATAACCATTTCTCCGGCACTTCTACAATACATAACAGTACTAACAATAAATGTTCAATAATTTGGACTTACCATGCTCACAGTCGTTGCTGAAAATGGCCCTCAATCTTTCATCAATCTCATTTAATTTTCGTCTGTAAGAACACTAAGTTTTCTGTTTGATTTTCGATTGTTCACTGAGTCTGTTCCTTTAAATCTTTTAACGAGTCTTCTAATTATTTCGACAGAAGGCACAAGTAGTCTATTTGGAAACTTTATTCGAAATTTACGTCTTGTTTTCGCAAACGAACTTCTGCCTTTTATACGTATTGTACATATCCTACACACGTTCACGCAATGAGTATTTGTTGGTAGGCATTACATAATAATCACTAAACTTTATATACTAACTTTGTACACTTGAAAAATCAAGATTTTTGTAACAACACAACTTGTGACTACAGCGAATGCCATATGGCGACTGAGCCGCACCTTTAACTGCCCGCGCATCGCAGACCGCGCAGGGAGCGAGCCGCCAGTAACCCGCCGTTTTCTCGCATCACGTCATAGTAATGTCTCTGTACTTAACTTATTGTAACATCAATATATATCCAGTACATATATTTTACGATTATATATGCGCTGAAAACCCTAGAGCTTAGATACTCTGTTTTTCCATAATTAATTTTCAGTCCCTATTTTGAATATTCATCCTCTAGTTTTCTACCCACGTAATTAGCGTCTTCTACATCCGAGGTACCTAACCACAACTTGATAATCAGCAAATAGTAAATTAAGTACTGTATATGTAGATCCTTATTTATTCTTATATTATTTTAAAAATCTGCCAGATGTATTTAAAATTATGACTTATAAAGTATTCTGATGATCTACAAAATATGTTTAAAGGGAAGAAGAACTTAAGACGGATTGTCAAGAAAGTTTAAGAAACCGGTAATAGAGTTGAAATTTGTTGATACGAGTATAACCATAATGTTGATATCTATGTTCCAAGTGTGAGTACTCTGATATTTTGTTCTTGTTTCGCTAGGTTTGGTTCCAGAACAGGCGAGCAAAGTGCAGAAAACACGAAAGTCAAATGCAGAAAGGTGAGTGTCATTTCAGATGTTTAGAGATATTAATGCCATCGTTATAATTTAAAGACCTGCTATTACCAAAATTAGAAAGATGCCTGAAATGAAATGATATTAAATCCCCAGGAAAAAACCCCTTATGTTGATAAAGGTGAGATATTTTATTCATTCATAATATTGTTTAAATCAAGTTGAAAGTCCCTGAAATAAGATTCTAGCCCTGATTCTGACTCCGGTACTGGAAATAATGAACGAGTTCATAGACGAACAATAACTATCATTCCTGCTTCATAACGCTTCTTTTCAGCCTTGTAAATGGCTCGTTTCACAGAAGTACAGGGTGATCCGTTTGGGAAGACATAAAATAAAAACGTGATAAAATGAGAAATGTTGCTATTTATTGTTAAATAATGTGTACATGCATTCTAGAAGAACTGGAGTTTTGTCCAAATAAGACCTCAAGTGTCCACCATTGCGAATACGACACAGTTCATATCTTGATGCTAATTCCTCCCATGTGTGGTCTAACATCTCAGGGGTAATTTTTTCAAAAGGTGAGAAAATCTTTGCTCTGGGATCATACATATCATTTTTCACGAACCCCATAAAAGAAATCGGATGGTGTCAGGTCTGGGGAATTTGGAGGCCATATAATTGGCCCTCCTCGACCACACCAGTTGTTACCAAATTTGTCATCAGATAATCACGGACGTCTGTTGCCCAATGATGTGGTGCACCATCCTGTTGTTTTCCACTTGCAGTTGTGATTCGAAGAAGTTTTTCAACATGTCTAGGTATGATCCTGATCGAATTGTTTCCTCTGCGAAGATAAACGGCCCCTACAGATTATAGCGACTTACCGCGCACCAAACATTAACTTTAGGACTAGCCCGTTCCAGTTCATATTAGACTTGTAACCCGGAGCCCTCCGACCTCCATACTCTCGTTGAAACTGCCGTTGAACAGATGTTACACTTTCAAATTTAGCAAACCACAAGATACTTTTGGTCGTTGCTGTGCGATATATGAAAAGAAGATCCAGAAGTCATTATTTCTCACTCACAAGAAAACTGTTAATGCACTCATGTTAAAAACTCCCCGTACATTACGCACATTGTTTGACTTTCATAGTAACTGTACTGTTGTGAACTTGAAGTTTGATTGAAAAACTATTATCTGTTCGCTCTCAGCTTTGATCCTTATTTAAACATTAACTACGTGTCAGTGGCCGCAAGGCATTGTACTCATAGAGAAGGACACAGTGCACAGCCTAATTCCACGTACAAATGGAAAACAATCTTATTGGTGTGGTATGTACAGGTCCGGTTTTGGCGGATGGATACAATTTGTTTGTTTACATTAGGATCCATTCTAAGAGTGAACGGAGTATAGTACATATGAATAGATGGTACGTATGAATAGATACCCGAAATGAGCATATGCTCGTGCTCGGGTACAGTCCAGTAGAGTCTACATAAATTTTACAGATATCAATAATAATGTTGATGATAGAAATAACAGTAACAATATTATTAATAATAATAATAATAATAATAATAATAATAAGAATAAGAATAACCGTGACGGAGATAATACAAAGATAGTAATACAAATTAATTAATAATAATAATAATAATAATAATAATAATAATAATAATAATAAAACAAAATATTAACAATAATAAAATAAATACTAAGACTGATAAAATAAAATATAAAACCACTTAGCGAGACTTAACACAACTTAAATAAGCATATAATAACCAGAAAAAAATAACGAAACTCGAAAATCAACAAAAAAGTTCGTTGTATCGCAGACGACAGCAATCGCCGTATTGACATTGTGTTATGCATTATTGGTAGGAGGGGGGAGCCGAAGGTCTACATCCTGACGTTCTCTTCGAATCTTTTCATACAATCATGGGAAGTTAATGCTGAAAAACGAAATGTCTACGAGTCAAACTGTTCATTATTCCCAGGATAAATACAAATAATACTGAAATATATTAATCAAGTTTAAGTTATAGATCTCCCCTTTTTTTATAGATCTCCCCTTTTTTATTGATCTCCCCTTTTTTATAGATCTCCCTATTTTTATAGATCTCCCCTTTTTTATAGATCTCCCCTTTTTTATAGATCTCCCCATTTTTATAGATCTCCCCTTTTTTATAGATCTCCCCTTTTTTACAGATCTCCCCATTTTTATAGATCTCCCCTTTTTTATAGATCTCCCCTTTTTTATAGATCTCCCTTTTTTTACAGATCTCCCCATTTTTATAGATCTCCCCTTTTTTATAGATCTCCCAATTTTTATAGATCTCCCCTTTTTTATAGATCTCCCCTTTTTTATAGATCTCCCCATCTTTATAGATCTCCCCTTTTTTATAGATCACCCCTTTTTTATAGATCTCCCCATTTTTATAGATCTCCCCTTTTTTATAGATCTCCCCATTTTTATAGATCTCCCCTTTTTATAGATCTCCCCTTTTTTATAGATCTCCCCATTTTTATAGATCTCCCCTTTTTTATAGATCTCCCCATTTTTATAGATCTCCCCTTTTTATAGATCTCCCCATTTTTATAGATCTCCCCTTTTTATAGATCTCCCCTTTTTATAGATCTCCCCTTTTTTATAGATCTCCCCATTTTTATAGATCTCCCCTTTTTTATAGATCTCCCCTTTTTTATAGATCTCCCCTTTTTTATAGATCTCCCCTTTTAGTAAATTTAAGAATTATTTTATTGTCCATATGATGTGGAGATCTGACTCTACACGCAGTTCGAGGGGAGATTTCGACTTAAGATCATTAATAGTTCCCTTGGTAGAAATTTTAGTGTACCATACATCCATATATTTATCCATACATATTAGGCCTATTCGAATTTTCTTATGGTTTTTGTTTATACACTTACCTATGTGATGTGCCTATAGTAAAGGGAAAAATTATATAGTTTCTTTTGACATAACAGGACTTCATTTTCCTATCAGAGATGCAATTACGGTACTACAAAATATTTCTCGTATTGTCTCCGAAAATATATTCAGTTCAAGAACCGCGGCGTAAAAAGAAAGTGAATGGTGAGATTCACGTTCCGGCTGCATTACCACTGTAGTAAACTTTGATTGTAAAATTCTGGAAGTTACGACAAACACAAAGCCCCGTTGCTTCCACACAAGAACGAACTCGCGTTCATTTTCATTGCAAGTCTGCTGACAGCCAAGTAGCGAAATGAGTATGAATGCAAACACTGCAGACCCCTAAAAGCATTGCGTGAAGGATACCGTGCAGGGGGCTTACTACCAATAAATAAAATTGACACTTGCCTACGATAATTTTATGACCGTGGAGATTTGAAAAATGGATTTATCTGCTTGTTACATTGACCGCTACAATTAGAGTTCTCTCGACTCCCTAGAGGGTCGTTCAAAGCCTTCTATTATAAAGCAGTAGCAAAATAGATGACGGCGTTAGAATCCACGCGGGAGCAATTCCGCCGGCACTTTTCAGTCGTTTAAATCTGTTTCACATACATCAGCAGCCTTTAAATTCGATTAAAGTCATTTAGCAATATGAGAGATGGGCTACGTCACTTAATGTAATCAAGTGAAGGCCCGAGATAGCATTGCCATCTCGTGGTAGAGCGTGAAGTTACTCTTCTCTGTATTATAATGGGTTTAGTTTATTTATAGCAGCGAGCAGCGTTTATAGTACTTATTCACACATAGCGTGAGTGTGCTTGTAAAAACAGGAATACGTGCGAAATTATCTTTAAAAAAGTGCCTTAT
The DNA here is from genome assembly GCF_040183065.1 of Periplaneta americana. Taxonomy (NCBI): domain Eukaryota; kingdom Metazoa; phylum Arthropoda; class Insecta; order Blattodea; family Blattidae; genus Periplaneta; species Periplaneta americana. The sequence goes on from NC_091129.1 coordinate 127,073,831, forward strand.
TTGTCACCTGAACTTATTGTGTACATTGAGACATATGTTTTGTAGTCAATTGACAACTAAATGTAATTATTCTGAAGAATTTTCGGTTTCCAACTTGTGTTTTATATCTTTAGTTCAAATGAAAGTCGGCCTAGGCTTGCTATGTGCAATAGGAATATCGACTAGCTTTGGAGGTACTGGCAACAGTGGTTATAAACTTCCTACTGGTAGGTGTGGTTGACAGTTGACATACCTGTCATTGTTACTCCGAATAAATGAAGAAGGAAAAGCGAATGGTGCAAGATGGAAGCGTCCAAAAATGAACAGCGTGCTGCAGTTTGTTTTTTGACTACAAAAGGGCGTACATGTATTAAAATCTATCGCAGAATGGTTACAGTATATGGAGAGACATGCCTAGAGAAATCAGATGTAAAGGATCCGTGTGCACGGTTTCGTTCCTACCAAACATCTCTACAAGACAATCCACGACCAAGACAAGCGCTCAAGGCTATCATGTTAAATTAAATCCAAGATGCTGATGCTTCTGGAGAAAGAATTAAGGAAGAGACTGGTGAAGTGCTTTGTGTGGAGTGTGGCATTGTATGGGGCAGAAACATGGACATTACGACGAAGTGAAGAGAGAAGCATATGAAATGTGAATATGGAGAAGAATGGAGCGTGTGAAATGGACAGACAGAATAAAAAAGGAAGCTGTGTTGGAAATAGTGGGTGAAGCAAGAATGATGCTGAAACTGACCAGAAAGAGAAAAAGGAATTGGTTGGGGCACTGGCTGAGAAGAAATTTCCTACTTAAGGACGCACTGGAAGGAATGGTGAACTGAAGAAGAGATCGGAGCAGAAGAAAATCAGATGATAGACGTCATTAAGATATATGGATCATATGCGGAGAGTAAGAAGAAAACAAGAGAAAGCTGGGTTTGCAGTGAAAGACCTGCCCTTTGGCAGAACACTATGAATGAATGTTGATGCTCTTGTTCGAAAGAATAGGAGGATAACGATAAGTGAACTTAGTTTATTACTGAATATCGGTCAGGAAAGAATCCATAAAAGTCTTCACAAACACCTGCAGTTCACAAAATTTGCGCGTTGTGAGTCCTACACTCTTTAACTGCTGAGTAGAAAGCCGAACGTATGAGAATCTGCCAACAGAACCTCAGGCGATATCAGGAGGAAGGTGACCAGTTCCTGCATCGCAATGTGACAGGTGACGAGCCGTGATGTATTGTGTCACCAATATGACTTTACGAGCCATACTCCCGTCCGTCTAGCATGGAGTGGAAACACATTGATTTCCTCGCCCTGAAAAATTCAAGTTGCAGAAGAATGTAGCGATAGTCATGTTATTTTTTTATTACCGAGGCCCATTGCTAATGTAATTTCTGAAGAGTGGAAAAATTTAATTATTATCAATGCCCAGAGCTATAGGCTACGTACACTCGAGAAGAAGAGTGGCTATGCTCAAGCTCACATTGTAAGATCAAGAAGAGATGAGTTTCAAAGCTTCGCTGGAAAACATTACTACAACCCCATACAGTCCAGACTTATCCCTATGCGATTTTTGTGTTTTTGAGAATTTGGAGAAATGACTTGAACGATCTTAATTTATTACATCTTCGATGTATCGAGCTACTTTAGAGTTTATTAACAGAGCTATGTCAACCAAGACATGAAAGTTCGCCTACTCTTCTAACTAACTGAAATAACTAATCCACGATTGGAAACCCACTATTATTTTTCTCGACACAGTCTCTATGAAAGCCCACAATCTCGGATCCAATTTTATATCCGTGGTGAGAATTTTCTTATTTCACTTGCTCTGCTCACTAGACGAACATATTTTTCTTTTTCAAGTAGGTTATTTTACGACGCATTATCAAAATCTTAGGTTATTTAGCGTCTGAATGAGGTGAAGGTGATAATGCCGGTGAAATGAGTCCGGGGTCAGCACCGAAGGTTACCCAGCATTTTCTCATATTGGGTTGAGGGAAAATCCCGGAAAAACCTCAACTAGGTAACTTGCCCCGACCAGGAATCGAATCCGGGCCACCTGATCTCGCGGTCAGACGCGCTAACCGTTACTCCACAGGTGTGGAGATACTGGACATGATGAAGAGATCAGTAAGGCTTTGAGATTTTATTTAAGACAACTCTAACCACTAGTGTAGCTCAGATGGTAGCGCGTTCGCCTACTAATCCGAAACTGCTTTCGGGCGTGGGTTCAACTCTCAATTGAGCTGATTACTTGTTTGAGTTTTTCAGAGGTTTTCGTAAATTATAAGGCGAATGTCAGATGATCTCATGGTGAATACCATCTCGCTATCACCAATTCCATGACTCTACATAATCAACTAACCAACTAAAAAAAACTTAAAATACTTACGATTTGGTGGAATGGCTGAGAAACACAGGAAGATATTACGTTCCTACGCGAAACAAAGCGGGACGGACTACAACAAATCATACACTCCTTATCCTCATGAGGGGGGGATAAATTCCTATGTCTGTATAGTAATCGAACCTAGTCTCACGGGCTGTATGGATAGTTGCGCCATAACTATTCCACACGTGCAGGGCTGCATGAAAACATCGCACTTGTCTGTGTAGGAACGAAATAACTCATCGTAAGGCTTCGTACTCATCACCCATCGGATTGGTGGCCAAATTAGTTTCCATTTCGATTACACAGCACTGTTGTCTGACAATTGAATTTCGTCTGTTTGTAAAATCAACTGCAACTAATTATCCAAATTTAAATTGGTTACATTAGATTATCGTAGCTGGACCCATCTGTCGTCAAAAATAACATTATTACTTTGCGCGCCAATCGAATTTCTATTTGTCTTGCTTAACGTCCAACTGGTAAACAGACATAATTCACGTAGTTAGCTGAAAAAGATCTCCAATGTCAACATGACGTGCGTGGCTTGCATGCACAGTCGAAATCATGGAATAATAATAATGACCATTACAATACGAATAGTAATGATAAAAATGTACTTGTTTGTGATAGCTGCAAATCAAGTGAACCAGGGTTCGATTTCCAGCACAGAAGTAGAAATTTGACTCTCTCACACAGGGATTAGACATGATGTGTTCGTTCTATTATTTAGGCTATATACAGTGTTGCCATGAGCAACGTTCTTGTGCCACATTGACATTTGGCTAGTAAATCTCGCAATTTATGACTGTTCAGTGTTCATTCATTCAAAATAGTTACAAAAGTAAGGACGGAAAGACTAAAATGTTTAAATCCTTCATAACTTCATAAACGCCAATACTTCCGTTTTGTTAAGTTCATAAATACACGCTTAACATGCATGGTCATATCGCGTGTGTAGGATCTTTGGGTATATCAGTTGGCCGTTTACTATTGTTGAGTTTCAGTTTCTATTGTCGTGTGTTATAAATTGATTGTGTTAATGTACAGTAAATGTTATGGTGAACAAGGCGGTGGTGAATTATGGTATGTCAATTTTCAATATGGTATTTACAATTGTGACTGAGTGAAACCATGAAACTCCAGACAGATTGACCGCACACGAGATTTGAACCCGGGACCTCCCGAATGTGAGTCTCAAACGTAACCGTCTGAGCACCTCGCTCGGTTCAATTGTTCATTTATCTTTTTTTTCCTCTCTGTTATTTATACTCGCTTTAACATCTTTGGTCATATCGCGAGTTAATCTTCTGTGTGAAATCCGAAGGCCTGTGTACTATTGTTGAGACTGGTTCTGTTGTGAACTAGATGGCGACTGTATTTGTATTAGCCTACTTATTTGTTACGAATATGATTTCGATGATGAATGAGGCCGGTGATATTCAGGGATGTTGAGGCCCGAATTTCCTGACATTTGCCTCAAGGTTGAGGGAAAACCCTGAAAAACCAGGAATTTCAATCCGACCGGAAATCGAACCCGGGTCCTCTGCGTAAGAGACCAGCATGCTGACCCCTGTATCACACAGGTTGTCATTTATAATTTTATTACTTAAATCGTGTTCGCTTTTAACTGTGTTTATTCTTATTGTTGGATTTGTGAACAATTTTTATCAAATTCCGCTTAAACAGACGAGAATTTCCTCTTTTTAGTTGGTTATTTAACAACGCTGTATCAACTACTAGCTTATTTAGTGTCAATGGGATTGGTGATAGCGTGATGGTATTCGGCGAGATGAGGCCGAGGAGTCGCCATAAATTACCTGACATTCGTCTTACGGTTGGAGAAAAACAACGGAGAGAATCCAACCAGGTAATCAGCTCAAGAGGGAATCGAACCCACGCCCAAGCGCAACTCCGGATCGTCAGGCAAGCACCTTAGCCAATTGAGTTACGCTGATGGCTGAAAAATTACTTGCTCTACTACTATTTACTAGTAGCAGCTTCTGGAAAAGATATTAGATGTTTGTGACACCGTATAATTTCAGGTGAAATGAAAAAATATTATTTTTAACGTAAAAAATATTCCCTGAGAATATTCCTGATGATGGCAAAATAGCCGGGAATTTACCCAACCCTAGTTGTAATACAAGAATAATTATGGCTTTGAACGTGACAATAAATACTAAACAATAATAAATTACGCAATTATTTATCCCTCCCGTTTATTTTCAGGATCAGCATATACTGATAGTCGTATATGGATTAGCCTGCACAGATTTTACAAAAAATTATTTTATTGATCTACAAAAAAAATTAATAAGATTTCGGATTCTGAGTATAATCAATGCATTAGGAAGAGAATAAATACAGAGTGTTCTGAAAAATGTTCCAATATTTAGAGAGGAGATAATATGCATCAAAACAAGAAATAAAAATCCTACAAACATGGGTCCTAAAATTAATATCTTCTGAGAAATGAGCAAATGTTTACCATCGCTGTAAGAGCAGCATGTCTTCAACTGTGAGCTCTTTGGCAAGAAACAAAACATGCTCCTATTCAACAGATACGAAACTAACACATAGTGACAAACGGTTATATTCTGTTTCCTCATTTGTTTCTTGCCAAAGAGCTCACAGTGGAAGATATGCTGTTCTTGCAGTAATGGTAAACATTTTCTCATTAGTCATTATTCAGAAGATATTCATTTTAAGACCCATGTTTATGGGACTTCCATTTCTTGTGTTGATGCATAATACCTCCTCTCTAAATATTGGAAACTTTTTTTCAGAACATCCTGTATAATGTAAAATGATAGCAGGCAATCCGTTTGTCACTAATTAAAATATTCTTTTCAAGTTACAGTATATCGTGAAACGTAAAATATGAGTTTAGTTTTCAGAAGACATTGTTTATTTTTTTATTATTGTGGTTTTGTATTTCTTTAGTTTTATACTCCTTCTTATGCTTCCTATCAAACCACAAATATTCTCATTATTTACTCAGGATGTAGACAAATGTTAGTCGAGGAACAAGACACTTTTCTTTCTCTTCCCCTCTCTCTATGGAGGTATATGAAAAGAATATATACATTTTTGTAGCGGACTGTACGCCCGGGGATTTCTATAATCCCACGAGGCATTCCTCAACCTGACCGTGTAGAATAAAAATATAGGCGACACTTTAGTCGACAGAATGAAAAGAAGAGGTTTAAAATGTCGGGGGGAATTTCTTTGTCTGAGACCACCGTTGTGTTCACCCCACATTCATCCCCCACGCACATAAATATGCATGCGCGCTCATGCACACAAAACGTAACACCTTCTGCGATAACTTGTTAGCAATTACATTAAAACCATCGGCACAGCTTTACATCTCATTCATCTTTGGAGTTATGATGAAACGTTGCTTATTTTGGGTAGGCTATAATGTACTTATATACATACAATGCATCAGTATAGGCTTGTACCCGTAGAAATTTAGAGAATTTATGCCAACTTCTGAGCATTCAGGCAATAGTCATCATCTTAACTTCATGACGTGAGTCTTCTGGTTCGTTCCATTCCCCATTGAATTTAACTTTACATACATACATACATACATACATACATACATACATACATACATACATACATACATACATACATACAATACATCAGTATAGGCTTGTACCCGTAGAAATTTAGAGAATTTATGCCAAATACCGAGCGTTCAAGCAATAGTTAAATTATCATCTTAACTTCATGGCATCAATCTTTAGGCTCGTTCCATTCCCCGTCAAATTTAACTTTACATACATACATATGAGCCGTTCAGAGCAAAAGTGGTGTAAGTCAAAATTGGATAATGAAGTTTAAAGTAAAAATTATGTAAAATACAGCGCAAAGTAGCAATTAATATGTCGTTCTTGTTTTTCACTGACTACTAATAAGCTAGTTTAAATAAAGTGAATATTAATTGCTACTTTGCGCTGTATTTTACAGAATGTTTACTTTAACCCTCATTACCCATTCTTGACTTACACCATACGGCTCATATATAGGCCTACATACGTACATACATACATACATACATACATACATACATACATACATACATACATACATACATACATACATACAGTCCACACCTGTGGAGTAACGGTCAGCGCGTCTGGCCGCGAAACCAAGTGGCCCGGGTTCGAATCCCGGTCGGGGCAAGTTACCTGGTTAAGGTTTTTTCCAAGGGTTTTCCCTCGACCCATATGATCAAATGCTAATATGAGCAAATGCTGGGCAACTTTCGGTGCTGGACCCCGGACTCATTTCATTGGCATTATCACCTTCATTTCATTCAGACGCTAAATAACCTAGATGTTGATACAGCGTCGTAAAATAATAAAATAAATACATACATACATGCATATATAGACCTACATAAGTACGTACATACATACACGCACGCATGCTCGCACGCACAGACACACACACACACACACGCTAGGTAGCGAAATCCGGTTTCGCAAGACAGCTATAAGAGCTGGGAGTATCATTGTACTGAAAACGTTACCTCCGTAATGGTTCGATGATCGTTCACTCTGCTGAGGAATATGAACGTGAGGCCAGCCTTATCTTTGTATTTCTCTCAAGTTCTCAAGTCACAGGTATTCATTCATTACTTAGAGTAGTTTCCACTCCTCAGTAGACTGTGGGCTTCAAACCACGTTTCACGAGCTTCGTGGGCTGGTCAGTAACCCCAGGTACAGACCGATTATTTAGTCCTGACATCTCAGCGATACGAAAGAGGGGAAGTAATAGGAGTAGTGGGGAGAGTTCCGGAGGAGAGATAGGAGCGAGCGGTCAGTAAAGAAATGCAGTACAGCTTAACTGTACTGGAAACACAATGCTCTACCGCATGCGTGACAGCCGATTGCTCTGAAAGCAAACGACAGACTAACCTGAAAACCCCTTGGCGTAACTTAATGGACTCTCCTGACCTATGCGCACATTGCCGGCGACTGTCAGGACTAAATAATCGTATTGTATACAGGCACGTTTCGAAGTTTCTTAGCCGTTTCTTGTCATTGTGTTAGTGATGGCTGTAAGAAGTGATGATATAAACACTGGTGTACGTGCCGGGGCATGGCTTGATGAAGATATGAACTGTGAAGTTCATGATAGTGATGACATTGGCGAGAAGTGTGAAGATAGTGTGGAAGTGGACTCCGATCATCCAGGAATCAGAAGATGATGAGGCTGATATAGCCAGGTACTGAACTTGGAAGATACTCAAAGTTACTCATCCACCCTCGAAACTTACATGCTCAGAGCACAGGAGAGGTATCTGCGTTGAATGTGCAAAATTAAGGTCTTCTTATTCTGTAAGCCTCAAAATAATACTAAGATTATTTTCAAATTATGTAATAGCGTTAGAAACATGTCTCTTCTAAAAATAGTGTAGACTATTCAATTTGTAAACATTCTGTAATAGGCCTATATTATATATCCCAACAATTTGTTATAAATTTTTAAAACTCATGTGTGAAAACAGTTTATTGTCAGAAATGTCTATGTTTTAAATATAAAAATAATTACACAATTTTATAATTAATCAGTTATCAGCAATTTTTAAGCACTGAAATTTCTATTATATACTGTTTTCGCTGTAAGAAAAATCCTAATGTAAACATAAGCACGTTGCTGTCATGCCCGTGATTGGCTCCCAGTCGAAACACTCACACGACGCAGGAAAATATAGTTCGTATTTGGAATTATTTGAAAATAAAAAATTGAATTCTAGTTGTTAAATACGATGAAACATTTAACTTCACTCATGTGTAAAACGCTGTGTAAAAGAAAAGCTACTTTTATATTTTGTTATGCACTATGAACGCGGATGAATACCAGCAGTAATACCGAGGTAGTCTGTTCTTGTAACAAGTTGGCGTCACTAGAGCTCGTAGTTGTTCACGTAAGCACGTGGTACTGAAGTATGGCTTCTGTATCCTCCATTGTGAAGACATGACTTAAAAATAATTTAATTGCAGTAATTATAAAGTAAATGTTTCCTAAACAAACGAATGAATAGTAGTGAGGTTAGACCTACTTGACGAGGAACGGGAATTGTTTAACATGAAACAGAATGTACAACAGTAGGCGGGAACACGTACTGAGAATCTATGGCGCCAAACAGCGGCCAATGAAGCCTCACTTCAGTCACGTGCTATTGTTTACATTAGGATTTTTCTTACAGCGAAAAGATTATAGCCATTAAGTTCAGATATTCTGTAATTTAGTAATTTTGTGAAGTTAATGTGTCTTTTCAACTTCAAATTAATTTTTTTATAATCCAAAAATCCTTGCATAACATATCCATAAAGAATATGATACAAAATAAAAATCACTGTACACAATAAGCCCAAAAGAATTTGTGGGGTGACTAGTAACATCAGGTATACAACCAAAGCTTTCAAAAAAAGGGTATGCAGTAGAGGGTTAAATAAAATGAGAAAAAAAAAGGATATAAGCGTATCTTCCTAAAAATATTTGTCTCTGAGATATTAACGGTCATTCCTAACTCTGCAGCCCTGTATATTTTCAGATATATTTTCCAATCTCCTCCAATTTAACCCCCTAGAATTTTAGTATCATTCCTCACAGATATTGTGGATAGTTATTATGCGCAGAACTAAATTTACAATAGAAAACTTATTTAGGGTAAAGGTTGGTAATATTGTAATATGAGTAATATTGTGATAGTTCTTTTTGAGATTTTTTTTATAATTTTACTGAGCGAGAGGAAGATCGGTTTTTTGCGTCAACGTATTAAGGGAATGTTCGTGGACAAGTTTCTGCACAAAACCGGTCCTTCTCTCGCTCAGTAAAATTGTAAAAAATTCTCAAAAAGAACTATCATAATATTATTAGTATCACAATATTAACAACCTTTACCCTATCTATCACTTTAAGGCCGAAATAATTGCATTATACATGTTTAAACGTTAATGTAAATCTGTCAGTTACGTAGATAGAGCAAGGAGGTGCATTCATGCTCACATAATCTTTTGTGCTATTTTGTACGTACATGTTATTACCATGTTGAATGTTTTCAGCTGCCGGAATGATGCTGACAAGCCACAGTCCGCCGATCGCCACCCCGTTGGAGCCGTGCAGGGTCGCACCCTACGTGAACGTGCCATCGCTCAGACTGCCCACAGCGTACGACCGCCTGCCCTTCCCCGCCTTCTCGGCCTTTGACCCGGCTATCCTCACCGCCGCTCACCAGGTGATACAGAACATCACCATCCCTAATAATCTCCTCGTTAAAAATACTTCAAGTTTTGTGGATTTTCTTTTCTTTCCACTTCAACTTCAATTATTGAAATTCAATGGTTGAAACGCAAATTGTAACGGCCCCTTACAGTTCTCATTCAATCTCAGTGCAAGATAATTGGCTACAGGTTTTATTTTTTAATGTAGAATTGGTGGTTCTCCCTTATTTTTTAGAGAAATAATACTTTTCATCACACCTATTTGAAATTCCTTTTTTAAATTTTTGTTCTCATGTTAGGAACATTGTTTCAAAATGTGTTTTTTCTAGCCTTAAAAAATTAAATATGTAGTATTTTTCTACATTCTATGAACGTAGAATTCAACTCTCCAACAATAACGAATCAAAACTAATTTTCTCCCGTGTTAGTGTGATGTTAACAAGGACATGTTGGTCGGAGAAGACCGGATTTTTTCACTTCAAGAAAAAAAACACATTTTGAAACGTTGATCCTCATATAACTTAAAGTATTTTATTATAAATTTATTAATTTGTCCTACAGAATAATATCTGTAATATCTGTAATATTGACAACTGCCATTATACTAGGAGCGCACTCAACTGAGTGACTTGTTTGGCCGGGATTCCGCAGTTACGTGCACAGTAATCTGTACAAATATATGCACTGCAGCTGTGAGAATATTATAGATTTATTAATTTGTCCTACAGAATAATATCTGTAATATTGACAATTAATATTTGAGGAGAAAAATTCGCTCCGGCGCCGGGGATCGAACCCGGGTCCTTGATTCTACAGTACGTACCAAGCGCACTGACCACTGAGCTACGCCGAATTCAATCCACAGCACCGGACCGAACCCTCCTCCTTCAATGTTTCCCTTTGTGGCAGTTGACATTGGACATACACGTCAACATATAGGCCTATGCCGAACTTGGAGTCAGGCCACAAAGGGAAACATTGAAGGAGGAGAATTCGGTCCGGTGCTGTGGATTGAATTCGGCGTAGCTCAGTGGTCAGAGCGCTTGGTACGTAGAACCAAGGACCCGGGTTGATCCCCGGCGCCGGAGCGAATTTTTCTCCTCAAATATTAATTGCTAAAGTATTTTGTTATCCATCAAACAAAGACAAAATGTACTTATTTACTCTTTGTATACTTTAACGAACAATGTTTGCTTGACAGGTCGTTATCAGTGATGAAGAGGGTTGTGAACTCATGCACTCCAGAATAGTATTGCTATTTTATATACAGAGTGAAGCGTATGTAACGTCATTAACTTCAGGGGGTTGTTCTTTGAAATATTTCAAACAACAAGTTTGATACAACTTTGCTCGTTTTTGCTTCCTTTTCGAGATAAAAATTGTTTTACATTAAACATTTCATGGCGTGTTTTGGGAAGGACATTGATTTAATTCCCAATATGCTATGTCAATTTAAGAGAGCAATGTATTATGGTAAGATATGATTGAAAGAATTTTTTTTTCCTTTAAATGTGCAGAAATTAGATCCGAACAAATGTAGTATTTTAAAATTCCTTACCGTTACGGTGGTTATCAAGAGATGGTATGCTTAAATTTATTTTGTCTTCTTTGAAGGTTTCTGTGAACGGGCACAATATGCATTGCTTCCCACACCACAGACCCAGAAACATCTAATATCAAACGTGTATGAGGGCGTAGCTAAATATATACTAAGTAGAAATACTACTCTGTAGTTCATGAACTTCTCAACCCTGGTTATGAGTGTCACGTGCTCTTGGGAAGAAAGAGAGGAATTTGTTTACATCGTCTCTTATCTTGTCTTGACTAGTGCGTACTTTTTACATGGATGTGCAACAGTAGTAGCCTAGATCATATATATATATATATATATATATATATATATATATATATATATATATATATATATATATATATATATATACCCAGATTGCTCGGCGTTATAGGTTTTATAGGTTTTAACAGCTTTTGTCAGGTTTTCTATGCTGCCATCTAGTTGTTACATAAGGAGTCACGTCATAACTCCCATTTGAATTGCATTAGCGACTGTACTGCCATCTCGTGTTCATTTACGGAGGACGGGTGGCGATCCTAGCGGTTGTTATCTTCAAAGTGCAACCGATTTTAACATAGGAATGAGCAATCTGTATGTGATCTGGGCTAGTAGTCATATTAAAGTAATTATTATAATCATAATCATCGATTAATTGTTATCACTACCACCTCCACCATCCACATCATAGGTCAGCCGACCTGCTCATTCTCAGCAGGAATCCTTCTATGTTATGAATGGGAGTTCAACTTCTCGGAAGCCCGTAGTCTAGGTTTGAAGTGCATTACTCCACCGGAAATTCTTTCTGTATCGATATGTATCATGTGTTGGCGGCTAAGTTTACACGTTCAATTTTATTACTTTAGATGAATGTATTTTATTTTCTCTGTTACCCACATTGATAACTTTATCTGTGAGAGTGTGTCCAGAAAAATACTTTGCATTTGTGTGGTTACTTATACCCGTATATTCTGGTTACAATAAACAAGTAATGAAATAATAATAATAATAATAATAATAATAATAATAATAATAATAATAATAAAGTACACAAATATACAAAGACTCTTTATCCATAGGCTAGATGTTTTTTTTTCTACAGAGCCAACATTTTGTCGGAGATTCTTAATTTTTTACCTTAACAACACATCTTTGATTAAATTTACACGAGTCTTGATTATTCATTATTACATAAATAAATCATCATACTTCAGTTCTAAAGTAGCAACCATGCCCGCCCCATCTGTCTTATAACCAATAACTTAATCTTAATAATTCTTCCTTTACGTAAACTGGTTACTAATAATAATAATAATAATAATAATAATAATAATAATAATAATAATAATAATAATAATAATATATAATAATAATAATAGTAATAATAAAGTGCACAAATATACAAAGACTCTTTATCCATAGGCTAGATGTTTTTTTTCTACAGAGCCAACATTTTGTCGGAGATTCTTAATTTTTTACCTTAACAACACATCTTTGATTAAATTTACACGTGTCTTGATTATTCATTATCACATAAATAAATCATCATACTTCAGTTCTAAAGTAGCAACCATGCCCGCCCCATCTGTCTTATAACCAATAACTTAATCTTAATAATTCTTCCTTTACGTAAACTGGTTACAAATAATAATAATAATAATAATAATAATAATAATAATAATAATAATAATAATAATAATAATATATAATAATAATAATAATAATAATAATAATAAAGTGCACAAATATACAAAGACTCTTTATCCATAGGCTAGATGTTTTTTTCTACAGAGCCAACATTTTGTCGGAGATTCTTAATTTTTTACCTTAACAACACATCTTTGATTAAATTTACACGTGTCTTGATTATTCATTATCACATAAATAAATCATCATACTTCAGTTCTAAAGTAGCAACCATGCCCGCCCCATCTGTCTTATAACCAATAACTTAATCTTAATAATTCTTCCTTTACGTAAACTGGTTACAAATAATAATAATAATAATAATAATAATAATAATAATAATAATAATAATAATAATAATAATAATAATATATATAATAATAATAATAATAATAGTAATAATAAAGTGCACAAATATACACAGACTCTTTATCCATAGGCTAGATGTTTTTTTCTACAGAGCCAACATTTTGTCGGAGATTCTTAATTTTTTACCTTAACAACACATCTTTGATTAAATTTACACGAGTCTTGATTATTCATTATCACATAAATAAATCATCATACTTCAGTTCTAAAGTAGCAACCATGCCCGCCCCATCTGTCTTATAACCAATAACTTAATCTTAATAATTCTTCCTTTACGTAAACTGGTTACTAATAATAATAATAATAATAATAATAATAATAATAATAATAATAATAATAATAATAATAATAATAATAATAATAATAAGCGAAGGGCCGGATCTTTATGTAGTCAACTAGTTCTATCTTCTAAATTAGTTTTTTTCTCTATTTTTATTTATTTATTTGTTAATTAATTAATTTATATATTAATTTATTAATTTACTTATTTATTAACTTATCTGTTTATTTTTATTATGTATTTATTTATTTATCTACTTATTTATTTATTTAGCCTACTTATTTACTTAACTATTTATCTATTTATGCATTTATATATTTATGTGTTTGTCTATTTATTTATTTATTTAATTGAAACCTCCTATCCTGTCTGAGATTTTCCCATCGTTTCCATTAGGCTATAAGAAAAGTATTGGAATGAGTCCTCAAAGAAAGGGTCACGGTCCTGCTTTTTCACCCGTATTTCTTTCGGATTTTCGAATTACTGTTTTTACTCCGTCTGGTAATGTAGATTTGATATTGACGCGGTCATTGTTCACCTTTCCCCGTATCGTAGCCTGGACAGACGTTGTGATGGACACTGCTGTAGTCGATACGTCTGCATTTCCGGAAGTCTGCGCTTGATTTTTATCCCACCCTTCTCAACACGCGCTGCTGTTACATCCATTTTTCGAGGTGAGACAGTGACATTTAGTGTAGGAACTCAGATAGATCTTAAGATATGTCCCAAGAATACTTGCAAAGACGCGAACTTTTCTAGTTTATCACTCCTCCCGTATGTCACTGATTCACTAGCCTATGCAGAACTTACGGGTGTATTGGAATATGTGTGATCCTTGAATGTTATCTTACGTCTCACATATGATATAATTGCCTGTGCTGTCATGAGCAGACAACGAAGATGTTCGTGCCACGCTAATACATTGAAAATGTTTTATGACCTGCAGGTTTCAACTGTCTGCTTTCAGTACGCTGCGGCGGCGGCCGCAATGTCGTCCAGTTCGTCTCCCCTGGTGTTCTGCCACCCGCAGTACCCCCTTGGTCTTGCGGCCCTTGCAGCGGTTCATCAGGATCGACTGCACTCCAAGAACTCCAGCATCGCGGACCTCAGACTGAAGGCAAAGAAGCATGCAGAAGCCCTGGGACTCAGCACGCGAGAGAAAAGTGTCTAATATATCCCAACACGAAGATCAAATACTTACATGTCTATATTTCCTTTCGAGATCCTCAGCTACGGAACAGCTGGTTACGGTCTGAAACAACGAATTTTTTTAATAACGTGCAATTCCAATTGAACGTACTGGTGACATCGATGAACTAACGAACCGACCAAATAATTGTAATCGAATTTCAAACTCATTCTTCGTCCACTACAAAAAGTGATAAATCATAAATTGGAATTAGATAGAATAAACGTGTTATAACCTCATTTCGTGATTGTGAATTTTTTTATGTAGTAAGCGACAATCGATGAATCAAAAAACTGTTTGTTATTTCCAGTGCATCCGAATATCTGTAACTGTCGACAGCGGTGACAGACCAAGAAGAGAGAATTCCATATTCAGAAAGCTTCTTCTATAAATTAAATAACGTCACATTATCGTATTTTAAACTTTCACGATATTATGAGAGTGGTGTACATTTTTAGTATTAGAAAGTGTGTCGTGAAGATTGTTTCCAACGTTTCGAATCTCCTTTCTGATTTCATCTCAGAGAAAATAGTTATTAGTCGCCACGAACGTTTTCTTATGCAGACGTCACTGAGCTGACTGAATGAGCTACTCTTCATGGGATGGTTGAAGTGGCGCTCTTCAGTCGTTGTTTTCACTAAATGTAAAATAATTGAGTTCCATATCGTTGAAAACAGTTTCTTCCAACAACTGATTTTAATATCCGAAACTTACACCGCTATTTAATCATTGTGAAAGTTTCAAATATTTTAGCTAATATAATTACCGCATTATCAAGAAAATTTGTATTTAACAGTTATCAAACTAAAATCGGACTTCAGGTCTCGTACTCAACGCTGGTCGCTCTGAAAGTAATGTCTCATATTTCTTCAATAGGCTACTACTGCTCTAGATAGGTTAAATTTACGTATGTCATAGCCTAAGTATTTGTTCACTTATTATTTTTACAGATCTTTTTTATCGGTATTCAATATCCATTTTTATTTTATTTTTTTGTTTTGTAATTACATTACCGATTGAATTATTCTCATAGTTTTTTTAGTTGGTTATTTAACGACGCTGTATAAACTACTACGTTATTTAGCGTCGATGAGATTGGTGATAGCGAGATGGTATTTGGCGAGATGAGGCCGAAGATTTGCCATAGATTACCTTGCATTCACATTACGGTTGGGGAAAACCTCGGAAAAAACCCAACCAGGTAATCAGCCCAAGCGGGGATCGAACCCGCGCGCGAACTCAACTTCAGACCGGCAGGCAAGCGCCTTATCCGACTGAGGCACTCCGGTGGCTCCATAGTTAAATATTTTCTTCCTAACAAACTAATTCATCATTTCGAAAAATTTCACAACAATAGCTATAATCTTAGTACTTTGTACTTAGTACTAAGTACTTAGTACTAAGTGTACCTGATATTAATAACTCGTATTACGATGTCTCCCGCAAGTGTTAATTAAAAAACCAAAAAGAACCATTAGAATAACATAATATGAAAAATATGTATAAGACTTAGGCCTGTCATTCGTTCAGAATCGAATGTTTGAAATAATTATACAGGGTGACCATAAGTAATGTCATGAATTTATTTTATTGGGTTATTTTACGTTGCTGTATCAACATCTAGGTTATTTAGCGTCTGAATGAAATAAAGGTGATAATGCCGGTGAAATGAGTCCAGGGTCCAGCACAATGTCATGAATTTGAGGGGGTTATTCTTGGAGATATTACAAACAAAGAAAGTGAAATACAATTTTGATCGTTTTTGCTTCCTTTTCGATATAAAAATTGTTCTGTATGAAACGCTTAATAGCGTGTTTTGGGAAAGTCATTGATTTAATTATTCCGATATGCTCAGTTATTTAAGAGAGCAGTGTATTATGATAATAAATTAATGAAGAAACTTCAGTTTTGTCCTTCAAATATTCAGAAATTTTATCCGAACAAATGTAACTTTTCGTTCTGCAAAGGAATTTTACAATGATACATTTGTTCGGATCAAATTTCTGCACATTTAAAGGGTTAGGTACAGCTTATAGCAGTAAAATTTTGGAAATATTCAACATTTTTTTCCTCCATTACCGTACCTTGTATAATAATGAAAATTAGTATGTGTAAAACACTGTCCTTCTGCTATATGAAAAAAAAAATATTTTTACGATTAAAAAAATTATTTACATTTTTTTTTTCAAAATATAGTTCACTGTGCAGTGAAGAAGCGTTTCCCACATAACTAAAAACTAAACAACATTCTATGATGAAATTTTTTGTGTGTATTTATGCATGTCACATCTACAATATGATGCAAGATCACTTCTCTACCTTTGATAGATTGTCTGATAAAAAAAATGAATTGATTTTAAAAATGGCCAAATATCAGTATTTTCTTCCACCACAAAATAAAAAATATATATTGTTTATTAAGAAATGTAGTTGAAAGAGTATGACATTGTAAACATGAGATTAAGCAATAAAATAAAAGATAGAGAACATAAAAAATTTAACAAGTTTATGAGTTATGAGGGAAACGCTTCATCACTGCACAGTAAACTGCTATCATTTTGAATTTTGAAGAAAAAAATATAAATAATTTTTTTTATCGTAAAAATACTTTTTTCATATAGCAAAAGGACAGTGTTTTACACATACCAATTTTCATTACTGTACAAGATAGAGTAATGGAGGAAAAAATGTTGAATATTTCCAAAAATTTTACTGCTGTAAGCTGTACCTAATCCCTTAAAGGACAAAACTAAAATTCTTTAATAATTCATTATCATAATATACTGCTCTCTTAAATTGACTGAGTATATTGGCAATTAAATCAATGGCTTTCACAAAACACGCTATGAAATGTTTCATATAAACTAATTTTTATCTCGAAAAGGAAGCAAAAACGGCAAAATTGTGTTTCACTTTTTGTTTAAATATTCCAAAGAATAAGGCCTAGAAATTAATGGCATTACTTAAGCTTCATGCTGTATAATTAAACAAATTTATCCTGGTGCGTTAAGCTAATCTCTGGTTCAAATGTTACTGTCAATCTCCTCTTGCATTTTGTTTTACTGCTACAGCTATGCTATCTAGTATGTGTGGAAATGACTGGCAGAATATGATCACAAATTTAGTATTCACATAGGACAGTCAAGATAAGGGGACGTACGGTAGTGTCGCGTCAAAAAATAACGCTGTAAGTAAGAAGATCGCGGGTTCGATTCCCGGTGGAGTCGTCGATTTTGTCCATTGATCCAATTCCTCTGGCCGCACTATGGCCGGAGAGTTTATTCAGTCAGAAATTAGTACCAAGGGCAATTACTTGTGGGAAAATACGGCAGACTATAGGATTGACATTTCTACTGTCTGCACAGGTGGGAGCCTTAACCTCCCACTGTAAAAGGGATGGGGAAAAAACATTCAAGATAAAGAGCAGGAGACATTACTTTCTGAGTGAACTCGTACATTGGAATTATAAACATATTCGTTGCTCCTATTACAATCTAAAGAACTAAAACTGATATAACTACGTCTCTTTTTTAATTGCATTTGAAACGAGTGCTTCAAAACAGAACCGTGACACTTTGTGTGGAGCTGCATTACAGTTAAACTATATAGGGAACTTTCAAATAGTTTTTTTACAACTCTGGGGAGTGACAGAGACGTAAAAAAGAACAAGTTTTGCTAATGAACCTATTCTCGGCAATGCTTGAGTATGAGCTTTAAAGAGTCACGTTATCCTGAAAGGTGGATTTGAAAAGGAGGTCCCATTGCTTGGCCATCACGCTCACCAGACCTTGACTCTTTCTTTTATAATCTTCTGAATCTAAAAATGTACGAAATAGCAGTGAACTACGTGATCACTCGTGAACGAAGAAGATAATTGTCTAATATCCAGTCAAGAAACGATGCTTCTAAGTACATATAGCGCTGTGCTGGAGCGCAGTCGATTAAGGGAATTATTATTAAAACTTATTATGTGTGATATCTACTATCACTTATCAAAGTCTGTACCATACTCAGTTCAATACTTGGTACATTCACAGGATAATTTTGAGATACGCGACAAATTCATTTATTGTAGAATAATCAAGGGAAAAACGAATAAAATAAAATGAAATCCGCATGTCTGGACTACATCCGTATTCGAGATATAAGGCACTAAATTTGATTTCATTAAGTGGTTAATAAATTGCATTGTTTTAAATCATACGAGTTGACCTTTCGAAGACACACTGATAGCAATGAAATAACTTACATAGTAAAATTCAATCGAGGTGAGTTGATGTTTATTCTTTACTCCTTACGTACCAGACCTGGCGAAGAACGCTATGACGGAAATGGTTATAGGCTGTATGAACAAGTTGGATTTTCTAGGACCGGATGAATCCATGCTGTCAGGCTCACGTTAGCCCGTTCTGCGTTTTCTATGCGATAACAGTTCTAGTCCAATCCAATCTAATCCAATGGCAAGTGACGGTCGATCATGCCTCAGACGTCACAGAGCCAGGGTCAAATCCCCTGGGCTCGGAGTCCCGAGTCCGTAAGTTCTATATCAGCTTGGAGACCCGTACTATCCCCAAGACTTCAACCCAAGCTATTTTTAACAATTGCAGATGATAAATGAAGTGAAATAGAGGTGGAATTAAAGAGAGAAACGTGTGTATCCCGAGGAAAATCCTCTTTAACGTCTGCCTTATCCAACATAAATTTATTCTATTATAATGAGGTCAGGGATCGAATTCAAACCTCTTGGACTAAACAAGCACTAGCGCTAAACCACAAACGTGACACAAACTGTTAATACAATCCTCGTCTGTATAGAAGAGTGGCAGCCTAAAATTACTTACGTAACGTAACTGTCAGTGGGAAATAGTCTAGTCAAAATTATTGTCACAACTGATGCATTTATGTAAATAAAAATTAATGAAGGCGAAATTCTATGTCATTACCCACGACAATGATTGTGGAAAGTATGTAAATTCCGATTTTCGCTGCTCACTCCTTCTACTTGTTGCAATACTTCTCAAAGTACCATATACGATGTACAAAGTGGTCAAAAAATGTAACAAATGTAACAAATAATTCGATAATTACTATATGTTCTGTGATGATGGATGAGTGGAACAGAGAAAAATTCTCTCCGGCACCGGGATTTGAACCCGGGTTTTCAGCTCTACGTGCTGACGCTCTATCCACTAAGCCACACCGGATTTCCATCCCGATGTAGGATTGAATCCTCTCAGTTTAAGTTTTACCTCTTGGGTTCTCTCTAGTGGTCTACCCTCATGCACTGCGTCATAGATGCATGACAGTGGCACATGTCCACACATGTGCAGAGGTGCACTCGTTATGAGTGACTAAATGGTCGGGATCCGACGGAATAAGCGCTGTCTTAAATCACGAAGTGATTATTTTTCGCATATCATATATTATTACGATGTACCGAAGTACATATTATTTCCGTGCAGAAATTCTGCGTGAGAGTAGGCCATTAGAGGGAACCCAAGAGTTGGAACATAAACTGAGAGGATTCAATCCGACATCGGGATGGGAATCCGACGTGGCTTAGTGGATAGAGTGTCAGCACGTAGAATTGAAAACCTGGGTTCAAATCCCGGTGCCGGAGACAATTTTTCTCCGTTCCACTCATCCATCATCATATGATGACGCAGAATTTCTGCACTGAAATATCATATGTACTTCGGTACATCGTAACAATATACTGTATGTTCTATTTTTCACCATTGCTTATGGTAAAGGTTGGTCCACAATAAACCGGGAACGGAAACGACAACGAGAACAGAAATATTGTTAAAATAAATGTATTTAAATGTGAGAATTCACAATAAATTAACTTTCAAGTTCCCGTTCCCGAGCTCCGGCATGCTTCTCGTTGATTGTGAATGTGCACATTTAAATACATTTATTTTTAACAAGTCTCGTTCTCGTTGTCGTTTCCGTTCTGGTTTATTGTGGATCAGCCTTAAGGCTGGTTCACAATAAACCGGGAACGGAAACGACAACGAGGACGAGAACGAAAATATTGTTAAAATAAATGTGTTTAAATGTGAGCGCTCACAACAGTTAATTGTGAGCGCTCACAACAGTTAATTGTGAATGCTCACATTTAAATACATTTATTTTAACAATATTTTCGTTCTCGTCCTCGTTGTCGTTTCCGTTCCCGATTAACTGTGAACCAGCCTTTAAGCTCCATAAGCTCGGAAAACCTAGTAACCATAGCATCACTCTGTTCCCTTGTTACATTCTAAAGAAATGCATCAATGTTCTCGCGAAAGTCTTGAAGACTATGTGTAAGAAGTCTGAAAAATTTTACTTTTACATTAATCCCCCAAAAACGCATCACATGCTTATAAGTCAGGACTTAACGCTGGATGCTGAAATTATGTGCATCTAGAAATTAGCCGACTGGGAAACATCTACAACAGTAGGTGTTCATGTTATTAATTAATTCTGTTACCTTTTCTTGGTCCACTCTATATAGTAATTACAATTGTGTGTCAAACTTGAGACCAGATGAGAAGATCCTATGGTTTAGTAAACAAATGCGTTATCGTAGGAAACAATAAGCATTACTTCATTAGTTTTGTACTGTTTCTGTTGGTTTCTAACTTTTCCACACAATTAATGATCTCTTTATCGATACTGATAAATAGAGATTTTTATTCAACTCTTTGTCAGATTCATTTTATATTTCTGTGTTGCATAAGTAATTCATCTTACCAATCCAGTAAACTGTATTAAACTGAATAATACTCCTAAACTGCTTTCCAAAATATATACTGAAATATTTCAAGCAATACTATAGTCCAGAAATGCTTTTTGTCTATTTTATCTACAATATTTGGGAATTTGTCTCATTTCATTATCACCTTGTGCATGTACTCTTCATAGTTTGCGCATTTAAATCCTTCAGACGAATTTTGAGTTTGAATTCAATCGCATTTTTCGATATGTGTAAGTTACTCATTTAGCATTTTTTTTTTTTAAGTTTTCGATCCGTTTTAATAATATCTTATAACTCGGTCGTTTAAAATGCAAAACGTAATAATTACTACACCATTAATATCTTACTTACGTCACGAATCTGATATGTTTAATTCATTCTTTTTCGGTATTTCCAGGAAAATAAAGATCTGAAGTACCAGGATGATCCATGAGGTGAAAATGAAAATGATTAGATCGATAGTATGTGTGAAGAAGATTCGACAGAACAGTAATAACATTAAACACGTGAATTATGTGACTGGCGCTTGTACAAGAGTCTCTCCAAATACTTTTAGTGATATGACGTACTCGTAACCAAGTTATGGTTGACGTTCAGTTGTGTAGGGAAGAAGAGTGACTGCAGAAACTACGATTGTGAAATTGCAATATGTGTGAAATAAACTCTAGTCATAATAATACAAATTTAACAAAATATATCTCTACACTTTCTGTATAAAGTCTTTCTGTTTGTCTCCATGTTGGTTACCATGGTGATCTTGAATGCCGTAGTCTTTTGTCTTGCGGTGTGATCGTTACCTGTTTCGTTTGTAATTTGGCATGGTTAATGTAAATTACTTTGTTTGTTCCCAAGAAACTGTAAATATGTGCAATACTATTATGGTAACAATAGCAAGTGATATGTTCGTAGAATTGTTTTTCATTCAGGAATCCGATTGCTGAAATAATGATCACTATTAAGCTTCATATTGTGTTGTCTATAACATTCATATTCAGTACAGTTCTGAGGTAAATTCTTTTGGTATATACTTCAAATATTATATCAGTCGTTTGATAAACGATTGCACTTTTTGAGGGGAGTATCAGCAGTGTGTTTCTATGGCGATCAAATGCCGTCATGTGGAGGAGTGGGTTAGTTCCAGATAGGTCCGTTGGCCGAAACTTCCACACATTGTTAATGCTGTGCTCCGTAGAAATAGTAGAGTTAAATCAAATGATAAATGAAATCAAAGAGGGGTGGCACCATAATGCGTGCATTTTAATGGCAGGCAGATTATTTAATTCTTGCCCCCATGTTAATTTGAAAGACCAGTGCACTCATTTAGCCAAGTAACGAGCTGCGAAGCCGTTAGTCCTGATTCATTTTCGAATTAACTGTTACTCTTTGCTTTAATTAACTTTTGATAGGCCTATAGAGAAGGAAATCTGTAATTTTGATATGGCTAAACTAAAATCAAGCTTGTGCAGAATAGTCCGCCCTTCTAATGCAATGTTATAATTATGAAAGGAATTACTGTAATGTTTATAATTTTGAATATAATTTATATTCGTATTGTGAGCAACTGCAAGAACCCGGATAGGGTTGACCGCTCGGCAGACAACAAGATTGGCGCTGAACAGCAAAGCCCTGAGAAGAAAGAACCCAATGGAGAATGTAAACGATGTTAATTTAGAAAAAGTTGTTAAAGAAAGTGGACGAAAAATTTTTGAAGGAAGGAATTGGGTCCATGCATTTCTTTTAGGTCTCATCTCGACATTTGTCAGCGCCCGAGGAAAATCACGGAAACAAAGGGCAGGATGAGTTATCGTACTGACAAATAAGCTTATTAGCTTGTAGTGTGACTGTTAAAATTTAGAGGAAAACCATCATTCCACATCTACGAGGCATTTACATCATTTAGAAAGGCAATTTACAATTAAGACAGGAAGATCCTTTCATGCAAGATATAATGAACATATTAAAGCTATAACCAAACCCTACATCACATCAAATTACGCAGAACACATTATCAGCAATAATCATGACTACAATAATATAGAAACAGATATAGAAATTTTACACATCACACCAAAAAGTTCACAGTTAAACATCTTAGAACAATACGAAATATATAAACATAAGATAACATTTCCACAACATATACTTAATATACAATTACAGTTCAATACCCACACATTATTCGATGTCATGATACGTCATAACACACAAACAACCAGCCCCGACCATAAGAGCAACACACCCCCACCCCTACAACTGACGAATGCACATCGCAGAATTCAAGATCACCAATAGTTCAGGAGACACTGATGAAGACGTAACTTCACGTCGAAACGGGCCGTCTGTCCAAGGTATATACCTTTTTTAAAACTTTTAACACTTTTTAACGTGTGGCTAAACAATTTTATGTTTTTAACAAACAAAGTGTTAACTTGAACCATAATCAATGAATTTACAATTGCTATTTAATTAATTCCGAAGATTGGTTATGAAACAGAAGAATTACAAAATTAATCACGAAATATATTTATGACTGGCCACTATGTGGTCCGTAATCCAGTGATATTATAGCATCACTTGGTTAAAAGGGAATCATTAATGCCTCGCTTGACAATGACATTTCATGTTTGCACGTTTATGGAGATTTTCGATCTTTTATTCAATATGGGTTTGTAATTGCCTAAATTTGATATTTGATTGTTTACATTGTTATGTTATATTTTTATACTGAGTGATTTACATAAAACTAACACATTTCTTCCTTTTTTCTTTCTTTCGTTTTCTTTCTTTCTTTCTTTCTTTCTTTCTTTCTTTCTTTCTTTCTTTCTTTCTTTCTTTCTTTCTTTCTTCCTTCCTTTCTCTAGCCACAATTTATTATACCTCAAATGTATAGTATCTTTGGAAGATTACTAACCTCTATAGCAAACGTTGAAAATTCTTTATTTATTCGGCTGGAAATTCACTTAATGACCAGTTTTTAACGTCAAATTAATCACGAGTTCTGATTCGCTGTCACGAGATGCGCAGATGTTTGTTCTTTATTCCTTGTTTTCGACATTTTGTTTTAGTCACTGAAAATGCAGTACACATTAAATCAACGGCTCTTCCTTGTGAAACAATACTGATTATGAATTCAATTACAGCTACTCAAAGGGCATACCAGAGAGAATTTTTTGTTCGTAATCGCCCCTAAAGAAACACAATGCTGGGACTGGTAAACAAATTGGAAACAACTGGATCTCTAAAAGAATAATAATTTTGATGACAATAAATATACAGAATAAAGAATAAACATCTGCGCATCTCGTGACAGGGAATCAAAACTCCTTAATTTGACGTTAAACCCTGGTCATTAAGTGAATTTCCAGCCGAATAAATGAAGAATTTTCAACATTTGCTATAGAGGTTAGTAATCTTCCAAAGATACTCTACATTTGAGGTATAACAAATTGCGGCTAGCATCATTCATTTTGAAAGAAAGAAAGATATGTGCTAGTTCTATATAAATCACTCTAGTTATATCCGAAATGCAAATATTACATTTGCACAAGTATTACATTACAGCAGAACAGAAGTATCTGCGAGCTCTGAGCTGACGATATAAAGGAATGCTCTCAAGCCGGGAGCTCGATTCCTCATGTGATGCTGCTACACATATTCATGAAAATTTTTTGGCAGCTTTTAACTTCCTTTTAGTTAGCTTAAGTCTTTTCGAAGTATAGTATGTTAACAACTCTTACCTTCCTTGATGGCATATTTTTACAAGTATTGCATACTGAAAAGTATTTCAATAAGGGCAAATTCCAAAAAAATAAATAAATAAAAGACTCGCCATTGAATAAGTCCAATTTAACATGTTCAACTGAACTCAACCCCGAAACTATAAAACAAATCAGATAAGTGAAGCAACAGACATTACAGAGTTGAAACAAAAAAGAAGACTGCAGGGTGAAAGAAAGTGTATGATATAGAATTAATTAATTAGGCCTAATAGATATTTTACTATAAGAATAAATTAGGCCTAAAATGAATGGTTGAAAATTTAATCTTAGATATATGTGTTAGAGCAGCTAAAAGAAGTGTGAGCCAATCTAGACAGTAATCGGACGACTTCAGGATGAAACAGACAAGTACAGAATTATGACCGTAGTTTCAATATGGTATAAATAGGCCTATCATAATGTAAGCATATCCCACCTCCCTCAAATCCATTTTAATATTATCCTCCCACCTACGTCTCGGCCTCCCTAAAGGTATTTTTCCCTCCGGTCTTCCAACTAACACTCTATATGCATTTCTGGATTCACCCATACGTGCTACATGATCTGCCCATCTCAAACGTCAGGATTTAATGTTTCTAATTATGTCAGGTGAAGAATACAATGCGTGCAGTTCTGCGCTGTGTAACTTTCTCCATCCCTCTTAGCCCCAGATATTTTCCTAAGCATCTTATTCTCAAACACCCTTAACCTCTGTTCCTCTCTTAAAATGAAAGTCTAAGTTTCACAACCATACAGAACAACCATCGTCTACTCACAGTAGTTACAATAAGTCAATAGCAGATATGTTCACCGCGAGCAATTCTAGTCTTTAAACGAGGTGCAACAGTGACGTAGGATTTCAGAATCGCAT
Organism: Periplaneta americana; assembly: GCF_040183065.1. Lineage (NCBI taxonomy): Eukaryota > Metazoa > Arthropoda > Insecta > Blattodea > Blattidae > Periplaneta > Periplaneta americana. Next base: position 127,099,920 of record NC_091129.1, read on the forward strand.
GCAGACACACGCTTAAAAGATATTCTACGTCACTATCGCACCTCGTTTAAAGGTTAGAAATGCCTGCGCTGAACATACTGTACCTGTAATAGGCCTATAGGAAGAAAAGCAACATAGCACAGTTGTGACTTATTCAGACAAAAGTGTTGAAATTGAAATAGTCATAAAATAAAACGAACCGTTTATATTATAGGATAGCCTACCTATCTTTCTACCTATTCGTCCTTCCATCCACCCATCTATCTAATAGGGATATCTAATGCGAAGTTTTACCGCTAGATGGCAGAAGCGTTCCATGCGGCGCAACATGTTGTAGGGCTATGTTATGTCATATGCTACAGTTGATTACGTTTTCCCTCTTGTTGGTTTTCTGTGCGTGTCAAAATTATATTTACAATTATTTTGTATAACCTAGTATAATTTAATATAATTCAGTATTTTCTTACCTCATAATTTAATTTCATTTACAATAAATAATAGCATAAGCCTAAACCTGTATAATATTGAGCGATTCCCCGAGATGGGTGGGGAAATCTGCAGTATGCAGAATATAGATACGAATACATTGAATGTTCATGAACCTAAACGAGAACTTTGAGAACGAGATGCACGAATAAAAAAATTGGAACTATGTCGAAGGTGAATATTGCCCTGTTTAATCATTAGTATTTAAGAACTGCACGCTAAAAACAGAATATGGTTTTTATAGGGAAGGGACTATCGAGATTGAATTCCTTGTATTTTGTTCTGTAGTTGCAGAAAGATCAAATGCAATTTTTAATAGGATGATATAATATGATCGCAGTAGTTTCACGATTAGTCGTGCGTTTTGTAGGTTAAGGACATGCAGTTTTGAATACTATGGAGGATGATTTTGAAAATTTGAAGTTAAAACATGGTTTTAATAATTAGGGTACAGTACATTAAAAACAATATTCACGAAATGGATTTCACTACGGATGGTCCTGGATAATAAACATCCCAGTTTATAGAGAGTTTACTGCAGGCGTGAACTTCGGTGACTCCCACAACTACTGCATATAGCCTAATCTAAGCTAACATAGCTCACTGTCGAGGTTGCATATGTTTTTATTAATTTTTCTTTTTCCTCTTCCAAAATGAAACTGTAATCAACAATTCCTTACCTACTTGAAGTAGTTACTTTTGTTTAATAGCACTTTCGAGGCGCAATTTAATTACTTATATTTTTTTAAGGTTTAAAGCATATATTCAGAATATTTCGGGACCTGATTAAAGACAAAAACCTTTCCCTGGTTTTTACATATAGAAACATAACAAAAATTTCCCATTTTTAGTTGTTTTTAAGAGTATTTAATATACTAATACACTACGTTTATCCTCAATGTTTGTATACCGAAAAACATATGCACACGCAAAGCGCATCCCTCAAAGTACACGTGCGCTATCTGTTGGTGCTAGTTCAGGATATCCCTATTGCTTGAACGCACGGCATCTTGCTCGTTTCCCATTCCCAGTGTAACTTACAACAAGTTGCACATTTCTCTCAACTCGGCTTTCACGTTAACAATGGCCGTGCGCAATCACAAATTGCGCTGATTATTTTGTTTGGCTTTGCGAGTGAAGAGGTTGATTAACATGTGTTGGATTCTGATACGTGTGCGAAATGAATCCAAACAAAGCTTCCTACTGCCTCAGGAAATCGATACCAAAGAAAGGGCTTCAGTCGACGAGACGGAATCAAATTAATGTGATCTGCTTGGCTGGAAGTGGTTGATTCAAGCATGGGCGAATTAACACGGTTAATTTTGAACGATCTGATTTTCATCCATCCAGCTAAATTCGTCTCATGGCAAACATCAGACCTGTTTTTACAAGAGGAAATGGCATTACCAAAGCATCCTTAACAGTCGAACCTCACGTGTAAGTTAATTATAGTGGGTTGTGGGGCACTGCGAATATCGAAATTGGAACTATAGGCCTACATAGAAAATCTCGACGTTTTATTTCGCCTTCATGAGATTGTTCTAACTAGATTATTCCCCACGTCATTTTTCGAAGAGACAAATTAATGGAAACAAATATTGTCCCATTTAAATACAGTACAGGGACATCATTTTATTTTTACTAACATTTTTAATATTAACTTGCCTATACCTCTGGATCAACGCCGTTTGCTACCCCATTCCACGACTGGAGTTCGATGATACTGGCGTAATATACAAACAAATCACTTTACTAGGTATAGGAGGGAAGAAAAGTAGTTCATCCATTTACGTAAACTAGGAAATACTGCGCATTTGAGTTTGATTATTTTCATTAGGTTTTTGTTTAATTAAAATACAGTACAGTATTAACAATGAGTGTTTTTACTCACGAACTGAGCTGTCCATGTGGACGTATTCATTATGCAGTGTATATTATACTGTCTACAGCACATTAGCGTACAATATAAAGAATGAAGTTAAATTGAAAAATAATCATAATATGGATATTTAAACACATTTTTTAAAATGATGGCCCTTCATTTCGATACAGGTTTCAGTTCTGATGTGCATATTATCGCACTATAGACTATTGTACCTAATCCCAATTACCAGTTTCGTTCTTCGTACCGGTAACTCATGTTGAAATAATTCTGTATCTACTCTATAAAAGAGAACTTTACGTACTGTAAATTCAATCTTCACTTCTGCCCAATCTGGAAAGATAAAATTACTCGGACATACTATCTACTGTCCGTCCAAGTGGTTATATCGTAGGGTCGTAGAAAGGGAGGAAATCACGTGACAGTTAATTACTTAACGAGGCCCTTTTATTTAAGTTATTTTAAGTAGTTGTATAATATTACGTAGACGTCCAATTCCTAACAGAAATTAATGTTCTCAGAAAAGAGCTAAGACAGCCCAGCCACTAGCTGGCGAATAAAAGCTCGTGGGGGAAACCGGGATACGACGTAGGCAAATGGACGACAGTACCTGTGCGAAAATGATTCAATATTGAAAGCTCTTTAGTCACTGGAAAACGCGAACATATTTTTGGAACGTACTGTTTATTATGACCGTAAGGCTACTATGACTGTATATGCGGTCTTGGATATGTGTGGAGGACGGTTGAATTTCATTAGTAGAAGGGGTGGGAGTGAAGTACATTCAAAAACTCAGATAAAATAAGAAATGAAGTAAAAATAAAATGATGTCCCTGCAGTAGTAAATGAAAATAATTCTGGCAGTGGTGTACAGGTCTATAGGCTAACGATGGAATGCATCTTTGCCGTTACGCGGAAATTACAATCCAGAGTTCTAATAGCCTATTTTTTTTTACAGATTTTTATTTTTTTTTTTTTTCAATATGTTGTCTTAGATGAACTCTCTATCATGTTCAAGTCACTTCAATTGAGAATTTTTTCAATATGTTGTCTTAGATGAATTCTCTTTCATGCAACCCCATAGACAATAATTACTCTTCGATTTGGTACCCTTCTGTTCGGAAAGCGTCATTCATATTCAGCGACGGCACGCAAGGAACTTCCATCGCACAGACCATAAACATACACAATTTCGGCGTATTCTGTAGTTGCAAATTTATAAGGTATCTTGAAAAACACTTCCGATAACTGTACCTGTATAACTACTGTAATGTAGGTAGCTGACTGAACTGCTGTGAACTGGTAAGTGATAGTGTATTTGTGTTATGTGCTGGTTCTGTATCATTATATCAGACAAGGGCAGGCTATTGGACATTTGTAATACCCCACCACCCCGTTTGTTTCTCTTATCTACATCGCTCACAATGCAGATTCCAATGTTACATCATTCATTGCGATCGGTGACCTTATCTCACATCTCACGTCAGCAGCATAGTATGGTAACATCTGATTCACATTGGGGCGAGAAGTTATACAAAAAGAAATGCATCTAGCTCTGCCATCGTTCGAAAACGGACCTATGTTCATATGAACTTTTTAACTCAAAATGGCCTAAGATATCGTATCCTAAATTTTTTACCTTTCCTCGTGAATCATCCTGTATATGATATGCCCAAAGTTCAGCAATTGCAAATCAGACGATTAACTTGAAGGACAACATAGCTGGAATCTAATTAATTTTGTCCCACTCAAAAGGTTAATGTCGACAACACTTTGATACTGAAGCTATGAACTCGCTATATTCTTCCACAAATGATTCACTTCATCATTCGTAAACATTCTTGAGCGAATACACTCGCGATAACAGCTCAGAGAGTGTTTTGTTTTCAGTATACTCGCAGTGCTAATCACTACAGTTGATATAAGACATGGCACCGGTATATCAACTCAATTCGCAGAAGAGCGGTAAACGTAAACATCTGTCGGCTCGTGATGAGAAACAATGATATTACACATGGTTTGTTGACATATAAGTAGATGACAGTGAAATTGATTTGTAGACGACTTGGAAATCTACAGACAGGAAACGGAGTCCCACAATCGCCAAGAATCATACGAACACAAAAATCACAGTGACAAAATCGCTATTATCTCAGTGATTTTTCCGGAGCTGTGACGGCAAAACGCTGTCACACCCCACCTCTATAAAGGACTACAACCCGGGGTGGGTTTTGGCCTCCTTAACAACAGCCTTCCATCTTACTCTGTCCTTCACCATGTTAGTCCATCCTCTCACTCCCATAATTTCAAGATCTTTGGATACCCCATCTATCCACCTTAACTTTGGTCTACCCTTTTTTCCTCCTGTTATTATAGTCTACCCTTTAACATTTTAATAGGAGTGCGTGTTTTAGGCATCCTGTTTATATGTCCTAGCCATCTCAGTCTTTGAGCTTTCATAAATTTTACAACATCTTGACCTCCTATCAGGTTAAGAAGTTCATTGTTGGAGCGTATCCTTCATCCTTGATGATCATTGACTGGGCCAAAGATTCTACGCAGAATCTTCCGTTCAAAACTTCTTAAGGAGTTCTCTTCTTTCTTTGTAAATGTCATTCTCTGAACCAAAGGTAACTACAGGACGAACTAATGTTTTATAAACTTTAATCTTTGTCATCCTCGATAACAACTGATTTTTAAACAGTGGAAGATTAGCGTAATAAGCCCGATTTCCAGCCTGTATTCTGTCGTTGACACAACCACTCACATCACAGTTATTATTAATAATAACTCCAAGATATCTGAATTGGGATACACCTTCAAATGTATACTCCTGGAATATACAACAGATTGCTCAACCTTATAGGCTTTGACGAAAACAATTTTTATCAATTTTACTATGCTGCCATCTAGTTACTGCACGTTACATTTCTCATTTGAATTGCATGGAGCACCTGTACTTCCATCTAGCGGTCGTTCCCAATTGACGGCGGCGATCCTGGTGGTTGTTCTCTTCCACATGTTACCGTTTTTAACATGGGGATTGCCAATCTGTTATATATGTGTTCTGAAATTAGTGATAACGTTTTATATGGATCACACTCTATTTCTGTAAAGTACGGCCCTGCTGCCATGATGAAAATGTTGGAAACCTCAAGGCAGAAGAGGACAACTTGTAAACAAGAACGGAACAGTACAGGCAACATGTATTTTCAAAACAATGTACGAAGTGTAGTGTTCTTAAGAAATGTGAACATTCCAAAATTGTGAAAACAGCTTATTTTCTTACTCAGAGAGAAGACTGACAGCTAGAGTGGTAAACGAATCTGTTCTTCCATGCAGTAGCTTGATATAGCTGGTGAATCAGTGAAACAGCAGTAATGTCACGGCCCCTTGAAACCCTCCCCTTCGAGTGGACGGACTAATCGGATCAAAGCCAATAAACTAGCGGGATCCGCCCCTAATTGTTTGTGACGTGAATGCGACTTCCCATTGCTGATTGTCGTTTGTTTCTATCTATCCAACATGCGGCCCTGTTTAGTTGAGCGCTTCTCCACCAGTGGACCGCGAATCACAGGCCGCGTTGCTCCGATTTGTAATGATATATTAAATATTACTTTAATCTGCCCATCTGATTAATTTTTCTCCTCTTTTACTTTCGTTTTCATTCACACTTACAAATGTACTTAAAATAAGGAAATTGGCCTACATATACACTTAACACAAATAAAATAAACCCGTCACGTGATAGCAGAATCTAACAGTCGACTTCTAGCCTCACATTCACGTACCTCAGCAAAGGCGAACGATCATCCAGCTAGTACGGGGGTACTAGCATGATGATTCCGCCCAGCCGTTATAGCTGACTTGCGAAACTCAAATTCATTTCGATACTGAGTGGACACCGGTCACATACACTGGCCGAAATTTTATGAGAAAAATTTCTTTCCTCATGAAGACTGGAACCAGCACTCGTTTCGTAACACTGGCCTGAAGCATGACGCTTTAGACCACGCAATAGGGCGCGAAACACATACACACTTGCAGGTACAAATAAAATATGAATTGAGACTGAGACTATCTTATGGATAGATAGATAGATAGATAGATAGATAGATAGATAGATAGATAGATAGATAGATAGATAGATAGATAGATAGATAGATAGATAGATGGATGGATGGATGGATGGATGGATGGATGGATGGATGGATGGATGGATGGATGGATGGATGGATGGATGGATGGATGGATGGATGGATGGATGGATGGATGGATGGATGGATGGATGGATGGATGGATGGATGGATGGATGGATGGATAGATAGATAGATAGATAGATAGATAGATAGATAGATAGATAGATAGATAGATAGATAGATAGATAGATAGATAGATAGATAGATAGATAGATAGATAGATAGATAGATAGATAGATAGATAGATAGATAGATAGATAGATAGATAGATAGATCTCGAAATTTCTGTACACCCGTTATCCCTCTAGTTGGGTGGACGAGAAGGCCTTGCGGCCTTAACTCTGCTAGAATAAATAAAACATTATTATTATTATTATTATTATTATTATTATTATTATTATACTTACTTACTTACTTATTTACAAATGGCTTTTAAGGAACCCGAAGGTTCATTGCCGCCCTCACATAAGCCCGCCATCGGTCCCTATCTTATTATTATTATTATTATTATTATTATTATTATTATTATTATTATTATTATTATTATTATTAACAAAACATTATTTTACACACGATTCTTATAATTATATACATGCAAACCTTCACATGTACGTCAGTATGTATCCTACATAGTCCTATAGGCCTATATTATAATGTGAAGCTACTCAGTATCATAATAAAACCGGGTGGAAAGCTGAAGTGTCAAATATGGAAGTTTTAGGAATGTAAATGAAAAATAAGTCCGCCGTTGTGGCTATGTGGATAGCGTGTTCGCTTTCCAATCGAGCGGTCCGTGCTTCGACTCCCAGTGAGAGTATTGGAAGAGATGTATCTTCCGTCCACGGGACTGGGTGTATGTCTCTTGTCATGTGCTGTCTTGTATTGTCTCAGCGATAGTACTGCACCATGCTGCCCACAGGACCAGCGAGCCTGCAATGTTTGTGTCTGTCAAGTGTTGGTCCATAGCTATGTTCTCTCCCCTACACAGATTGTAAGTTTGTAGGAAAGAAAGAGATTAGATAGGAGAAAAGTAAATGAAAATAGAATATTAAAGATGAAATAGAGAAAATAGAAATAACATTCACTGATCATAAATCAGACATAACATATTTTTTACTTAATATATTGGAGAAGAAAATACTTGGCTTTGAAAGAAGAAGGCCGAAAAGATATTAGCCTAAACGTCTTAACTTGAGAGACATTGGAGTTTGCTTGACGAGACAGTATTTAGCTGAGCAATGGAACACAAAGGGTCCCTTTGCGGTGTAACTGGCGGAACATATTGAGACTGTAAACAGTTTTGCACTGTATTCTCCAACAGACCATTTTAAGAACACGTACCTTATTTCTTAGGCATCTATCCTTGTCATGGTTTGGCAGCCTATACTGTAGGTACCTTTCCAGGTTATTTTTAACCTTAGTTCACGTTGACAATACAAATATAAATGATACTCGGGAGGAAATTAAACACAGAATAAATATGGGAAATGCCTGTTATTATTCCGTTGAGAAGCTTTTATCATCCAGTCTGCTATCAAAAAATGTGAAAGTTAGAATTTATAAAACAGTTATATTACCGGTTGTTCTGTATGGTTGTGAAACGTGGACTCTTACTTTGAGAGAAGAACAGAGATTAAGTGTGTTTGAAAATAAGGTGCTTAGGAAAATATTTGGGGCTAAGAGGGATGAAGTTACAGGAGAATGGAGAAAGTTACACAACACAGAACTACACGCATTGTATTCTTCACGTGACATAATTAGGAACATTAAATCCAGACGTTTGAGATGAGCAGGACATGTAGCACGTATGGGCGAATGCAGAAACGCATGTAGAGTGTTAGTTGGGAGGCCGGAGGGAAAAAGACCTTTAGGGAGGCCGAGACGTAGATGGGAAGATAATATTAAAATGGATTTGAGGGAGGTGGATATGATGATAGAGAATGGATTAATCTTGCTCAGGATAGGGACCAATGGCGGGCTTATGTGAGGGCGGCAATGAACCTCCGGGTTCCTTAAAAGCCAGTAAGTAAGTAAGTAATTCACTTTGACAGAAGCTCCGCGACATTGTATCAACATGACACCTAGTCTCTGCCTAAGACAAAATAGGTTATTTCATTGACAACAGAAAAGCGTCAATGCGCAAGATATGATTCAAACCCACATCAGTGACTTTCACGAAACATTAAATCTACGTGCCTTTGCTACAAAAACTCTACTAAAAGAAAGTACGTCTATCTTTTTTTTTTTATTTCACTGCAAAAGGAGACGAGTACTCCTTTCTTTACCGCCTTGTAAGCCTTCTTGTGTTCGTTAGAAATCTTCTACAGAACTTGTTTTGATATTTGGTGTAATATGCGGACATTCTCGACGTCAGAATGGCTGAGAACGCAGTCTTTCCCGCGAACACAAACAAGTAGTCCGCCCTTGACGGACGTGTCGGGGAAGATTAATAGGAGCACGGCTTGCCTGTCTTAACCTAACCCAATTACAAGGAGGGACCCACAAAGCAGTAATCACCCTCCCGAGTCTCCTCACTTCGATTTCCTGTCCCATCACATTTGACACGGTTCGTCACACACGGCAGAATTATGCAGACTTGAACCCTAGGAGATCGCCATACGAATATGGTACAGCAGTGTGGTGGTGAGTATGATGATTGTGATGGTGGTTGTCGCAGTGCTGGTATGATGATTATGATGGAATTCCAGTGTGGTTGTATGTCCTGACTGTGGTTGTAGACGTTGTGGTGCGATGGTTGTAATGAAGATTGCTATGATACTAATTGCTGGTTGCGTTAGTGGATAGGCCTATATTAGTGCTCCCATGATGGTGGGTAATGGAGATTGAAATGTGGTAATATAGTGCTGTGACTACGGTTGTAGCGATGCTGGTATGAATGCTATGTCGGGGGCTGCGCTCGGTCGTGGGTTCGAGTCCTGCTTGCTCTGATTACCTGGTTGAGCTTTTCCGGAGATTTTCCCAAACTGTAAGACAATGCCAGTCAGCCTAATCATTAACGAATTCTTGGTCTCTTACTTACTTACTTACTTACAAATGGTTCATTGCCGCCCTCACATAAGCCCGCCATTGGTCCCTATCCTGTTCAAGATCCAGTCTCTATCATCATATCCCACCTCCCTCAAATCCATTTTAATATTATCCTCTCATCTAAGTCTCGGTCTCCCCAAAGGTCTTTTTCCCTCCGGTCTCGCAACTAACACTCTATATGCGTTTCTGCATTCGCCCAAACGTGCTACATGCCCTGCCCATCTCAAACGTCTGGATTTAATGTTCCTAATTATGTCAGGTGAAGAATATAATGCGTGCAGTTTTGCGTTGTGTAACTTTCTCCATTCTCCTGTAACTTCATCCCTCTTAGCCCCAAATATTTTCCTAAGAACCTTATTCTCAAACACCCTTAATCTCTGTTCCTCTCTCAGAGTGAGAGTCCAAGTTTCACAACCATACAGAACAACCGGTTATATAACTGTTTTATGAATTCTAACTTTCCGATTTTTTGACAGCAGACTAGATGACAAAAGCTTCTCAACCGAATAATAACAGGCATTTCCCATATTTATTCCGTGTTTAATTTCCTCCCGAGTGTCATTTATATTTGTTACTGTTGCTCCAAGATATTTGAATTTTTCCACCTCTTCGAAGGATAAATCTCCAATTTTTATGTTTACATTTCGTACAATATTCTGGTCACGAGGCATAATCATATACTTTGTCTTTTCGGGATTCACTTCCAAACCTATCGCTTTACTTGCTTCAAGTAAAATTTCCGTGTTTTCCCTAATCGTTTGTGGATTTTCTCCTAACATATTCACGTCATCCGCATAGACAAGAAGCTGATGTAACCCGTTTAATTCCAAACCCTGTCTGTTATCTTGAACTTTCCTAATGGCATATTCTAAAGCGAAGTTAAAGAGTAAAGGTGATAGTGCATCTCCTTGCTTTAGCCTGCAGAGAATATGAAAAGCATCAGATAGAGAATTCTTGGTCTCATCTTGTAAAATATAATTACACTATCATCAATTCCATTGACGCTAAATAACCGAGTAGCTGATGCAGCGTCGTTAAATAACCGACAAAAAATTATAGTTGTGATGGAGATTTCAATGTGGTAATATAATGTCTGTGACGATGGTTGTAACTGTGCTGGTATAATGGTTGTGGTGGGAATTTCATTGTAGTGATATTACATTTGTGACGGTAGTTGTAGTGGTCCTGAGATGAGCCTAGGCAAATTTTTTTATTAGGTTATTTTACGACGCTTTATCAACAGCTTAGGTTATTTAGCGTCTGAATGAGATGAAGGTGATAATGCCGGTGAAATGATTCCGGGGTCCAGCACCGAAAGTTACCCAGCATTTGCTCATATTGGGTTGAGGGAAAACCCCGGAAAAAACCTCAACCAGGTAACTTGCCCCGACCGGGAATCGAACCCGGGCCACCTGGTTTCGCGGCCAGACGCGCTAACCGTTACTCCACAGGTGTGGACCTTAGGCAAGAAGCAGTTTTTTTATATACCGTATATAAACATGGTAAGCATTTCAAAGTTACATTTAATAAAACCAAAGAGATGAAACTGTATTGAATGCAGACAGGCTCTATGGATCACTGTTTTCCTGTTGTTAACTCTCGTCTATATAGGCCAGCCTTGGGAAGTATGGTATCATTTTTACTATCAAAATGGCCCTGAAATTTAATTAATTTGTCTCGCTTCTAAGTTTCTTCTGGAAAAGGTTGCGAATTTAATTATTGAACATACAAGAATTATCGGAGATTCAATAAAAATTCAGATTTCGTCGCATTTCTCGTTAGAAACCCAGCGGCGCATGATATTATTTTTTGTTTATGTTTCTTTGTTTCTTGATTACATTTTACATTACAAAGCCATTTTCAAGATAGTTTGCACGAGTAAGAAACAAGTGAATCCAGATTACAGCAAGACAGTTGAAGCGCGAAAAAGCGGCAAAGATATTAGAGAGTCAATGACCCGGATATAATTTGAAGATTTGGGTTGTCTCTCGGATAAAGAAAGGGAAGCTAAACCATTAAATGTGTGTTTGTGTATGTGTGGTTTTGTACTTGAAGGCGTGTGCCTGTGTGAGTGAATGAATAAAAAGAGAGAGAGGGAAAAATTGTAGCCCAAGACGCATGTCGCGAGAACATCCAGCGACTTACTTAATGTACCATAACGCCAGCGTACTCTGCACGCCCTTAGCAGCCCTTGACATTTAAAATCGTCTTCTTTGAGGGACTCCAAATAGGGGATGTTTTCTTATTTGATAGTAGTAGTAGTAGTAGTAGTAGTAGTAGTAGTAGTAGTAGTAGTAGTAGTAGTAGTAGTAGTAGTAGTAGTAGCAGCAGCAGCAGCAGTAGCAGCAGTGGTAATAGTAGTAGCAATATTTTATTTAACTTTCTTACAACTGCAGAGCTTGTTCATCGTCAAAATTCAGCATGGACGAGAATTTTGCCTAGAGCCTTCTATGAATAGAGATGTCATGTTACAGTATGTTCTGGAAAACTGGGTATTTTTTTTAATAACATAAGAAAATCATCTCGGCCGGATTGCTGAATCAGCTGAAAAATTCCTGATTATGTTAAATATCTTTAAAAATAGCTCAAATTTAGTAGAATAAAAGTGTTATTTAAAAAATACCACACGGTAGATTTATGAGAGTTTCCTTAAAATAAAACTAGAATTTTATTATATTTCAAAGATATACAAGGTGGTGCATAAGTAGGTATACAGTAATGCAATATAGTTTATGGATCACAATAGGAAGGCAAAAAATAGGAAATATAGGAGAATGCTGGATTTGCAGGGAAAGACCTGCCATTTGGCAGAACATTCTTTAAGTAGGCCTAAGTACAAATCAGGATTACAATCGATAATGGTTAGATCAGGCTGTTAAATTGATGTCGATTGATATCATGTAACTACAAGTGATGTCCACCGTTGTGGCTGAGGGGTTAGCGAGTCTAACTCCGAACCCAGCGGGCCCGGGTTCGATCCCCGGTCGGGACGAGTTGCCTGGGTGAGGTTTTTCCCTCACTGGATGAATATCAGGTAACTTCATCAGGCGATTGGAACCCCACTCATCATCCTTCCCTATCATCCTTTCATTCATCATCCCGTTATTTCTTTTGGTTTTCAGATCACTCTACAGGCGGCCCTCCGAAGCTGCTGGCTCTCTCGACCTGCTTCCGTGGATTGTATTCATGTGATGATGGATAGCTTCTGCAACGGAACCCGGGGCATACTTTCTCGAGGGAGGACTTCCGCCTCGGACCGTTAAGGGAGCCTTGGGGGGTTGCCGAAGCAGGAGTGGTACATGGACTCTGTTGGCTGTAGGCACCGGTCGTTAAGGAGATCAAGTGGTTAGGTCGGTGCGCGTAGAGGATCGGTGGGCACGCAACTCATCCCATATCGGGGGTGTACAATAGACCTCAGGTCGTAGTGCGTGGGATGTTCCCTCCCTCCCTCCCTCCCTTCTAACAAGAAAAAAAACTACAAGTGATATGCAATCCTCATTTGTAATATTTAATAAAACTATATTATATTACTGTATACCTACTTATGAACCCCTCCTCCGTATTGCAAGATTTTTATATAACTGAAACAATCTAGATTGTATGGTATACTATAATTATACCTCATGCTACGATGACGTAAACCGATTTATTTTCCTAAGATTCCGTGGCGCGACAGCCCATGAAGTGCCAAGGCGGACCAGCCGGCTGTTGGCCTTGCGTCCACATGCTCAGTAGAGATGAATTATCATCCAACCAGAACGGAGGTATTGTGTAGTCAGTACGATGATCCCCCCAGCTTGTTATAGCTGGTTTTCGTAACCAGATTTCGCTAATTCGCTACCTGTCTTAGCTCTCCAAATTCATCACGATGCTGGGTTGGCACCGGTCCCATACACTGCCCGAAATTTCATGAGAAAATTTCCGTGAGGATTCGAACCAGCTCGCATTCCATAACGCGGATCTAGACATGATACCTTAGACCACGACGCTGAGGCGCTGAACTTTCTAAGGTTATGACCAGGGAACGGATTTATATGGACTAAAAATATATGAAATATGTAAATATATATGTAGTTATTTTTACCAAAATATGGAATTAAATATGGATTTTTACCAAAATATGGAATTAAATATGGACTTAAAATTATAAAAAAAATGACTATGTACGTTAAATATTGGTACATTTTAATCAAACTAAACAAAAAATATAATGGACGTACCTTATCTTCCAATGTAGTTTCAACAAAACACAATTTTTATTGTCTGTTACCATAACAATAGGTTACAAACATTTCTTTCAAGTGCTGAAAAGTGAATCTTCTTCTATTGTCTCTGAGGATAGATTTATACTGACTAAAAGAGCGTTCGACGTCACAAGAAGTAACTGGTACATAATTCAATTTCACAATGTCTGCTGGGGATAAGTCCAAGTTAATCTTCACTGTTGATTCACCACTCATCACAGCAACAACCTTTTGTAGTTCTTCATATCCAGGGTTTTTTGAAAGTACAGTGTCCACCTTAGCTCTTACTGCATCTGCAACTTTACCTCTACCACGATTCAGTTGTTCCACAGTACTATTTATAATTTCAAAACTTTCAGATAGTGAAAGGTGCCTATTTTGGAGACTGTTGAGCGTTTTTATGATGCATGAAAATGTATGCTGAATGTGAGCTAAGTCATTCTTCACACTTATGTCACAGGTAACTGTTTTCGCAGTATCAATTGAGACTGCATCTTCAGAGTCCAATGCAAGGAGAACATTGTTAATAGAGTCTATATGTTCGGCATAATATTCAACTGCTTCTAGCCATGTACCCCATCTAGTTAAAATTGGCTTTGGTGGCAATGGAATTTCAGGGTACATTTCTTTCAACACGTTAACTCTACTGGGAGCTTTGAGAAATACTTTTTTCACTGATGAAATCAACAAATCTACTTTAGGGAAATTGTCTCTGACCACTTCTGCCACACGATGAAATGCATGCGCCACACAAGTAAAATGAGTCAACTTAGGATATACAACAGATAATGCTTGTCCAGCTTTGACCATATAAGGGGCAGCATCGCTAATAAAGAATAACACATTATCGTACATAATACCCTTTGGCCACAGGATACCCATAGCTTCGTTGAACAGTTTAACTATAGTTTTGTTATTGCACTTTTCTAGAACATCACAATGTAAAAGAATTCGTTCAGAATATTGTTCACTTAACAAACCGATAACTACATTACCAACAAGTCTACCTTCTTTGTCGGGAGTCTCATCAATGGAAACCCAAATTGAACTATCTTTAATTTCATCTCTTATCTTCTGTATTGTCTCATCGTAGATGGATGGAGCATACGTCTTCCTAAGTGTTGACTCATCCGGGATTGTATGTTGAGTATATTTTTCAAGGAATTCCCTGAAGACCTTATTCTTTAGTTTGTAGAGAGGAATATCAGCAGAGATGAGAGAACGGCACAGGTCGATGTTAAACTCAGATCTTACATTCGATGTTGTTGGTTGTGTTAAAAACAATTGTCTCTGCTTGGAATTTAGTTGTTTGTTGGCCTGATGTTTACTAGTTGTAATGTGTTGTTGCACCAGGAACTTTTGTGTAGATGATACTGCACACTGACACAAATTACAAAATAATATTTTATTGTCAGTTGATAAACCATCTTCTTTAAATTCTGAAATGTAACTTGTTAGTTTTGATTTTAAATTGACTGAATGACGTACTTTTGGCATATTTACCGTCTTTATAGTATGATTTACAAAACTGAACCTATGTGTACTCTGACTGGCATTTAACTGTTGAGCTGCACAACTGAAGTCTGTTAAAAATTTTAAATTAAATTAATACAGTTTTGTAACTTACTTTCCCATTGTTGATAGGACTGCTAATTTTCAAATAACTCTGATGTTAAAGGGATTACTGAACATGTGTTTAAATCTCTATTGTTGAAATGTATTTTTAAAAGTTAATGGAATTTTGTTTTGTTTTATTGTTAAACCTAATATAATATGGACTGTTTTATATGAAATATGGAAAATATATGGAAATTAACGAAAATATGTACTAAACTCTAAAATATGGAAAAATATGGAAAATAAAAGTAGGATTTTTCAACCCTACACATTGTGAAACATAAAGATAATGCAAAATATAAATTATATTAGCTTTATAAGTAAATATGTATTTACATATAAATCCTTTCCCTGGTTATGACAATGCAAACATGTAATGTGTGTTCCATGAATTCTCAGTAGACAGAAGAAAGACATATGCTCTCAGAACAATTACATAGTTTCTGTATAATGTGAGACATTTCAGCTTATTAGCCTCAGAAAATGATGAGCAAATATCTAGACTCTTTCTCATACCAATTGCACATTTTCCTCTGATCTGTAGCTCTTTTCAGCTGTGTCTTGCGTTGTGCCATTATGGGTCACTTTCTACAACTGTAAAGAAAACATCCTATAAGTTTCATGACAATACATTTTATATACAATATTTATTAACGATTTCCAGTAGAGAGTTACTTTCCGCCCACCTTGTAGTGTGTAATTTGTTTACAATTGAATTCTTCTTCCTTTAATAAAATTCGTAGCATCTTAGGAACGATCATATCTCCCTCATATAGTCCTACATTACAGATTCATTATTTGTCCCGGGTTTCTTCATTCAGGTCATGGCAACCCTATCTGTGAGGAACAAGCTACTTACATTATGTGTCTTAAAACTACGACACGGAACCTGCAACTTTACTTTGGTCCCAGGGAAAGTCATGCTAAGATTTTTAATTCCCTTTGAAGTCTATTGCTCTAGGCCGGGTTTTAACTTGCGGACCTTGACTCCAGGGTAATCGCATGACCTCCAATGACGACTTATTTGCTGGTGCTGCAATCTTCATTCAAACCTGGATATTTTCTAGACGTGACATTCTTTGCGGACACACAGTGGGACAGTGATGTGGACCCAACACGACAGCCAGGTTAGTTTGTATTTTAATATTACGTTCATTCAAGGCTCTTGTGGCAGTCATTTTTCATTGTGACCTATTCAATTAACTTACAAGCGGAAACAACATACTGTTACGTTTTGTGGGCTCACGCATGTGGTGAGTTCTGTATTGGTTATCATTTTAAAACTTCATATCCAATCAAGTCACTCTTTATTTTTGTCTTATTATAATTAGTAGCTTTACTCTTTGGATTCAAGATGTATAAGGAAGCGCATTACGTCCGAACGGGCATTAGGGATTTATAACATTCACTCGGACCGATAAAGTTTGCCATGGTTACAGGCTATTGCAAGAGAGTAATGTTTTCAATTTACACAACTTCTGAAATTGAGTTTGTTAATAACAAACTCCCTAGTTACCATTTCATTAGTAACTTCATTGTTGACTGCGTATATAAAATTGACAAACCTTCATCAGATTAAAGTGATATATTAATATTTATTTATGCTCGACCATGCCGAAATGTAGTAATTATACACCTGATAGCAGGTGTCCTGTAATGCATGTCATTAAAGTACACCTATTCATTAAAGTTCAGGTTTTCGATTATTCTCGGATATGCAATCGAAAGACGAGGGAAACGTCACGGAGGCTGGAAATCCAATACTGTCGCAGAAGGTTATGTTCTGTTACTATAACAATTAGCGTTAATTGTAAATAATATTCAAATAAATTCAATTTGTCATCTCGTTTTTCAATTCTAAATCAATTTCCAGGTTATATCAAAATTAGTTCATATTACATTGCATCAAGGACAATGACATTATTGTTCCTCGGAAAAAATCAATACTTTCGCGTCTGCGCACTTCTCACAATTCAAGAGCTATGAACAAGGTCACTTCCGATCTTGTCAGATACAAATAAAATGTATACTTCTGAATAATTTAAAGTTAGAAATATGGTCGAGCATAAAAAGTCGTATGAAACTTGCCTATAATGGTAATTAAGACGCTCGTACGAAAATTATGAAACTCGCTTGCGCTCGTTTCATAAACAAACATACTTGCGTCTTAATTACTATCATTATAGGCTCGTTGCATAATGTACTATTCTTTTACTAGTAAAGAAGTAAGACATAAATTATTGCATCCAACTCGGAAATTATTAATATCGTAATTAATACAACTCCGCAACTTACAAAACCTGCAAATCTGTTGTCCTCAGTGTTTAATTATCAACATAATATCCTTGATACATAAATAACATAAATACATTTTTCCAGCTTAAATTTCCCAACATTTAACAGTAATACATTTATAAAAAAAATAATGATAGACAATTTAAGCCTATAAAATCCCTGAAATTTCGTCAAAAGTTCTTAACGATTTCATAATTGCCAGCGTCGTATGAGCTTTCCTATTTGTATGAGCGGTAAGCGAGGTGATTCCAATCGTTCCGGCATTAAATCTAAAGGAAGAAGTTGATTCGGATATTCTAGATCAGGGGTCGTCAGCATAGAGCACGCTGGGGCTAGTCTCTCTTACCCGCAGAAAACGCAGTGCACTAGGGTGCACTCAGTAGCTGCTAGCGGGTATGCTCTCTATCTCTGCCTGTTGCACGACAGTGCACACGGGACAGCACCGCGTACCCTTTGCACATTTCAGCGAGTGCTGACGACCACTGTTCTAGATACTGCACATTTACAGTGGAAGTAGCTACATTAATTTATAGCTATTACAGCATGTGTCGATTATTTTCACGTTGTCTACACGCCTTTACACGTTTTTGGTATTTCATTTTTTTTTTCATTTCATTTATTATATTCCATAGATTTTACATTAGCAATGAAGCTTTAAGATGTGGAACAAGTCAACATTTTACAAAATTACAATTACAATTAGGCTACAACTTTTACAAATTTTTTTAAAATTTTTACAATTTTACAGTTTTGCAATTTTCTGTAATTTTTTTTACAATTGTTTTACAATATTTTGGCGAGATGTAGTGAGATGAGATGAGGCCCGAGGATTCGCCAAAAGATTACCTGGCATTCGCCTTATGGTTGCGGAAAACCTCGGAAAAAACCCTACCAGGTAATCAGACCAAAGGAGGTGAAATGAAGGGAGTCCGAGGACTCGCTATAGACCATCCGGCATCAGTCCCACTGCTGGGAAAAACCTCGGAAGGAACTAATCAATGAGACCAAACGGGAGATCAAACCCAAGCCCGAGCGCAGCTCCGGATCAGCAGGCTAGCGAGTCTGCAGTATATTTTTGTTTTACCGGTTCACCATTTTTTTATTTGAATTATTATCTTGTTTTCTTCTCTTGCGATAGTCACACATGTAGCCTACTCTGCCTGCGACTTTTTGCTTCCATAACAGACCAACTTTGAAAATTCTTGTAAAAGTTATCAATTTTATCCTTCACATAAAGACTACATAGATAAAAAATGGATTCTTCCACATTTTTTAATTTCTACCTAAACTCCCTTATGTAAGACTAGTTATCTGCACGGTCAACTGTTATCTTATAAACGTATGGCATCATCATTTGAAGAGTATACGGAAAAATTAGATGTCAATATCTAATTCAATAGATTACTACAGATATTAGTATTGTTCTTAACAAAAACTAGTAAAAAGAGAATTATCATCACGGATACAGTCATCCTTGCCTTCATTTTCAGTAGGAATAGCAATAAATTTTGCAGTAGGCCTATTATACTGAATTAGATCATTATCTCACCCTTAAAAGATCTGTGACATCCATTGCTTTTCCCCTTTACTCTTAATTTCCTTTCAAATACTTTTAATTTGGGAACTGCAATCTATCGACTGATGCAATAACGAAAGCGATGATGCTGTCCCTATAATCAACATTAGAAACATAACCTTACAAGAAAGGAAGAGACATCAGATGTTGACAATTCCATAACATTCTCTTCATTTGATCCTCCAGTTTCAAGTTAAAATACTGAATTATGTTGTAGAAAATCTCGAGATAAATAATTTCTCATTACCGTCTTTGTCTATAAAAAGTGTCTTGGATCTGTGAAGAAAAAGTTTGATCTTCGCAGAGAGATGCCAACACTTCAGTCATTTGAATAATGGTGCCAAATTTACTTTTAACCAAGTCCTGAAGTCTAGCTCTTCGTAACGAATCCATTCAATAGGTTTTTATTTCCTTTTACTGAACTTGGAGCTGATACATAACTTCGAAACTTTTAATGTTTCTGCAGCTATGATATGGTGCAAAAATCTCGCATCATATTGATCACCGTGAAAACATAAAATATTAAAATTTAGAATCCATAGTTTCAATAGATGTCAAGCAGACCGCAATAAAAACTACATTTTAGACTATAGTAACTACCGAGGGAATTTCATTTTAAGATTGTTTATTACTTTACGTTGCGTTACTGGGTGTATTGCCGTGGACCGAGCAGGTTACAAGCTAAGTTCTGCATTCAGTAAAATTACCTCCCATTTCCTCACAAACATGCAGAAAGCAGTTGCAACCCTCGGCTCAAAACGAGTAAAGTTTTAAAGATGAAGACAATGTTATATTCGAATCGGTGAGCGTAAATCTAGAAGTTGGAAAATATAATTTACAATCTATCTGCTGTGAGAGTTTATATTTCAGTTAACTGCTTTTTCACGGCTCGTTTTATTTACGATGATAAAATTGTTATATTTTATATGGCGTAAGTTTATTCTTCGGTGTTTGTGTGCAATATTACGTCATAAAGAGGATGTAGGGCGCGTTCTGGCGTGAACTGTAATTGCTCGGGATTGCAGATCCCATCATAACGAGAGTAGAAATACGCTGGTTATTGGATATTACGACCAATTTAAGACGGATCTGTAAGCACCGTGGAAACGTGAGTTGTCAAGAACTTTTCATTTAATAGACGAGCAGTAGTGTGAGATGGTTCAATAAAATTTAATAAGGACTCAGAAACGTTGGTGGTTAGGGGTGAAGAACTTTTTGTCTTTTGCAAGTTCGTTCAGGGCATTTATTTACACTTTGAATTAATTAATCTTACTGTTTTAATCCACTATTACTTTTTAAATTGTATTTATACTCGGTAATTTGGTAATAACAGGTTGATGCATAACTTCATACCATTTTCAATGGCAATAAGGCCTTTGAAAGAAATTTGTTCGAGATTTGTCATCTGCCATTTGAAGGTTATAGTATTCTGTTAATGAATACGTCTTGAATTTGTTCAATTTTAAGAAGGCCTGTAATAATTATGGACCAAAAAAATAGTGTCAAGTAAAATAAACCATGACATTTCCGACATACCGATATCCCTTTTGTTTGAATTTAACCGAGGATTTTGAAAGTCTGAGTTTCAAACAATAAGATAGTAATGCACACTGTATATTTTGTGGGAGTCTTTTTTTATATCAGTGGAGAAGTTTGGATAATATGTATTCAGTGTGAATTGTAAGCCCATGAAGAGTGTGCAGAATATGAATCATATCTATAAATTTTTATTTTTGTGAATAATGTTATTTTTAATGGTTTTGTCATGGATATTCCTTATATCCCTCCCTATTCCATAAATTCATCCTTTTTTCTGTCTTTAGTCTTTTAAAAATTTTGTTTATTGTACGCATCATGTGTTTTCAATATTTATGATGTACTCAAACCTAATAAATGTACTATGCATTACCACAAAATACTGTCTTTTTATACGAATATTTTAGGCGATAGGATTAAAAAACAAAATGGTATTCCATACGCACAATATACTTAACTGTATTTCAATCGGTAATTATGTATGGAATTATAGGACGAGGTAACTTATTTAAAATCAATTTTAATCCATTTTATTTATTACAGAAGAAAATAATTAAAATATGTCTTCATAAACCTATTGATTTTTCATCTCAAAAATTGTTTTTAGATTTTAATGTTCTTAAAATGAGACAAATTAATTACATTGTATTAATAAAATTCATACATAAAAATCTAAATAATTCGAATTGTATTCTCATAGTTATAAAACAAAAGGTATGAATTTTTTTAAGATTGTTTGAACCAAAATGCAACACTGCTACAGTATTTAATCATAGTAGTAATTTAGGCCCAAGAATATAAAGGCCTAACAAATTTATATTTAAATATCCTGATCTTGCCAATTCTAATAGTTCTAGTATTAAATTTAAAAAGTTATGTATGGATTTTATAAAAATTGAAAAATTGTAAATTTAAATTTATATATTCTTATTGCGTAGTAGACATAAGACAAATTGTATTATATAGTTCTTAATTTAAATTCAGGAATCCGCCCCTGAGCACGAGTTCTACTCTTTCAGGGGCGAGCTAAAGTTTTTCTGTATATGTTATATTTTATGTTACAGTTATTAGCAAAACAAATAAATAAATAAATAAATAAGTAAATAAATAAATAAATAAATAAGTAAGTAAGTAAATAAATAAAAAGTAAGTAAATAAGTAAATAAATAAAAAGTAAGTAAATAAGTAAATAAATAAATAAATAAGCAAATAAGTAAATAAATAAATAAATAAGTAAATAAGTAAATAAATATGTAAATAAGTAAATAAATAAATAAGTAAATAAATGATTAAATAAATAAATAAGTAAATAAATAAATAAATAAGTAAATAAATACGTAAGTAAATAAATAAGTAAATAAGTAAATAAATAAGTAGTAAATAAATAAATAAATAAATAAAGTATCCCCCTCCTTTCTTCTACTATTTTACCTCCTACACACTCATTTTCTAAGAATACTAAAATGTTTGCTAACCATTAAATCTGCTAATAGCAAATGCAGGGATGTAATTTCCACTCTAATACTAAAATTAACTGAAAGACATAATTACTTAATAAGAGAAACATGTGCACGTGTCGCAGAATAAACAAATAGTCGCTATGTTTCGCCTCGTATTTCTCAATTTGGTAACATCTCGTAAGCAACGCTCCTAAATACGCCACTTTTAACGAATGATTGAGGATTCACGACCTTCATTTGTTGCATTACGACATAGTCTGTACTGTAGTCATGGCAACATCTTTAATTCAATAGTGTGCCCGGGCGTTTAGCTGGTGCAGTAACCAGTGTTGGAGAGCGGGGGATAGCTGTTGGTTAGCTCGTCCGATAGGGGATCAATTCCGATAATTGTCTGCTCTTCCTCGCGCAACTCTTCCATCTGCTGATCGGCTCCATTAAGCTGAGCTTCCAGGCTACTTTTATGTCGGGCATACAAGCCAACGCTGTAATGCTCTTTACGAATGAAAGTCCTAGCAGCAATCGTTGCTCTCTAACAGCGAGCAAGCTTTGTCATACAAAAGCGTTAATCGAAGTTAAAGTTAGCAGCGGTCAGCGGTTCGAATTTTCCCTCTAAATGAAATCTACACTTAATTATCTTGTGCAATTCATTCGAGAATTGAACTCTATATCCCGTCCATATCAGTCATACAAATTTAGTGGGACTCCTTGCTTCTGTGGTCTTTATGGAGGAAGATCATCGTTGAGGAAAACACATGACAGATGCAATATGAAATGCACATACGCCTATCATTGTGGAGGAATCATACAACTCCACTTTTCTGTTCAAAATTTTAACTCAAGCCCTCTACATTTGTAGCCAGAAAAGCTAGCAATATAACTATCGGAGACTAAAATTGTCCTACGTGACTTTTGTGTATTCTATTACAACAACAACAACAATAATAATAATAATAATAATAATAATAATAACTAATAATAATAATAATAATAACAATTTCAAAAAGGCGTATGACTCGATTAGGAGAGAAGTATTATATGATATTCTTATTGAATTTGGTATTCCCAAGAAACTAGTTCGATTAATTAAAATGTGTCTCAGTGAAACGTACAGCAGAGTCCGTATAGGCCAATTTCTATCTGATGCTTTCCCAATTCACTGCGGGCTAAAGCAAGGAGATGCACTATCACCTTTACTTTTTAACTTCGCACTAGAATATGCCATTAGGAAAGTTCAGGATAACAGACAGGGTTTGGAATTGAACGGGTTACATCAGCTCCTTGTCTATGAGGATGGCGTGAATATGTTAGGAGAGAATCCACAAACGATTAGGGAAAACACGGAAATTTTACTTGAAGCAAGTAAAGCGATAGGTTTGGAAGTAAATCCCGAAAAGACAAAGTATATGATTATGTCTCCTGACCATAATATTGTACGAAATGGAAACATAAAAATTGGAGATTTATCTTTCGAAGAGGTGGAAAAATTCAAATATCTTGGAGCAACAGTAACAAATATAAATGATATTCGGGAGGAAATTAAACGCAGAATAAATATGGGAAATGCCTGTTATTATTCGGTTGAGAAGCTTTTGTCATCTAGTCTGCTGTCAAAAAATCTGAAAGTTAGAATTTATAAAACAGTTATATTACCGGTTGTTCTGTATGGTTGTGAAACGTGGACTCTTACTTTGAGAGAAGAACAGAGATTAAGGGTGTTTGAGAATAAGGTTCTTAGGAAAATATTTGGGGCTAAGAGGGATGAAGTTACAGGAGAATGGAGAAAGTTACACAACGCAGAACTGCACGCATTGTATTCTTCACCTGACATAATTAGGAACATTAAATCTAGACGTTTGAGATGGGCAGGGCATGTAGCACGTATGGGCGAATCCAGAAATGCATATAGAGTGTTAGTTGGGAGGCCGGTGGGAAAAAAACCTTTGGCGAGGCCGAGACGTAGATGGGAGGATAATATTAAAATGGATTTGAGGGAGATGGGATATGATGATAAAGAGTGGATTAATCTTGCACAGGATAAGGACCGATGACGGGCTTATGTGAGGGCGGCAATGAACCTGCGGGTTCCTTAAAAGCCATTTGTAAGTAGTAATAATAATAATAATAATAATAATAATAATAATAATAATAATAATCATAATAATAATAATAAATAAAATTTAAAATACCGATGATGTAAATTGTAAATAATTTTAATAATAACCCCCTTTTGAGAAAATCCTGCGTAAGCCACTGTCAATAATATTTATAAATGAAATTGTTCATTTATAATAAATAAGTAAATAAATAAATAAAATACTTGATTGATATACCTTGCTGTTAACTATAGAGAAAGATACATGACCAATTGTCATATCAATGTATCTGTCTGTGGAGGAAAATGAAGAAAGTGGAAGGATGAAGTCACATGCCCCAGTATTCAGTTCTGAGTCCTGAATCTCCTGAGACACGTGTTGTACAGTTAATATAAGAAACTTGTCCCATTAGGATACGCGTCATGTAAGAGGAAGACTTGCATCAAAGGGAAGTTATAAACGTTCAATTAGGGAAGAAGGTATCAGACAAATTATTTAAATTGCATCATCACGGAATAAAGAGCGTAGCCATTAATAGGAAACGCTGCAGAGTAGGTGAATGAATTGGAGAGAGAGAGAGGGGAGGGGGTTTATACCCTTTTTCAGTCAATTTCATTCCATTAGTCGGCGATTATGCTGGGCAGCGGAGTGTTGGCTGTGGGTGGGGGGAGTGAAGACCGTTGTCTGTGGGGTGAGATTCTCTCTGAGGAGAAATTTATCGCGAGTTGTTCCGGGTAATTGGAAGTGCTTGGCACTATTGAGTGGCAATCTGAAGCGTGCTACGCTGCTTGGAAACCAACGGTCAGTCCCAGTCTTGACCTGCAGAAAAAAAAATCGAGTTTTCAAACATTGCTCTATTTCCTACTTAAAGGGTTAGATACAGCTTGCAGCAGTAAAATTTTTGGAAATATTCAACTTTTTTTTCCTCCATTACTGTATCTTGTACAATAATGAAAATTGTTAAGTGTAAAAACACTGCTACATGAAAAAAAATTTTTACTATTAATTTTTTTTCAAACTTCAAAATGGTGGCAGTTTACTGTGCAGTGATGAAGCGTTTCCCTCATAACTCATAAACTTGTTAACTTTTTCATGTTCTCTCTCTTTTATTTTATTGTTGAAAGTCATGTTTACAATATCATGCTCTTTCAACTACATTTCTTAATAAATATATATTTTTTTTATTTTGTGTTAGAAGAAAATACTGATATTTGACCATTTTTAAATGAATTTATTTTTTATCAAACAATCTATAAAAGGTAAAGAAGTGATCTTGCATCATATTGTAAATATGACATGCATAAGTACACATAAAAAATTTCAGTACAGAATGTTGGATAGTTTTTTGAGTTATGTGGGAAACGCTTCATCACTGCACAGTGAAAAGAATAAAATTTTGAAAAAAAAAATGTAAATAGACTTTTTAAATTGTAAAAATATTGTTTTATATAGCAGAAGGACAGTGTTTTACACATACTAATTTTCATCGTTGTACAAGATACAGTAATGGAGGAAAAAAATTTTAAATATTTCCAAATTTTACTGCTGTAAGCTGTACCTAATCCCTTAATATAAAACGAAATGGAACTTATAAGTTACACAAATGCCACAGCAGTGGATTTAAATCCATATAGAACTTAGATTTAAGCATGGATTTAAGAGAAGAAAAGCCACAGAACCTAGACGCCACCCTATTTTGAATTTCCTCTTGGTTTTTTTAATTGGTTATTTTACGACAATTTGTCAACTGTTGTGGTTATCTAGCTTCTGAATGAGATGAAGGTGATTTTTTAGTTGGTTATTTAACGACACTATATCAACTACGAGGTTATTTATGATATCTTTCAAATCCAAGTTAGAAAATTATCTTATGACGACTTGCCAAACTAACTTACTATTATGACAAGTGTTGTATTGCATGTTTCCACGTATTCACATTTTTTTATGTTCTAGTGATATTTAACTTATTTTGTCTTTTTGTTTTCATATTTCCCGATAATGGTATATCTATAATGTGATAACTTGAGCTATATAGGCTATAATCATAATTTTCCTTACTGTGTGTACCTAAAAATATTGTATTCATTGTATGCTTTGAACTCACTGTTTTATTACTATTATTATTATTATTATTATTATTATTATTATTACTATTATCATTATCATTATCATTATTATTATTATTATTATTATTATTATTATTATTATTATTATTATTACTATTATCAATAATTGTTATTGACATTTACATAACGTTTTTTATTAACCATAGAATATAAATGTTTCACTTTAAAATCAGAATATTTTCTTTGTTTATGTATCTAATCATTTATATTTGTCCAATAAATGGAGTAGTTCTTAAGACTTTTGTATCAAGCACTTCTAAGTAAGTTACCTTTTCGCATTGGACTTAAAATGTGATACAACATGTGAAATTTAGGCGCACCGGTAGCTGAACGGCTAAAGTGTTTGCTTTCTACACTGGTAACCCAGGTTCGAATACCAGTGGGTCCAAGTGTAATTTTTGGTGGGAAAGACGTTGCTGGGTGGTAGGTTTTCGCAGAGTACTTACGTTTTCCATACTAGCATTCCACCTTTCATTCATTAATTGTTATCATCGCCTCCTTTGGTGCACCGAATGCGAGGCTCCCGTACAAAAAAGTATAGTTTCGGCGCGTCACTCCTAGGACGGATCGCTTGGGTGAATGACGCGAAGTCAAATACATATCGTCGTTGTTCCTGCAATAACTTTTATGTGACATATTTATCGATTTTCAGACTTTTGCTTTATTAAGTAACTTAAATAGTGATACAGCAAATAATAAAATCTCCTGTATGAATTATATTTCTTTGTTTCGAAAAAGTAAGAATTCACAATCTCCTATCTACGACTGCTATAGGTTGAATAAATGTGTTTTCTCTTCCTACTGAAAAACGTCCTCCCTAATTTACAATTTAAATAAAAAAAACATATGGATCAAAATAAGGAAACTGTATTAATATGAATGGTATCTAAACAGTGGGAAATTTAGGTTTACTTGCATGAATCATCAATATTTCCGATATTGGAGTGGACAGAACCCTCGTGAACTTCATGAAAAAACCTCTACATAATGATCGTGTTACTGTATGGTGCGTGGTTGCAAGAGTCGGGATACTTGGTCCTTACTTTTTTGAAGAGGATGGTGCTACTGTGACAGTGAACTCTCAGCGGTAATCTTCTATGATCAACAATTTTTTGGCATCAAGACTCAATGCGCTGCAGATTGACCAGGTATGGTTTCAGCAGAACGGAGCCACCTCTCACACAGCTCAGATTTCTCTCCAAGTCTTGAGACAGATGTTTCCCGGACGCTTACTTTCTTCACGTGGCGACGCCCCCTGGCCAGCACGATCACCAACCCTTGCACCCTGCGATTTTTTTCTATGGGGACAACTTAAGGCTGAGGTGTTCAAACATCGGCCGAAAGCTTTGCCAGACCTAAGAAATGTAATATAGGAAAAAATTGGCCTTATCATCAATAATTAGAGTGATGCAGAATTTCCGAAGTCGCATTCAACAATACATTGATAGTGAAGGACACCACTTGAGAGACACGTTTTTCAAAAAATGAAAAATTCCCCACTGTTAAGATACCATTCATATTAATAAAGTTTCCTATTCAATTCATGTTGTTTGGCGCATGTCATTTGATATCGCTATGGCAACGCATGTAAATCTAAATTTCCCACTGTTTAGATACCATTCATATTAATACAGTTTTCTTATTTTGATCCATCTGTTTTTTATTTAAACTTTAAATTAGGGAGGATGTTTTGCCGCATCTTTTATTTTGCACATAGGAGTTATTGCAGGGACAACGACGATATGCAAATTATGTAGCAAACACTCCACAGGAAACTGAGCAACGTATCTAATGAAAATAAAATGACATATGTACAAGTTCAAGATAGGTAAAAGCTGGGTAAAAATATGCACCAGCGCCTGCCTGCGGAATACAAAGCGTATAATCAGCTTGAGAGATCGGGGAGAAAGGTTCACTGCCCCCAACTGGCATTTTAAGAAAAAGAGATTAAATGTATTTTAAGAAGTTCGTTTGGTGCCTACATCGCTATGCCATGCGAACTTTTTTTTTTTTTTGGATTATCCCTCGATTCCACACACTTTACCACAGAAGTCAGAGCTTCGTGGCAAACAGACGAAGAGGAAAGAGATGCTGAAGTGCTATTCCTATTTGTATTGAATTTCCTCCCGTTCCCTTAGCAGCGTCACTAGTGCTAAATGGAACACATCTCCTTTTATTGTTATTGTGGATGTAGCGAATAGAGGTTTATATATATCTGTACATTTCCTCTAAACCTGTCTTCCTGTTTTTATTTACAAAAAACGAATAAATAATAAATAAAAGAAAGAGAATGGAAGAAATGAGTACTTAAACGCTGCGCGGGATCGAATGGGCGTTACTATTTAGATAATGAATTGGAACATAAAGTTCGGATAGATCAGAAATACGGATTACTGACGCCGGTAACATTCCAAGTGCAATAAACAGTCTTCAACTGTTTTGCCGTAATAAAGGAAGACGTGTAGGCCTACCAAGACTTTGCTTTGTTTTTCGGACATCAGAAATCGCATCTATGACTAAGTTTCATTTCAGTAATATATAGGGCTAGTTTCATAAAGCATTGTTAAAATAACGCTAACAACATGTTAACATGTCTATTTATGACCAATAAAAATAGAACAAGTACTGTTCAAATTGTCCACCATTGATTTTTATACACACCTTACATCTTAGCCTATACAAAGGATGCCAAAGAGACTTCAAATGCTCACCAAGGCGAAAGGAACGCATACAAAATATTAATATGTGTAATTTTATCGTAGATCAAGCATTATGTAACAGTACTCAATTTTAAATTCAAATACAAATTTATACAAATAATTTTATTAGCCTAATTAATTTAGCCATATCTGTACTTTCCATACGCACTGCTTTGCTGGTCGAGACTTCAATTATTAAATTTCCATAAGTCTTAACTAGGGCTCGGAAGTTGATGAAATATCATTTTTTTTTCTGAGACATCACAGAGAATGCATAATGCTATACAAACTCGTTTCACTTCAACACGAACCAAGATTCCTGCAAGACTCCTGTATTTCAGTGCCAAATAGCTATTACAATAGTGATTGTTTGTGGTAATATTGAATTTCTTTAACTTTTTCTTAACAAAAGATCAAAGATTCTCGATTGGGTTCACATCAGAACTGTTGTCTGGCCAATGAATTGTTTTTGTGTGGGAATCCTAAAGAAATTTTGAAATCTTCATGAGCACCATCTTGGATCAATAAATCAGTCTCTTAATATGGCAGGAGCGTTGTCTGTCACAGTAACTGAAACAGTAGTAGAATCAGTGTTGTGAGCATTACGTGCTCATTTACAAAACTACGGAATGATAAACTTTAAAAAAAAAATTGAAAAATAATACGTATGTTTAATCTAATAATTTGTCCACATCTATAGATGAGTTCGTCGTATATGCTCTGTCACTCTTGAATGGCCAGAAAACATTACTTGTATGTACGAAGTCGGCGATAACCTTTCCAGGGTGAGGAACGACCCCACGAAATTTTTGACAGCTATACGCCAATGGGCGACTCCCGCAAAATGAGCAGTCGGCGAACCCAAGCTCGCTGATTATGCTCATATCTCCAAACAGTGCAGTGTTAAATCGTATGAACGAAAAAGCCAATCTATAAGATCTCGACGACCAATCCAACTTTTGTCAGGTTTACTACGCAGCAATCCAGTTGTTATATAAGGAGTCATGTCATAATTTCCATTTGAATTTCATTAGCGACTGTACTGCCATTTCGTGTTCGTTTACGGCGGTTGTTCTCTTCAGAGTGCAAACGATTTTAACATAGCGATGACCTATGATACATATATGATCTAGGGCAGGCCTGCACAAGGTTTGTGCTCTCCGAGCCGGCTCACAGCTCAAGAGCGGAATGCAGGTATTAGCTGCGCTCTGTATAAGGGTGGACTGAAAGAAGGGGTGATCTCGTACAAAATGTACACAAATGGAAGTACTGTTACGAGTGTTCATGAAATGAATTCCCGTTCAGTGTTTGCAAAACTATCTTGGACTATTATTGATTAATAAAGAAATATTTATTTTACAGAAATAATATAAATCCTATAGCTACTTAAATGTACAATATCATTTTGTTATATTTTTATTTATCAGTACATCAAAACGAGGTTTTATGCTGTTGGCAGTTGAAAGGAACAGTAGCCTACTGATCGTAATGAAACATCAGTTACAGATGTTCGATGTCTGCCTTTATTAAAGTTGATTATAGAAAACAGTTGCTCACAAATATAAATGTTGAGCCAAACATAGCAATCATTTTCACAGACAGCCTGTGTAGTCGTGGATATTATTGCTAATGTTTAGTCTTGTAAAACTCAACCAGGCTAGTAGTATTATTCAAACGATCTTTAGCCCTTAGGTCACATTGAAGATCAGTAAGTTCGAGCTGTAAATCGTTAAATGTTATGTTCCGTCTTTTAGATTCCTCCATACTGTACTGTAGCAGTAGGTAAGCAACGTGAAACAGTTACTGGGAATAGGCCTACACACTGCACTCCAATAGATAGCTGAGTGGTCGTTTCCCTCTCCTCTACCTACAGCAAGTCTATGTCATTCTGACGTATCTTCCTCTCCGTTTCGGCGAGCGGTAAACACCGCTCTCCCGCTCCGAAGGAGCGCGCGCGCTCGTTGAGCGTTGTTTGTGCAGGTATGATCTAGGGAGACACCACTGATGTAGGACGTACAACTCAAACTTACTCAACAAACTAAGCGTTTTAAGAAGTCATTTAATGACATACCGCTTTTCTAAATAGTCATCCCATTTTATTTATATTTTTGTCAGTTGACTTCCCACGAAGTGATACGGAATTTGATCTCCGGCAGTTTCTTCGAGATTTGTGATGAACAGAACTGTTGTGGTTGAAGTTTACTTCGAAAAAGTTGAATTCCCCTGCCACTCTCATTCTACCTTTGCTTCAATACTGCCATAACATTCCCTGGATAGCCCATTTACTATAAACACAGATGTGCAATTTTATGTCTTCACATATGGATCGTTACGATTCCCCTTTGATTATCCAGACCGCTACAGTGCCCTTCCTATGCACAATCATCCACGCAGGCTTACCAATATTATTTCCACCCACATAAAACCCTCTTACAAACCGTACGTAAAATCGTGGAAAACAATCACAGCTAATTTTTCCTGACTCATCCCCCTTTCTACCCTTAACCAACCACCAAGCAGGAGCTAGCAAATGATATACAGTTAGTTGTTTAGAAATAGGGGAAGGGCATATTCTATTAGATAAAAAAATCATTGGATTCTGTTTTAACGGCACTTTAATTCAATCTTAGATAATCCAAAATTCATGACACCCATAATCCTGTCTCGCCGTATGATATATCGGCGGTACTACAGATTGCAGGCCGCTCTCGCCCCCTCCTCCGTGCAAAACTGTCACATCGGCACCATCCAGCTCTGCAGGAGGTACTGCGCACTGCACGACAGTCGTCTGTGTGAAGGCTCCGATATTTGTGTAACGACACTGTTTTAATATCCGAGCCAGTGTGAATAGAAGTCCGCTATTGCCTAATTGTAAATATATCTGAAATATTTGTGTGTCTCCGCTTCAGGTTACTTGTGATATTTTTGATCATGCGAAGTGTATTTATTTAAAACAGCTTATTTTCTTTATTATTTATTTATTTATTTATTTATTTATTTATTTATTTATTTATTTATTTATTTATTTATTTATTTATTTATTTAACCTGTTGGAGATTAGGCCATCAGACCTTCTCTTCCCTCTACCAGGGGATTACAACTACAATATTAAGAATACAATTACAGCAGCTGCATCTGCTGTTACAATTAAACGCAATAAGTATCTCGATCTTCTGGATAGATATAATTTTGTCGTTTTCGCCGTAGAATCTATGGGCCCATGGTGTTCCGAGGCGAAGTTGTTAACTTCTGATATCGGCAAGTATTTATCAGCACTTAACGGTGACTCTCGCTCTACGGCTTTCCTTCGCCAAAGAATTACTATTGCCATTCAACGAGGGAACGCTATAAGTGTTATGGGGACTTTTTCACAATCCAAATCGTTGGAAGAAATATTTTATTTCGTGTAGAGCTGTAGAGAAAATTTCGCATCCTTTAGTTTTGTTGCTAATTTCTCGTAATATAGTATATTAAAAACATATTCAGGTATCACATCCTCGAGAAATCTATGAGCAATGCATAAACGACCATAAATGATCTGCTGAATCATTACTGTGCCCCATTCTCACGCGTCCCTAAGTTTGTTCTTTACAGTTGTTTGTAACATTACAGCGACACTACAGGTTGTCAGTGTCTTGTGTTTATTATTAGGAACACTGGGGTGAAAATTGTTTATGATATAGTGCTTCAAATCACTTTGAAATAGTGATCG
Organism: Periplaneta americana; assembly: GCF_040183065.1. Classification (NCBI taxonomy): domain Eukaryota; kingdom Metazoa; phylum Arthropoda; class Insecta; order Blattodea; family Blattidae; genus Periplaneta; species Periplaneta americana. The sequence goes on from NC_091129.1 coordinate 127,132,872, forward strand.
ATAAGGTAATAGAAGGTCAGAAAACAGACAACTAGCACTGTAACTTTTCAATATTCTAATGTATATGTACTTATATTTATTGTCATAATAATTGTAAAATAAATTTGCATTTTCATATCATATATAATATCATATTACAATTATAATTACAATTAATATTAAATTTACAAATACAATAAAATTCAAAGTACTAAAAGATTAACTGATTAATAAAAGCTAGACAGTTTATTGTAAAAAGTTTATTGTAAAAGTTAAGAAGAGAGAAACATTTTTTTTTAATTAATTAAGTAAAAATTAAACCTACTCTACGCAGTAAGAAAATGTTTAATAAGTTTGCTTTTGAACGCTACTAAATTCCGACAGTCTCTGATGTCACTGGGTAGGGTATTCCACAAGCGCGAGAGCGAGATTGTGTATGATGATGAATACGATGATGTCTTATGTGTTGGTATGGCTAGTATACGGCTACTTTGTGTGCGTGTGAAGAGATTATGATATGATGACAGGTAACTGAAACGGGAACTTGACAAGTGCTTCCACTATAGCTTACTTGTTATACAGTGGACTCTTTTTGATCCTGAGTAATTACCACTTAAACCGAGCGAGTTGCCTCAGATGGTAGCGTTTGAGACTCGTATATTTGGGAGGTCCCGGGTTCAAACTCCGTGGCCGACCAATCTGTCTAGGGTTTTTCATTGTTTCCCTCAATCACAAAGGCAAATGCTGGTTTAGAAATTTGCATGCCAGGATTTATTACCGCCTCAATGACCAATATCATAAACAATAAAAATCTACAATCAGTCACATGAACACAGAGCCATCTACAGCACATAATAGAAACAGAACTCAACAGTGATAACGGCCTACTGTTAGTCGCATCCCTCTTAAAGTCAAAGTTTTATTATACACTTGTCTGATCCGTTCATATATGTTATATGCCTGTGAAATTTGGTCAAATACTCATATACGTCATATTAAAAGACTGGATGGAATACAAAGATCAGTATGTAGGACAATCACGGAAGCAGACTATATCAGTAACTCTCAACTATATGAGTCACTAAATATGATGTTATTTGGTGATTATATTCAAAATGCCAGAACCAAATTTATAAAATCTGTAAGAACACATCCAAATCTATTGCTCAATAGTTTAGTAATTTCTCGTGTTTAATGATTGAGTGATTTCTTGTAAAACACTTGACTCTTGGTGAAAGTGTTTGAATGTAAATTGTATTTTTATACTGAATCATGTACAATATTGCATACACATCTTGCAAAAGACATGGGTCCATTTGGCGACCTGGTACTTAAATATATATTTCTGGGGGAAAAACGGCCTACTAGTATACCCACAGATTCTAAACACGTGATATGACCAGCGTATAAATAATTATACAGTATGGACACTTCGCGTCGGTACCTTTGATGTAGCAGGACTGATTTAAATGACCTTCAAATCAGTTTGAGCGTGAGATTCTGATTTCTCCCAGGAGTTGGCACTGACATCACATCAGCTAGCAGTCGACACAGCGGAAATATAACTCATACAATTAACACATCTAGGTACATTATGTACTCCAGTAAAATAAATTGGACCGATGAAATAATAAATCCGTCATTAATTGTAATGTCTAGACTCTAGAGTTCCTTTATAATGAGAGTTGAGACATTGACCCCATCAACAATTAAAATATGTAATGATTTGATAACGCTGAAAATGGAAAAACAAGACTTCTGTGAGAAGTAAAAACCATATACCTATATTATATTGTATAGCAATATTAAACGATTTTGATACATAATTTTATAATGTATTATATTATTTTATAACATAATTTATTATTTATAAAATATAAGAAATTATTATTACAACTAGTTTGTCACTCAGAAATAAGGAAAAAATGTTAACTTGAATTTATTTGAAGCAAAGCATTACTGGGTTATGCAATGAGGTAGGCGATGTTTGGATCCTGTTTCTCAACTCTTATACTCAATTATTATCTTAGAGTGTGCTCGATTATACTAACCTCTAGCGCTTGAAAGTGGAACTAAACGCCGGCGCACAGAGAAACAAAACAGGAAAATTCGCTCAGTGTTCATTCTTTGTAATCCCTATTCGCTGATATGACCACTGTTGTTAAAAGCGTGTATAAATAAACTTAAAAAAATAGCACTTAATCATCTGCTCAGAAGACGATTAACAGAAGACTACATTTCAACTAAGTAATATTTTAAAAACTTATACTCTTAATATGAAGCAAACTAAATTTTTAGCTTTTAAAGGGCCACATACCTTACGAGCCAAAACAAAAAGTGCCCGCACTCATGAATAGTGAATATTTTCTAAGTTCACTTCGGATCATGGTGATGTTACATTTGTAGAAGCAGTTTCGAAACTATGGAGTTACTCGATATCTGCGTCTTGTAGAGCAGCGATAGAGAGCTCTCTTAATGATTCAAAGGTTGTGAGTTTGAGTTTTGCTCAAGTTATCATTTTATTTTGTTATCGTTCGTTAGCTATATAAATAATATTCAAGTTATCATTTATACTCTGTTCTCGTTCTTTAGCGTTATAAATAATATTCTAGTTATAATTTTATTTTGTTATCCTTCTTTAGCGATATAAATAATATTCAAGTTATTTGTATTCTGTTAACGTTCTTTAGTGATATAAATAATATTCAAGTTATCATTTATATTTCGTTATCGTTCTTTAGCGAGATAAGTAAAATAAATTTAATGTTACATTTGAAACAATATAGTTACATAATACTAGTGTTAGTTCTTTCTTCTTATATTATTACATTATACACAATAAAATGAAAAGGAATCACGAGGATTTGAACCTGGGACGTTAACATCTAAACTCCAACATTCTTCCAACTGAGCTACGAGGTCATAAGTAAAAAAACATATGCGGAAAAATTGGCCCAATCCCCTTCCAAGACGTCCTCATGATTTGTGGAAACTCGTCCAGGATGCCTGGAATGCCGAGGCTGAGAACTGAAAAGTCTAGTCGATTCCATGTCCACTCGACTGCAAGATGTGATCGAGATGGGAGGAAGATGGACTAAATATTGAATCGTGGGTTTTTTTTTTTTAATTGTTTGAATTTTCTAAATGAGACGCCAGTAAGTTTGTTTTGTTTATGTCACAAAATATATTTTTGTTGAAAATATAATCTTTCTTTCCGTTTGGAGCAATAATGCCATAATAAATAATAATTCTAAAGTCATGGCATAATACATTCATGAACCTGGTGTTAATTACTAAAAGAGTCATAAAAGAGACAAGAGCAATTATATTTTCTGTCTCTCTCTCTTAAGAACAAAAAAATTAATAAAATGCACTAGGCTATGTTTGAACGCACGACCTCACGAATACCAGCCCGAAACGCTACAACAGTAAGACGGGAAATACTTTAATTATAACTGTAGATATCAGGCAACGTGGTCCAACATGCAACATCGTCTGTCTCCGAATTGTAGCGGAGATACCCGAAGGGAACTTTGTTTCCAGAGAGCGGCCACTTTTTTTTTTTTTTTTTTTTTGCAGCTGTACATACATTAGGAGATATGCAACAAATAAGAAATAAGAACTGTACATCGTCCCCTTTTAGGTATAATACAAATTTAGTGACTGAAGAAGAAGTAGGTACTGTACTTACGGATTTCGATTAAAATAACAGATTTGTTATTACAATCCTAGGCACCATGAAGACTTGGCCCACCCAGACTTAGATGGGAAGAACGAACGCAAATATGGAGAAGGGATAGTTTATGAGAGTCTAATCTTTGATGATTTACAACGACGATAATGATGACGGTGATCCGCCGGCGTGGTATGGGAGTAACGACTCTCGTACTTCGTGACTGCTCTTGGGCGTGGGTTCGAATCCCGTGCTAGCTGGTTTGATTGCTCGGACTTTTCCCCAACTGTAAGATGAATGTTAAGTATCGCCTGACATTTTCTCGGTTTCATTTCGCCAAAACACAAACTTGCAAGCATCAATCCCATCTGTGTCCAATAAACGCGCAGTTGATATAGCGTTGATAAATAACCGATTTAAAAGAAAATGATAAAATTATGACCCGTTGAATTCTACCATGGCAGACGAAACTTTACATGCCAGAAGAATATGGATTGGAAGACGCCCGAGAAATAGAAGGAAATAGCAGTTCCAATAGTCATTATTTTATCTCAGATAGGGTAGACGAAAAACAATTTTGAAAGGGCAGAAGAAAAAGAAATGTTATGCAGATTCATTCATAGAAGCTAGTCCTTGTGCCGCTGCTGCAGGGAGTTAGGCGGGGGTGTGGGATCGGGAACATATAACATGTAGCACCACGAGCAGCCGCTCTGATTCATGGGAATTGCTCGCCTTCTGTTGCTGTGTCCAAGTGACTGTGAAACAAGCTGTGAGACAACCATACAGAAGAAGAATCGAAGACAGTTCACAGCTAACTTTAACTTACCCATCTGTAAACGCGACAGCAGAATTCTACTCTCAATAAATTTTAGATGTGTTCGAAAAGTGAAATTAAAATCTTAAATTTTACAATAATGGTAAGGTCGTTCTCGATGGTCGAATGTTTATTGAATTTTCTCGTTATACGTAACAGAGGTCCAAACCTGTCAGAAGATGGTGGATTTGGAAATAATATGTTACTTATACAAATGGTGAGTTGGAATTTTCATTGCCACGGTCCGTTTCCCTTCCTCTTCCCTGTATAAAAAGAATTTAGATTTGATATCATATCATTCATCTTTGTCATCTAATTTCATAGGCATATTCAGGCCATGACGTAGGTCTTCGTCCGCTTGCAAGAGGGGCGTTCTCTTCGAAACCGTCCAAACATTCCGCAATAACTCTGCCAGGATTCATTCCTTAAGAACACTTTCAAGGGTGCTTCGACACCTTGGAAGGGCCGTCGGAATGGATCCTGTGCTGTTTGGTCACCTTGGCGGTATGAAGTTAGAGCGTGGGGTCAGGGTACCCATTGGGTGAGCGATGAGGGGTCTCATGCGGCCGGTGGGCTGGTTCACCTCATCCTCATTCATCCCATAATTCGGGGTGCACAATAGGCCTCAGTCTGGCCGACGTGCTGAAGGGTCGTCCCTAACGCGTCCCTAGCCACCGTTCCCTAACTCTAACCCTAACCTTGGAAATAATACAGAGTGATTATAAAGTCTAGATCCGTTTTATAGAAATAATGGACATGCGGGCATGAAATCGACATGGGGTTATCTTGATGGTAGGTACATAAGAAATTCATCGTAACCCAAAATGTCCGCCATCCATTTCATAGCATTGTCCCCACCTTTCACCCGTAGCCCTGAAGACAATCGTCAGCATGTTGCCTGTAATCGCTGCACATTCTTCACGAATACGATTCCTCAGGTTCTTTAGATCTCGTACCTTCGTTTTGCACACTTTTGCCTTGATAAACCCCCAGGCGAAAAAGTCTAACGGCGTCAGGTCATGTGAACGTGATGGCCATGCTCGTGATGAACATCTGCCAATCCGTTAGGAAAGCGCTGGTTGAGGTACGCTTTAACAGTTAACGCAAAACACGGGAGTGTTGCGTCGTGCTGAAAGACAACACTGTCAACAATGCCATCCTGCTCTAGCTGTGGTCCCAGAAAGTCTGTCAGCATGTCTAGGTAAGCGTTGTCTGTAATGGTACCTTCTGCGAACATGAAAGGACAGTAAACAGTGGCTTTTGTAAGCCCAAGCCACACATTCACTTTTGGATGGTCCCTTTGCCATTCATAGATGCCGTGTAGTAGCTCGTTACCCCATATGCGACAGTTGTCTTTATTCACTTTACCACAAATGTGGAATGTGGCCTCTTTACTAAACAGGATATGTTGGAAAAAGTTTTTGTTGTTCACATCCTCCATTAAGTCACAACACATTGCCCTACGAGCTGCATAATCTTCTACGTCTAGTTTGTGTAACACCTGAATGTGATAAGCACGCTTCTTCAATGTAAACCTCAAAATCTTCAATACAGTTGCTCTGGACACATCTAGCTCGTTACTTAAACGACGAGTCGATGCTTGAGGACTTCTTTCGATGGCTTCTCGGATCTATTCAACAGTCTCCTCGGGCTCGGAAGGTCGACAGGAACGTGGAGCATCGGCGACATTACCTGTCTTCTGAAATTTGTTGACCAGGAGTCTGATATTTGCTCGTGTTGGCGCCGGTTTGTGGAATTTACGCCTAAACTCCTCTTGCACCTGCGCATTAGTTAAACGGTGCAATCGGCACCGACAACAGCCACCCGTTCTTCAATAGTCAACGTAATAGTATATTAGCCTGAAACGAAAACCAAATTCCAACGTTAACTCGAAATGGATCGAGACTTTATAATCACTCTGAATAAATCATTAAAATATCTCTCCCGCTCCAATGCTTCATGGTATAAGCCTATATAGTATGTGTATCTGATGTGTTTAATAAACTCATGAAAAAACGCTAGGAACTTATGCACCAACTCAATAATTTCAACTTCGTAGCCCTCTGACTATGACTGTGGCGTCCACTCATTCAGTTCTGCTTTTGTTCCTTCATTCCATTCCTACACGGAGTTGTGTGACAATATCGACCCTCTTTCGTTAGCTCCGTAGCGTGAAGTCAATATAACATTACTAAAATAAATGAAGGGCCATTTTTACAATTCTTTTCCGGTCAGTGGAATGACATTTTATTTGACCACATTAATTTTTCACAAGTCAAATTTACGTCAATATAAGATAGGCCATAAAAAAGGAGCGAGAACTAGAGCCTTTATAGTAACGTATGGGATGACATTACAGCGTGTGAGGGGGATTCCGATATACCGTGTCTACAAATTGACTTGTGTGGCGGTGCGTCCCTCCTCTTTTGATATACTTGTGGTGGGTGAACAGAGTAACTCATGAAATCTATGTTAAAACTCATCGAATAATAGTGCGCGTTCTTTTCACTTTATAGCACAATCAAAGTATGAGTAGTATACGCCGAAAATGGTTCTTTTTCACTGCAAATCAAATATTAAACTTTCTTTTTTATTATCAAATACATTTAAGGCACTCATCTTCGTTAACTTCACTATACAGGGTAATTCAGGAGGAGCTTATTTCTGAGACATTCTGAGCAAAAATTGTCATATAGGCTAAACATGTGTCCTGTTCTTAATATATTCAGAGTTACACTAATTTGAAGTTGTTTAAAAAATACATTTTTTATTTAGTTTTAAGAGTAAAAGAATGTTACAAATAGATAATGAACTATTCAGAAGTGTATTTTCTTTAATTGGCTAGTATTATGACGATGAAAGAGTAATGGAACGGAGAAAAATTCTCTCCGGCGCCGGGATTTGAACCCGGGTTTTCAGCTCTACGTGCTGATGCTTTATCCACTAAGCCACACCGGATACCACCCCGGCGTCGGACAGAATTGTCTCAGATTAAGCTCCAACTCTTGGGTTCCCTCTAGTGGCCGCCCTCTGCACTACGTCATAGATGTCTATGAACGTAGGACCGAAGTCCACACATGTGCTGAGGTGCACTCGTTATGAGTGACTAGTTGGCCGGGATCCGGGTTCAAATCCCGGCGCCGGAGAGAATTTTTCTCCGTTCCATTACTCTTTCATCGTATGATGACGCAGAATATCTGCATGGAAATATCATATATACTTCGGTACATTAAAATAATATATATGATATGCGTAAATCACTCGTGATTTAAGACGGCGCTTATTCCGTCGGATCCCGGCCAACTAGTCACTCATAAAGAGTGCACCTCAGCACATCTGTGGACTTCAGTCCTTCGTTCATAGACATCTATGACATAGTGCAGAGGGCGGCCACTAGAGGGAACCCAAGAGTTGGAGCTTAATCTGAGACAATTCTGTCCGAGGGCGGCCACTAGAGGGATATTGACGGCCGGGGTGGTATCCGGTGTGGCTTAGTGGATAAAGCATCAGTACGTAGAGCTGAAAACCCGGGTTCAAATCCCGGCGCCGGAGAGAATTTTTCTCCGTTCCATTACTCTTTCATCGTATGATGACGCAGAATATCTGCATGGAAATATCATATGTACTTCGGCACATTAAAATAATATATAGTATTATGACGCTAAAAATGTGTTGTTAATTCCTTAGTTGCTTTGTACAGAATTTTTTCCCCAATTTTTAACTAAAAATTACACTCTTATCACGACAATTATTGTTACAGATCGCACGACTTCTATCAATTTGATTCCTTACAGTTCAATTTTGCATCCTAATGTACAGTTTTAAAGGTCTTAAATAGTTTACAAGAATGACGTGATTTGTAACAATCGAAGGGTCCAGAGCCATAGCGGGCCAAGCACCATTTATTAAAAACGGAGAAAGCAAGAATTAAAGTTAATTAAATACCATAATTTAATGAAGATTAACATATCATTTAATTTTTATGTGCATACTTTATCTTACTTGCTATATGTTTCGTTAAATTATGGTAATCACTTAATTTTAACTCTTGTTTTCTCCGATTTTAATAAATGGCGCTTGGCCCACTATGGCTCTGAACCCTTCAATTACTGTGATAAATGCGTAAGAAAATGTGATTTTGTGGTTAAAAATAGAAAGAAAAAATTCTGTACGAAGCAACTAAGGAATTGACAACACATTTTTAGCGTCATAATACTAGCCAATTAAAGAACTTATACTTCTGAATAGTTTATTCTCTAATTGCAATGTTTTTTACCTTTTAAAACTAAAGAAAAAAGGTATTTTTAACAACTTCAAATTGGTGTAACTCTGAAAATACTGAGAATAGTACCCATTTTTAAATGACATTCTTTGCTCAAAATTTCTTCTGGAATATGCTCTTTAAGTGGCAGTAACTCGTGAGTCACCTGTATGACATACACGTGTAATTTTTGAGCTCCTTAGCTTCTTAATTCGACAAAGTTAATAGGAACATACTTGGAAATTAATATCTGAAAGAGACATTTCAGAACATCTGATTAGAGCGGTTCAAGGCCCTTACATAGAAAATAAAGTTATAACTAGGGACTGTCCCAGGGCGTACGGAGATAAAGTTAGTTGTTCATATACTATATTGGCGTGACGTCATTATTTGGTACGTGGCACAGGTACTACCAACACTCATATCTTACTGCAGTTGACGTACTATTCATGATTCAAAATTAGACCTCGAAGACTTTTGAAATTGCATTCTACTGATAAAGATTGATACTACGATGCCTTCCCTACAATTTAATTAATTAATTAATTAATTTATTTATTTATTTATTTCACTTATTTTTACTGGTTAAATAGCAAATACAATGGAGTAGTAGTAAGTAGTTGTAGTTAATAGTAATAATAATAATAATAATAATAATAATAATAATAATAATAATAATAATGGAGAAGTTTAATATAATAAAATATACATTTAGTCGAATGTGGAACTATTAAGCAACTCTTAAATATACTCGTCCTGAAACAAAATTTTAAAGAGAGGCCTATCTCCCTACGATTCTGATTGTTGGGCCCTAAAAACCAATAATTCAAGTATAAGCTGTGGATTCCATGACCTTACTTCACTGAACAATAAATGAAAACATTTAATACAAATTTAAAATCTTCAAATAAATGGAAACTTTGCCAAATATAGGTATAAGTGGTACTGCTTTTTAACCCGAATGAACGAAAATCGAGTACCTAAACGTTCAGTGAAATAGTAGAGAAAATAAACGTTAGATACCTACAGTACAGAGTATTTTCAGCGAACTATTTTAAATTTGATATCACTAATTTATTAACGTCTCACTTTGAGGGAGGAACAGAGATTAAGGTAGTTTGAGAGTAAGGTGCTTAGGAAAATATTTGGTGCTAAGATGGATTAAGTTACAGGAGGATGAAGAGAGTTACACAACGCATAACTGCACGCATTTCAGTACGTTTTTGTAGAAGATTTTTATGCCAGACTGTATATTATAGGCTTTTTCAGTAACATGAAGAACCGCAGTTGTACTGTAACGGTGGTGATAGATATGTACGAGGGTTGTAAATAAAGTAGTAGCAATATATACAGTACGAACATGTTATTGAACTCACATGGAAAATACATTTACATCCCTTCAAGATAATCATCAGCGTATTCCTGTATGTTTTGCCAAATCCGTGGTAACCGTTGAATGCCGTTAGCGAGGTTGTTTCTGTTGATCTCTCTGATGGACTGCCTTACTGCATGACGCACTGAAGCAATATCTGAAAATCCCTTGCCTCTAAGTGGTTCGTGGAACTTTCCGAATTGTGTAGGAGCAATGGATGTGAAAAACATAAATTTGCAGCTCCAATCAACAGTGGAACTGAATATTTTAATTATAAGGGTTTCTTCAGTATTGTCTTTTTGCAGTAATCGACGCAAGTTACAACTTCACATACGCAAGTGTAGGATGCCAGGGAAGAATAACGGATGGTGGCGTATTCAATGAGACGAAATTCAAGAAATGACTAGAAGTTAACAAAATGAATCTTCCACCAGCCTGCGCCCTTCCAGGGAGAACTGCTGCTACTCCGTTTGTTTTTCTTGCGGATGATGCATTCTCTTTATCCTGTAACATTATGAAACCATTTCGTGGAGTGCAACACAAAGGATCCAAGAACAGGATTTTTAACTATCGATTAAGTAGAGGACGTAGAGTTGCAGAAAACGCTTTCGAATGTAATCTTCATCTTACGATGTTTGGGTGACGTATATACGTCCGTTGATGTGACATATTAATGAATTAAATACAAATTTTTCTTTCATACCATGGCATGATTGTGACTATAATAGTATTTAATTCATAAACGCTTTCGGGTTAATATCGTCTGTCTTTCGAGTACTTCGAAAGCCAATGTTAATGGAACCGAACACAGCAACAAAAGTAACACTAACAATACTTTATTTGTACAATTTCCTCAGAAAGAGTTCGTCAAAGGCCATTTACAATCCGACTGGAACATTTCACACTAAATAAATGTTTGACTACTGGTGAAACTCTTCCGGGAGTATGGAGACAAGAAAATTCAAGTTCGCAAGGATTCATTAATATTCCCAGGATGCCTCGAAGAAGTACAGTGGATGCACAGACAGTGAGAAATGAATTTAAAGAGTACTTTATTTCTCCTGAAGGGAAGTTTCACATGATAAAACAGCCTATACTGTGTTAGAAAACTAGTGAAATTTGAATATAATTATACATACCTCTGTGTCTGTAACTCCTCTTGGTTTATTTCTGTCTTTCAGGAACAGCATACTATCGTAACAGAACCATTTGCTTTCATAGCAGGTATCAATATCGGAACCCGAAATGGCTTAGAAAATGTTTTATTTTTCTCTCAATTTCTTCTTTGCCAACACCGAAAGAGAATGAGTTCTATACGGGCATCGTGTCGTTTATTACGGTCTTTATATTCACAATCCCATAAAACAGGACGACTGCGATATAGATCAATCAAGTAACTTGTTCGTTCGACCACTCCATAGCGCAAACATGCTCACACTCACTGATTCATATTGCCGCCACGCGGCACGGGTCGGCACGTCCTCACTAGAGCCCGGACGAGAAGTTATGGCACCGGCGCGAGGGACGCATTTTAGTTCGTTTGTTTGGACTCGCCCTCACACTCAACTGGAGGGGTGTTGGGTTAGTTGGTTTCTAGCATTCCGAGTGTTCAGATCGTTCTGCTACTACCGCTATTGCTAATACTGAAAACATTGTCCTTCTGAGCGCCCTCATTATGGCATTGTCTAAGGTGTGAAATCATAGAGTAGTTCATACTCAAGGACATGAAATAGCATACAATGTATGGAAATTCATGTCCGAAGAGGCTGTAAACGGAATACCAATTCCATTGAAAAGCGTGTGTGCAAGAGTACTGGCTGCCACTGGTATTTCAAAGCGAACCTTGGCAAGAATCAGGAAAGAAGGGAAAAATATTGAGGCAGGAACAGCAGATCTTTCTCCAGTCCGGAAAAATCACAGCCGAAGAAGAAGATTGTTGCAGCGGTAGACAGGTTTGAATAGGAAGTCCTAAGAAGACTCCTCTGTAATTTCTACGCTACGCATAAGCAGAGGCCGACTCTGCAATCGCTTCTTCCAAAAATGGATATCAGTGTATGATTATGTGAAGAAAGTAGAGAACAATTACATTGAAAGTGAGCACGTGATGGACAGTATTTTTTAAAACATTTCCATAAACTTAGGGACATCTGATTCCAGCACAGATCAGTCGTCTGATTCGGACGGAGAATAAGAATATAAAGATGGAATAGCGGGCGTAATTCCATTAGGTACCTTCGGACTCTTGAGTAGGAAAGTGGTGATACTAAGGTAAGACGAATGTTTTTAGAAAGAGATGAAACGGATATGCCAGCCGCTCTGAGCTTGAGAACCGTAATCCAAACAACCCCCACTCCTCTACCCTGCTGGCCGGCAATTTAAAACTTCGCGCATGTTGGTGCCATAACATCTCGTCCCAGCTCTATCAGCGTATACCGGTCCGGTGGCATCAATGACGTCACGTTGCAGCGAAATAAGGAACAAAACTGCTGGAAGGATCGATGGTTGTCATGGCGACTGTACAAGTTGTTGTCTGTGCTATGCTAGCAAAATTTTTCGAAATTTCCCTACTGCCATCTCGTTCAAAGAAAAGAGATCATAAACAACTTATTTCTTGAACCGGTAGTAGTAACTGGTCCGTTGACAAGTTCGCTCATAAGCCATTAATATATTGTTTTTACGTTGTGCTCATTACAAACAATACAGCAGAACTAAAGCAGAACACACCGCCATGACACAACAGATTCGTCTGCTAATTCCCGCCCTATACAAGAACCAATCAGATTCACTGATGGCGGCTGATGGAGATTGCCACCATCTCTGCAAGCTGATGGCAACGGTGGAGCATCAATGACGTCATCGGTGGAATTCGGGACACCGTGATGCCATCGGATTGCTCACCGGTGAGAATCGGAATACGCTCTATGCAATTCGGCTCGGCTTCCTTTCATGGAGACCGACATCCGTCGGTTTGAATTCGGCAAGCCGCTCGGCACAAATCTGCCAGTCGGCACAGGCCGAACGATACGTCCATACCTATTTCATATTGCCGAGCGGCCTTTAGGTACGAATGCCCTCAAGCGGAACCCTTCTGTAGCGAGTCTTTTTCATTAAAGATAAGTTATGAACTTAGCTAAGTTGTGGCGAGGTAGACGACTACTTTATTCAACTCACCTCTGTACTTGGTAAATGTCTTTGATTGCCACGGGCTGAGCTTCCAGCTAAATGTAGTTTAATTTAGAATCGCTCGATCCATTCTTTCATTAAGGTGCATTCTTGTACATAATTCATGTGAATTGCAACCTTGACCACAATTTTGTACTATAATTTTATTATTGTTTATTGCTTATAAAATATATTTTGATGCCAACTATAACCCTAATATACCTCAGGGTGAAATAGGGCTTGTTAAATTGGATAATAAAAAAAAATTAGAATCGCTGCGGTGTGCACAAAGTAAGTTGCTCCAAGCAGCAACGTCGATCTATGGGAAGATGTCGCCCCTTTTATTACCAAGTTACATACAACTGCACAAAGACGAAAGTGTGCGTGTATGACGAAGACGACGATCAATAAAAGTAATTCAAGAAATTAATAATAACAATGTAGGTCTAGCATATAATGTAAGGAAAGGCTCATCACAATCAATGGAATCTGCAAAAGTTTTAAGAAGAGCATGCTGCCTCTGGCCTACATTATTCAATATATACAGGGTGTCTGATTTTTTTATATTGTAATAAATTTAATTAAACACAATAATGGAACATGGAACTCACCAAGGATGATAAATAAAACTGGCATGATGAAGGTATTGAAGGAGAGGAGACTGTGCCTCATCTCGCCAAATACCATCTCGCTATCACCAATCCCATAGACGCTAAATTACCTCGTAGTTAATACAGCGTCGTTAAATAACCAAGTAAAAAAATACATAGTCTAATAATAATAATAATAATAATAATAATAATAGCTTTATTTTCCCTGGCAGAGTTAAGGCCATCAGGCTTTCTATTCCACTCAACCAGGATCAAATCACATACAGAAAAACCACATACATACATACATACATACATACATACATATATATATAAATGGATCAATCAGTAACATGAAAAAGAGAGTGAATCAGAAAAATGATGTTAATAAAACAGGAAACAAAATAATATTGGGAAACCGTCATTAACGATATTTTAAATGGAGATTACAGTCCATTTCTAGAATTCCAGGTATGTTAGTATTTTTATTATGAAGCAGTTTTATATATATATATATATATATATATATATATATATATATATATATATCTGTAATTATTAATTATAATAAACAATAAAATCGAACATTATAATTTGATAGCCATTCATATTTTTGTACATCATGTTTTTTATGAAGAACAAATACATGTTTAACCATTCTGCAGTCAATTTTATGAGGTATTAAAGGCTTTTGAAATTTTTTAAATCCATATATTCACATCTTTTTGTATATGTTTCAATGAGGCACTACATCGTTAGTGAATACTGTCTTTGTTTAATTAACTTTAAACTGAACATAAATCAACAAAATAATAATATTCAGAACTGAGCCTACTACAAAACAATCAAAACAACATAAAAACAAACTTATAAAAATGAAAGTATGCTAGGTTCTATTCTTACCAAACATGAGTATATATTCTGTGCAAGATGATACCTGAGCATATTCTACTATGCTTCCAAGTTATGAGTATGTAATCTAAAATGAGTAGGTACTCAAATGTTTTTATTCTTACCAACAAGAGTATTTACTAAAAAAAAGTCCAGTATATACTACCCATACTTTAATTCTTATAACACAAGTAATTGATGAAACATCTTATGAACCAGAATGTTCCACAGCAATAACTATAATCATTCACGGTTCGAATCTCTGAAACTCGTGACAGTAAAAGTGAATGATAGCGATAGAATAATTTAATATAAGATATTTCAGCAAGCAGTATACGTCGACATGGTCCAGCTCCATGCGGGTTGTCATTGATTTCGTATGTCTTAGGGACTATTTGGTATATCATAATCCGAACCAACGTTTTTCATGGTCTACCAGGTTGTGACGTTCTCATGGTAGTGTCGCTAGAAATGTTATACTAAAAAATCTTTAAATAAATGAATAAATTGTGTTAAAATTGTACATTGTCTGTTCTTTACAGGTACCTTCTTATTATTTATTTATTACTACTACAGAACATGTGTTCCAATTACAGTAGGATATATGATTATAACTATAACTAGCATGCTACTAGAAGTTAACATATCGTGAAACTATTGCTGTATATATATGCATATATATATTTCTTTGTAACAAAAGATACACATTTAAATATTGAAGCATGATAAAGTACGAATCAGCTCTAATAATTCTTAACAGTACTTAAATCATTGACATCAAGTAATGCTTTACATAACTTTTGTGCGAGATCGTGCTATTTGCTTGGTTTCCGCACAAAACCAATCCGCGGAAAGTCTCAAATTCCACATTCAGTATTCCCAACCTAACACACATAACAATTTCCCTCTTCTTACCGCTTAAGTGACATATTGATTTTACTGTTTTAGGCAAAGACGTTTCATAGTTTAACCTAGACTCACTACGAGCGCTGTTCCTCGACCAAAAATTGAACACTTTCGCAAGAGAGCCATGTGACTACAATATGTTTACATCACAATTCCGCTTAATTTGAAACAACATAGAAGGTTATTCAGTATTATTGAATGTGTTAGGTGTAAGTGCGTATTAATTTAATCAATAATGTGTGTATATAGTGTTTATATAGTTTAAATGAATCGTTCTCCTGTGATATACGTGAAATCACAGTGTAGGCCTACTATTGTGCTACATATGAGGCCTATACATATAGTCTTTATATAGTATTTTAATCATGTTATAAGTGAAAACATCGTGTGCTCTTGTGCTGCATACAACTGTACAAATAGTGTTCTTTTATCATTTATTTTCATCGTACTCCTATATAAATTCCGTAAGTGGAATCATGGTGCATAGTTGTGCTGCATACAACTGTACGAATCAACGTAAGAAGGATTCGGAAATTTCATTTCACAAGTAAGTTAGTTACATATATTGTATTAGGATATTGTAAAATGACTGAGAACATTAGTACATATTTATTGTGTTAATAGAAGAGAATGTTTAATAGGAGTAAGCGCAAACTTTCTTTTTAGGTTTCCATTGCAAAAGCCTGAGCTTCTCAGTAAATGGTTATCTGCTGTTAAACGCGATAAATTTATACCATCAATTCACCACAGGCTTTGTTCAGTTCATTTCATAGAATCTTGTTTCTGGAAGACTAATGGTAATAAGTTACTGAAACCTGACGCAGATCCATCAGTTTTTAATTTTCCAGCCCATCTCACAAAGTAATCATAAAATAAGTTTAAAAGACCATAGCCTAGTTAGATTTTTGACCTTTAAAATAATGTTTTTTTATGTTCATTTATTTGTAACTTATATCTGAAGTACGGTACTGAAAGTTACTTATAACATAGATCCATGTCTATATTTTGCAAATCATAATTAAAATGCTCATAAGTTAATGTTTTTATGTGTTGGAACCAGTATGTCCACATTCAGAATTCTTACCACTTCTAAAATTTATTTCAGATTGAACAACCACCCCGTAGAGTATTAAAGAGATCATTAGAATCAGATAAACATGAAACAAATGAAGAAAGTAACAGTGGTACTATTTTAATAAATACTGATCAGGTCGTAACAGAGCACAACTATGCTCTTAACTATGCTCTTAGTCCCAGAAAAAAATGTAAATTAATGGAAAAAAAGCTGGAAAGAAAGAATGAACAAATTGAAAATTTAAGATTTCTAAATTCCACATACAGAAAGAAAACTCACAAACAAGAGGGTTCAGTCAACAAATTGAAAGTAGTAGTAAAAGAATTGAAAGAAAAAATCTTGCCACTGAGCACACACTATCAGTCATGCAGGATAATTTTTCGGATGTGATGTTAGATATCATTTCTAGAGCAGCTGGTGAACAGAAGGGTGAATATTCTGATATACTTAAGAAGTTCACCATAACAATGCACTTTTATTCACCAGCTGCATATGAATATCTCAGGCAGAATCTAAATAATTCTTTACCACATGTCAATACCTTACGCCAGCCGTGGCGAAAAGGCCATAGTGCACCGAGCCACTGTGTAAGCTGCAACGTGCATAGCACGTATGGAGGGAGACGGACAACCGAAGGGGAAGTTAATGTTTAGGACGTGTAACGAAGAAAGAAATGAACAAGAAAACATAGGACACATTATCACAACCTAAAATTAACTGTCTTCAGAATGTCTCTGCGACAAAGTTTCAAAATCAGGAATTATGTCACTTACTGCCAATCGTAGTTGATCACGAAGGTATTTGTCTGTCAGTCGTGATCTAAATTTGATTTTTACTATTTTCATTGTTGAAAATAATTTTTCACAAACGTAAGTTACAGTGAACATGGCTTCAACAGAGCAAGCGAAAGAACGAAGCTTCAAATATTTATTTTTTTCCAAAGATTTGAAAAGTTCAATATCTCTCAAGTCCTTACATCTAGCTTTCATTTAACGTCACATTGTAAATCTGTGAGTTTAAATTGAAAATCTAACCGCATTATTCGTACATCTGCTGTAAAAGAATCGACGTACAGAGATGATAATAATAATAATAATAATAATAATAATAATAATAATAATAATAATAATAATAATAATAATAATAATAATAATAACAATAATAATAACACTTAACCTTTTAATGTTTCATCAGTAACATGTAGTAACTTATAATGCCGTTTTATGTTATACAACCCTTTTCCTAGTAATATTTGTGAACAAATCATACATTTAATATTTTCATCATATTGTAAGCAAAAGAATGCATCCTCCCATCCTACTTGAAACTTTCGTTTTTTTATAGAGGTACATGGTTTCGAGAGAGATATTGCGACGATACGCCACTCGCAGGTCAGAGACAAATACAAATAGAACGGAGTTTGACTCCAGTGAGTGAGAGGGTGGGGGTTGTAGGTAGGAAGCGAGAGAAAAGCACTGCGAGCCACAATGTGCTCGTGAGTCGCATTTTCGCCGCGGCTGCCTTACGCACATAGTACAATACAGTAAGAGGGGATTCTGGTTTTACTCAGGAAGCTTTCCTTGCATTAGACCGATAGAGGAACGTGCTAAGCTTTCTTCTCATCAAATATGGGTTATTCTCATGTTTGATGAGATGTCAATTAAAAAGTGCATTGAATGGAATGGTAAGGAATTTGTTTTTTATGGTATAGTAATAAATCTTAGTGTCTTTTGTGGTTGCGTTCTATCAGCCTTACTTTTCGTCCGCTATTTTTCACGACCGCAAGATGCACACAATGTGCAAGATTAAGTTAATGTTCTCACTCGGTTATTGAAATATACTTCAGGAAGCCCATCCTACGGATATGATGAATTATGTGAATATAAATCAGTGGCGTAGCATGAAATTTTGAGCAGGGGACGCTAACTCAAGTTGTCTTTCATGCAATATGAGAAAACGTATTACAAATATACAGTCTTAAAATAAATAGTACTCAATGTCAAGTCAGCAGTCGAAGATTGGTTGAAACCTCGTAAGTAACACCAATAAGGCATGACCTCAAATGATACGTAGTAAAATATGATTTCACGGTTTACACATATCTCTAACAAATAGACACGTATACGTATAACATTAGCTCACTCCCTGTCATACTTTGAGAAATCACAATATTAGTATCATTACGTAAGTATGCGTCTGTCTTTTGGTTCTGCCCTTCATTGACAGCAAGGTAATCGGTCATTTCTTTTTTTAAATCACACTTTTGTTCGTAAGTCAGTCTTGATAATACAATTATCCTAAAAAATTCAATTAAACTAGTGTCAGGAACTGTTATTTCGCTCATTATTTATTATATCAGCCACAATGCACACTAACACTTCAACTGAACACAACTAACGAAAGGGATATAACTCGGAAACTACTTATTTTCAATGTCAAAGCTAGCTTCTTGCAAGCCTTGCGACCAGTGTAGTTTAATTACAAAGGGACGGAAAATCTGCGGGGTGGGTTACACAGAAGAATGAGTGTAAGAAACCAGTCTGCTTGGAAGCTGGTGTGTGCAGGCTTCTTCTTTACTGCTGCATCACAAATCATCCTGGGCTGCCGCATCACAATATTTAACGCGTAAATATAAAATCTATTAAAATTAATAAATAATTTTGTTCATAAACTGCAGGTTTGTTATGAAATTATTATTAACTGGGGAAGCTGAGCTTTTTAGCTTACATTGACGCTACGCCACTGATATAAATACCCCCAAGTCACAAAGACGACGAAGATTATTGACTGACAGATGCATCATTAATATCTTTGATTATTTGATGTTATACCACAAGAATGCAGGTAATTACGTTTTACTATTTATATTTGTCTTTATCCTTGTTACTCTTAGGCTCATGTTTGGTTGTTTTTATGTTGTATAGTAATAAATCTTAGTTTGTTTTACGATTGCGTTCTATCAACATTGCTTTCCGTCCGCCTCAAGATGGCGGCGAGCGATCGCTTCAATTTGGGTCGCATCTTCTGCGCAGCCGGCAGTGGTATTAGGCTTTTAACATATTATTTTTAGAGACGTTCAATATAGTAATAATTATAAATTGGAAACTTACCACTGCAATTTCACCTAAATTGCACTGTTAATTGTTGTTTTTAAATATTTGCAAAAATTAAGTAAATTCTACAACTCCACTAAAGTTACTGCATTCGTGATTCAAGTAACATTAAGGAAGCCGTGAAAAAATCAACAAGATTCCAGACTCATCATAGACTGGGGGAAAAAAAAATACAGACGTATAGTAAACACAGAAAACATTTTAAAGCAACAATGTTGAAGATAGATATTTTTGTTTTGCAAATTTGCCGTCATTGAACAGAAACCAAGATGGAGATTTCGTTGCAACTAATTAGAAATTCCTCTTTCAGGTATGTAATGAACGATCTTCGCACAAAATAATGTACGATACACGAGCGGTATGTTTTCTTTCAATTCTCGGAAATTAAAAAAGCTCAAGTACGTTTCGCTTTTTCAAACTTTTCCTCGAACATGAAAACTTCAACATATCGCTCTTGTAACGCATATTACTATTTCGTGTACATATTATATGATAATGAAAAATCTAAATCCTGTTTATTTGATAGATGATTGTATGTTCGAAGCATTAATAAATGTGGAGACATTTTATGAGATTGCGTTTTTGATGTCTGATCCGTCCCTGTCACTATTGTCTAATAGATATTTCAGAGCTCTCCCGTTTCGAATAATAATAATAATAATTATTATTATTATTATTATTATGATTATTATTATAACAATAATCATCATTATCAAATATTTACCTGAAATTTGTGTCATATAAATTGCTCTGAATTCTGTAGCCTACCACTAACATGTACAGTATATTTTGGATAAAATAGGGTTACATATATCATTGAAATATCAGTAGTCCCTACTTTCAAATGGCTTTTAAGGAACATATTGAAAAGTGATGAAGTGTTTATAGTCTTATTATACATATTCAATTAATAAAACAATTATTAAGGCTACTTTTTGAATAGACTACAGAATATGATCTTGTAGTATTTTTACGTGAACGTTAGGACGCTGTATTACTTAAAGTAAAAATCAAGGAATATATTGTTACATAGATTATAAAAGTAGGCCTAAACCTATCTGCAATATTTCTGTGGCCGGGAGGAAAAAGGTCTTAAGTAAAAATTTTATACTTTTCAGGAGAGCAGTAGAAAGACTGAAATTGGTGTCAATTATAGAGTTTTTCTAATTAAGAGGTTTTTCCTGGATATTATTTGTTTATATTTCTTCTAAAATAGGTAATGTTGCTCATTTAACAACTTACTTGATTATTTCCAAAATTAGCCGCACTTAAGCCCTTTTAAGACTAGAATCCAAACTGAGTAGAAGAGACTATTTAAACATAAGACTTTTTACATGTCAAAATAAATTAGAAAAATAAATTATCAGGAATGCAAAATGGGTCCTAAACAATTACAGGACTGTTTACCTGGTGCTTGAAGTTTTAAAAGGAAAAGCCATCCGTATGTGATAAAATGGCTAGCATACAAGTTAGACCTTTTTAATAGGGAAGCATGGAAAGTAAACATGTGATGGTCTGTAAGGAATAAAGTATTAAAAATTCTTAAGTCCTTTATTCTGTGTGTGCTCGATCTAACTTCTGATATTCTCTACGCCTACTTATATAACCCCAAAAGGTTTTACTTTCATATCAATAAAGCATTAATCTTATAATTAGTAACAAATACATCATGGCATTCACTATAAAAATATTTCATTTTTAATGGTAATAATGTCATATCCAATACACGGACAGCTGTACTCAGAAAATTACACACCAGAGAATCTTCTTCTTAAACCGGAAGTAGAAAAAACTAGTAGGTAATGGTAATACCACAGTCTAATACATATTAGACTGTGGTTTTACCATTATTGAGTTCTTAGTATATGGTTATCCCCACATACCAAGTTTCATGTCACTGAACCACATGCCTCAAAAGTTATTTAGTTGGTGCGGGACTTTTAACTAACTCTGTATATAAGATTAATTCGTACACATTTTGGAAACTTTATTTTCAAATTCCTATCATCGACCAGTTCTGTTTTCTCCATCGTTCGAATAGTCTTTCATCATAAATGAAAAAAAAAAATGTATCGGAGCTGACGAGACGTCTGGTCCCACCAGGGTTGTGATATTAGCTCAAACTCAAAGGAAAGCGCTCTTTGTGTAATTTGGTTGACCAAATCGGACTTGGCTTAGCTAAATCCAACACACGAGCCTCGACTAACAATCCAATCTCTTAATCACTACCCTGTGTATTAAGTAGTGTCGGTAACTTCTTAATACAAGCGGCAGACCGCTCCGTGCATGTGTGCTGCACAACTCGCGTTTATATAGTAATATTAGGCTACGCGTAACATTCGGAAGAGATAAAAATTGTGCACGTGTTGCAAATTTTTTGTTACATACACAGCATTTTCCTTTCATATGTAGCCTAACTTACATATTTTTCTACCAAATGAGACCTATTTAAATGATCTAACCGTATGTAGCTGAGTCATTTCATGTCAAGTCAACAAATTGGCTGTGGCGCACCTTTTTCGGATACTGGCCAAAATTGTTCCAGTTGTTGATTGATATTGACTATGAGTACAGGCGAAGTATTTTGTGCAAAGTTCTATTCATTTATTTTATATGCACGTGTTTGTACAGTACTTTATCCCTCGATATTGGTGTGTGCCAATTCGGAAAAAAATCCATAACTTACAAATGAATGGAAATTTCTCTGTCAAAGTTAGTGACAATATATTAGAGAACATTTTGTACCATTTAGTGACACAGTAGTACAAAATAATTTGTATTATAATGGAAATAAAATAAAATATATAAAAAATGGGTCAATACTTTTATGTTGTATTGAAGATAAAGGCAAGGTGAAATAATAACGAAATGTTAGTAGTAAAAACATTCAAGCATTCTGTATACACGGTAAAATTTTGAATTTGTATTTCCGCTCCCTTCCGTCTGGGCACGTGAGTACGTACATGCATGCTCAAACCTGCTCGGAGTTCGGAGCGTAACTAAGCACGTCTTGGAGGTGACGACACTCCACTGTCAGTCTCGGGATAACCAAACTACAGTATCTGCCATACCTGTTGTGTACAATAACGTTCAATTTCAGATATAATACATCAAACATGTGTCGGAATTAAGCGGTATCATCAGTAAATCTATCATTTGAGGAACTGTTGGGTTATAGGTAAGTGAATTAAAACTGTGCGCCGTTATTTATAGTCGTGCATACATTACAGTAGCTTGACGTTAAGACATTTCTATTTCAGTGTATTTCACGGGTGACGGTAGAAGTAGGATAGATAGTGCCCAAGAAAATGGAGTCTTGTTCTGTAGGACAACATTGACGGATGATAGTTGTCACAAACTAACATATACCCAATCTAATGCCTTGTTGGACGTGAAAACCTTGCCTGATGAAGATAGGCAATTAATGTGGTGCAGACTGAGAAAACCGAAGGACTAGAGACTATTTGTTATCATCATATGAAGATATACTGGAGTGACAAATATACACATGTCTTTGGACGAAAATGTTGTGATCCATATAGAAGATATAAGACGGTAATTAAGAAGGGTTTACGACAGGTAACAGAAGACCTCGTTGACAGAAAGAAAAAATTCTCTCTTATACCTGGCCAGTGTATATGTACAAATTGCTATACAAGATTACAAAATAATAGTGATGATCCAGATGAATTAATGGACGATTTTCAGTACCGCCAAACGAAGAGCGAGAGTCAATAAATTCATCATTTTCTTAAGTAGGAATATCACTCTTTAAGCAGAGGAAGCTCAACAATGAACAAAAATTTGCTCTTGGGAAGAGAAAGTTAGCACAAGCTTCATCAGCTATCTAAGGTAGATTGGAAAAAAAAAAAAAAAAAAAAAAAAAAACCTTCAGGTTACATTGGATTCGAGTTCAAAAAAATCAGAAAAAGATTTGGTTGCTCTTGGTAGGGACTATAAGGACCTTCTTGACTGTATTATAAGTTCCATACAAACGCCATTGACAGTTCAAGAGAAAATAAAACTAGTTTCAGTTGTGCCACGAAGCTGGTCATTAAAGAAAGTAGCTGAGGAATTTGGAGTATCAGAGTGTATTGTAAGAAAGGCGAAATCATGTGGTTTGTTCTTTGACATCACAAAGAAGACTGGCCATCCCGTGCCTGAGAACGTTAAGACAGCAGTAGCTGAATTTTATGAAGATGTTGATTACAGTCGCGTATGTCCTGGGAAAAAGGACTTCGTGTCTATAAAAAAGACTACAGCAGATTCTATTGTACGAGAGGTGCAAAAGCGTTTAATATTGTGTAACTTGAAAGAATTGTACACATTATTCTGCGAGAAAAACCCCTCACTTTCTATTGGGTTTTCAAAATTTGCCGAGTTGCGTCCAAAACACTGCATACTGGCAGTTAAAAAGGAACACATACAGTATGCGTGTGTGCAGTACACCAAAATGTAAAGTTTAAAGTATATACTGATAACTATCAGTGGAATGGATGAAAAAACTCTTCTTCAAATGATGGCTTGTTCTACACAAAATGAACCCTTATCAGTGTGTGAAAAATGTCCTGGCCCTGGAAAAACACATGAATTCTTACTGGAAAGTGAGGAAAGCATGCAGGACGTTGAATATTAGTAGTAGGTGACAGTAGACCGATCTACATTGAAAACACTTGTTGCACCATTTGAAGAATGTTCGTCGAAGACCTCATTGATAAGATATGGGTAATTTATCGTCCTCATGGCTTCACTGCTCATAATCAGGCCCAATATTTGAAGCAGTGCAAGGAAACACGAATGTGTAGTACTAGTTGATTTTTCCGAAAATTATATATTCATAGATCAAGATGTGGTTCAAGGCTACCACTGGACAAATGACCGGGTGACTCTCCACCCAGTAGTTATTTATATGCACCAGGATGAAAAACTAACTATTCCCAAGCCCGTTTCTCTATGTATGTTTGATGCATGTAACCAGTACTTTTTTACAATTTCCAGAAAGTTTTAATTCAACGCCTCAAAACATTAGACGAGAATATGAAGAAAATTTCTTACTTTAGTGAGGGAGCCGCATCTCAGTATAAAAACAGGAAGAATTTTGTTAATTTATTTCATCATAAAAATTATTTTGGAATAGATGCAGAATGGAATTTTTTGCCACAAGCCATGGGAAAACTCTTGTGATGCTATGGTGAAACAACGAAAAGACTAGCAACAAAAGCCAACTTTTAGAGTCCATATGGACCAAATTTTGACAGTCAGAAATCTATACAAATTTTCAAATGAACATAATACTGACGTGAAATATTTTTATGTCAATAAAGAAGACATTTGTCTCAAGGAAGTGGAACGATTTAATAATTCTGTACGAATTTCTGGTACAAGAGCAAACTACTCATATGTACCATTAGATAACAGACATTTGATAGTTTCCAAAGTTTTATTGCCATGTAAATTCCTTGGTATACCTAGAATAAAATAGGCATGAAGTACAATAAGGAAGTAAGCTTAAATATGCAATAAAAATGTAATGGATCAGAGTCGGTAAAATTCATTGTCAACTATGCATGTCAATGATAAAAATGTTGTATCTCTTCCAAGAATGGAAAATGCAAGACAGTTTTATTTGTACTGAAAGTACAGATAATGATTAGGCCTAATCTTCTGTAAAAATTGCATAATGTTTTCCTTGTGCCCTTTTACACAATAAATTTAAGAAAATATACTTGAAAAAATACCTTTTATTTTCATTTCAGCCAAGGTCAAACAGTAGATCAAGATGTCTCGCATGTCAGAATGAGGCACTATAACTGGAAGAAGTTTCGTGAATTTCCCTGCAGTAACCTATCTGTAATTAATTTTTTTCCTTTCAGACAGAGCGCCAAAAATATGTACATCCCCGCATACTCAATTGAACCTTTCTCGAAAACTACTATCGCACAGAACAAAATACTGTGTTTCCCTTCTTATGTTACATCAATAATTGTTCAGACTAAGTTTCACTCAAATCTGGAACTTGACCGCCACAGGTTCTCGGCGAAATTTGTTGATTTGAGATGGAATGACTCGTCTCCAAATAAAAGAGAGATCGCTTTCTCAAATTTGATTTACCAATATTGAAATTAATTAGCTGTAGAATATCAGGGTTGTCTGTTAAACCATTTATGGTTTTGAGCAAATACATTTGTTGTGCTGTTATCCTGCGATTAGTGAGAGATGGCACATTAAATTCAACAAGCATGGATTCATAAGATTGGAATATGTTGTAATATGAATGTTTATTCATATATAGGAGATTTTATTCTGTACTCTCTCTAGAATGACCGAGTGCGAGTGATAGTGAGGATTCCAAACTATAGATGCGTAGGCCTACTCTAATTTACTTCGTATTAACTATTGTATTATATTTTAAGACAGTTTCAACATTCCTGAAATCTTTTGAGTTTCAGTTTGAAGGCTCTATTCGAAATTGTTTTTATATGTGTTAAAAAAAGAATAGGTCATGAGAAATTATCACTCCTAAATCATTTACTGAAGTGATTATTGATAATTTTGTGTTATTTATGCTGTACGTGTAATTAATTTGAGGGATTGGAGATAATTTACCATATTAAGAAATGACATGAGATGAGCAAATGATTCGATAAAACACTTCTAATGAAAAACGTGACTATAAGAAATATAAATTTGTGAAAATTACTTTTGCGGTTGTGTAAGTACAGTTGGAGAGATCAGATCTGTCGCACATGTACAAGAACGGCTAGAGATGAAGAAAAACAGTGCTATTAAAAATTCCCTGTCCTGATGTCATAGTCAAATCTTACCTCTCCAAGCTATACGGCGACTTAATACCTTCGAGTTTGCCTCTTAGTCCGCAGAGACTGATATACTGTAGTTACTATTTGGCCCATTGGAAAAAAAGATTGCCGACCCCTGCTGTAGACTGTAGGGCTATCTTATTGCTACAGGGGACTAAATTTGCAACGCTGTAAATAGCAAGGTGGTGTTCCATTGAAGTCCTATAAGTATAAGTCTATGTATGTCCGTAGTACCACAGTCTAATACATACAGTCTCGCAACTTCAATAATTTTTTTGCCAACATTCGCGACACTAGCGCCCAAGCGGCAGGCAAGGCACTGGTCATAGGGTTGATACAGCCAGCACGTGCTTTAAAGGGATGCGAGATGTTATAATAACGTTTTAATCATGCGTCGGAATAAAGGCAATGTGTGCAATGACGAAAATTGCAGTAACAACAAGTTTAAATCTCCGAATTTGTCGTTCTTCAGATTCCCTAAAGACCAAGAGAAAATCATAACTCAGTCATAACCTATAACCCACGTTGTAGGTAGCCTACGTATTGTGTTCTATAAAACATTTATTACTTATCGGTTACCTATTTGTATGTCAGGAAGGACAGTTTAAATAAAAACAAAGTAAATACCTGTTACAGTATATTATTTTTTTTTGCAGAGATCATATGTGTAAATGTGTAATCATTCCGATTTTGGATAACATATCTACAGTTTTTAATGCAAGTAATTCCATAATTTTTGTATTCGTGTTTTTTATTTATATTTTTCAAAAGTTGAATGTTATATAGCATTCAAGTAGGTATCATGGTGTTAATTTTGCAAGAATGCATGGAGTATAGTAATCCTTTTGCAAAATATTCACTTCTTGAATAAATCCAGACTGTGTCGATAAATTTCTGATGTGTTGGTGTAGATTCATGTGGCGGACGTATTAAGTTCTCAAGAAATAAAAGAGCTTTTTTAAATTTAATATAAAAAGGAATATTTTCTGTAATAATTTGCATGACTATTATTGGTGTTGATTTTACATTCCCAGTGATTAATTACTACATTTCGGCTTGGTCGAGCATAAAATGGATATTATATAGCAACTAAATATGAAAATACATACTGCACAACCTATATGCATGGATTGCACAACCAATCAATGTATATAGGCCTCTGTCATGCAAGATCATTTCCCATGCAATCTACAGCAAATTAAATTCTTTCTTTCAGGGTCCACAACAATAGCATACATGGCATGTTACAATGCTGATTCCAATGAGTGGTACGATGCATCACCCATGAACTTAAATCGCAGTGCATTAAATGCTTGTGTGTACTCTTATCTCTCCAAAGCAGTGGCTGCTCGTGCCTTTCTTGGATGGGTGTTCACAAAAAAAAATATTGGTAATGAACACACTGATATAGGCTATTCTCGTATAGGTGAGTCACACGTCAGAGATAAACGAGTTCTAAAATGCATGTACCAAATCTACGCATATACACCAAAATTAAAACCATTAAACAAGAGTAGAGTAAAATTAATTCATAGGACCCACCTTCACTGCTGTTGTTGAAGATCTAGATTTATTTGTAGAGAAACTCCATGCGCCTAGTTTTGAGAGATGCAAATTTATCAATAACTCTAATGAGGTTAACAAGTTTTTTTTTTCCACGGCCAAATTAGCCAATGTACATAATCGCTCTTATGTCATTGTGCTAGGAGGAATATTTTAATCCTCTCTTAATTTAACACCCTCACAACTTTACACACGTATGTTACTTACTTTGCTGAACAAAATACAACAGAATCAGCACCCGCGCATAATGGTATTTTGAAAAGAAACAGTAAAGAGAGAAAACGAGGAAAGAGGGAGAAAGGAACAGGATGCCAGACTCAAGTGAGATGGAGCATCTCTCTCTCTCTTTCACTAGCACGTTAAGACTTCTGCGAGCCAGAGCTATTGTAACCATTGTAACAAACCAGAAAATATTCTCGCCTGAGGCTATTCCACCCTGCCACGGAAAAATTGTGCGAACTGCTGTCAATCTGTCCAATGCAGATTTAAAGACACATGACACACGAACGGGACATTCTCTCGAGACGAAATATGTAGGAACGTCATTACACATTGGAAAGTAATAGATGTAATAATATTAATACAGTAATATGTACGATTATTGTTGGTTTTTAAGGTGTTCACGTGCTCCTGTGCTCATATAGAGGAACCGCCACTGCTCCAAAGTACAAGAAATAGGGCAGGGAGCATCAAGTGATACCGCCAATCATTGATACAAAGGTATATTTTCCTCATTATGTCTTCAATTTCTTCTGTGTCATCCTGTATATTCTATTACATTGCAAATGTACAATCTTAGTGAAGTATTATCACCGCGCTCTCATGGTTAACATGTCGGTATCATACAATAACGTGCGGTGTGCTTTTAAAACATAATTTTGTCGACCGATTGTTGCTCTGTAGGTTTCACTCTCAGCGTCACGTTGTCACGTCTACTTCCTCGATAAGAATAAGCACTAGTTTGTTATATTGTTAAATGGCTTTTATTATTATAATTATTATTATAATTATTATTATTTCATATACGAGTACGTTGGCATTCTTAACTCTTAATAATAACTGTTTTATAATAATTTTAATCACATAGGCCTACCTTAATGTTCGTCCTCAGCACAAGACATTGCAACCTCGGTTTTAGTCCACGTGGATTAGACAAGTAGGTGTCATTTAATAATGGAAGCAGCTTATTGGTTGCAATATTGAAATTGAGGCGAGTGATTGGAGTGGCGACATAAGCAATTGAAAACAATAATACAATTAAATTTCAAAGACCTGCCGAATGTTAACCATGAGAGCGCGGCGATAATAACATGGACTCTAGGAATCCATCCCTTAATTTTGGTTATTACATTGGTTTGATTGTTATTTTACCTGATGTTTTAGTTTTTAGGATTATACAACAACAACTACTACTACTACAGAGTGAGTCAAACCTAAGTTACGGGCATTCTTACCAAGCACTGTGTTCAGTTTTCCTGGTTTGTTATTTTCCGTCATCCCAGTGCAGGACACAATGCATGGTTTTTCCTTGTTTGCACTCAGTCGATGACACAACTCTGCCAGCCCTTTGCATTCACATTCTCTATTAGTAAGATGTCTGAACTGTATTGAGGAAGATGTATTTTTTTCCATCATAGTTGGATACATGGCACAACAACGTATACTTATTGCAACATATCTACTGAAGTAGAAGTCGTATAAGTTGTGTTTATGCAAGTTTCTGCGGCGTTTTTCAAGGCTACACAACCACTGAAACAGTGTGTTAATTTATTAAATTAGTGACAAGAAACAGGTTCCATTCTCAGTAAGAAGAAACGTTATATGAAATGTAAACATAACTAGTAAGAATAATTTTAAAGGGAAAAATTGTTCTGGGATCGGAACATGAAACCACAATTTAAAGTCACACAGTATTAATGGTTTCTTCCGAGGTTTTCCCCAGCCATGGTCTATGGCGAGTCCTCGGCATCAACCCCTTTGATTTGATTACCTGGTTGGGTTTTTCCGAGGTTTTCCCCATTCAAAAGGCAAATGCCGGGTAATCTTTTGGCAAATACTCGGACCTCACCTCATCTCACTACATCTCGCCAAAATACTGTAAAAAATTGCACAAAATTGTAAAAATTGTAGAAAATTACTAAATTGTAAAACTGTAAAAATTTGTAAAAATTGTAATTGTAATATTGTACAATTTTGACTTGTTCCACATCTTAAAGCTTCATTGCTCATGTAAGATCTATGGAATAAAATAAATGAATGAATAGTATGTACTCTATGTTGGGTCTTTCAGATCTGTCAACCCACTTGAGGTATGTGGACATAAAGGGAAGCAGTGGTCCGGTATCTGGTGTAGTTCCTGGATAGCTCAGTGACAGAGCATTGGTGCACTTAGTCAAAGGTCCCGGGTTCGACACCTGGTCTGGAACAATTTTTCCCTTTAAAATTATTCAAATCAGCTTTACAGGAAGCTAAACCTGGAAGCCAGATTCACATAACTAGTAAGAACTTTTCTTCAGTAGATACATTTCAAAAATAAATTCGGTGTCGCACTGGGTATTGTGTGATTAAAAATACGCGTTTCTCAATACAGTTCAAACAACTTCCTACTGGTAACAGAGATTGATACAGTAGAACCTCAATTATCCGACACCCTATTAACCGATTGACGGATTAATTATTTTTTTTTTGCTACAGAAACATATGAAGTACTACTGTACGTTATAGTAGTACGTATTTTTTTTCCCTAGAGAGTGTTATTACAAGCCTTTACACTTCCCATTTTGGTCTACTGTTCGAGTTGTCATACTGTACAACTTCTATATAAAATGTATTCCATGAGTGTCATAGGAAAACGTTTGTGATAAGTATCGAAAAATGCATAATATAATTGAGTGATTTGGGGAAAGAGAAACTGTGGCTCATCTCGCATCAGAATACGAGACTGATGTTACAACTGTGCGCGATTTAATACAAATTAATGATAAAGTGTATAGAGTATGTAAATCTACAACATGAGATCTCTACAATTCCTATCTTTCCGCTTACAGCCATTACAAGGAGTTTCCTTGTCCCTTAAAAACTTGTCCTTGACAACCGAACCCAAATTAGTGAACTTCTGATCCACTACCTAGCGTGTTAAACCCAAGATTACGGAGAAAGTTACGAAATTTCAAGTATTATTCACTTACTTAGTCACTTTTCTCGATTTAAATGATGATAATACACATTGGCTACTTCATAGTAGTCGTGTAATATTCAATGAGGTAGGCGAGACCTCATATATAATGAATATGTGATGTATTAACTGTTGGCAGTTGTCACAAAATGAGATTGAATATGACCATAAAGCAGTGGCGGCTCCTGCATATTTCTTAAGAGGAGGAAAGAAATTATCAGCACTAAATTACACCTTCTTGAATGAAACATGCTACAAATTAGCCTACATGCATACATGTAAGACCAGGTAGTGTTGGGGTTGGCCTTCTCTTCTGTACAGTAATAATCTTTTCTTGTAAACTGAGTTTCCTAAATTGTCCAAAATGTATTATGATTTCACTTCCATTCATTGTTGAATAATTGCGCAAATTAACAATTACAAGGAAATTCACAACCTCGTAGCATTTTTCGAGCACACTACAGCATCACACGTGTTGGAAGAGACTAGCTACTAACTCGTAATCGGAACCGTTTTACGGAAATGGAAATGGGAATGGGAAATAATCTGAGGAAAGCGAGAACACTGCACCCACCCACGTGGTCTGTGTTGCCGCATGTACATTTTACAAGTTCAGTATCACATACTTTTGAAGAATGCCAGTTCTTGTAAAGTCATACTATCATTATTGTTCAAAGCTGCGGTGGCCGATTAATTTTTTATGATAAAAATGATGTAGTTTGGAGTACCTACTTTCAGTTTCAAATATATTTGTACAAAACTGACAACTTGGCGGTAACTTAGGTTTGACTTGCTAGGAATGAATGACTATGGCTTAACTCACTAGACATTCAGCTTTCAGAAAAACTTATGTTTAAATCTTATGCAATATCTGTAATCATTTTGGTGTCAAAAATCAATTTTATCCATGACCATAACAAAAAACATGCCTTTACTAAATACTTTTGCGTTTCTAAAGTAGGCTTTTATTCAACATTACTTTATTCCACTAGTGAGATAAAGACTTTACCTCACAGTTCATTAGTGTTTTCCTAGTACCCGGGCACGCACGTATACTTTTCCATTCAACTTATTGCTCAAGAAGTTAATATATTAGTTACTAGATGTCAGTAAAACGTTGGCGAGATCAATTTTAATGGAGGCGGAACAGGCCGAAAGGTCTAAACCTTGAAGAAGAAGAAGAAGAAGAAGAAGAAGAAGAAGAAGAAGAAGAAGAAGAAGAAGAAGAAGAAGAAGAAGAAGATGATGATGATGATAATGATGATGTCACTACCTCTACTTCTTTATTACCATTTCTTAAAATATATACATACACTCAATCTCCTTCTCTTTTCTCTATCTACTACGTCGTAATTTGTGCATTGCATCCATTATCTAATATGTATTTTTTTTTTCAGTTTTGTAATAATTTACCTTTTTGGAATTGCATCCATATCTAATATGTATTTTTTTTTTTAGTTTTGTAATAATTTACCTTTTGGAATGCGAGGAGACTTGAACCTTGAACCTGCGAAGTTGGGTTTATAGGATTTAATAACTTTAATATTAATAACAACACGCGTTAGCCAACTGAGGTAAACAGACACGATGATTATTTAAGTTCTGATATTCCTCTTAAGTTTACAGAAGTAAAATGTGAAATTATTTTAACCACATTAGTCCCGTGAACACTTCTAAATAATTCTTGAAACTTCAAAAAGACGAAAATACACGTTTAAAATGAAAAAAAAAAAAAATATTAAAATTATATAATTAATTATAATTTGTTATTTATCTAACACCTTAGATACCATTCTTCACTAATCATGGCCTCCTACATAATGACCTACCTACTACACGTATCGATTCTAAAATCCATGCCATGATATGTGATTATATGAGGACTTATTTTCAACATATTCTCTTTTATAAAACATAATTTTTCGTTATGGTCATGGATAAAATTACGTATGGTACTTGTGAGCGTGATCTTTATTGTACTCGTGTAATTTAAGCACTCAGCTGACGCCTCGTGCTTAAATCTTTCCACTCGCGCAATAAAGATGCACTTACCCCACAAGTACCATAAATAACTATTATATAAGGCATTGGTAGCAATATTATGTGAGTAGTAGTGGACTGCTAAGAAGTCACAGATTTCCGAAAAAAAATTCAATCACATAATACAGTAAGATACAGTTCAATGTCTTCATCATTTCTGTCTTCAATTAAGAAGTACTGATTCAAAATTTTATCTTTCAGGTTTTGAAGGATCAAATTTTCAAGAAATAAGCTGAAAAGAACAAAAAGAATGGCAAACAAAACTGAAGAGAAATTACTGATTTTCTGAAAACCAGTTTTAAAATCTAGTGTAACGATTAGATCACATATAATTTATCTAATTTTATAATAATAATAATAATAATAATAATAATAATAATAATAATAATAATAATAATAATGATTTATTTTAGCTGGCAGAGTTAAGGCCGCAAGGCCTTCTCTTCCACTCAACCAGCAAAAAGTGTATATACATATGCATGAACTTACAAAGAATTCAACAATTTGATTTAGATGAGAGTTACATGTATACAAGAGTTAATGAGTTAATTTTCGAGAAGATTTCAAAAGATTTGTATTTACTTTCGCTGAAATGTTAGACGTATGTGGTGTGGTGTCCTTCAGGAGTGAATTCCTCACCGTGTCTGTTTTGTTTTATTTTATAATTATCGATTTGTCAAGATTGTGATTATGACGTTTTATCGTTTGCATTTTAATTATATTTTTGGCATGCCGTATTTTAAAAGAGTATAAAAGTAAGAGATGTATTGAAATGTTGCAGTTTTTTAAGTACTGTTGTCCGTCCTTTTTGTAAATAGTGTGTAGAAATGTACCGGCAATTTTTCTAATGGCATAGTTAGATTTGTTTTAAAGCCAATTTTTCCTTTATGAAATTATTTACCATCGTGAAAGATGCTGGAGCGAAACAAAATCATATTTTTTAAACTGTTTTATTGGAGGATGGAAAATTGTATTTTATTAAATTCTTAGTAAAAATTGTCCTTTCTTTTTATTAATTTCTAATACAGGGTTGTTTGTTGGGTCTTGAGCTCTGGCTTTTGGTTGTGCAATGGACACAGCCATTGCAAAGAGAAGGGGAAGAAATTTGTTACTTGTGTCTCAATAGCGAACCAGTTAAGACCATAATGTATTCGCAATTTAAAAACATCGGTCAAGTATAATCACAGTTTCAGAATGGATGAGTAGGGCTCCAGTAAAACCAGTGAAGCAAGGAAAATAATTTTTAAGGTAAGAAAATAACTTAAGAATACAGTAGCACGTTTCCAAATCATGTAGTAGGGGAGTAGTGGGTACAGTGAGACACAAAATATTAAGACATAGCTATGTATGCAAGTGAAATTTCAAGTATTTTTAAAATCAAGTGCAACAGAAATATATATTAAAACATGGAGTACAATAATACATAAGCAGAAATGTTAATAGATAAAGGACTTAATATACAATGCGTGTTTGTAAAAAAAAATGCAAATGTCTCACTGTTCCCATTCAGGAGGGTGAAACACCAGTGTCTATTAACGGACATTGAAATGATTTCAAAAGAAAAGAAAGCTTGCTGTCTCTTTATCTTGCCATGTTCTGTAGACTTGTTTAGAATCATTTTGAAGTCTGACTTCGAAACCATTGAAACATCTGGAATATTTGGAAAAGTGATTTTTCCATGACTTTTCAAACTTTTGCTAAAAATAAAATGAATTTTTGGTGACAACAAAGCTTATAATTATAAGAATTTAATTTAATTCTTTATTATTTTAAATATTTTTTTAAATTTTGTGAATAATTTTTTATTTAAGAAACCATTAAAATGTAATGTATCCATTATTTTAAGCTATAGTTCCTAAATTGGTTACTAGTATTTATTTATTTATTTATTTATTTATTTATTTATTTATTTATTTATTTATTTATTTATTTATTTATTTATTTATTTATTCTGGTGTAGTTAAGGTCATCAGGCCTTCTCTTCCACAACACCAGGAATACAAATACAATAATATAGAAAAACAGAGAAAAAAATACACTATATACAAAATAAAGCTACACAAAAAATAAAGAGAGAGAGAAAAAAAACACTATAAACAAAGTAAAGCCACACAAAAATATACACAGGTTGCAGTCACACAAACTTTAAATGAGTGATTAAGTATCATAATTGATTGCATCCTAATTAACTAACATAAACAAGAAACTTACAATTTTAATCTAGATTAGAAAAGAAAAAGAAACACACAAATCAATACTTCTAGCAATACCTAAAAACATTAACTAAGACAAAATTTTCCAATTTAATTTTGAATTGTGATAAAGTCCGTGACATCATTAGGTAACGAATTCCAGAGGCGAGGTATTTCTACAGTATAGGAAGATGAGTATAAAGACGTTCTATGATGAGGGATAGAAAGAAGTGCTTGATGTCGGTTTCGAAGAGTTGTAAGAAATTGAAAGCGCGATAACAGGTAATTCGGAGTAGAAGTTTGCATGATTCTAAACAGAAGAGACAGTGAATGTATTGTTCTTCGTTCCTTCAGACGCACCCATGAAAGTAACTGGAGGGAAGGTGTTATATGGTCAAATTTACGAGTATTGCAGATGAATCGTATGCACACATTATGAACACGTTGTAGTCTCTCAGCTAAGAGTGAACTTACATTAGTTAGCAAGGAATCGCAATAATCAAAATGGGGCATTACAAGCGTCTGAATAAGATTCTTTTTTAGACTAAGTGGTAGAAATTCTTTCATATGGAACAAGGAGTGAAGTTGAGAAAATATTTTTTTGCAAATGTGTGTTACCTGAGTGTTCCAATTTAGATCGCTATCCATAAAAATGCCAAGATTTTTAACGGTTTCACTGTATTTAACAATAATCACATTCAATATTATATGTGGTATAGTAGTACTATCAAGAGTGCTTCGTAGACGATTATGTCCCATTACGATTACTTGCGATTTCTCTGGATTTAACCTTAATCCAAATTTGTGCGCTCACAGTGAAATCGAATTCAAGTCTTCGTTTATTTTGTTTACTGCGTCACTAGTCTCGTCGTGGTGGAAATGCAAATAAATTTGCAAGTCATCAGAATACATATGGTATCTGCAGTGTTTTATCATATTTTAATCACGTCATTAATATAAATCATGAAGAGTAAAGGTCCGAGAACTGATCCTTGTTGAATTCCAAATTTCACGACACACCATTTTATTTATTTATTTATTTATTTAATCCACTCAACAATGTAATTACAGAGGAGATAAAATGAAAATAACAGTAGTAATACATATAATAAGGGTATTTAAATTTAAACAGTTGCAATCCAATACTACTCAACAAAAGATATTAAGCAAATATTACATGTAAATCTCGGTTTTGAAGAATAATCGCATGCAATGACACATTGTTGACGTTCGCGAAGGTAGGATTCAAACCAAGTAACAGAACTTTCAGAAAGATTCAGACGTCTTAATTTACATAATAGAAGGTCCGTGTCAACTGTATCAAATGCCTTACTGAAGTCAAGTAATGTCAGTAATGTTAATTTTCGTTCATCCGTGGCTTCACGTATATCCTCATTCACTTTTAGTAGTGCTGTAGTCGTACTATGTCCATTTCTGAACCCGGATTGGTATTCGTCCATTAAGGCATGTTCGGTTAGATAGTTCATTAATTGTTTGTGAACAATACGTTCCAGAGCTTTTGATAGGGCAGGTAGGATACTAATTGGACGGAAATCATTTGCACATAATGGGGTTTTAATTTTGGGGACTGGACGGATAAAGGCTTTCTTCCAGAGGTTCGGGTAGGTAGAAGTTATGAGTGAGGCGTTGAATATATGCGTTAATGTCGGCAGTATTATGTCCAGTATTTTCTTCAATAATATTATACTAATATTATCCCCACCTTCAGCTTTAGAAGTAATACGTTTTATTGCCGCTCTTACTTCAGTTTCTGTGACATTTGTGAAGTAAAATACTGTATTTCTCTATTCTGAATTGGAGTCATTTGTAATTCGTTAACTGTCTGCTGTTTGTCGACCGTATCCAAGGTTATTGACTGTACAGTTGCAAAATGGTCATTTAGTTCGTCAAGAGAAACTGGCATACTGTCTACCTGAGTCCTGGGATTTCCTAAACCAATTGTCCGTAAGTTTCTCCACAGTTTGGAAGGGTCAGCTCCCCCCTTCAAGATATTATGAAAATGTCTCAGTTTTGCGTTTCTAATGGCTTGAGTAGTTCTGTTACGTAAGAGTTTATAATAATTATAAGAGATTTCTGTCTTGTCATGTTTAAACGTTTTGTATGCAGTGTTTCTGTCCATAATCATACTACGTATGTCAACAGTCATCCATGCTGCTGGTGTCCTTTTTACGCGTTTAGATTTGAGAGGAGCATGCTTGTCATATAAATTTATAATGTACTCATTTAGTTTATCAACTTTCTCGTCAACAGTATATAAGGTCCAAATTGAGTCCCAGGGAATCTTTATTGCGTCTTCAAGTAGTTGGGTTTCATCAACACGCTTCAAGTCACGGTACCTTATGAGTTTAGACGTGGGCTTGGGACACTTCAAAGAATACACTAAGTAAATAATATCATGGCACGAAATTCCCGAAGCCGCACATTGTCCATGTTTTTGTACTTTGTCTGCATTCTTCGTAATAATTAAGTCTAATAGGGATTCGGAAGATTGGGTATGGTGGGTGGGTTGAAGGGGAAGGACTGCTAGATCAAGAGCCTGGAACATGGTCAATAGATGTCTAGTGTAGTTCGAATCAGGGGCTAACAAATTTGTGTTAAGGTCACCCATTATTAAGACGTGTTCATAATCTGTGATGAATTCCATCAACGATCTCTCGATCTCTGCAATATCGTTAATCTTCGGGGGTTGGTAAATTACACAAATAAGACATTTCTGAAAGCTTGTCGAGACTTGTACAAATAACATTTCAGGTTTTCCGGCATACTCGCCAGGAGATGTGTGTATTATTCTGGGATTGAGATCAGATCTAACATATCCAGCAACGCCGCCCCCTTGTTTATTTAAACGATCATTTCTTAATAGCGTGTAACCATCTAGGTGTAATGTTGCTGAGGATAACGCAGGCTTTAGCCAAGATTCAGAGATGAGAACAGCATGCAAATTCTGATTCGAGAATATGGATTGAATTTCGTCAAAGTGTGCAACCAAATTCTGAGCGTTAATATGGGCTACGTGAAGGGATGAAGAGTTCTTGGAAAATGCTGTTGTTAAAACGTTGAATGCTTCTGGGTGAGAGAGAGGGTTCTGGTCAGCAGGTATAGAGGAATGGGGTGAGTAAAGGTAATTGTACAATGTTCTGTCAGAGACAACCAGATTATTACTGTCAAGAATCAGGGTATCTAATTTAAAAGAAAAAAAAAATGTTATATAATAGTAATATACGTTACAAGAGCGGTATGTTGACGTTTTCATGGTCGAGGAAAAGATTGAAAAAGCGAAACGTAGTTGAGCTTTTTTAATTTCCGAGAACATGAAAACAAACATACCGCTCGTGTATCGTACATTATTTTGCGTGAAGATCGTTTATTACATACCTGAAAGAGGAATTTCTAATTAGCTGCAATGGAATCTCCATGTTGGTTTCTGTTTAATGACGGCAACTTCGGAACACCAAAATATCTTTCTTCAACATTGTTGCTATAAAATGTTTTCTGTGTTTACTATACTCCAGCAGGCCGTGATATACGTCTGTCTTTTTTTTCCCCCAGTCTATAAATGCGAACTTAAAACAAACGGTAAGGTTATGTAATGATTTATTTTTCATTTTAATATTTTAACAATATTATTTATATAACATATTGCAGTAATAACATCGGCATCTGGAATCTTGTTGATTTTTTCACGGCTTCCTTAATGTTACTTGTATCAGGAATGCAATAAGTTTCGTGGAGTAGCAGATTTTACTTAATTTTTGCAAATATTTAAAAACAATAATTAACATTGCAATTTAAGTGAAATTGCAGTGGTAAGTTTCCAATTGATAATTATTACTATGTTAAACGTCTCTAAAATAATATGTTAAAAGCCTAAAGCAGTAAAATGAATGTCGCGCTTAAGCGGTAAGAAGAGGGAAATTGTTATGTGTGTTACGTTGGGAATACTGAATGTGGTATTTCACACTTACCGCGTATTGGTTCTGTGCGGAAAACAAGCAAATACGCACGATCTCGCACAAAAATATTAAGTTGCTACAAGTAAAGATTTCCTATTAATTAATAGCTCAGCTATAATTAAGTTGAAATAAATAAAGATGAATAAACACTACTGCCACTAACAGGTATTAATAAGTAGTTTAGACTTCAGTAATTTAGAATATCATATAACTTAGAAGAGGACAAAAAATATAAATTATTATTAATATTAATTATTAAATATTAAAAATGAAAGTAACTAAGAAATAAGTAGTGTCAATGGGGTTATGATATAATGAAAATAGTAAACCAAAAGTACAGTACGAATAACAATACTACTAATAGAATAAACTAAAATATTAATGGTTAGCTATAAAGTAATGACTAATCGTATCGCTTATGACCCTAGCTCCATTACATTATTTAGTCTTTTCTTTACATTGCCCTCCTTAACAATAACAGAACCATCTAATGTCCAAACATTAGTCACACCGTATTTACTAATAGCTTCACGCAACAGTTTGTCTGGTACTGATGAGATCCTCCCTCACAGTTATTTGACTGCCTTTCAATAGTAATATACGTTACAAGAGCGGTATGTTGACGTTTTCATGGTCGAGGAAAAGATTGAAAAAGCGAAACGTAGTTGAGCTTTTTTAATTTCCGAGAACATGAAAACAAACATACCGCTCGTGTATTGTACATTATTTTGTGCGAAGATCGTTTATTACATACATGAAAGACGAATTTCTAATTAGTTGCAATGAAATCTCCATGTTGGTTTCTGTTTAATGACGCCAACTTTCGAACACCAAAATATCTTTCTTTAACATTGTTGCTGTAAAATGTTTTCTGTGTTTACTATACTCCAGCCGGCCGTGATTTACGTCTGTCTTTTTTTTCTCCCAGTCTATAAATGCGAACTTAAAACAAACGGTAAGCTTATGTAATGATTTGTTTTTCATTTCAATATTTTAACAATATTATTTATATAATATATTGCAGTAATAACATCGGCATCTGGAATCTCGTTGATTTTTTCACGGCTTCCTTAATGTTACTTGTATCAGGAATGCAATAAGTTTCGTGGAGTAGTAGACTTTACTTAATTTTTGCAAATATTTAAAAACAATAAATAACATTGCAATTTAGGTGAAATTGCAGTGGTAAGTTTCCAATTGATAATTATTACTATGTTAAACGTCTCTAAAAATAATATGTTAAAAGCCTAAAGCAGTAAAATGAATGTCGCGCTTAAGCGGTAAGAAGAGGGAAATTGTTATGTGTGTTACGTTGGGAATACTGAATGTGGTATTTCACACTTACCGCGTATTGGTTCTGTGCGGAAAGCAAGCAAATACGCACGATCTCGCACAAAAGTCTTTTATTGCGGAAGACCTCACTTCTCTTTCTATAGGAAACAAATTTCACGATGATGGCCCTGGGACGATCATCCGTCTTTTTCCCCACACGGTGGCTCCTGTCTGTCACTGACCTGCAGAGATACAGCTGTTTTCTCTGCCACCTGGATGGCAATGACATCAGTGTCTTCATTTTCTACCTCCGGGACACCAAATATGCGGAGACACTGTCGTCGTTGATATTGTTCCATATAGTCTATCCTGCACTCGAGATGCCAAATCTTCTTATCCCGGTCGTCCAGTGCAAGTTTCAGCTCGTTCACTACGCCCCTACTTCCCTCTAGCGCCGTGCTGAGCTCCGCTACTGCTGCAGTCACCGATTCTTGTATTAAGTTGGCAAAAGTTGCCAACATGGTGGTGTCTTGAAGCGTCTGCTGCACTACACGTTTCACAACATCCTCAATCTCATCCTTAATTTCCTCTTTCGGGCTCATGTTACAACTTTATACACGATAATGTCAAGAAGATGATTGACTTATTACTTGCACACTATTAGCTACTTACACTACGAAAACAACTGGCTTGGTCACGAGCACGTCTATAGTCTGGATCAGCTTACTTCATACCCTAAGGGTGAAATCTAACCATTTTTCCCCCATTACTACATATAATAATAATAAGAGAGAAATGCGCACGAGTGTGCATTGTTAGAGATGCTAGTAAATATCACTTTTTCCTATCTCAGTTATTGATTTGTCTGCCCTCTGACACGTCAGTATGTGATATTGCCGACATAGTTCACCACATAATTTGCACATTCTGGGGAAATTCCACAGATAGTAACAATATATTTCTATTACAAAAAAGAGTAATTAGAATAATAGTAGGTGCCAAATCTAGGGAATCGTGTAGGACTATTTTCAAAAAACTACAAATAATGCCCATGGCTTGTCAGTATATCTTTTCATTAATAGTCTTCCTCGTATGTAATCGTGAAAACTTTGTAACTAATTCAACAGTTCATAGCATAAATACACGTAAAAAAATGACTTTCATACTCCATCGGCAAGTCTATCGTGCTATCAAAAAGGAGTGCGTTATATGGCAGTAAAAATTTTTAATAGCCTCCCTATCGATATAAAAAATGAAACTCAGAACATAAAATTATTTAGGGCCAAATTAAAGAAGTACCTAATTTCTCACGCCTTCTATTCTGTAGGTGAATTCATGACATTCAATAACACTTCATGAAATTGATACTAAAACTATGTGTTGTACTAGTAGACTATATTGTAAATCTCATCTATATATATTTCATCTAGACTGCGACTATGAATTAAGATTTTATAATAGTATTAAGTTTTTTGACTTGTTCCATATTCTAGCTGTAAGCATGTATGAATACCATGGAATGTTAATAAATACAATACAATACACACGTAATCTCCGTCAGCAGTATGGAACCCTGATCTGATGCACAGTCTGTGGTGGTAGCCATGAATTGATAGTCTCGTCACCACATGTCGCAACGGTTCGTTTGGTCCCATCCAGTTCCTGTCTATCACGGCTCCGGTGCTGTAGAACCCGTCCGGAATCTGGCGTCTTTTCTCGTCTCTTTCCATTAGAAGCTGCTCGTAGCCTCTGGTAGATGGCAGTAAGTAGTCCATTCTACCGAGCCCCTACCACGCCGTAGCGGAGAAGTGAGAAATATGTTCCCAAACTGAAGCAGCAGAAAGCCGCCATTTGTTAGGTAGAAAAGGCGCGGGATTTCGAAACCGCTATTTGAATACGTGTTGTATTGTGTATCCGAAAGCTGAATGTCTTTGTTTAAAGGAACAATGCTTCCTTTGCGATACCTTTAATACCCTGTCTCTACTGTCAGCAGAGTTGCTAGTTTTTCTGCGAGGGAAGTCGGGATATCTAAAGCTAACCTAAGACAGTGTTCACGTGCTTTCTAATGTAATAGGCCTATTCGCCTCCGTGAGAAACACAAAAATACGAAGGACACACAGTACAGTGAACACTACAATATTTTTTTTCTTTTACTAACCGCGAATAGCCTATGTTTTAACAATTTGCTAATAAATTAATTTTGGAACCGGTACCGCAACAGTTTCACTATCTGACGATGAATCTATGTTTAAACATAGTTCACTAACCTATAAAACTCAGCAATTGTATGTCTCTGTTATTAGTGTAAAGTACGATATCAAAACGCTTTCTTACCAATCAACGCACTTGAAATACACCATGTTTACTAATTGCGAGGACAGCGACTAGAGACCGAAACGGAATAATCAACAATGCGGTAGAACTAGAAGAAGTGTTATTTTGCGAGTTTAGTTGCCTTACGGCAATCAGCTGGGCTACCTCATAGACTTACTAAATATCCGCAGGTTGTCTCTGTGTTTACAATGTTACCATTTGAGTCAATATATAAATAAAAATATCGGATAATAGGAAATACAGACTAATTTGTTTAAATATGTTCAAGGCTAATATCTGTAAAATCGGGATTTTTGTCAATCCCGACTCCCTTTAATCGTGACTCAACCAGGAAATTGGGAGAATCCCGCCTAAATTGGGATACCGACAACCCTGGCCGTCAGATATAGGTACTGTGTTCAGACTTGCATCATTCTCATAGGAACTCTGAATGTGAACATTCATAACCACGGTTAATAAAAGAATTAATATGTCAAACTTTTAATTCAATCTGTAGGTTAAACTGCTGTATGAAGTCAAAAAAGTAGTAGCAGCAGTAGCAGGAATAGTAGTAGTAGTAGTAGTAGTAGTAGTAGTAGTAGTAGTAGTAGTAATAGCAGTAGCAGCAGCAATAGCATAAGAAAATGTTTAATTAATTCGTAACTAAGACAGGAATTACTTTCAATCAGTTATAGGCCTATTAAAAAAATATATTTTTATAATTTATGCAGTTTCTGTATGTTTAAGTTCGGTGAATAATTTTATTATTCATGTATGCACTGAAACAACAGCTGTTTGAAGAAAATGAATAATATGGAGTGAATGAAGGACAATAACAGTGTCTAATAACGTAGTTCGAAATGAGTTGAACACACTGAATGATTCAATGTAGGGTAGAAATTCTCTCTGCGGATTGCACCTATCCACTTTCGGTTAAGGGAATCTTTACTCTGAGGAAACTTGAAGCATAAAGAGTCACATGGCAAGTACAATAGTTTGTCTTCTGTAACATAATATGGAGAAAAAATCGTCGTAGAAATTAAGGATTAACTAACCAGTGAAATATAACATTCCTTCTTTCTTTGTCGTTACATTCGTGTGTATTGCTGCAATAAAAAGCACAACATGAAAGAACCATACTTATTCAGCTCCAACAAACAAATGGCCGCTCGTCGACTGTTCAATTTGGGAACCAACGAGTTAGAAAGAGAAGACTATAGAGTGGCCATGTTGTCCTGTACAGCGCTCTTTGCGGTGCCACCGCGAAACACGGCAGATCTGAGCTAAGCGCCCACCTTTGTAAAAATTCGTCTGCTTACAATGTTGTATAACGGAGGTAAGAAGTACAAAAAAAGGAAGAAAAAACATGCCTGTTGTGTGTGCTGCATATAACTGCAATGTCAAAAGGAAAAAGATAACTGATATATCATATTTCATGTAAATTTTATGAAGTTAAGTCCATAGTTTTGTTAATTAGCAGCATTTTTTTTCATGTATAAATATGTAACAACGCCCGGCATAAACAAAATAAATGGTTCACTGGTAATGTACTTAAACTAAATACGGATAAAACCAACACAATTCCGTTTCAGACCCAGTGAAAAACAAATAGCAATACAATATTAAAACTATTTCGA
This sequence comes from Periplaneta americana, assembly GCF_040183065.1. Classification (NCBI taxonomy): domain Eukaryota; kingdom Metazoa; phylum Arthropoda; class Insecta; order Blattodea; family Blattidae; genus Periplaneta; species Periplaneta americana. Next base: position 127,177,692 of record NC_091129.1, read on the forward strand.
CACCGGCAACCTTTATTTCTGCTCCTTCTGTCCTTACTGCTTATACAAGAAGACGATGAGCTGTAGCTTATAAGAAGTAGGCCTATTTCGAAGACAAACGATTAATCAAATAAATGGTTCACTAGTAATAAAGTTAAACTGAATACGGATAAAACCGCTACAATTCCGTTTCAAACCTAGTAATAGCAATCAAATATTAAAATTGTATTTCGACACTCGCATCCAAAATAACGCAAAACTTTGGGGTAGGTCGTATTGTTGTTAGTAACTTGACTGGAAGGACATGAAAGAACATAATTGAGCACCCACGTGCAATAATGGGGTAAGTATGAATATATTTCGTAACTACTTACCCCATTATTGTACGTGGGTGCTCAATTATACACTAATAATTATCTGTGGTGCCACAGCCCTTGAAAGGCTCAGACAGACCAGCCGGCTGTTGGCCTCTCGTTCACATTTCGATAATAATTATACTTTACTGTAACAAAAAAAATTGAAGGCATGTTTTGTCATGTTTCACCCACGTTACAAGTTGGAGGTAAAGGTTGTTTACTACAGATAGGGCCTACTTTCATTCTATATATTATGGCATAGTATATAGTTTTGCAACGTGTAGAGACTGGGAAAACAATTTAATAAAATCATCCGAATCATACTCGTTCATTTTATAGGCAATCTTGCAGGTCGCATTTAAAAGAACCTAGGAATATTAACATTTTCTTCAGTATATTTGCTAGGACTTCTTGTCATACTACATGACAATTTTGCTTAGGTTATTCTTTTAAGCATTCCTTCTAGGAATAGCTCAAGTGCTTTAAATTTGGCGTACATAAGTTTAGATTAAGTTCCTAGCACGTATTTGACGAAATACTAGGTTTTTCCACTTCAGTTTAACTGATTTATGCAAACGAAATTAAGACAGCTGACTATTCTAATGTCAGTTATCACCACGCCCACTTTGTTTTGGGCGCATAAGTTCATTACCGACGGTCGTTCAATTTTCTTCAAACATGGCGGCGCAATGACCACTCTATATCTTTCTCTTTCTAACTCTTTGTTGGGAACATTACACTAGCGCCAGTGAGCGGTCTAGCGGTTATTTAGTAAGTCTATGCATTCTACTTACTGCCATCTACCAGCGGCTACCACTACATATGCTAGTGGATTATGGTGATTTTCTAGTTTGAAGGTTGGATTTTCTTTTGCCAACTTCGTTTCGAATTTTGATACTGAGAAATTCTACAACTGGTAGTGATTTTGTAACTGTTATGTTGGCAACAGGAACAGCTGTTGTCCGTAATGGAAATTATGAAAATTCAAATTGTTCTAGATTTCTGAAAGCTCGTGAAATTCGAACATAATTAATTAATTAATATCAGAATTATATTAATACATAATAGTTATTTTGTGTGTTGTGTTGTGGTTATAATTCAAGATTATAGTGAGTTAAGTAAAAATAAATATAACATGTGGTGTGATCCATGCACTTGGGTGATCGATAGAAAATGCACATGGAGACAGAACTAAAATAGCAAAATTATTAGGAGTAAGTAAGTAAGTATTCTTAAACATACTATTTAATGTGGCATTCGGTTTTCGGATTTTGTATTAATCCATTCACTTGATGAAAGAAAGTACATTTTTACGTTACGTCTCGTGAATCGTAAACTGTTTAGTCAAAGCAATGAATTTCATGTTGTCAGACAAAATAGATTTTAATATTAGATCATATTAATCTACTAGTTTCCAACATAATGTGCGAGAGGTCCAGGTGTAAATTATAGGCCCACTCTTTCACAAATTATTGAACCAATTAGAAGATACTTCCCAACATAAAGATGAGATGTAGTTTAGCAAGACATCGATATTGTTATTATTATTATTATTATTATTATTATTATTATTATTATTATATATGTAATTGTGATTTTACTCTCTTTGGTGATATCTGGTATTAGTTGGCAACACTGAAGAGACTGCCAAATTAGCCTTTTAGGAACTGCTCTTACGTGATCCTCATTATAACTACTATCCGCCATTACTACTGCCATGTTCATTTTTTATGTTAGTTACTGGTAAATGTAATATAATTACAATTTGTTTTTGCAAATCATTGGTAAATGGGAACAGTGAGACGTATCAGTGAACCCTTCAATGGCATGTCTCACTGTTCCCTTTACGCATAGTTCGCTTAAAAATGACGACATCACTTCAAAATCAAAACATGAAAGACGAAACTTTGCAAAACATAACGTCAAATACCATAGTATTAGGTAACAAAACATCCATATTTCTATTTAATTTGTATATCCAATATAACCTTCATTAAAAACAAGCCAAAATTTCACTTCTAGAGTGAAAAATTACGAATTATTTTTTCATCACTCACCTTTATAACTAGAATCAAATCGAGTATGAAAATACTGTTACTTTACTCATGCAATATACAACTACACTGTTACAAACACTTCAACATCAAAATTTACCATCTAATAAAATATGTCTCACTGTTCTCCCTGTCTCATTGTACCCACTTCTCCTCTACAGTATTATAATTCAACTCTCTGCCTACAGGAAGAGCATTATCTAAGACAAGTCAGCTGACTCCAGCTTTCCTCTTTGTGCAAGTTATAGCTCAAGTCTAACCAAATGACCTATGCTTATAAACCTGCATTAATTTAGTTGCTTATTGTTATGTGATGGTAATAGTGACTTGGGAGACAGGATTTATATTTTCCGCAATTCTATGCAGGTGCTTGGCCAAACAGTCATGGCCTGTTGCCAATCTAAATGCAGCTACTATCATGTTTTTGTTTAGTCAACTGTCCGAAGATAGGTTGTACCTCATAAATGACACCAGTAAGGCATCACTCATGAGGTAACTAAGCCAGGAAAGAATGGATAAGGAAATGATGATAATGGTGGTGATGATGATGATAATAATAATAATAATAATAATAATAATAATAATAATAATAATAATAATAATAGTAATAATACCAGGTGGCCCGGGTTCGATTCCCGGTCGGGGCAATTTACCTGGTTGAGTTTTTTCTGGGGTTTTCCCTCAACCCAAAATGAGCAAATGCTGGGTAATTTTCGGTGCTGGACCCCGGACTCATTTCACCGGCATTATCACCTTCATCTCATTCATTATTTAAAAAAAATATATAAAATAATAATAGACTAATAATAATAATAATAATAATAATAATAATAATAATAATAATAATAATAAATTAATAAGACGACAATTATTGGGTGGGTTCAGGCCCCACGGGCCCATATAAGTTGGGGCCACTGTCCAAAGCCTAGTCATGAAGAATATCACTTCGAAACTAATCAGCCAGGTAAAATTCCTCATATTAACACAGTAAACAAGTTACAAAGTTAATCAGTGATTATACAACTGTTAAAAGTGTGTATAGAACAATGAAGAATATAGAATAATTTATATAAATAAACACTCTTTATTAATACACTAAATAACAAACATTAAATGCTTACTTAAAACATCAAATACAATAAAGAGTATGAAGTAGAATCAATACTGTAAAATGAGGTGAATAGGGATGTAGGGGATGAATAGGGACGAAGTTTTATTATTTTTTGTTTCTTTGTGTCAAAGATGAAATATAATAATAAGAGTGTTTATGTTTTCATTCATAATGAGTGAACAAATAAACACTATTATTATTATTATTATTATTATTATTATTATTATTATTATTATTATATTTACTATTCAACACAAAGAAATAAAAAATAATAAAACTTCGTCCCTATTCACCCCCTGCATCGCTATTCATCCCATTTTATGGTATTTTAAAATGAAGTGTCTTTTACAAAAATAATAGCCCCACATATGCTTCTTCAGTAGGGGAAAGAAGCCTGTGTCCAGAGTTGCCGTTGAATACTTTTTAATTGAACTTGATTTAAAGTTACATACATAATTAATTCTCTTGGAAATGAGATGGATGGTAGAAGGAATCATCAACTAACAGCAGTCGCTGTTTAAACATGCTATCTTTTGTTGTTTAATTGTAAAAGACGCCTCAATTTTTATCCTTGTGCATACTCACCAAAATAGAAGCAACACCTTATATGATCAGTAGTCATCCACATAAAACATTCTATTTACTAATTCCATTGGAAAATATCTAATGTTCACAAATTTGTACTTATATTTATTAGTAATTACCTCACAGGATCCAGTTGAGGAGAAGAGAGATAATTATTTCAATGAAAGACGGGAAGCAAGTCGTACACTTAGGAATAATAAGAGAGGTTACTTGAAGGAAAAACTGAATGAGGTAGAAACAAATAGTAAGAATAAAAACATTCGAGATTTATATAAGGGTATAAAAGAATTTAAGAACGGATATCAGTCAAGGGTAAACGTGATCAAGGATGAGAATGGTGACTTGCTTGCAGACTCTCCATCAATCCTAAACAGATGGAAAAACTGTTTTGCGCAACTACTAAATGTACATAGGCCAAATAGAAATGATCGGGACGAAATTGAAATACAAACTGCTGAGCCATTTATACCCGAACCCACGCTTTCAGAAATCGAAATTGCGATAGAAAATCTGAAAAAGTACAAGTCTCCAGGTATCGATCAAATTCCAGCAGAATTAATACAAGAGGGTGGAAGTGCATTATATAGCGAAATTTATAAACTTGTACTTGCTATTTGGGAAAAAGAAATTGTACCAGAACAATGGAAGGAGTCCATAATTGTACCTATTTTTAAAAAGGGGGACAAAACAAACTGTGGTAACTTTCGAGGAATATCACTTTTGTTGACGTCGTACAAAATTTTGTCCAATATTCTTTTGAGAAGATTAACTCCGTACGTAGATGAAATTATTGGGGATCATCAGTGCGGTTTTCGGCGTAATAGATCGACTATTGATCAGATTTTTTGTATTCGACAGATAATGGAGAAAAAATGGGAGTATAAGGGTACAGTACATCAGTTATTCATAGATTTCAAAAAGGCTTATGACTCGGTTAAGAGGGAAGTATTATATGATATTCTTATTGAATTTGGTATTCCCAAGAAACTAGTTCGATTAATTAAAATGTGTCTCAGTGAAACATACAGCAGAGTCCGTATAGGTCAGTTTCTATCTGATGCTTTTCTAATTCACTGCGGTCTAAAGCAGGGAGATGCACTATCACCTTTACTTTTTAACTTCGCTCTAGAATATGCCATTAGGAAAGTTCAGGATAACAGGCAGGGTTTGGAATTGAACGGGTTACATCAGCTTCTTGTCTATGCGGTTGACGTGAATATGTTAGGAGAAAATACACAAACGATTAGGGAAAACACGGAAATTTTACTTGAAGCAAGTAAAGCGATCGGTTTGGAAGTAAATCCCGAAAAGACAAAGTATATGATTATGTCTCGTGACCATAATATTGTACGAAATGGAAATATAAAAATTGGAGATTTATCCTTCGAAGAGGTGGAAAAATTAAAATGTCTTGGAGCAACAGTAACAAATATAAATGACACTCGGGAGGAAATTAAACGCAGAATAAATATGGGAAATGCGTGTTATTATTCGGTTGAGAAGCTCTTATCATCCAGTCTTCTGTCAAAAAATCTGAAAGTTAGAATTTATAAAACAGTTATATTACCGGTTCTTCTGTATGGTTGTGAAACTTGGACTCTCACTCTGAGAGAGGAACATAGGTTCAGGGTGTTTGAGAATAAGGTGCTTAGGAAAATATTTGGGGCTAAGCGGGATGAAGTTACAGGAGAATGGAGAAAGTTACACAACACAGAACTGCACGCATTGTATTCTTCACCTGACATAATTAGGAACATTAAATCCAGACGTTTGAGATGGGCAGGGCATGTAGCACGTATGGGCGAATCCAGAAATGCATATAGAGTGTTAGTTGGGAGACCGGAGGGAAAAAGACCTTTAGGGAGGCCGAGACGTAGATGGGAGGATAATATTAAAATGGATTTGAGGGAGGTGGGGTATGATGATAGAGACTGGATTAATCTTGCACTGGATAGGGACCGATGGCAGGCTTATGTGAGGGCGGCAATGAACCTTCGGGTTCCTTAAAAGCCATTTGTAAGTAAGTAAGTAAGTAAGTAAGTAAGTAAGTAATTACCTCAACCCATTCCCTGTAATAGTGTATCAAAAGTTTTATAACAAGTTATATTATTAAGGAGTTAAGTACAATTGCAATAAAAAGAAGTATTTGTATGTAGTAGTTTCTATACTTACGCATCATGAACAGGGAACGGATTTCTAGGTGCTAAAAAGAGAGATTTAGGACTTCATAAAATCCCATTTAGAACTTTTAGGAGTTTATATAAATTTAGTACAGTACCGGTAGCTAATATAATATTGTAATTTTAGTAAATATCCCATTTTAGGTGGAATTTATGTACAAAGAACTGGTGCTGACAATGAGTATTATGAAAACTCAAATTCTATCAGTGAAAGAGATTGATTGGTGATTGTTCAGTTTCATTTCGCATAACAGGGCATGCATTGACGTGAAAACTAATTTGTAAGCTCTCGCCTAATCTGAACAACCCACCATCCCTTTTATGCTAGGATGGAATTTTCCAAACGAATTTCGGTTCCATGAAATTACGTAAAATAGGCCTATTCTTTCTTCCCCTTCTAAGACCAATATGGAACGAACATGCCAGATCAGAATTTGTCTGCAATAGAATTTTTGTTACCTTTAAATAGCATTTTTGTAGTTTTTTTTTGGGTATTTTTGCATTTTTAGTAGCGGTTTTTCTATTGTCAATATACGCAAATACTAAAATGACACTTTTTAGACACAAACATGGTTTTCAGGCATTTAAAGAACTTTATGGTTCATTTAGGCATTTTAGGTAGGTACTACTACAGAATTTTAATGGAGGGATCCTGTGTACATGAAACATAGAGATATCTGAATAACATAGTCTAGGGCATAGTAAACAAAATAGGTACAGAACTAGAAATTCGTTCTCTAATCATGAACCCCCGAAAGTTACCCAGCCATAGACGAAAATAGAAAAAAAAATTAAGGAAATCAAGCCGAAACTAAGGTAAAATACCATAATAGTTTCAATTAACACAGGAAAGTTGTTTATATAATCAAGATATAAAGAAAAACGTATTAGGTGCTAAAAGAAGAAACTACTACTGTCTTGACTTGTAGAAAAGCCAAGTTTTGGGATTTTCTATTGTAATCTTGTCAGTTATCTCCTGTAATATTCCTTTCGTCAACATTTGTGGTAAGACAGTCTTGAGGATATGTGAATAGCCATGGCCACCAAACTGAATCTGTAAAATATAAGTTGGATTAAATTACAGAAAAAACGAACATATGCCGGTAGCCTACAGTAAAACTTCTTCTAACATGTCACACTTAAACTTTCTTTTTCTCGACAAAATTCCTATACTTTTCATGTCAATTTATTTCGATTATACGTGTTTTAAACTTATATACTCATATTTAAACCCCAATAGATATGAAATATCATTTATACATTCTAAATTAATTTTCCTCGAAATTAGGTTTGCCATGAAAATGTAAGAACGCGAAAATACAATACATGTTCATTATTAAGACGCAGCCCACTTTCGAATTCGTGGAAATTCGAAGCTGCCCATGCTTTCTCTCACCAATCTTGGGTCCTTTAATGATGCTGTTACCCATCTTGAATCTTCCGTACACTACTTTTAACACTTATATATAAATAATTGATTAAATGGCAAACTTACTAATGTTAATTATATAAGCATGTGTGGCTTACAGCTGTTTCGGTGTATACTTTACACCATTATCAGAACCTACTAGATCTCGGCGTCATCTCGCAGAACATACACACTATTTGACTCCACTTTTCAACATGCAAATGCACCCTTACAACAGGCAGCGATGTCGAGATGGCACCGAGATCTAGTAGGCTCTGATGATGGTGTACAGTATACACCGAAACAGCTGTGAGCCACACGCGCTTATATAATTAACACTAGTACGTTTGCATTTAATCAATCATTGATGCTGTTACTTTTAGAAACAGTGAAACATATCGTAACACACCATGATGTAAGTTAACTGAACAAATTATGGAACAGTTATCATATTTGAAGGGGTTATTTATTCCTTAGGAGCAAATAATCCAAAATAACTGACTTTTTGTAAAATAATCACGTGTTATTACATGAAGAATACACAGGAAGAACAAGGTAAGTTGCTATCGTAAAATTTTCTGGATTGGAGTTTTAAATGTAATATATCTGCTAAGCAGCTAAGATTTCTTAGATAATCTTACCTTCTTCAAGAATATGTGTTATAAATTTGAGTACTGTATTATACAGAGTGTCCCAAATGTCTGGAACCATAGGCCAAATCTCTGAAATGCTGTTTCTTTTTCTTTATAGGTACTTTTGAAGCCAGAGTTACGTCATTAAGTAAAGAGGAATGACATCAAGTGATGCTATTTGTTGGTAGCTGCTGATGTGTAATCGGCGCTTAAATTCCAGGCCATATTTCCTGTGACTGCAGCTACCAACAAACAGGATCACTTGAATGCGTCCCTCTTTACCAAAAAACATCACTTAGGCTTCAAAAGTACCTGAAAAGAAGAAGAAACAGCATTTCAGAGATTTGGCCTATGGTTCCAAACTTATGGGACACTCTGTAGATTCATAAATGGCTTAACTGTGAAGTTATAAACTTCTCTTGTGAAAATTTTACTAAATTGACTTAACTTGTTCTCCGCATATAGTTTTCAAATGTTATTAAATGTCATTTCAGTTGTACGTTTTTCTCACTCATACGATTTTTTTCTTCAAACTCCCTCCATAAAAACGTCTAAATGAAGTTTTATTATAGGCTATACATTAATGAAGAAGATATGAAATATATTTTATGTAAATACAGATTATGTTACTGAACAAAGACTAGAGAAGAGTAAAAACAAGTTCCGTATTTTTTTTTCAGTTAAAAATATTGGTGTTATTATTTCTAAGAGCATGTGTTTGTGTGTATTTTTAATTTAAATTTCTTGTACGATTGCACTCACCAATCTATGTTTGATATGGATGTCATGAGCCACGAATATTTTGTCTTCCTTGCCTGCCTCAATGAGACTAGAAATTTTATCTATTCTTTGTGCATCAGAAGGCATGTCTAGGGGAGAGTCGGGTAGTATCGGACATCGGGTAATATCGGACAGTGAGTTTCTTTCATCTACCACACGATGATAGTACCTGATTGACATGGTTACGTTTCTGTGATGTCGCATAGAGAAACGTAACCATGTCATTCAGGTACTACCATATGGTGGTAGATGAAAGAAACGCACTGTCCGATACTACCCGATGTCCGATACTACCCGACTCTCCCCTATAGTAAGGTGCATTTGATATAATGAACATTAAATTCCAAATAAATCAAACTGACAGTAGGTTCCCAAATTTGAGAATTCCAGCAAATCCTCATTTTTGGTTAATGTTCCTGAAAAAAAAAGATCATTATAAATTAAAATCAGCAAAAAAATTGATAGAACTGGTGATAGCGAGAAAGTATTTGGTGAGGTGAGTCCAAAGGCTGACAATGGTGTTGGGGAAAAATGAATAAATGGTTAAAAACAATTGAATATCGGTTAAAAATGAATACAGAAAAAGTGGTGACTATGCAAGTTGCAAGAAATAGATCTATAAACATGATTAGGAACATTAAATCCAGACATTTGAGATCGGCAGGGCATGTAGAACGTATGAGTGAATCCAGAAATGCATATATAGAGCGTTAGTTGGGAGGCCAAATGGAAAAATACCTTTGGGGAGGCCGAGACGTAGATGGAAGGATACTATTAAAATGGATTTGAGAGAGGTCGGATATGATGGTAGAGACTGGATTAATCTTGCTCAGGACAGGAGCTGATGGCGATCTTATGTGTAGGTGGCAATGAACTAAGTAAGTACTTATTTACACTAAATTCTTTTCCCTGGCACTTGTTCTAGCTATTTAAGGACGAGTATTATTACCTCAACTAGTGGTTCGTTTGTGAACCTGGTCGCTCATCCTCTGATCATGCACAGTGCCTCCTTTCTGGGACTTCGAAAATATCTGTGCGCCATCAATTAATTATTTCTAAGATTGTACATATTTCTCACTTTCATATTACATATAATTCGGATGGTGGTGATGTATGTATGTATGTATGTATGTATGTATGTATGTATGTATTTATTAACACTTCAATTGGGTATACACCCGGTGGCAGTGATATATAATATACAAAAATACCATTATACGTAATTCTACCTTAATTACAGCAATAAAATAAAAATAAAGTAAAATAAACCTAAATTTATTTCTAACTATAAATAAATAGATGCAATAAACCTAGGACTATAAATAAAAGCAAAAGTAAACCTAACTTATAAGTACTTCTATTTTACCCAACTATTACCAATTTAAGCAATTAAGTTACATGTCACCTTAATTAATTACGAATCAACTTAATTAAATATCATCTTAATTAATTACATATCACATTAATTTATTTACATATCAACTAAATTACATATCATCTTAATTAATTACATATCAACTTAATAAATTACATGACACAACTTAGATATTTACACTGCATCTACAATATATTACACATATGATGATGATGAAGATGATGATGATGATGATGATGATGACGACGACGACGACCTGACCACAGTATAAAGAAGATCTTTATACTGTGACCTGACATGATTCACTTTACAGTTGGAGAAAACTTCGGTTGCCTCAAAACTTGAATTAAAATCTTTTATCAAAGCTAGGTAAACAAGTAGCTGATAAAGTGTCGTTAATAACCAAAGAAAAAAATTATTTTTACAAGATACTGAGATACTATTTTCTAATAAATAGTTAAATTGGACGCTAATTAATATCATAAAGGAGCCACTGGCGTAGCTCAGTCGGCTGAGGCGCTTGCCGGAGTTGCGTTCAGACATGGGTTTTTATTCCCGTTTGGGCTGATTACCTGGATGGATATTTTTCGAGGTTTTCCTCAACTGTAAGGCGAATGTCAGATAATCTACGGCGAATCCTCGGCCTCATCTCACCAAATTAATTAATTAATATCTCAATTAATATCACTCAATAAAATAATTGTATTCCATGGATACCATCCCATTGTGGAATCCTGGGAAACGAGAATGCAGATGCATTAGCAAAGAAGGGCAGCACTGCTGGCGTTCGCCGTGTTACGTTTTTGCCGCTATAATAATCGAAAATATACAATATATAATCGAGGTTACTATGGAATACTCGGGGCGGGGGTCAATGTAGAGTATCCACCGCCCAATGAACGAATATTGGTTAAAGGAGCGTTGAGCAACTTCCGCCGATTTTGGATTAGGCACCGACGCGGTCAGGTTAGATTAGGTTAGGTTAGGTTAGGTTAGTTTAGGTTTTTATTATCCCGTCAAGATGTTTAGGATTAGTGTAAAACTGGCCTATGTCTCCTATAGTGGGCGGGACATAAGTAACATTCACCATCAATTTAAATACATATTCCTAATAGCTATTACTTTCGTTTTACCTTTTCAACGACTTACCTGTCAAGTTTGATAGTCAACAGAGCAGAAAAAGCAATAACCTAGCACCAGCTGCATCTACTCCCCTCCATCACTCTCCCTCGCCATGGTTGATGGTAAGTCCACAGTATGTCAACATGACATCGAAGACTGCCATTATTTGATACTTAGGCCGTGTCTCAAAGCTACATTTTCAGCTGAAGTGAACTAGATTGTTGACTAAATAGCCGGATGTGACGTCAAAAGTTATGATCCAAAGCTACATAGTGCATAGCAATCAAGTCCGTAGTAGCTAGTAAATGAAAATGCTTGCTTGATTGATGACTTGTTCACTAAACAAACATTGATAGCTCATCAGCAATTGGGATTATGAAATCTGAAAAAAGCTTTGGAAATGAAATAATGTAAATATAATGTAGAATAACACGTTAACTTTGAACACTGACATTGTTAGTACCTTCTGTACAATGTTTTAAACATTATTGTAATATATTAAGCCCTTATCTTTTCCACATAATTCGTAATGAAACCACAGTCTGCTATATATTAGATTAGATTAGATTAGATTTATTTATTTAACCTGGTAGAGATAAGGCCGTCAGGCCTTCTCTGCCCCTCTACCAGGGGATTACAACTATAACATGAACAATAAGATTACAATTAATATTAAATTTACAATTACAATTACAATAAAAATTAAAGTACGACAAGAATACCTGATTAATGAAAGCTAGACATTTTATCATAGAAGTTAAGAACAAAGAATATTTTTGTATTTACTAAATTACAAATTAAACCTACAATAACAAAATTCTATAGTGATATACAGTCGCGAAGCTCAATATGTAGTAAAAATGCAAACATGGGTAGTTGCCCACCACTAGGATCGCTACTATCTCCTCATCTTCGCAGATTTCTCTCCTAGCAGCCGACAAAATATGTTACACTTTCGTTGTCGTGTTCTTTTGGAAAAATTAACACCTTCCTTCCATTATTGAAATATTAAATGCATAAAGTTAATTTATTATTTTAATGAAGTATATTAAATTCCACCATAAACTCGAAGATACCTGCAAGAAATAAATTAATATAATTTTTGTTTGTGCAAAACGAACTAAAATTTACTATAATAGCTTCACTCATTCAAGATTATAGCGATAATTAACTATGAAACCAATAAATATTAATTTGTATTTCTCTTTACAACAATAATAATGGAAATATGAATTAATGGAGTAACTTACGTGTACCGGTACTTGTAGTGTAGACTTACGTCGTTAACAAAGTCGGATGAGGTTAAGCAATAATAATCACATCAGAATTGGAAATAAAACGTGATCAATAAATTTTATTATAACAGACTTTTTCTACGTCTCTAGTAAAGCAACAAATAAAAATAACAACAAAATTAACAGCTATAATTAAAAACATTCCTTTGAAGAAAAAAGTAGGCCTAAGCAATAATAATCCCACCAGAATTGAAAATAAAACGTGATCAATAAATGTCATTAAAACAAACTTAATTTTTCTACGTCTTTAGTAAAATAACACATAAAAATAATAACAAAATTAATAGCTACAATTAAAAATATATCCTCTGAAAAAAAAAAGTAGATCTAACCTTTATTTCTCTGGAAATTTAGAAGCCTAAGTGACAGAACTTTAACCGGTATCTAATGTCCTTTCGGTTAGACTGAAACATTTCATTGTGAAATTTAAGAATATAATGTATTCTAACAGTCACAAAGAACTTCAAATTAAGTTTTGTTTCTGCACAGCATTCTTGTGGAAACCCAGGAATCTTTCTGAATCTTTCGGAAATCGGAAAAGGGATAACTCTGGCCTCTTTCTCTTACTGTTGCTACAATTTATAGCACTACAAACATCTCCTCCTTGTCCCATATTATTATTCCAATTATTATATTTTAGCCATTAACATTTTCATTATAACCAATAACGAACATTTCACAAGCATCAATGTGAAATACGCAACGAGCTAGCACTCGATAGAAATACGACACAGTCCAAAGTCGACCATGGACAGTCTATTGTTTATAGTTGCTAACCGCTTGGAGCGCTTTATCACGAGATTTGCAAAAAAAACACCTCAAGCTTCGCGACTGTATATAGTAGACTGTGATGAAACTGCATTAGGACACTGCCTTCTTAATTCAGTGCTGCACCGTGATGTCATGCAGGGTTGCCAGATAAAGGAATCGAAACCGTCGTACTAACTTATGAAAATTGTCGTACTTCAGCATAAAATTGTCGTACATTTCTCAACTTCCTAATGCATTTCTAGTCCACAGCTGTGTACCTAGTAATGGTTAGCATGTCTAACTGTGAACGAGTGGGCCGGCGTTCAAACCCTGGATGAGACGAGTTATCTGGTTGACGTTGTTTCCAGGTTTTCCCTCAATCCATTAAGAGCAAATGTGGGTAATTTTCGGCGCTGGAGTCATTTCGCTGGCACTATCACCTTCATGCCATTACGCAATTGATAAAAATCTCAAAATAAACCTATATATAACCTATTTGTCGAACAAACAAGGAAGTTAATACAATTAAACTCGTATTATTTTGTTATAACCGCGCCGTATAAGTGAAATCTAGAGCTCAAGATGACAAATTATGATTTGCATGGCAAGCATAGTTACCAGATCGATTTCAAAGCATTTCCCCCCATCCTTAAAAGCATGTTTCTTTCGAATTTAGTCCAGGACATAATAACTGAAGAAAACTTGTCTTAAGGGAGGAATTAACCATCAATTTTATTTTAATTATAAAGCAACATTATAAGTTCTCAATTATTTTTTCCTTCAGTGAAACAGTCGTACAAAATTGCTTACGACTTACAGTGTGGTCGTACCTCGTACAATTAGTCAAAATAGTCGTATGCGTACGACTATAGTCGTACGTATGGCAACCCTGATGTCATGCTTTTTAGAAAAATAGTCTATGAAGAAGGCCATGTTTCAAGCCTACATTTCCAAAGCTCCATAGTGTGTAGTTTATAAGTCACCTAGTTGCTAGTCACTAGTGTGTAGTATGGACTTGAGCTTTGAGACACAGCCTTAGCTTACAAGGTCGCGAAATATATATAATACATAATATTAGAGTTCAGCGATGATTTATTTTAAGAATTTGAGCTACGACCGTAGTTATGAGAGTTTAAAACAATTTATTATGCGACTGTTTCCCACGAAACGTGACAAATTCAGTTAAAACCATGAAATAATTTGAGACGCTCTATCGAGTGGAGACACCTAGTGGAGAACAAATGAATTTAATGAAGCGTCATCTATATAGGAGACTATAAAAATAAACTACGTTTCCCCTGACTTTCTACATTAAAAAAACAAACGCATAAATTCTACTCCACTACAAGAGAAAATGATAATTATTTGATTTATTACCTTTGAAAATTACAACCCTACACTGTATTGTCGTCATAGAACACCAAAATCCATTTTAATTGAGTAGTTGTGATAATTCACTTCACTGTGAATTATCGCACTTTGATTCTCAGCAAGTATCGGTACCAACGAGTTAGAAGCGAGATTAGGTAGTCCGTGGTAGAAATGCACGTTAATGTCATCGAAGGTTATTTGAAGCTTGTGGCAACGATGTACTAGCGTATCGGACGGTTACAAGCTGGATCTCTGAATTTCGTACGGGTCGGAAAGAGACGGACATTTCTGAGAGACAATCCATCTTTCATATTGCATGATAATGCTCGTTGTCATGTCGCAGAAGCAGTTGCTGAATTGCTACAGAGATGGGATTGGGAAGTATTGGAACATCCTCCGTATTCTCCTGACATGAGTCCTTGTGATTACAACTTGTTTCCACGGCTGAAAGAACCACTTAGAGGCAAGGGGTTTTCAGATATTGCTTCAGTGTTTCATCTAGTAGGGCAGTCCATCAGAGAGATCAACAGAAATAACCTCGCTAAGGGCACTTAACGGTTACCACGGATTTGGCAAAACATACAGGAATACGCTGATGATTATCTTGAAGGGATGTAAACGTATTTTCCATGTAAGTCCAATAATATGTTCGTACTGTATATATTGCTACTACTTTATTTACAACCCTCGTATATATCTATCACCACCGTTACAGTACAACTGCGGTTCTTCATGTTACTGAAAAAGCCTATAATATACAGTCTGGCATAAAAATCTTCTACAAAAACGTACTGAAATGCGTGCAGTTATGCGTTGTGTAACTCTCTTTATTGTCTTGTAACTTCATCCTCTTAGCACCAAATATTTTCCTAAGCACCTTACTCTCAAACACCCTTAATCTCTGTTCCTCTCTCAAAGTGAGACGTTAATAAATTAGTGATATCAAATTTAAAATAGTTCGCTGAAAATACTCAGTCTGTACTGTAGGTAGTCTAACGTTTATTTTCTCTACTATTTCACTGAACGTTTAGGTACTCGATTTTCGTTCATTCGGGTTAAAAAGCAGTACCACTTATACCTATATTTGGCAATGTTTCCATTTATTTGAAGCTTTTAAATTTGTATTAAATGTTTTCATTTATTGTTCGGTTAAGTAAGGTCATGGAATCCACAGCAAAAATCTCACTTCTTATACTTGAATTATTGGTCTTTTTTTAGGGGCCAACAATCAGAATCGTAGGGAGATAGGCCTTTCTTTAAAATTTTGTTTCAGGACGAGTATATTTAAGAGTTGCTTAATAGTTCCACATTCGACTAAATGTATATATTTATTCTATTAAACTTCTCCATTATTATTATTATTATTATTATTATTATTATTATTATTACTATTAACTACTACTACTACTACTACTACTACTACTACTACTACTACTACTACTACTACTACTACTACTACTACTACCACTATTACTACTACTCCATTGTTTTCTGTACTTATGTTGTTAATATTTGCTATTTAACCAGTAAAAATAAATAAATAAATAAATAAATGAATAAATAAATAAATAAATAAATAATTTAAATTGTAGGGAAGGTCATCGTAGTATCAATCTTTATCAGTAGAATGCATTTCCAACAGTCTGTGAGGTCTAGTTTTGAATCATGAATAGAACGTCAACTGCAGTAAGATATAAGCACAGTCTAATAGATAGTCATGCAACTCATACGTATAAAATATGCCAACATTTGACAGCTGGCCCGACAGTAGCCCTCTAGCGGCAGGCAAGTTAAAAGTGTGCACACGACATGATAACACATCAGAAAATGGGTTTTGCGTCATTTATTTTATATTTTTATGCTATACAATAAGTGTATATGGTTCTTATTAATTCTACGTTAGAATCCTGGAAGAATTTCACACGCAGTTAATCTGCAAGCTTCAGAAGCTGGGAATAAACGTAATTCTTTCTGCTCCTTACAACTGAATCATGGCCCTGATCACGTATCATGGTTTGAAACAATATAATTGTTCGTGCGTGGTCGGTTAATTCAATTCATTCCTAAATATATTTATGAATCATTGGAACTTTGTATTTCATGTGAGAAGAGTAAAAATTGGTAGCTTCAAAATTGTAGGGCATATCTCGTAGGGTACATCGCGTGGTGAACTCCTCTCCCTATTTCCTGAGAAATTAACGATTTTGCATACCGCAAATTGGGGTAAACTCGGCCGCTGAGGTAAACTTGAAAATAAAGAAAAGGGGAGGATTTAAACATTAATATGAAGTTCATTATTTTTCGATTTCTTAAGAACCGGTATTTCCTTTATTATTTTGAGTCGCAAATAGTGCTGATGTATGGTTTAAATTTTTATGGCAAGTTTACCGCATTTTACATTACAGTTCCAGTTTTCACACATAATGGCTAATTTTAACTTATCCTACCTATATAATATGTAATTTACGTGCACTTACTGTTAATATGACGTAGGTGAGAACAAATACATGAACACACAATTTTGTTGAAAAAATTGTAACTTCAATTAACTCAGAAAGTGTAGGCCTAATTTTATTTTCAGAGCAGAAGTGGTGTAAGTCAAAAATGGGTAATGAGGGGTTAAAGTAAACATTCTGTAAAATACAGCGCAAAGTGCAGTTAATATTGAATTTATTTAAACTATTAATAGTCAGTGAATAGCACAAAGGATATATCAATTGCTACTTTGCGCTGTATTTTTACAGAATTTTTACTTTAAACCTCATTACCTGATTAAAGTACACCTATTCATTATAATTCAGTTGTTCAGCCAATGAGAAATCTCCATTGTACTGATTGTACCATTATAAAACCGCAAGTATCGATTATTCTCGGATATGCAATCGAAAGACAATTAGCGAAAAGTCACGGAGTGTGCAAAATCCAACACTGTTTCAGAAGGTTATGTTCTGTTACTATAATAATTAGCGTTAATTGTAAATAATATTCAAATAAATTCAATTTGTCATCTCGTTTTTCAATTCTAAATCAATTTCCAAGTTATATCAAGCCTAATGTTCATGTTATTCTCTAGATTATATCAAGGTCAATGACATTCGTGTTTCGGAAAAAATCAATACTTTCGCGTCTGCGCACATCTCACAATTCAGGTCAGTTCCGCTCCTCACTTACATAACCATAACATGAATACTTATGAATAATTTCAAGTTAGAAATATGGTCGAGCATAAAAAGTCGTATGAAACTTGCCTATAATGGTAATTAAGACGCTCGTATGAAAATTATGAAACTCGCTTGCGCTCGTTTCATAAACAAACATACTCGCGTCTTAATTACTACCATTATAGTCTCGTTGCATAATGTACCTACTATTATCACACAGACGCAAGCAAACTAGGACACACATACACATATTTCTATTTGGCCTATGTATATTTAGTACTTGCATAGTTTTTCCATCTGTTCAGGATTGAATAAGAGTCTGCAAGCAAATCACCATTTTCATCCTTAATCACGTTTATCCTTGCCTGATATTTTTTCTTAAATTCCTTTATGCCCTTATATAAATCTCTAATGTTTTTATTCTTACTATTTGTTTCTACCTCATTCAGTTTTTCCTTCAAGTAATCTCTCTTTTTTTCCTAAGTATACAACTTGCTTCTTGTCTTTCATTAGAATAATTATCTCTATTCACCTCAACTGGATCCTGTAAGAATTTCAGTTTTGCCTGTTTCCTTCTTTCTACTAGCATGGAACAATCATCAAACCATGGTTTCTTTTTCTTAGTTTCATGATAACCTATGCTCTGTTCAGCTGCAATTTTGATATTATCTCTAATATTTTCCCACACAGTATTAACATGTAACTTCTCTCCAACTTCGTCGGAACTTCCTAAAGTGGCAAACCTATTTGAAATTTCAACTTAATGTTGCTTCCTCGTCTTTTAATTTCGGAATATTGAATCTCGTAATTTTAACTTGTTGCTCTACTTGCTTGGCTACTAATAGTCTTTCTCTTAATTCTCCAATTACCAAATAATGGTCAGAATTACAGTCTGCCCTCCTGAAGTTTGGAATGTCTGCTATACTAGTATGTCTTCGTTGATCTATCAAGATGTGATCTACTTGGTTGTGTGTCAATCAGTGGCGGTCGGTTCATTGAAGCGAGGGAAGCTGAGCTTCCCTCCTCACCATGCACTTTTATGTGCACAATAGTATAATAATTGTAATCTATTAAAAACTGCAAAAGATTCTGTTGTTGAACGATTATGCTTTTGCGCTCGCTAAATCGCGCTCGATCCGCCGTACATGAAGTGTGCTGCTTGTGCCTTTATCCCAGCCTGCCGGCTGCCGCGCTTGCGCATTTGAGTAACTTGTGACAGTTGAGTGAACCCTCTACTCTCTTCCTCCGACGAGTTTAGTGCTGGGACCTGAGGTATTCTTGCCATCGGTGCGGGGCAGGTAGACTCTTTTGTTGCTACAGCCAAGCCGAGCCGAGCGGAGTGGGAAGTATTAATCGTCCAAAAACATGAAGTCTTCAGTTTGTAGTAGTGTGTGAATATTTCAATACATATTGTTTACCTAGGCCTATATGGTTTTGTTATTAATATATTAAATATATTGTTGCAGTTTTTGCTCAAACATCTCCCTGATGTTAGCTATGTTAATATTATATGAATTACTCATAGTAAATAAATAAATAAGTAAATAAATAAATAAATAATAAATAAGTAAATAATAAATAAGTAAATAAATAAATAACAATAAATAAATAAAAATAAGTAAATAATAAATAAATAAATAATATTTTCTATAATACTTTCCTTCTCTGAACACGTAAGTACGAATGGCTGTATCTCTATCTCGCCAAAAATGCGGTAGAAAACTAATAGGCATACTGCTCTCGTAAATTGGGCGCATGTTTTCAGTATGATTGTACTTCCTTCCAGACTGCCGGTGTCACTGTTTCCTCCCACTCCACTACCGCGCTACACTATTCGGAACCACATTCCTCTCAGCACTAAACTCCTCAGAGGATGACAGTGTTTTATTTGTCTATGGTGAAGCTACGTCAGGTTGAGATTCCGTATGATTTCGAGAGAAAGTTAAATATTGTGTATTTTTATGCGTTTCTTCCTAATTGGTGTGGGTTATTGAGTTGTGCAGTATGTTATTATGAATTGTAGATTGAATTGCAAAGTATATATTCCACCGATATTACTGTTATTTTGTTTTAAGTCCAAATAGTCTTCCATAATGAATGATTCACCTAGCACCTCAACTGCAAGTGATATGCGTGAAGCTATTCCTAACACGGGTTCCGTTCTTCCCGAGCATCCTTCGGAAACCTCCGGCGGTAGTCGTGATGAGGCAGATGACGTGAGTGTCTCTGCTGTTTCTTCAGCGAGTTCAAGTGCATGTTGCATTATTGATAGCTTAAGAAAAGTGTCGTTCGGATCACATAATGTTGAAGATGATAAACTAATAATTATAAATGGTAGGCCTATGCCGAAAATTGATGATTTGAAGACAAAGACGAAATCATGTTTCAAACATTTTAGAGCAGATGTTTATTATGATAAATTTAAATGGCTCACTGCTTGTGCAGATTCAAAGAAATTGTATTGCTGGCCATGTTTAATATTTAATACAGAGTCCACACCTGTGGAGTAACGGTCAGCGCGTCTGGCTGCGAAACCAGGTGGCCCGGGTTCGATTCCCGGTTGGGGCAAGTTACCTGGTTGAGGTTTTTTCCGGGGTTTTCCCTCAACCCAACACGAGCAAATGCTGGATAACTTTCGGTGCTGGACCCCGGACTCATTTCACTGGCATTATCACCTTCATATCATTCAGACGCTAAATAACCAGAGATGTTGATACAGCGTCGTAAAATAACCCAATAAAATTTAAAAAAAAAATTAATACAGACAAAAACGTTTGGAACTCTCAGGGATTTTCGGACATAAGCAATTTCCATACATCTGCACATCGCCATGAGATAACCCAAAGTCATTTTATTTCTATGATGAAACTTAAAACATTTGGGTTAACAAGAATTGATTTACAGATAGACGATCAATTGAGAGCTGACGTTTTAAGACACAAAGCCTTAGTGAGGCATAACAGAGAAATTCTTGCACGCCTAATTACAGTAACATGCTTCTTAGGAAAGAACGAATTGTCATTTAGGGCTCACGATGGATCAAAAGAATCGTGTAATAGAGGGAATTATGTTGATTGTTTGAATCTATTAAGTGAATATGATGAAAAATTGGCGCAACATATGAAAACCTCTATTTTTACAGGGCTGTCCAAACACACACAAAATGATTTGATAAATGCGATTGGAGAAGTTTTAATTAAACACATTAAATCAGAAATTAAAATTTCCCCTTTTATAGCAAGTATGCTGGACGAATCTACAGATATTGCATGCAAGTCACAACTAAGTACAGTTGTGCGCTATGTGACAGAATGTGGTAAAATCCAAGAAAGATTTTTAGGATTTACCGACGTCAGTGCAGACAGAACAGCAGAAGGGCTTGCTAAGATAATTTTCAAATATATTGATGAATATAATATCGGCAGTAAACTAATAGGGCAAACATACGATGGAGCGGCAGTTTTTGCAGGACATGTTAGGGGACTACAAGCAAAAGTAAAAGAAAAATATTCGGAAGCAAAGTTCGTGCACTGTTACGCCCATAGATTAAATCTTGTATTGTCGCAGGCAATGTGTGCAATCAAGGTTTGCAAAATATTTTTTCAAACGATCTCAGGATTTTCATCCTTCTTTTCTAAGTCAAGTAGAAGGACCAATGCCTTGGATGAAGAAGTAAAGAAAAAATTCCCAAAGGTAGCCCCAACCAGATGGAATTACAATTCTCGACTAGTTCATACCATATATGACAACAAGGAGGCCCTTAAAGATTTCTTCACTCACATTCGAGAAAATCCTGATAATTGGGATCAAGAAATATTCAATACCGCCCCCGGATTTCTGTCAGAACTAAATGATTTCAACTTTGATTTCATGCTATTAGTATTTGCACAGTTATTTCCATTTACAGACACATTATTCAACATTCTGTAGAAGAAATCCTTAGATATTGCTTACTGCTCATCAAAGGTGCAGCAAATAAAGGAATTAGTGAGAAATCAGAGAGATAAATTCAACGCACTTTGGGAACAAATTAAATCGAATGAAGAGCCACTCAAAAAAAAGAGCCCGCTCGTCTGCAACTGATGATGATCGCGACGTTTATAGACGCCTCTACTATGAAACTATTGATAACATTTCTGAACAAATGGAAAGTCGTTTTCTGGACCTAGAGGCATTATCTTTTTTTGGGCTCTTGGATGTAAGCAAACTCATCGCCAAATATTTCCTGAAAGAGCTTTCACTAGTTTGAAAGATGCCTAGCCCAGGCATTTTGAGTTTTCTCGCTTAAGAAGTGAACTGACTGCAATATTTAATATAGATGATTATGCAACCAAATCTGTCAGTGATCTCTTGAAATTTTTGAAGCAATTCCAATTAGACAGTGATACATTCCCGGAAGTTTATAAACTGTGCACACTTATTTCAACGCTTCCTGCTACTAGTGCTTCTGTAGAGAGATCATTTTCGGCAATGAAAAGGATCAAAACATACTGCAGGAATACTCAGAGGCAGGAACGACTGTCGGCACTTGGACTGATGTCGATTGAAAAGGAGCTTCTGGTGTCCTTGAAACAGACTTCAAACCTCATTGACAATGTAATAGACATTTTTGCCAAGAAAGGAAGGAGAATGGACCTTATATACAAAAAAGCAATAGAGGTGAGATTTTTGTTTTGCTAGCATGAAAATAATGTTGTAAATTGTTATATTAATGAATTTCTGCTCATAATTATAAAGTAAAAACGAATTTTGTTATTTACTAGTATTTTGATAGTATTGGAAAGATGTGAAGCAATTTACTCATCACTTGTCCGATAATTGTCTCATTTCGATACCTGTGATGTTTTTCTTCTCAAAACTGTGAATTATTGAATATAGGCGCTACACCAACATTTGCTTAAAGCAGTGGTTTCCAAACTTTTTGAAGCCGCGATCCATTTTTGGGCGATTTCAGTTTGCGATCCTCGTACCCTCACTACAGTACCAGTTCTTGACTCCATTTCAAAAATAGAAATCCCAGTAAAATTTGAACAACTGTAATAAAATTTTACACAAAACCAGTAGATAAGTTTCTACCAGAAGTACAATTTTAAGCAACATTTTCTTGCGTATTTTCCGAAAAAAAAAAACTCAAAACAATCACGACAGTCACGGATGGATACTAAATCCGTTGCGTTCAACTGGGTGTAATTCTAAAAAAAGAAAAAAATGTAGGATAAATATGATGGGATGTTGAAACTATAGCCTTTTTCGCAGAGCTTGACTAGTTTTGCATGAAAAGAATATCTCGAGCTTGCAAAAGAAGCTCTTATATTTTTGATAACATTTGCAACACCTCATAATTCATAGCAATTAAGTTTTTCGTCTATGATTGCCATCAAAACAAAAGCGAGAAACCTCAAATTTGAAAATGACGTCACTGTGTGTATCCAATACATAATCCAGATTTTGAGAGGCTACGTTCTGAAAAACAGGCACAGTTATCGAATTAATTATTTTTACTTTATTATTGTTGAGACTTTTTAAATGTTTATATTCAAAGTTGTTTAGGTTTATAAATGCAAAATAATTGTATGTTAATAAGGCGTTCTTTTTATTTTATAAATCATCTTGCGAGCCCCATCACTCTTTACACGACCTCCACTTTGGGAACCACTGGTGTGGAGGTCACCTTCTGTTTCTTAAAACAATGCCTTCTTAGTAACTTCCCTAGGTTCCACAGTCACCGACAGCCATTGGTGGGATGCAACGAGTTAGATGCAATATTACAACCGTTGCTTACGAGATTTCTCGTAAGCAACGATTACAACATACGAGTATTTCTCAGTTCTCCGCTACGGCGTGGTAGGGGCTCGGTTCCAACAAGCTTTTGACACGGGTTCGGAACGGTCAGAAATATTCCGCGGATCGAGGCATGTACTGATGAGTACGGACATGCGCAATGCGCATACGGTAAGCGTGCGTTTTTTTTAAAGCGCTCCATGCCTTTGCTGCAGCAAAATGAGGGTCGAAAAAAAACGTAAGTAGGTCAACTGACTGCAAAATGGTGGACAATTAATATTGGCTTCTATTTCTGCCGTAATAAATTTAACCCTAAAAGAACCAAACATGTTAAATAATTTCGACTTCCATGATAATGACATGGAATTATTATTACTCGACGATTTTGACAATAATAAACGTTGCAAAAGACCAAAACACACATTCCGCCATGATGGATCGTGCAGCAAACTCGTAAAGCGAAGAGCGTATTCCGAATCTCACCGGTGAGCAATCCGATGACATCACGGTGTTCCGAATTCCACCGATGACGTCATTGATGCTCCACCGGTGTCGCACCGGTGTCATCAACTTGCAGAGGTGGTGGCAGTCTCCATCAGCCGCCATCAGTGAATCTGATTGGTTCTTGTATAGGGCGGGAATTAGCAGATGAATAACATCGTGCACTGTTGTGTCATGGCGGTGTGTTCTGCTTTACTTCTGCTGTATTGTTTGTAATGAGCACAACGTAAAAACAATATGTTAATGGCTTATGAGCGAACATGTCAACGGACCAGTTATTACTACTGGTTCAAGAAATAAATTGTTTATGCTATCTTTTCTTTGAACGAGATGGGAGTACGAAAATTTCGCAAAATTTTGCTAGCGTAGCCAGACAACAACTTGTACAGTCGCCATGACAGCATCGATCCTTCCAGCAGTTTTGTTCCTCATTTCGCTGCAACGTGACGTCATTGATGCCACCGGACCGGTGAGATTCAGAATACGCTTGAAGTTTTGATTTGCTGCACGCGTGCTACAGCGCTGCTGCAGCGACGGTGAAGCAAATGTAATAAAAGAACGGTCTTGCAGCAACGCTTTACGTCTTGCTTTAAAAAAAAAACGATTATTTATACCAACGTCGACTGAAGAAAATCGATTGTTAACATCTTGTTTCTTTCACATAACGTTGAGGTTAAGGTACATTATTATATATATATATATATATATATATATATATATATATATATATATATATATATATATATATATATATAGGTATAATCACTGCCATCGTGATCTAATACAGGCCGTAAGGCAGACCACGTGACTCGCTTAACAGCTGATCGCGAAAGGCGGTCTTTCAACCATATGAATTAGTTGCAGTGCATGAAGAATAACATATATTTCTCTGAAATGCAGTGTAATTGCGTCAGTAAAATTTTAAACAGTGATTGTGAGACGCTTGAGACACAATTTACTTGCAATTTAAGGTATAATATTATTTTTGGTGTGAAAATTACGTTGTTGCAGGCAAAGTTCGTATGTGTAATACCTGCCTTTATTTCGATTAAATATTGCGCCCTTATGTGGTTAAGTGAAATTTTGGTCTTATAAACAGTAGGCTAAATATGTGTAATAATATATACGTGAAAGTGAAACATTGACTGGCATGTAAAGTAAGTTGTGATTAGGCCTAAGTGCAGCGTTACCAATGTTACTCTTGTCTAATCCATTATTGTTAGTTTACCGTATTTGTCTTATTAAATTTAAATTATTGCTCCCGTTTTATTTGTGAATAACCTACATTATACGAGTAAATAATACGACGTTTGATAATATACACAATTTGGACTAAAAACGAGATACATATAGTATATTACGAAAAATTATACCCTATAGTTTCCATTACTGTTACAGTATCTAGAATTGTAATTAGTTGAAATAAAGCACTCAATGTTCATTACGAAATTCTTGCACATTCATTTATGCACGTTTCAACAATTTCCAGTTGCATCGCACGCATATTTTAATGAGTTGAAGTTATAGGTTATGTTTATTCTATCAGTACTTGCCTTATTTCCATATTCGCAATTATGCATTATAATTAAGCATAACGCTACGTATAACTCATAAATGCAATTTGTCTACACTTCAATTGTATTTATTCGTTTCATACGGTACTCCAGTCTGAAGTCTGATTAGTGTAATATGTTACTAGGGTTAAACTAGCGCTGAGGTAGTTCCCTTCGTATTCATACATCTTGCATATACAAATTAGTTCGGTTCGTTCAGGATTTTAATATGCCTTGCTTATAGGATCAAATGCATCTCCACAAAAAATAAATTCAACTGTTTTCAGTTCAGAAATTACCGGAACTATACCTCAGCGCTACTAAGTAATATAACGTATGTACATTTCATAGGAGGGACTGTGGTGAATTTTCTGCCTATAAGTAAGGACGGTAACCGTGTTCTGAAGTTTACCCTAAAAAATATATTCTTCTTTCTTAAATCTCAAAACCGTTTTCGTTCTCAACTTAAGCCTAATATGTTGACGCAGATAGGTTATGTTAACATGGTAAATTCTCTTCACATAAAAATAACACAGTTTTATTTATTATTCCTGCCACATTATGCAACACATAAATGGAACTTATGCACATATTACATTGAATAAAAATTTAATTGTATTATTTATTTGTTCCCTACTATACTGGGTTGTAATGAATTGTATTTATCTAACCTACCAGATTAACACATAACTGTACATACACTAATTTCATAGGAGGGACTGTGGTAAATTTTGTACCTACAAGTAAGGAAGGTAGATGTGCTAAATTAAAATCACAATAAAAATAATTCTTCTTTATTAAATCTCAAAATAGCTTCCATTCCAAACTTAAAATGTTGATGCAACCAGGTTATGTTACCATGTAAAACTCCGTTCATATTAAAATAACACAGCTTTATAATTATTTCTGCAACATATTATGCGATAAGAACTGTGAAGGGGTCTTATACACACATTACACTAAATAAAATTGAGCGCCGACACGCATTAAAGTAATATATTTCACTCAGCTCCGTATACTCAAATAGAAAAGCCCGACTCATCGAGTGACGTCACTCAACCTGCATTACGGCCTGGTCTAGATCACGATGGCAGTGGTATAATCCAATAAACTGTTGCCAAGGCGAACTGTCATGGCGGACGCGCGCAAGGCTACTACGTAAATCAAATTAAGCATGTATGCATGGGAGCCAACACTACACTCCTTAGCGATAGCGATGAGAGAAAAGCTGCCATCATGTATTTGAAAAGGTAATAAGTTGTAACTGTATTAAATCGTGGACGTAGTTTACAGACAGAACACCAGAGTCGCAATGTCACTATGCTTTCAGCTCAAGATACCCGTACGGCAAAGAACTGTACACCAAACAAATTATTACCCGGGTTCGAAACCCGAATAAATGCAATTCCAAAAAAATATGTATGAGTATGACAGATATGCAAATTGTTGCAAAAACAGATCATATAATCCCCAATGACAGGAAAAGAAATACACTGAGAGCACATAGAGTGGACTGAGAGGACAGAGAATGGACTGAAAGAACAGAGCGTAGACTGAGAGGACATAAAGTGGACTAAGAATTCAGACAGGGGAATATGAGTACAGAGAGTGTACTGGTTTGACTGTGAGTGAACTGAGAGGACAGAGAGTGGACTGAGTGGACTGAGAGGACAGAGAGAGGACTCCAAGCTCAGAGAGGGGACTCAGTGGGCAAAAAATGGACTCAGAGGACAGAGAGTGGACTGAGAGGAACCACATTGGACTAAGATGAGAGAGAGTGGACGGAGAAGAAAGAGTAGACTGACAGGACATAGAGTGGACTCAGAGGACATAGAGTAGAGTGACAATTCAGAGAGTGAACAGGTGGGACTCTGAGCGGACAGAGAAGAACCAGATAGGACTGAGAGGAGAGAGAGAGTGGGCTCAGAGCACATAGAGTGGACTAAGAGCACATAGAGTGGACTGAGAGGACATAAAGTGGACTGAGAGCATATAGAGTGGATTTAGAGCACATAGAGTGGACTGAGAGGACATAGAATGGATTGAGAGGACATAGAGTGGACTAAGAGGACATAGAGAGGACTGAGAGGACAGAGAGTGGACTGAAAGGATATAGAATGGACTAAGAGTACATGGAGTGGCCTGAGACAACATTGAGTGGACTGAGAGAACATAGAGTGGACTCAGATGACAGAGAATGGACTGAGAGCTCATAGAATAGACAGAGAACAGAAAGTGGACTGAGAGCACATAGAGTGGACTGAGAGGACATAGAGTGGACTTAGAGCACATAGAGTGGACTAAGAGGACATAGAGTGGACTAAGAATTCAGACAGTGGATTAGCAGTACAGACAGTGCACTGGGAGAACAGAGAGAGGCTTGGTTGGACTGTGAGTGGACTGAGAGAACCAGATAGGACAGAGATGAGAGTCGACTGAGAGGACACAGAGTGGACTGAGAGCACATACAGTAGACTGAGAGGACAGAGAGTGGACTGAGAGGACATAGAGCGGACTTAGAGCACATATATAGGACTGAGAGGACAAAGAGTGGACTTAGAGCATATAGAGTGGACTTAGAGCACATAGAGTTGACTGAGAGGACATAGTGTGGACTGAGAGCACATAGAGTGGACTGAGAGAACAGAGAGTGGACTAAGAGCACTTAGAGTGTACTGAGAGGACATAGAGTGGACTTAGAGCACATAGTGTGGACAGAGAGGACATAGAGTGGACTAAGAGAACAGAGAGTAGACTTAGAGCACATAGAGTGGACTGAGAGGACAGAGAGTGGACTTAGAGCACATAGAGTGGACTGAGAGAACAGAGAGTGGACTGAAAAGATATAGAGTGTACAAAGACGACATGGAGTGGACTGAGAGTACATAGAGTGGACTGAGAGGAGAAAGAATGGAATGAGAGGATATAGAGTGATCTGAAAGGACAGATTGTGGACTGACTCATTGAGGGCAATCTTTCTAAACATAATGTTCCATGTCCACGTATTAGCAGGCCATAGTTAGTATACTCTCAAGACATTATTCCGCAAATTCAATCCGTGTAAACTTATGAATGACAGGTACAGCCGGTACAAGTATGAAGAAAATGCTAAAAAAAAAATTGTAGAATTTGTAAATATAAATCCCGTTACTGGAATGGTAACAGGCCGTACTTTGAAGTAAAGAATACCTTTCCTAAATCATGTCTTGTGTAAACATTGGATAATAGTATGGCTATTAACGAGATAGTATTCTAAAAAATGCAGAAATTGTCCTCTCAGTCCACTCTATGTCCTCTCAGTCCACTCCCTGTCTTCTCAGTCCACTCTATGTCCTCTTAGTCCACTCCGTCTTCTCAGTCCACTCTATGTCCTCTCAGTCCACTCTATGTCCCTTAGACCACTCAATCCACTCTCTGTTCTCTCAGTCCTCTCTATGTCCTCTTAGTCCACTCTATATCCTTTCAGCCCACTCTATGTGCTCTCAGTCCACTCTCTGTTCTGTCAGTCAACTCTCTGTCCCCTAAGTCCACTCTATGTCCTCTCAGAACACTCTATGTCCTCTCAGTCCACTCTGTCCTCTCAGTCCACTCTCTGTCCTCTCAGTCCACTCTCTGTCGTCTAAGTCCACTCTATGTGCTCTAAGTCCACTCTATGTCCTCTCAGTTCACTCCGTCTTCTCAGTCCATTCTATGTCCACTCAGTCCACGCCCTGTCTTCTCAGTCCACTCAGTGTCCTCTTAGTTTACTCCCTGTCCTCTCAGTCCACTCTATGGCCTCTCATTCCAATCTATGTCCTCTCACTCCACTCCCTGTCTTCTCAGTCGACTCTATGTCCTCTCAGTCCACTCCCTGTCTTCTCAGTCCACTCTATATCCTCTTAGTCCACTCCCTGTCTTCTCAGTCCACTCTATGTCCTCTCAGTCTACTTCGTGTCTTCTCAGTCCACTCTATGTCCTCTCAGTCCACTCCCTGTCTTCTCATTCCACTCTATGTCCTCTCAGTCCACTCCCTGTCTTCTCAATCCACACTATGTCCCCTTATTACACTCCCAGTCCTCTCACTCCTCTCACTGTATTTTCAGTCCACTATATGTCCTCTCACTTTACTCTGTGTCCTCTCAGTCCACTCCCAGTCTTCTCAGTCCACTCTATATCCTCTGAGTCCACCTCCTGTATTCTCGGTCCACTCTATGTCCTCTCAGTTCACTCCATGACTTCTCAGTCCACTCTATGTACTCTCAGTCCAATCTATGTCCTCTCAGACCACTCCCTGTCTTCTCAGTCCAAGCAATGTGCTCTCAGTCCACTCTATGCCCTCTCAGTCCACTCTATGTTCTTAGTCCACACCCTGTCTTCTCAGTCCATTCTATGACCTGTCATCCACTCTATGTCCTCTCAGTCCACTCCCTGTGTTCTCAGTCCACTCCATGTACTCTCAGTCCACTCCATGTACTCTCAGTCCACTCCCAGTCTTCTCAGTCCACGCTATGTCCTCTCAGTCCACTCCCTGACTTCTCAGTCCACTCTTTGTCCTCTTAGTCCACTCTGTCTTCTCAGTCCACTCTATGTCCCTTCAGTCGACTCTGTCCTCCCAGTCCACTCCCTGTCTTCTCAGTCCACTCTATGTCTCCACTCTATGTCCTCTCAATCCACTCCCTGTCTTCCCAGTCCACTCTATGTCCTATTAGTCCACTCCCTAATCTCTCTGTCCACTCTGTGTCCTCTCAGTCCACTCCCTGTCTTCTCAGGACACTCCATGTCTTCTCAGTCCACTCCCTGTCTTCTCAGTCCACTCTATGTCCTCTCAGTCAACTCTATGTCCTCTCAGTCCACTCCGTCTTCTCAGTCCACTCTATGTCCTCTCAGTCCACGCCCTGTCTTCTCAGTCTACTCAATGTTCTCTTAGTTTACTCCCTTCCTCTCAGTCCACTCTATGTCGTGTCAGTCCAGTCTATGTCCTCTCTGTCCAATCCCTGTCTTCTCAGTCGACTCTATGTCCTCTCAGTCCACTCCCTGTTTTCTCAGTCTACTCTATGTCCTCTCAGTCCACTCCCTGTCTTCTCAGTCCACTCTATGTCCTCTTAGTCCACTCCCTGTCTTCTCAGTCCACTCTATGTCCTCTCAGATCACTCCCTGTCTTCTCAGTCCACTCTATGTCCTCTCAGTCCACTCCCTGTCTTCTCAGTCCACTCTATGTCCTCTCAGTCCACTCTATGTCCTCTGAGTTCACTCCCTGTTTTCTCAGTCCACTCTATGTCCTCTCAGTCCTCGCCCTGTGTTCTCAGTCCAATCTATGTCCTCTCAGTCCACTCTATGTCCTCTCAGTCCACTCTATGTTTTCTCAGTCCACTCCCTGTCTTCTCAGTCCACTCTATGTCCTCTGAGTCCACTCCATGTCCTCTCAGTCCACTCCCCGTCTTCTCAGTCCACTCTAAGTCCTCTCAGTCCACTCAATGTCCTCTCAGTTTACTCCCTGACCTCTCAGCCCACTCTACGTCCATTCAGTCCACTCTATGTCCTCTCAGTCCACGCCCTGAATTCTCAGTCCACTCTATGTCCTCTGAGTCCACTCTCTGTCTTCTCAGTCCACTCTATGTGTTCTCAGTCCACTCTGTGTCCTCTCAGTCCACCCTATGTCCTCTCAGTCCACTCGCTGTCTTCTCAGCCCACTCTATGCCCTCTTAGTCCACTCCCTGTCTTCTCAGTCCACTCTATGTCCTCTTAGTCCACTCCCTGTCTTCTCAGTCCAATCTATGTCCCCTCAATCCACTCTATGTCCTCTCATTCCACTCCCTGTCTTCTCAGTCCACTCCCTGTCTTCTCAGTCCACTCTCTGTCCTATCAGTTCACTCTCTGTCTTCTGAGTCCACTCTGTTCTCTCAGTCCACTCCCTGTCTTCTCAGTCCACTCTATGTCCTCTGAGTCCACTCCCTTTCTTCTCAGTCCACTCTATGTTCTCTCAGTCCACTCCCTGTGTTCTCAGTCCGATCTATGTCCTCTCAGTGCACTCTATGTCCCCTCAGGCCACTCCCTGTTTTCTCAGTCCACTCTATGTCTTCTCCGTCCACTGCCTGTCTTCTCAGTCCACTCTATGTCCTATCAGTCCACTCTATGTCCTCTCAGTCTACTCCCTGTCTTCTCAGTCCACTCTAAATCCTCTCAGTCCACTCCCTGTTTTCTCAGTCCACTCAATGTCCTCTTAGTCTACTCCCTGACCTCTCAGTCCACTCTATGTCCTCTCAGTCCACTCTATGTCCTGTCAGTCCACGCCCTGTCTTCTCAGTCCACTCTATGTCCACTGAGTCATCTCCCTGTCTTCTCACTTCACTCCGTGTCCTCTCAGTCCACTCTATGTCCTCTCAGTGAACTTCCTGTCTTCTCAGTCCGCTCTATGTCCTATCAGTCCACTCCCTGTCTTCTGAGTCCACTCTTTGTCTTCTCAGTCCACTCCCTGTTCTCTCAGTCCACTCTGTGTCCTTTCAGTCCACTCCCTGTCTTCTCATTCCACTCTATGTCCTCTGAGTCCACTTCCTGTCTTCTCAATCCACTCTATGTCCTTTTAGTCCACTCCCTGTCCTCTCAGTCCACGCTATGTCCTCTCAGTCCACTCTATGTCCTCTCAGTTCACTCCCTGTTCTCTCAGTCCACTCTGTGTCCTCTCAGTCCACTCCCTGTCTTCTCAGTCCACTCTATGTCCTCTCAGTCCACTCTCTGTCCTCTCAGTCCATTCTCTGTCCTCTCAGTCCATTCTCTGTCCTCTCAGTCTACTCTCTGTCGTCTAAGTCCACTCTATGTGCTCTAACTCCACTCAATGTCCTCTCAGTCTACTCTCTGTGCTCTCTGTCCAATCTGGGTGCTTTAAGTCCATTCTATGTCCTCTCAGTCCACTCTCTGTGCTCTCAGTCTACTCTCTGTAATCTAAGTCCAATCTATGTCCTCTCAGTCCACTCTATGTGCTCTTTGTCCACTCTCTGTCCTCTCAGTCCACTCTATGTGCTCTCAGTCCATTCTGTCATCTCAGTCCACTCTATGTGCTCTCAGCCCACTCTATGTACTCTCAGTCCACTCCATGTCCTCATAGTGCACTCTATATCCTTTCAGTCCACTCTCTGTTCTCTCAGTTCACTCTTTGTGCTCGAAGTCCACTCTCTGTCCTCTCAGTCCACTCTATGTTCTCTAAATCCACTCTCTGTCCTCTCAGTCCACTCTATGTGCTCTAAGTCCACTCTATGTCTTCTCAGTTCACTCTATGTGCTCTCAGTCCACTCTCTGTTCTCTCAGTCCACTCTATGTTCTCTAAATCCACTCTCTGTCCTCTCAGTCCACTCTATGTCCTCTCAGTCCACTCTCTGTTCTCTCAGTCCACTCTCTGTCCTCTCGGTCCACTCTATGTCCGCTTAGTCCACTCTATGTCGTCTCAGTCCACTCTATGTCCTCTTAGTCCACTCTGTGTTCTCTCAGTCCACTCTATGTGCTCTAAATCCACTTTATGTGCTCTCAGTCCACTCTATGTCCTCTGAGTCAACTCTATGTTCTCAAAGTCGACTCTATGTGCTCTAAGTCCACTCTTTGTCCTCTCAGTCCTCTCCATGTGCTCTACGTCCGCTCTATGTCCTCTCAGTCCACTCTCTGTCCTCTCAGTCAACTGTATGTGCTCTCAGTCCACTCTGTGTCCTCTCAGTCGACTCTCTCTCATCTCTGTCCTATCTGGTTCTCTCAGTCCACTCACAGTCCAACCAGGCCTCTCTCTGTTCTCCCAGTCCACTGTCTGTACTGATATTTCACTGTCTGAATTCTTAGTCCACTCTATGTCCTCTTAGTCCACTCTATTTGCTCTCAGTCCACTCACTGTTCTCTCAGTCTATTGTATGAGCTCTCAGTTCATTCTCTGTCATCTGAGTCCACTCTATGTTCTCTCGGTCCACTCAATGTTGTCTCAGTCCACTCCATGTACTCTTAGTCCATTCTATATCCTTTCAGTCCACTCTCTGTCCTCTCAGTCGTCTCTATGTCCTCTTAGTCCACTCTATGTCCTCTCGGTCCACTCTATGTCCTCTTAGTCCACTCTATGTCCTCTCAGTCCACTCTATGTGCTCTAAATTCACTCTATATGCTCTCAGTCCACTCTATGTCCTCTCATTCCACTCTATGTCCTCTTAGTCCACTCTATGTCCTCTCGGTCCACTCTATGTCCTCTTAGTCCACTCTATGTCCTCTCGGTCCACTCTATGTCCTCTCGGTCCACTCTATGTCCTCTTAGTCCATTCTATATCCTTTCAGTCCACTCTCTGTCCTCTCAGTCGTCTCTATGTCCTCTTAGTCCACTCTATGTCCTCTCGGTCCACTCTATGTCCTCTTAGTCCACTCTATGTCCTCTCAGTCCACTCTATGTGCTCTAAATTCACTCTATATGCTCTCAGTCCACTCTATGTCCTCTCATTCCACTCTATGTCCTCTTAGTCCACTCTATGTCCTCTCGGTCCACTCTATGTCCTCTTAGTCCACTCTATGTCCTCTCGGTCCACTCTATGTCCTCTCGGTCCACTCTATGTCCTCTTAGTCCATTCTATATCCTTTCAGTCCACTCTCTGTCCTCTCAGTCGTCTCTATGTCCTCTTAGTCCACTCTATGTCCTCTCGGTCCACTCTATGTCCTCTTAGTCCACTCTATGTCCTCTCAGTCCACTCTATGTGCTCTAAATTCACTCTATATGCTCTCAGTCCACTCTATGTCCTCACATTACACTCTATGTGCTCTTAGTCCACTCTATGTGCTCTGAGCCCACTCTCTCTCTCTCCTCTCAGTCCTATCTGGTTCTTTTCTGTCCGCTCACAGTCCTACCAGTTCACTCTCTTAATTGTCACTCTACACTATGTCCTCTGAGTCCACTCTATGTCCTGTCAGTCTTCTCTATATGCTCTCAGTCCACTCTATGTGCTCTTAGTCCACTCTATGTGCTCTGAGCCTACTCTCTCTCTCCTCTCATTCCTATCTGGTTCTTCTCTGTCCGCTCACAGTCCCACCAGTTCACTCTCTGAATTTTCTCTCTACTCTATATCCTCTCAGTCCACTCTATGTCCTGTCAGTCTACTCTTTCTTCTCCGTCCACTCTCTCTCTCATCTTAGTCCAATGTGGTTCCTCTCAGTCCACTCTATGTGCTCTCAGTGTATTTCTTTTCCTGTCATTGGGGATTATATGATCTTGTTTTGCAACAATTTGCATATCTGTCATACTCATACATATTTTTTTGGAATTGCATTTATTCGGGTTTCGAACCCGGGTAATAATTTGTTTGTTGTACAGTTCTTTGCCGTACGAGTATCTTGAGCTGAAAGCATAGTGACATTGCGACTCTGGTGTTCTGTCTGTAAACTACGTCCACGATTAAATACAGTTACAACTTATTACCACAGTCTAAGACATACAGTCACGAAACTTCAACACTTTTTCTGCCAACATTCGCGACACTAGCGCCCAAGCGGCAGGCAAGGCACTGGCCATAGTCTCGTTCAGCCAGCACGTGCTTTAAAGGGATGCGAGATGTTATAATAACGTTTTAATCATACATCGGAATAAAGGCAATGTGTGGAATGACGAAAATTGCAGTAACAACAAGTTTAAATCTC
This sequence comes from Periplaneta americana, assembly GCF_040183065.1. Classification (NCBI taxonomy): domain Eukaryota; kingdom Metazoa; phylum Arthropoda; class Insecta; order Blattodea; family Blattidae; genus Periplaneta; species Periplaneta americana. The sequence goes on from NC_091129.1 coordinate 127,213,313, forward strand.
CGAATTTGTCGTTCTTCAGATTCCCTAAAGACCATGAGAAAATCATAACTCAGGAATAACCAATAATCCACGTTGTAGGTAGCCTACGTATTGTGTTCTATAAAACATTATTATTACTTATCAGTTACCTATTTGTATGTCAGGAAGGAGAGTTTAAATAAAAACAAAGTAAATACCTGTTACAGTATATTATTTTTTTTTGTAGAAATCATATGTGTAAATGTGTAACCATTCCGATTTTGGATAATGTATCTACAGTTTTTAATGCAAGTAATTCCATACTTTTTGTATTCGTGTTTTTTTTCTATATATTTTTCAAAAGTTGAACGTTATATTGCATTCAAGTAGGGATCATGGTGTTAATTTTTCAAGAATTCATGGAGTATTGTAATCCTTTTGCAAAATATTCACTTCTTGAATAAATCCAGACTGTGTCGATAGATTTCTGATGTGTTGGTGTAGATTCATGTGGCAGACGTATTAAGTTCTCAAGAGCATTTTTAAATTTAATATAAAAAGCAATCTTTTCTGTAATAATTTGCATGACTGCTATTGGTGTTGATTTTACATTCCCAGTGATTATTTGAGCTGTTCAGAGCAGAAGTGGTGTAAGTCAAAATTAGGTAATGAGATTTAAAGTAAATATTCTGTAAAATACAGCGCAAAGTAGCAATTAATATATCCTTCGTGCTATTCACTGACTACTAATAGTTTAAATAAATTCAATATTAACTGCTACTTTGCGCTGTATTTTAAAGAATGTTTACTTTAACCCTCATTACCCATTTTGACTTACATCACTTCTGCTCTGAAAATAAAATTAGGCCTACATTTTCTGAGTTAATTGAAGTCACAATTTTTTCAACAAAATTGTGTGTTCATTTATTTGTTTTCACCTACGTCATATTAACAGTAAGGGCATGTAAATTACGTATTATATAGATAGGATAAGTTAAAATTAGGCATTATGTGTGAAAACTGGAAATGTAATGTAAAATGCGGTAAACTTGCCATAAACATTTAAACCATAATATCAGCACTATTTGTCACTCAAAATAATAAAGGAAATACCGGTTCTTAAGAAATGAAAAATAATAAACTTCATAAATCAATGTCTGTCATATTAAGGTTTAAATCTTCCCCTTTTTTATTTTCAAGTTTACCTCAGCGGCCGAGTTTACCCCAATTTGCGGTATGGAAAATAGTTAATTTCTCAGGAAATAGGGAGAGGAGTTCACCACGCAATGTATACTACAATTTTGAAGCTACTAATTTTGACTCTTCTCACAGGAAATATAGAGTTCTAATGATTCATAAATATATTCAGGAATGAATTTAATTAACCATCCACGTACGAACAATTATATTATTTCAAACCATGATACGTTCCATGATTCAGTTGTAAGGAGCAGAAAGAATTACGTTTATTCTCAGCTTCTGAAACTTGTACATTAACTGCGTGTGAAATTCTTCTAGGATTCTAAATTAAAATTAATAAGAATCATATACACTTACTGTATAGCATAAAAATATAAAACAAATTACGCAAAACCCGTTTTCTGATATGTTATCATATGTCGTGTGCACACTTTTAACTTGCCTGCCGCTAGAGGGCTACTGTCGCGCCAGCTGTCAAATGTTGGCATATTTTATACGTATGAGTTGCGTGACTGTATGTCTTAGACTGTGTTATTACCTTTTCAAATACATGATGGCAGCTTTTCTCTCATCGCTATCGCTAAGGAGTGTAGTGTTGGCTCTCATGCATACATGCTTAATTTGATTTACGTAGTAGCCTTGCGCGCGTCCGCCGTGACAGTTCACCTTGGCAACAGTTTATTGGATTATACTTAAATTTAAACAGTTACAATCCAATACTAAACGACAGATATTAAGCAAATAATACATGTAAATCTCGGTTAACAAAAACAAAAGTATTTACAGTATGAAGAAAACATGAAATGCAAATAACTAGTCACAGATTAGTAACAATAATACAACAACTGATGAGGGGCTAGACCTACGTTAAGTCAGAATTAGGAGCGAGTTCGTAATGATAATTGATATGAAATAATTTAAGAAGGAAGACCAAATATACAATATGCAAACCAGTTAAGACCTATTAATTAGTAAAATACTTATGGAGTGTTTTGAATGCTACCAGTATTTATTTCTCTCAAGAGTGTGGTTCTATCCTGAAAGATGTCAATATTGCTCAGTTTATTATAGAAGGAACAGATTCTAAGAAGTGGAGAGTACTTATAATAACATGTCCTAGCATAGTTTAAATTAAATGTTTTACTGGTCCTACAGTTCTCTCTTGGTACATGTATTGCTATCCTGGACAGTAGATGACTATTTACAGAACTTGTTAATAAATTATGGAGGCATTTTATATCAATATTATTTCTTCTGTGTTGCAAACTTTCAAAATTAAAGAGAGACAAAAGAGATGAGCACGAGATATTACTTTCATTATTCCAGGAGGGATAGTAACCAAATGATTTAAGAAACAAAAATCTGATGAATCTTTTTTGAACACTCTCAATTTTGTTAATATATTTAATTTGATAGGGGTTCCATACAGTACTGCAATATTCAAGTTTTGATCTAACTAGTGAAAAAAATAGAATTTTTAAACTATCTTGAGAGGAGAATTTTGTGGTATGTCTATAGATACATCCTAGAAGTTTCAGCGACTGAGACACAAGTTCAAGTATATGGCTGGAAAAATCCATATTATAAGTGAATACTATGCCTAAATCTTTTACCTTGTCAGTCATTTCCAGGAATTCCCCACCCATTGAGTATCTGTAAGCAAAATAAGTTTTTTTCCTAGTATATATCATATAATGACATTTATTTAATTTGAAATACAGTTTATTCTTCAGTGACCACTCGTATAACTCATTTAGATCTCTCTGAAGCAAGTGACAGTCATTAGCTGTAGGACAAGATTTAATAATTTTGACATCATCAGCATACATTAAACATAGTGAGTTTGATATCGAGTTCGGTAGGTCATTTATAAATAATAAAAATAAAAGTGGACCCAGATGTAGAAATGTATTGCGAAGGAACTTAGTGAAGTATTGAAAAAGAAAATTACAGACAACAATTGCGAAAACAGATGGAGAGTTCTGGATAGAAACTACAAGAAATATGTGGATGGGAAAATTTCAACAGGAAATGAGAGAAAGTTCTTTGCATATGCAGAAGAAATGGATGAACTATACGGACAGAAAAGGAATATACGGCCAGAAGTATTGTTATCGTCAGAAACAGTAGTGCCATTGGAAGAAGAATTAGCAGAAACACCAGAAGTAGCGACCGTAGAGAACAATACTGGGCGGGGCCACATGACAGCTAGGAAGAAAAGGAAGAGTAGTGTTGTGGAACAAATGAGGATTGATAGACTAGAATACCAAAGGAAGCGACTTGAACAAGAAGAAAGGAAAATTGCGTTGTTGGAAAGGCAATTGCTGAATGACAGTGTGGCCCAGAACGATGAATAACGTCTTCTCTGTTTCTTAGCTACCTGTTGATGAAAGGGATATATTTTAAAGTCAATTTGGTTTTTCTATAGCATGCAACACTGAAGTTTCTAACTTTAAATTTTTTCAATTCTTTGCAATTTTTTTTGCTATTTTCTGATACTGTTTCAAGTAAACTGACGTTGAATTCTTCACATTCCAAACTACTTTCCCTCTTTTTCCCATTTTTTTAGTTAAAACCTCCAGTGTCACGTGCCGTAGGAAACCTTCTGCTTTGTGAATGTGCAATTGAAGGGTGTAATCCCAAAAGTCGCCCAATAGATTGAGCCATTTTTATGATTTATAGATAATATGATTATATTTGAGACCTCATCATATTTTAAGCGTGTTTCTTCCAGTCATTGTCCTGTAGTTTGTGTTATTGTGCATGTTGCTTGAAAACTCGCTGAGACCAGTGGATTACATAAACAAGCCCAATCCTTCCTTAAAAATTTACTTACCGTGTTTTGGGATCACACTCTTCAATTAATAAAAAAAATAGGGTACCTATTAATGAAGTTAAGTTTCCATTTTGCATTTGTATATAGGCCTATTTCTTAAGGGTTTTTGTAATGTTAAAAGTTTAATTGTGGTAAACAGAGTCACAATTCTCCCAGGGGTGATATCTAATTCAATATATTACTGCAAAATTTATTGCTGTTCATAATGAAAAAATAGGAAAGGTTGACTGTATCCGTGGTGATAATTCTCCTTTACCAATTTTGATTCAACGTGAAGCACATAAATTTTGTAATAATATACTGAATTTGATAATAGGCCTATCACCCTTAAGAGAATTGTGACTTTGATTGTTTGATTGTTATTTAGGATAGTGATGTTCTTGTTCCTTGTTGTTGTTTTTTTTTTTTTTTTTTTGCATAAGTTAGTCACTTTTGTATGTATTTCTTTATTTTTTGTTATTTGCCTTTGTTGTTCACTGTTTACTTTGTGTTGCAGTTGACGAGTAACTTCATGGGCTTGAGACCACGGAATTTAACATTAATTTCGAAAAAAAAAAATTGTGATAAGTAGGCTATATAACATTTAGCATTTTATCGCTAATTACTTTTCAAATAATCGTAATACTTTCGTATAAGTTGGAAGCAATTTTTACGTGAATTAAAGCATAGTACAAGTGATATTATTTTCTTTCATTCTGCGCCTACGGTCACTAACATTTAAATTATACAGTGAGAAAAACCTTTCTGCGTCAACAGATCCATAAGGAACCCAGACACATTTCAGTACAGCAGATGTTAATTCAGGGTAATTCAACATGAGAGCTCGTAATGCCTCAATCACGACAACTTTAACATTGGAAGTGTTGGATGATTGTTCATAAGTATTTATTTCAAAGTAACAAATGTTACACTGCCATGAGTACTACTATTTATTTCAAAGTAACAAATGCTACACTGCCATGAGTACTTTTTATATGCTTGAGGTAACATTATCGTAATCATTCCTGTGAGTAACATTCATCTGTACAATATTTGCTGGGTTGAATAATTCATTTAGGCCGGTATTCATAGTCGAGATAAGTCTTACTTATATATAAGTCGAACTTAAATCGTGTCTCAATTGCAGATTTCGGTCCAAATAAGTCATACTTATTATAAGTCGTGATTATTTTATAAGCTTTACTTTACAAAGTCTGACTTCATGAAGTCGAACTTATTGCAATTCATAGTGACTCAAGTGCGACTTATGTTATGAAATAAGTTGAACTTTATCAAGTCAAGGGAACCTCTGACTTATGTCAGTTTTAACCTAAAAATGAATAACGTTTATAAAGAACTGGCCAAAGAAGTTATTGAAATGTAGGAAATTTGCACCCAAAAGCGTTACTTGCGAAACATCACGGGTCACTTTCAATTTTATAATGATCTTGAATTCAAAAGGAGGTTTGGTTTTTGCAAAAGGTTTTGGAATCAGTACTTTTGAAAGTGGAAAGAACTCTTGCAAAACCGAGATAGCGAGGTTTGCCAGTTCTTCTAATTACTATTTCTTGTTCGCTTGAGATTTTATGCCATGGAAAATTTTGAAATAAATGTAATGATTTTAAAATATAGCCATAACCGTAGTCTATAAGTATATGAGGTATTTGTCGGCCTAGGTAGCGTAGTTGGAATAGCGCTGGCCTTCTGTGCTCGAGGTTGCGGGTTCGATCCCGGCCTAGGTCGATGGCATTTAAGTGTGTTTAAATGCGACTGGTTCATGTCAGTAGATTTACTAGCATGTAAAAGAACTGCGGGACAAAATTCCGGTGACGCTGCAGTTGCAAGCGTCGTTAAATAAACCATAATTTAATTTATATGAGGTATTCAATATGTTGGTGAGGTTAGGTTTCTTTAATATTCATGAAATTTCAGTATTAGTAAGATTAAACACCTTTATCCAGTCAATTTAAATTAAAATATTATGTGTTAATAAAATGAATTTAAAACAAAGCCTTCTTGCTGTCATACTTACAATTGGCTTTAAGAAAATGCAGAAGTTCATTGCCGCCCTCACATAAGCCTGACATCGATCCTTATCCTGAGCAAGATTAATCCAGTCCCTAGCATCATATCCCAAACTCCCTCAAATCCATTTTAATATTATCCTCCCAACTAGGTCTTTTCCCCCCAGATCTCCCAACTAACACTCTATACGCATTTCTGCTTTCCATACATGTTACATGCCCTGCCCAAGCGACGCTGATATAACCTCTGCAGTTGCGAGCGTTGTTAACTAAACCATAATTTAAATATTTTTAATTTTTCTCTTTTTATGAATAAAGAATCCTGTTCCAAATTGGTGTTAGGCCATTCTCATCTAACCCCCTGTACTCCCAGAAAGTCTATTCTATATCTAGCTAGTTCTTTTGCTACTAATGTCCTGTTCTGTAAAGACTGGTGCCATTCCAAATACCAAATCTCATAATCTTATTCCTTTGCCAAAGAATCGATCCCATTTCGAGGCTTATGTTGGGGTTTCGTAACAAGCTCTTTTTTATTGTAATGGGTTGTTAGTCCTTCGCCCAACCCTCAAACTGGAGGACCACCCCTTATCAGCTGTCCACGACTGCTTATTCAATATATTTGCAGCTACCCTTCCCGGTGATTCATTGCTTCAAACGAGTGTAGAGCTCAAATTGTCAAATGTAAGCAGTTATGGAAATATTGGCTTGATACTTTAAAATTTATAGATACAATAGAGCCGACAAAAGGACGGGAATTAATGTAGTGGAAAGAATGTTTGAGGTAAGGCAGGTAAGATTTCCTTATCTGTTGGTTGGTTTAAAAAACAAACTCGACAATGTCTCAAATATAATTTATTGTTGCCTGTGCAGTGCTTGACAATTCGAGTTCGGAGAAAATGACAACTTACCAGTAGATGATCCAAACGTACCTAATGGCTCTTCCATATGAATCTGTGCCTGTTGCATCATCTGCACAGCAATCTTCGGTTTGGCTTTCAGAGAGAACTGATTAACATAGTGTTTAGGAGGCATGATGATAAAATGTAAATGAATTTCACAATTAGTTTTAATGTACTTCACTGAAGCAAAATATTTATTCTTTTATGTGATTTACCAAAAACATTTAAAATTTAGATGATTTGTAATATCAACAATGAATACTATGAAGTTTTAAACAATAACCGATTGAAGTAATTTATCTGGATTTCATTATGGACAAGTGGTATTTGTTTGTGAGCTTCCGATCTCAATTGCATTATTGACCTGTAAAAATAATAATAAATTCACTCTGTTCCTTCAAAACTACATTCCTGCACTTTCTTGTGTGATCCGCTTATGCTGCTGGAGTATCTTCGCTGTTTGAGCTGGACGGCCAGCAGTAGAGGGGGATACGTCATCGGAAGGATTTGGTGCAATACGTGCTCCCTCTATTTCCTCTGCAAACACAACTGCAAAGTAAAAAATATGTACACTATGTCAACTAGCTAATTATGTTGTGTAGAATTTATTCTTCCTAATTCTATCACTTGTTAGGTATAATTACCTATTACGGACTCGCTTCATGTAAATAAATATGATTTGATAATTTTCTTTATTAACAAATAATAGCTAATAAGTAAGAAACAAATTACATGTTCAAGAAAGAATGTCGAATGTAATACTGCTTACCTTCTAGTTCACTCGCAATCCTATCGGAGTCAACCGCTTCCGGAACTTGGACCATTGTGAGAGGGATTTACTAGAAGACCACCTCGTGTAGCCATCACTGTCTGCCGTTCATTGGTCAAAACATTCCGTTGGTGGCATTTGATGTTCGTCCATAGCTTATCCGTAGTTGTTTTCCAAATCGCTGTAATTATTATAACCAAATTACAATAAAATTTCGCATAAACGAACTTCATAATTTCTTTCTTTATGTTATAATATACACTTTTCAAAGAAAATATTGTATTAAGCTTATTTACATGTTCCACAATATGTATCAACGAATTGAATTCTTCTGCAATCATCTGTCTTCAAACAACTGCGTCGATCTTCTTATTCTCTACAATCTTTGAATATTTTAGAATAATCTCCTTCAATACAATCATCTTTCTGTACATAACTGAAATATTTTCTTTTCTTCTTTCGGTACATTACATCAATCATTTTATTGTGTCGTACAGAGGCTATGCATACAAATTTAGAGATAAAAGAAAATCGACTGTCTGATTTACATTGTCGTGACAATGGCCTTGCAATTTCTCATACCAATAAGTTCGACTTATTTGTATACACATAAGTTACACTTATTGAATGAAACTTAACAAAGTACGACTTATTAGCCGACTATGAATACCGTAATCATATAAGTTCAGATTTTCCAATATAACTTAACAAAGTCATACTTATTGAAAAAATAAGTCACCGACTATGAATACTATTGATACTACTGTCTTCGCGCTACAAGTTGGCGTGGGGAGTAGATAGGCAGGACGGGGGAACTTTGCGCTACACTCTGACCTGAAAACTTCCTCCACATACTTGGCTACAAGGGAACGGAGTCAGACATAAAAGATTCCGCATCTTCGGTGCTGTCGCTATGACTATCATTATCACATTTTTAAACATTTCTGGAGTATGATCTCTCCATGATAATCGTCTGTTCCACTCGTGTATATTAATTCGAATCTCTCAACAAAGCCATTAGCCCCACCGCCCCCATCCTGATGAACAACAATGAGTGTTCTGGACACATTTACGGTAGTCAAAACTCCCGTAACATTTTTATCGTGCCAGAACTTGGGAAACGTTAAATTGGTAGGCATATCTATCCGCATTTCGTCCAGATACAAAATCGGTTTTTCCACTTTCCTAAGCTTTCTTATTTGCTGTAGATATCTTCACGTATTCTAATTTACAGTGTTTTCCTCAATTTTTTTTTGCTGCACATTTCTTCCACCTGAAATCCTTTTTCTTCAGTATTCGTCTTAATGTTGTCTTTCATTTCAAATAAATTTTCTCTTGTAAAAGAGTAGACGTTTGTTGCAGCTTGGTATAATTTTTTTACTTGTTATTTAACGACACTGTAATAACTACTAGCTTCTTCAGTGTCGATTGAATTGATGATGGCGAGATGGTATTTGGCGAAATGAAACCAAGGATTCGCCATAGATTACCTGACATTCGCCTTCCGCTTGGTAAAACCTCGGAAAAAACCCAACCAGGTAGTCAGCGCAAACGGGAATCGAACTCACTCCCGAGCACAACTGCAGATCAGCATGCAAACACGCTACCTCCTGAGCTATGCCGGTGGCCCTCTTTCTTTTTCAAATAAAAATTCTCAATTATATCTTTTTTGTCAATCTCCCGTCGAAGTCATCTACATTTGCGTTTCGGTAGTCTGGACGTTTACATTTTTTTTTCTCCCTCAGGTGTCGACAACGCACTTTCTTCTGTGCAGTCTTTTATTTCATTCCTTATACGCTGTATTGTTCTTATGGATAGATTAGAGTACTTTTCTACCTTTGCTGTAGGTTTCGTAAGAGGAATGCAAAGGCACTGTTGTTCTTTTTCTTCATCACAGAATTATTTTGCAGTTCTAATAATATTCCTTTCTTCGCTATAGATTGTCAATCCTTGTTTCCTCTTTGTCGACATATTTACAAAAACAAAAAACTGCTATAAACCTAAATAACAGTATACAATAACATAAATTCTATTAACTATGTTATTATCAACACTATTAACACGAAAAGCAAAGGATAACTAAAGCAATACAAGATTTGTGGTATACTGAAAACAATTGTCTTGTTGAAACTAATAAAACACTACAGTAAAAACCCCACTATCATTTTCACAAAGTCGCTAAGACTCATAGACACGTGCAGTAGATGTTTGTGAAACAGGAATATTGCAGTGAACAGCGCGGTGAGCATGCGCAACTGTTTCCCCTCTGCCCCGTCTAAGTACTTCAGCCGCCTTCTCCTGGCGTGACAGCAGTACTTTGGTTACTGAATATTTCAACAATTGCCCAGTAATTGAAAACGAAGGAAGAACTTATCCAGTGCAGGAATATTTTCTTGAAGACTGTGTGCAGATGCTGGACTTCATGCCACTATATAACTGTCGAAATAAGGAGGAGGACGATAGTGAAGAAGATGAAAATCTGAACAAGGTAGTGTCTGAGCAGTATTCAGTAAAAACACGAAATGCAATAGCTCAGCTGAGTGAGAAAGTTGTCAGTTTTGAGCTGATAGAAGAGTTGCTGAAGTACATAAAATCACTGAACATTGCAGGTGCAATCCTGGTTTTCATACCAGGACGGCATCTTATCTTTGCACTGATGCAGCACCTTCAACAGTATCCATTTTTTAGGAAGGCTACATTTTTGTCCCACTTCATTCACAATTATTACTAGAAGATCAATGCCGTGTATTTGAGCCAGTGCCAGAAGGCGTAACAAAGATCATCCTGTGCACAAATATAGCAGAAACGTCTATCACAATTAATGATGTGGTGTTTGTGATAGATAGCTGTAAAGTCAATAATGTGACAAATGCAACTGTTTGGGCTTCGAAAACCAATCTCGAGCAACGAAAGGGCCGTGCAGGCCGAGTCAGGATTGGTTTCTGCTTCTACTTACTGAGCAGAGCACGTTGCGAGTGCCTAGATGAGCACATGACGCCAGAAATGTTTTGTACACCCCTTCATGAGTTAGCTCTCTCCATTAAGCTTCTGCGTCTTGGAACAATAGAACAGTTCCTTAGTAAAGCAATCCAACCGCCACCTATAGATGCCATTGTAGAAGCAGAGAGCTTGCTCAAAGAAATGAAATGTTTGGATAAAGACCGTGAACTTACTCCTCTGGGTCGTATATTAGCAAAACTGCCGATAGAACCAAGATTAGGCAAAATGATGATACTTGGCTGCATTTTCTTTTGTGGTGAGTCATTGGCAACAATGGTTGCCAACAGCTCGACATTCCCAGGAGTGTTTACAACAGGAATGTGCAACAAAGTATTGACCTATCAACAGAAGAGGTGAAGGAGAAAAGAAACTGGCCACTCTACCCCAGTATCTCCTGGCTTAGTTGCCTCATTAGTGATGCCTTATCAGTGTCACTTATAAATCCCAAGCTGTCTTCAGACAGTTGACTAAACATAACAAAATGTACCGTTCTACTTACTTCTTCTGTTTCACTAATAGAGCCACTATCACAGTATTAGGGAATTGTTTTCAATCCACTTCTTGTGCTTGGCTGTGCAGCGGCACAAACTGCTTCACCACCTCCTACCACACAGTCCTTGGTTTGCAAAGTCCTGAGTTATATCTCTAGAACAAATAAAAAAATTGGCTGAAAGTTGTATTCATTATTTTGTGTTTAATAAAGATTATATCAAAAGAAGTAGTATTTCTACTTACTTTTTCTTCTTCTTCCCAAATAGTTCCACTATCACATCATAAACGGATTGCCTCGGATATATTTCTTGTACTTATCCCTATACCAGATAGGCTGTAGACCTCGTTTCTTATCTGGTCCCATTGTCTATTCTCTGCTGTTCTTCATATCAACTTAATTTCCACCATATTGACTTTACTGATAGCATTCTTTGTTGCTGTCTGTCTCTTATTATCTTGGTCTCTTTATCTACCTCTTCTCTACCAAATAAGCATTGACTCAAGGCATAGCAGTCATTGGTGGTCTTCTGTGCTCACTTGCATGCCTCTCCTTGTATAGTCGTGTCGCTGTAGTTCTTGGGGGTAAAGGAACGTGATAGTTTGTACAGTTGGGGTACTTAAAACATTTTCATTTGTAACTCTTTCAGTTAGTTCTAAATTATATTTCATTTCTGGAATCTCCAAAAGTGATTGTGGATGTAAAGGTTTTTCTGGTATGGAGTAAGGGTTGTAATTGTCTCTCATTTCATTTACATATTGTAGCAAGCCATTTTGTATTTTCAGTTGCTTGTTGTAGCTTCTGTAACCTGCCCAATATTTGCTTGAAGATAATCTTATTAATTTTTCATACTTGATTAGGGCAAAATCTGTTAATTTCTTTTCTAATTGAGCAGTTGTTTGTGATAATTTTAAGGGCTATAATGGGGGTGGATTTTACAGTTCCTGTTATACACATGGCCTGTTCTGCACCTCTTAGGCCTGTGTTTTGGCTGTTATTAAGTGCTTCACATCCATATGAAGAGTTTGCGGGAAAAATGATGAATGTCACATTTCTGTTAAGGATTAGACAATGATCTAATTGAGTCTATAACTGCAAGGTGTAGTGCTGTTTCTATAGAAAATAAAGGAAAGGATTACTGTATTCGTGGTGATAATTCTCCTTTTTACCATTAGATAATGATCTAATTGAGTCTATAACTGCAAGGTGTAGTGCTGTTTCTATAGAAAATAAAGGAAAGGATTACTGTATTCGTGGTGATAATTCTCCTTTTTACCATTTTCATAAGAACAACATTAAATTTCGTAGTGATCCATTGAATTAGATAATGATATCAACCTTAACTGTGACATTCATCGTTTGAAGCTACCACTAATATGACCTTCATAAGCCACTCTCAAGTTGACTGAACTTATATTCTAGTTTCACCAATTTCAGTGGCAAAAACACACAAAACCATTATGTATTATTTTGAAAGAGCTGCGAGGGCAGCACATGAGCTGGCTAAACCCTACGCAGTCATACTAAATTGCAATAGTACCGGTAGTCACCCCATCCACTACTGCTACCACGCATTATTTTAGGAGGAGAAGGACCGCTGTTACCCAACATGTGGCCACAAGGTGCATGACGAGTGCTGAAGCCGTTTGATGACTTTAATCAGTTTCTTGTATTGTTCAGACATCTCTGTTACAGACTCGCCGTTTGATGACTTTAATCAGTTTCTTGTATTGTTCAGATATCTCTGTTACAGACTCGCCGTTTGATGACTTTAATCAGTTTCTTGTATTGTTCAGACATCTCTGTTACAGACTCGCCGTTTGATGACTTTAATCAGTTTCTTGTCCTGTTCAGACATCTCTGTTACAGACTCTGGTTCAGCGTACATTGCTGACTAGCTACATATTACAATAATCAGACTTCAGATGTATAGAAACGATTGTTCTTCCTCTGACACATATCATCAAGTGAGAGGTACTGCCTGAAAATAGATAATATACATATCAGTCAGAACCTCAATCAGAGGTAATCTGTTAAACACAAATATGTACAACTTTCAGTCATTTTTTTATTTGTTCCAAAGGCCTGGCTCGTGACATCGGAGAGTGGAATGATACTGATAATGGTGAGAGGAATTGAGAGAACCCCAAGAAAACCCCCTTGTGCCTGTTTTGTCCACCACAAATTCCTGCATCATCTAGATGGAGATTAAACCCAGGTTACCATGATGGAAGGCAGAGATGTAAGTTGCAATTTTTAATAATAGAAATATGTACAAAAATTCCTCGGTTAAAAAACAAGGTTGAATCTAGGTACTGGAGTAAAGTGTATCTAGTAACAAAGTGAATTGAGTATAAATTTCAATAAAAAGTGGTTCTATTTTTAAAGAATACAACACAACTACAAGAACACAAAAAATACATCACACTAACATACGAAAACAAAAACACAAGATTGCAACCTCATTCCAGAAATTAAATTACAACATCGCATACAGAACAAATAATACTCTACAAAAACATCTCAACACACAAACAACACAAACAAATACAACCACACAGGCTTATACAAACTCAAATGTAACACCTGCAACAACTTGTGCATAGGACAGACAGGCAGATAATTTCAAACACGTTACAAAGAACATATCACAGCCATAACAAAATTACAAAACACTTCCACATATGCAGAACACATCACAAATGCTAACCACACATACAGAGACATCAACACAGACATGGAAATTCTACATATCCAACCAAAAAGCCAGAAACTAAAAACACTAGAACAATACGAAATATACAAACACACAAAAACACATCCAAATGAAATTCTCAACACACAATTCAATTTCAGAACACACACACACTCTTCGACTCCACATTACACTACATAAACACCCCCCCCCCCCCCACAGGAAACAAAACAAAAGGCGCCAAGACCAGTAACAACCAGTTCTGATTATGGCCAATAGCAGCCCGAAACATATTAACAAGGTAACATAAAATTTAACCAGCAGCGGATTTTCAGGGGAAGCAAGGGAGGCCGTGCCTCTCCTAATATTTTACCAGAACACAATATGGCAGTAATAATTTCAGCTGAATTAAGATCACAGACAAGTTACAGCAAAGGACGAACATTTTTCCTCTTATATTAATTTTACTATTCGACTAAGATGTAAGTTACCGGTACGTAAAGTCGACCACATTCAGTTGGTGATGGCCGCTAACTATACTGTAGATAGTACAAATAATTCGTACTGAAAAATAACAGATAGCGCTGTAACCTGTATAGTCGACATCTAGAAGCCTGCAGTGTCTATGGGAGAACGGGAGAGAGGAGTCGGCTACATGACGCTACTCCCCGGTAACCATGACAACAGCAGTTCAACCAATAAGATAGCTGGTTAGAAGAGTGTTTAAACTTGACTAGAACGCGCGAGGGGAGCCGATTTGGAGACGTCCTACCCACCGCTGACAACTGTACTGCTTATAGTCACGACTGGTTTCGGCTGTATTGGGAAGTTCTCTCTCTTTCTCTCTTCGTAGTTTTAGAAAATTGAGTCACGTGGTGTTAGTTTTCTCTCCCTGTGTAAAAGTTTTCATTTATGTTGTTAGATTTCCTCTTGTTTGCGGGTGTTCTTGTTATTTTATTCTTTTGTGTTACGAGATGTATTTACTTATACAGTATTTTAAATATATCGAGAGTTTAGAAACAAATGCAGATTTGTCTTAAGCTTCTTCTAGTAGCAGTTATTCAGTATGTTGTGACCTACTTGATCGGTTTGTGAAGAAAGAGGAACGTCCACTTAAAGTGCTGTAAAATTAGACTGTGTAATAGTAATGAGCAAGACCCGGATTCTTAGGTTCGAATCAATTTTGTTGCTATCTCGTTACTCTCGAAATATTGCTTTTCTTGTTTGTTTTATGTAGCAAAGAGTAGCATTCTTAAATTCATTGTGACCTAAAAAGACCTAATTCGTAGGTTAGGACTTAGAGTGTCCCAAAGAGAGAAAATCTTTACGAAGCCGTTGTAATAATATTAACAGTATATTGTTTATTTTTATTTTTTTCCCCGTAAAATCATATAAATTCCTAAACATAAGATTTAAAATCCTAAAACATAAATTGGAAAACCTAATTTTAATTTCTTAAAACCTATAAATTCTGTGCTTGGTAATGAGATGCATCACAGGCCTTATATTTTTATATTCTCATCATTCACGTCTTGGCCTCCTCAACTTTCAAAGCCACCGTCCGCTACTGAATTTAACACGTGAAAGACACATAATACGTTTTCCAAAGTGATATAGTGTTAAAAGTTGTGTAATCAAGATGAAAAATAAAATTCATTCAGAGTCATAAATAAATAAGTAATGGAGAATATTAAACGAAATAGAAATGCCAAGTATGCTGTCCTAACAGATATCCTGCGAATGATAATATCAATGTGTACTTTTTGTCTTCTTGAAAAGTAGAACCTTCAGTTAGTTATCTAAAGATAATTTCCTCAGAAAATAAAGTAAAGTTTCGGAATTCACTGTTAAAAACATGTGAGATGTTTTTATTTAAGTAATATCACCTTGATTTGAGGATGGCATGTTAGTGAAAAATAATGAAATCGACATGCTGCACAGTAAGATTAAAGAAGTTATTACAAGACTTCAGCTCATAATGCTGATGTTAGAATTTTCACTTTCACTCTTTATGTCTTCATAAAGTGTCCTGTCTTCGTTAATACCATCAGCATTGCTTAAACCATGTTTCTGGAATTATATAACCACAATTTAATTTTTCACCGATTGCTAAGACATCTTCATCTACTTAAAAATTTATAAATTGTTGGTCTCTTTGAGCTAGCTACCACAATCATCTCTCACAAAAGTAGGAAGTGCTGGTTTTCTCTAAAAATAGTGAGTAACACCATCAATCTTCATGTTACATATTTTTTTCTAACAGGGTAGTAGTTTTGGTGGATGTGCTGCTTTCTGCTGAATATTTGTTTTCAGTAGTTTGATTACATGATGTCAACTACATGCGAATTTGCCAGTAGTTGTAATATCATAACTAGGGCCAGGATTTGTATGAAAATGCATACATTTACTGGCTAGTTGAAAGTCCTGCAGAAACATTTTATGCATCTTTTGAATGACTGTGATGATAAATATGCAAAGTTAATCATGCATATTTTTGCATATTTCAGGCATTCCTGCATATAATAGACTTTGTGCGTGTATTGTAGCATGTTTACAGGATTTTGTCCCATAAACCTCCAAATTTGCATATTTTGTAAAAAAAATTAGATTCTGAATTTTTATTAGCACAATATTTTTTGGTTAACTGTACTTGATGGCTGGACATTCTTTACATGTGAAGGATAGCTATGGAAAAACCAAAACAACCTGCTTTTATTGCATTAAACTACTGCACAACAAGAAGCATTTCCAAACACCCCTACCTACCTGATTCCAACACCCATTATCTCTGTTTCACTTATTTTCAGTTGGTGCACCAGCAGTTCAAGTGTCAAGTCATAGCCCTCTCTAGTCATGGCCTGGCCCACACTACGTGGCAACGTCGGACAGCACGTTAGTTGCCGTCCTATCCTGCTGCATAGCTGTTAAATGCGAGAAAAGCAGTAGGCTACATCGTTTTTCTATTTCAAAGGAAAAGTAATTACTTCCTGAATCTTTAGTGAGTTCACTAAACATTATGCGATTCACCTTATTATCAGTTATGACACACATTGTTTTCCAATCCACATGTATTTGTTGTAAGATATCTTTACATATTTCTGCTGAATCTGGCCCTGTAAGTTGTTTCACCGCAACAAGTCTTATCAATTTTCACTTTTTTTAAATTACCAAAATGCAGCAAATTAAACAATTTTCCAGTACAACACTTTTCGCGAGATCATCTGTTTTATTTGCAGCGATCCCAAACAATCGTCCATTTTTGTAGCCTACAGTTCCTTTTACTCGAATTTGATACACGTGAATCTTCACAATATTTTCACTCTCTGAATACTGCCTAACATGTTTCAAGAACTGTCTATTCTCAGATTTTGAAGGAGGAGATACTTTAAAGTTTAAACAATGAGGAAAATTTTCTTAGATAGGCTATCGAGGGTGCGGTAATGACAAGATGAAGTTCAGTCTAATCATATCCTAACACTTGGCATTCTGGATATAAATTAAAAAAGAGTTTATAATTATTGAGGATACATCGTACTGTCGCCCTGAGTGGCGCAGTCAGAATAGTGCTGGCCTTATGTGCCCGAGGTTGCGAGTTCGATCCCGGCCCAGGTAGATGGTATTTAAATGTGCTTAAATACGACAGGCTTATGTCACTAGACTTGCTGGCATGTTAAAGAAATCCTGCTGGACAAAATTCTGGCGATGCTGATATAACCTCGGCAGTTGCGAGCGTCGTTAAATAAAACTTAATTTAATTTACATCGTACTTAGGTTTTTCGTAAATATTATATCAAACTTATAACATAAAAGATCAAACTTTTTAAGCTGATTTCATCACAGTTCTCATCGTTTTCAACAACAATTTCAAACTTTGTAGCAAGGCAGTAATTTGAGATACAACAGTGCTTTTGTTATTTGTATCTGGTGAAACGCAACAATCACAAAAATCTATTAGAGATGGAAACTGACTTCATTCTGTGAGCAAAGAATTTCTACAGCTATTAGCAAGTTAAAGGCTCTCCATACTAAAACTTCATTCGATAGACGTTCACCATTCATGTGCATTTCCACACTAAAATCCCTGTTTATTCTAATGCTAACAGTTATTTTAGGAGCATTAGTTACATCTAGTTCATACACTGTTCAACAAGATTCGTTTTTAAATAGTGACCCATCTTTTTTAGATAGTTTCTTTGATACATTATCCAAAAAATAGGAAAACGCTACACACGGTTTTCCTTGTCTGCCTCTCTCTTTTCATCCTCATTTCGGTTTTTAAGGCGATTGTCAATTTCTTCTCTCCTCTGTTATGGATTTTTCCATTTGGTTCCACTCACACTGCTTAGATATGAAGGAAAATTTGGAAACACATTCGGAATTGGATGATCGTGTTTACGAAAATTCGTTTTTTCGTCCTTGTCGGTGTATTTCTCTACAAAGTTCAAGTCACTTTTCCTGAAAATGTTCCTTTCATACCACAGATCTGTTGGTTGGTGACCAGTCTGCACATGGAACCCAACGAATACATTTACTGCATAGTTTGGGATCTCTAGGAAACCGGAAACTACAATATTATCCTTCTGCTTTTATTGTTTTATCGTAGTTACGAGGGGGCTCCAGGAAATAACGACCGTTTGCGCATACCCGCCGCGCAGCTGACTCCCCTTCCTTGTTTGAAGGTCAACTGGCTTCCTTAACATGTGTTCTCATAATGTTGTGAGTTCTGGTTGCAACAAGTCGCCATTGTGCATTTTGTGTTACTTCAAAATGAACGACGTGATTGATAATCCCGCCGACTGTGAGGTGAGGAGTGTGATTCGATTTTTGAATGCCCGACATTTGAAACCTGTAGAAATTTACCGGCAATTGAAAGAAGTGTATGGTGATACTGTAATGAATGAAAGAAATGTGAGAAAATGATGCGAAATGTTCAACAATGGGCGAACAAATGTCCACGATGAAACTCGACTCGGACGCCCATCACTCATCACAGAAGACCTGAAGACTGAAGTGAACGATAGAATCTTGCAAGACAGGCGCACATCACTCGACGAATTGCTGAAAGACTTTCTGGGTGGTACGCGTTTTGGAAGTGATGAAGAGTTGAAGAAGACAGTGAACACCTGGCTTAATGAACTGGCGGCAGAGGAGTATAACACGGGAATTCTAAAGCTAGTGAACAGATACGACAAATGTTTAAATGTAGGTGGTGATTAGAGTCGGGCAAACAGCCTCTTACTCCCGCTCGTCTCGTAGGCGAGACTGGCTGGCCGATAACGCCAGTTCCGAGAATCGTATTCTCGAGATTGGCACTCTCGGGAACGAGGAATACCGGGTCCCGGCCTGTTATCGCACGGCCGACTTATCATTACGAAATGCGTACATTGACTGCCGACTTAATTGCCGCTCATCACTGAAATTCGTGACTCTTTCTGAAAAATATTAATGTTCATGAAGTAATTTAAGAAGACACAGCAGTGTGGTATGCAATAATACAGCACATTATGATTGTCGACATTCTTACAGAAGTCACACTATTTTAATGAACTATTTATTGCCTTTCTGGAGAAGCAAAATAATGCAGCACTTTCAGCCGTTACCTAATCCTAAGCTAGTCTAAAACAATAACAAGTTATGGTTGGAGCTATGATATACTTTCTCGCTATCAGCATTTCGTTGACATTGCATATTTAATCATTCGATAGTGTTTTGTATACGCTATAGTAATGGATAACACACGACTGTATTATTATATTGCGCGTTCACATCTGGATGTTTCGTTGTTATGCAACGGCATCTTCATCAGCATGGGTAATTATTGTGCTGTGTAAGGACGAAATAAAATAATTAATAGTTATTTATATTATTATAAAGGACCAAAGACTCTGACAAAAGATATTTTTGTTTCCCAACTGATAAAATGCTGCATGTGAAATGGAAACACTTTTGCAAGAGGAAGGACAGAATTACGAAACAGAGTAGATCCTTTCACAAATTGATCATAATTACTTACAAATGCATTTTAAGGAACCCGGAGGTTCATTGCCGCTCTCACATAAGCCCGCCATCGGTCTCTATCCTGAGCAAGATTAATTCAGTCTCTACCATCATATCCATTTTTATATTATCTTCCCATCTACGTCTCTGCCTCTCCAAACGTCCTTTCCCTCCGGCCATCCAACTAACACTCTATATCCATTTCTGGATTCGCCCATACATGCTAGATGTTCTGCCCATTTCAAACCTCTGAATTTAATATTCCTAATTATGTCAGGTGATAGTACAATGCGTGCAGTTCTGCGTTGTGCAACTTCCTCCATTCTCCATCCCTCTTAGCCCCAAATATCTTCTTAAGAATCTTATTCTCGAACACCCTTAACCTCTGTTCCTCAAAGTGAGAGTCCAAATTTCACAACCATACAGAACAACCGGTAATGTAACTGTTTTATAAATTCTAACTTTCAAGTTTTTTGAGAGCAGGCTGGGTGACAAAAGCTTCTCAACCGAATAATAACAGGCATTTCCCCTCATATTTATTCTGCGTTTCCTCCTAATTGTCATTTATATTTGCTTTATCATAACAACAGAGAATAAAAGAGGGTTATTATTATTATTATTATTAAATTAGTTACTTTACGACGCTTTATCAACTGCTATAGCTATCTAGCGTCTGAATGAGATGATAATGCCAGCGAAATGAGTCCAGGGTCCAGCGCCGAAAGTTACCCAGCATTTGCTCTCAATGGGTTGAGGCGAGAAACCTCAGCCAGGTAAAGGCTGGTTCACAATAAACCGGGAACGGAAACGACAACGAGAAATAATCTATACTAATAATAAATCTGTAAGCGAAATTTTTCTGGTAATTTTCGCTTTTCCAAAAATAATTGGTGTTAACATATATAATTAATTAATCATCCTGAAACCGAAAATCGCTTTTTTGAAATTTTTGTTTGTATGTCTGTCTGTCTGTCTGGATGTTTGTTACCTTTTCACGCGATAATGGCTGAACGGATTTCGATGAAAATTGGAACATAAATTAAGTTCGTTGTAACTTAGATTTTAGGCTATATTCAAAATACTTTATTTAAAAGGGGGGGGGGGTTATAAGGGGGCCTGAATTAAATAAACCGAAATATCTCGCTTATTATTGATTTTTGTGAAAAATGTTACATAACAAACATTTCTTTAAAAACGATTTCCGATAAGTTTTATTCCAGGCAAAATTTTGATAGGACTGATATTTAAGTCTGTCTGTCTGTCTGGATGTTTATCTTTTCAGGCGATAATGGCTGAACGGATTTCAGTGAAAATTGGAATATAAATTAAGTTCGTTGTAACTTAGATTTTAGGCTACGTGGCATTCAAAATACTTTATTTAAAAGGGCGGTTGTAAGGGGGCCTGAATTAAATAAACCGAAATATCTCGCTTATTATTGATTTTTGTGAAAAATGTTACATAACAGAAGGTTCTTCAAAAATGATTGTCGATAAGTTTTATTCCAGGCAAAATTTTGATAGGTCTGATATTTAAGGATATAAAAGAGTTTTAAAATAACAATACAATACATTTTCACCGCCGCCTCAGATTATAGCGTCGTTGTTCCGTAGCTGCTATGTGCAAACTATTAAATTTTTTAGTAGGAAGAAAAACAAATTTATTCGTTCTATGGCAGTAGTGCATAGGAGATCGTGAATTCTTACATTTTTACACAATCAACTCTATTAATTTGGAGTGATTTATTAAAGGATGCATTCAAGACTAATTTAGAAAAATGTTAAACGAGTTTTATTTGCACCAAATGAATGGTCTCTGGACCAAAATGATAGCATTTTAATTATTTAAATACAATTTAAATTAAGTAACATATTAAACGATTTATTCTTCTATCAAACACGAATGTTCCCTGGACCCAATGTTCTATTTTAATTATGTAATTACTTTATATTTATTTCTAACGAGTGCAGCGGAGCACACGGGTACGGCTAGTGTTAAAATAAATGTATTTAAATGTGAACATTCACAATTAACGAGAAGATTGCCGGAGCCCGGAAACGGGAACGTGAAAGTTAATTGTGAATGCTCACATTTAAATGTATTTATTTTAACAATATTTCCGTTATCGTTGTCGTTTCCGTTCTCGGTTTATTGTGAACCAGTCTTAACTTGTCCCAACCAAGATTCGAACCGGAAGCCGATCGTTTCACAGTCAGGTGTGCCAACCGTTACTCTACAGCGATTATTATTATTATTATTATTATTATTATTATTATTATTATTAGTATTATTATTATCATCATTATATCATTATTATTATTAGTATTACTGTTATCATCATTATCATAATCATTAGGATGATTAAGATTATGATTATCAGGATTATTATGATGGTTATTATTTATTACTGTCTTGTAAGTTATCATTAGGTACAAGTATTAGAAATCTGATTAATTCTTAATTTGTTATTCTTCGTTCCTATAACATAGGATAATTATTGTAAATCATATAGGCCTATATAATTTTATATTGTAACATGGTTAGAATACAATAATGATTGTTCTGTAACAATAATTTATAACGTGCACACCAATAGAAAGTGTAGTTTTCTATAGTATAGGCTGGTTCACAATAAACCGGAACGGAAACGAGAACGGAAATAATGTTAAAATAAATGTACAGTATTTAAATGTGAGCATTCAGAATAGTTAATTGTGAATGCTTACCTTTAAATACATTTATTTTAAAAATATTTCCGTTCTAGTTCTCGTTGCCGTTTCCGTTCTCGGTTTATTGTGAACCAGCTTTTAATATTTTCATGTTTCATATCATTGTGTTACAAACAATTTTTTTATTTAGTTGCTATAAAAGATAGCCTAATTACTATAAAGTGTAAACCATCTTGGACTATATAGCCTCATTTTCAACCACCTTTATTAAAATACCAATTAATACTATCCGTACAATAACGAGTTTTCATGCATTGAAGGGTTCCGTACAAATTTTACGGAACAAACGTTTGAGTCATGAGTCCTGCGCTAACAGGTTAACTCGCCGTTATTCGAGAACCAGTAAAAATTTTGAGTGGCCATCACTTTTAAAAGTAATTTCCATCCTTTCTCAACATTTCTCTCGCTTTGACCCCCCATCTAACGTGAAAAACAAAAAAGTTTTCAGCCTACAAAGGTGAAGTTGCAAATGTCTATTCTGAACACATCAATCTCCATCGAAGTTAATATTTTTTTTCTCACTTTCCAAAAAATATTTTCAGTTCGATTTTTTTCCTATGTTTTCCTTAGACATTGAGCTATCAATCCAAAAAATTACAGCGCGATTGATCAAGTATTATAGGAGCTACGACATGATATATATTTAAAGAACCGGGAAATGTATAAGCCAATGCTTCCTATAGGAGCGCGGCCCGAGCGATATCGCTTGCTTATCAGTACTACAGTCCCGTCTAGACCTCCGAGACTGTCGGGAGTGATCTAGTATCGGTAATCTCGGGACTAAGAGAATCTCGTGTTCTCTATCAATGAGTCATTTGGCTACATTCGGTACCCGCGCACTAAGCGAGACTGTGGAGATTACGCAACCGAGAACGAGCGATAATATGAGGCAGTCTGCCCGACTCTAGTGGTGATTATGTAGAGAAGTAAAGGAAGCTTCAGTTATGTAACAGACATTGTTTTTTCAAATAAATATATATTTTTTAATTATAACAACAAAACGGTCGTTATCTCCTGGATCCCCCTCGTACTTAAGCAGCTCGGCACTACACATACCTACATCTATCTGGCATGGTTATGAAAAATTTATGTTATCACAGACATCATAACAACGGAAATATAGGCTCAAATGCACAAGTGAGGAGAGTGTCTTACACTGAAACACATGGTACATTGCTGAGCTGATAGGACAGGCTGCGGCATTGCCACACTTACCAGGACCAGGCCATGACTAGAGAGGGCTATGGTCAAGTGCGTGATTTTGTTGTATTTTGTGTGCATTTCGTGTGAATGCATTCGTTCATGATGCCTCCGCAAAATTATTGAAAGTAGTATAATCCCTGAGAGAACACATTTTCCACACGCAAGAGCCCATTGGTGAGACTATCAAAATAAAACTAGATATGGTGCTATCAAAAAACCATGGTTACAGCACTGTGCTCAAAACTGAAGGTCTTGTACACTAAAATTTTGCAAAATTAGCCTCATGTGACATTGAACGTTCATTTTCAGCATTAAAAATATCCTTTTAGATAAGAGTAAAAATATAACAACAGAGAACTTTGAAAAGTTGTTAGTTATGTTTTGCTATCAGAAAAATTAAGGTAAATGAAGGTTTTTTCTTTGCTGCGGAAAAAAGTACAGTAGCCTATGTGGTGCTATACCTTATATTAGTACCTATTCCTTTCTAGAGTCTGTTATTATAAGCCTTTATCCTTATAATTTACTACTGCCGGTAATAGGAACAATTACCGATAGGCCTACTTGAAGATGTTTTTCCAAAATTGTAAAATAGTCACTACCTGCTTTCAAAGAAATGGTCCCAAGAACTTCCGCAAAATTTAGAGCAAACCCCTGCAGCATTCAGTCTTTGTTGTACTGTTCGTGTGCCTGTATTTCATAATTCCTATGCAAAATATCTTCCACAGGTGTCAGAAATGTTTTTCTAAGTATCGAAATAAGAATACAAATAATTGATCAGTTCGGGAAAAGAGGAACTGCAACACATCTCGCATCAGAATACGAGATTGGCGTTACAAATATGCGCGATTTAATTAAGAACAAGGATAAAGTGTATGAAGTCTGTAAATCTACAACAGGAAACCTCTATTATTTCTATCTTTCTGCAAAGAATCAACGCAAGGAATTTACCTGTCCCTTATAAACCCATTGTTGACAACCGTACCGGTACTTAGAGTGAACTTCTGATTCACTATGTAGCATGTTAAACACAAGACCACGGAGGAAATTATGAAACTGTGTTATTCGCTTAATTTATGAAAATATTTTATGATACGGATTATCCGATTTTCCGATTAACCGTTCAGTCCATCCCCTTCATTACCACGGATAATAGAGGTTCTACTGTATTTCTTTTTCTCCTCTTACCTTTTATTATGTTAATATTAATAAAATGTTTACCTTGTCGTAGGTAAATGTGTTTGGAACGACTGATATTTGTGTGTAGATTTTAGCAAAATGATAAAATTACTCTACTGACCTCTTCACCTGGGGTCTTGCAATCTTGTGCACTGGCTTGGAGCTGCAGGCAGGCGAGGAATGGAACATACCAGCCGAGCGACATGCCTGTGTCTGAACCACTGCTCGCTGTTCCGTGAGAGTTGAACGAGTGGCAGCCACTCAAGCTGTACGTACTAAGACACCAACACAGTCTCTACCATCACCACCATCGTGTACTAATACAGTATGTAGATACTGTGTACTGTAGTGCGATTGTTTTCCGAGAGAGGCAAGAGCTCGCTATTTCTCCCTTCAGTCTTCTCTCATCTCTGCCTAACATCGGAAAGCTGTATTTCGAATTCGTAAATTAAAAATATATTGGCATACTGTATACACATCTCTATGTTATACGGTAGTTGGGCCAACAATGATAATAGAGTTATCGACATTGTACATGGCACCACAGCTTAGCATCCAGTGGTTCCCAAAGTGTGGGTAGTGACCCCCGGGGAGGGGTCATGTGAAAGAGTTGGGAGAGATCACGATATCATTTGAAAAAAAAAAAAAAGGCCTTATTAATATAAATGTTTTATATTTAGAAACATGCATATATACTGTTCAAAATGATTTACCTTTCACTTTTTACAGGCTTTCCACTTTACAGCAGTTTGCCTTTAATCCCTGTTTTCCAGAAATTCTTCCTCCCATTGTCCTTCTTCCAAACCCCTCTTCATCATTGCTGTTCTTATTCCTTCATACCAAATCTTCCGAGCACTTTCACGCTTCCTCCTACCAGGAGCATCCCAACTGATGGTACATTTGGGCCATCTCTCCTCCAAAATTCGCTGCACATGTTCATACTGTTGAAGTATCTTTTCTATACTCTGTCATGCATTCATCTGAATCGTTGAACATAAAAATAAAAATAATGTCAGCAGTTATAAGGTAAAAAATAATTAATATGGTAAATTTGCTGGTTTTTGAAGAAGTATCTTCTCACTCTGTATCCGATACACACATTGATATCATTTACAAGTTCAAAGAAATTTCTCGCATTTGTTTTGATGACAATCATAGACGAAAAACTTATTTTGCATAAATATGAGATTGCAAATACTACGAAAAATGTAAGAGCTTCTTCTTTTGATCCAAAACTGGTTGACGCTCTGCGGAAAAAAAGTATGGTATAGTTTCAACAGTGGGAATATATTTCAACGAGTCTTTCCTTAATATTATCTGGAATTTCAGCCAGTTGAAAGCAACTGTCTAAGAACGGATTCAGTATTCATATCTGACTCATAATTATTTTTGAGTTTCTTCCGAAAAATGTTCGATAAGCTGTTGTTTAAAATTGTGGGAACTTACATGTCTGCAAAAACAAACTCAGTATTTGTCGTATCATAAGGAAGGCCTACGTAGCTATATGTTTCTTGAGTTCTTTAAAGCACTGGAATGAATCGAATTTATTTTTGTGATGTCGATTAGAAACCAAGTTTTCTTATAAATCCGTCCATTTCATCCCTGGCTGTTATTATGTTAACATCTTGGCCTTGCAAACTACTATTCAAAGTGTTTTAAGTGTTTGAAAAGTATTTCAGCAAGGAAGGCCAATCTAAGAAGCCAAAGGGAATTGGAAAATAGGTTATGGACCTGACGAACTGAAAGACAAACGTTACACTAGAGGACTAATGTACATTGTAAACAAAGCCTTGAATTACCATTTAGGGCATCATAGCTAAACTGACCGCAAGAAACCAGGGATGTACAGTTTTAGAAACAATTGATGGCGCATAAATATTTTCGAAGTCTCAGAAAGGAGACACTGCGCATGATCAGAGGACGAGCGACTAGATTCAAAAGCGAACCACATATCGAGATAACATTCGTTGTGTTTCGTTGTATATCGTCCCTATGTAGCTAGAACGACTGCCAGCGAAAAGAATTCAGCGTAAAATATATGCCGTGCAGTAAAGATTATAAATAAAACAAAAGAAAGAAGAAAGAAAAACAATTTCGAGGAATGCGTGACAGCCAAATGAAACATGTGACCGACTGCATGAGAAGCAGGTGTTCTCTTCGTGATAGAAATGGTCTGTATGAAGCAATACAATACTCAGGACTTACTTAAATCATGAAATTAGACATTAACTTGATTCAGTTTAAATTAATGAGACGCATTTTGCATTAGTTGTGGAAATAAAGCATCATGTTATGTCCTGTCACTTATAAATGAAGTAATGGAGTATGAATAAGCTATATAGGCTTATATATATATATATATATATATATATACAAAGGCTACACATTTTTCTTGTCCACATCTTTGGAGTAACGGTTAGCGCGTCTGGTCGCAAAACCAGGTGGCCCGGGTTCGATTTCCGGTAGGGGCAAGTTACCTGGTTGAGGTTTTTTCCAGGGTTTTCTCTCAACCCAAAATGAGCAAATGCTGGGTAACTTTCGGTGCTGGACTCCGGACTCATTTCACCGGCATTATCACCTTCATCTCATTCAGACGCTAAATAACCTAAGCTGTTAGTAAAGCGTCGTAAAATAACCTACTAAAATAAAAAAATACACATTTCTCCAAGTCGAGCTAAATATTAACCCCCAGATGTTGGGTAGGTTATAAATTGTTCCATTTTTTTTTTAATTGAATTCAGACAGATAACATATATAAAAATTAGTGACGTCATTTAAACAAATTAAAATCCCCACCTGACCGCAAAATGAACCTGTTCTCCCGACGTCGCAAAGTACTTCAGTTTTCCCAAGTTTCTACAACACCTTAAAAAATGGCATTATGAATTTCATACTTGAAGTGTCAACAACACTCATGCCAGATATATTTATTTTGTTTCTCCTGAAAATTTTTGTTTTTGGGCTATGGTTGTTTCTCCTCCTCCCCCCCCTCCAAAAACCCTTCAATTACAGGCGTAATAACACTCCATTAAGAAAGAAATTACAGTAAATCTAATCAAGTAGCTTATGTATACGGTACATATTTTTCACAGTAATACAGAAACAATATTTTCTTTATTAAAACAAAATATAAGAATAAAATCATTAACCTTTTGGAATTAAAATAAACATGTTTGTTTCAAGAAAGTGTGATATGTTAACATTAACACACCAAATAAACTTTATTGCGATAATTTCTAGGTGTATCCAAACCAAAATAAATGTTGTCGGGTCCTTTATTTCCATTCAGTCATGGTTAAATGTCGATTGAAATAACACAACTACTTGAAATAATTACCATATCGCCACGACGAGCACGAAGCCCAAGTGTCGGAATTCAATAGATGCAGAAAAATTGAACTCTCTTCACAGGGAGAGAATTCAATCCAGACGCAATTTCATCTCTGGGAACAGACAAGAAATAAACTGTTCGTGACGTTCATGTGTTGGAACTGGGACGATATTCACCACGGCTGGGTGGTCTATTTGTGCATGAGGCTAAGTTTTCAGCACGAGAGCGTGATTAGAAGTTTCTTACCTTGTTGAGTTATTTACCTCTAGGGACAAGTGATCAATATATCTGGCTGTGGAATTAATTTTCCGCGTTGAGACAAATTACGAAACTGAGGCTTAGGATGCTTTATCAATAAGCCTAACTGGAATATTATCGTGTTCTTATTTTGTAACAAGAAATCGCACCACGGAAAGCTTGTGCGTGAATTTTGGAAGATAGGTCGATATACACATCAGCTTTTGTCACTGAAGTTGATACCCTGTTCTACAGTTTCAATGGTGTCACAGTATATCCTCAACATGGTAAGGATCTGCGCTGTAGACTTAGCACTACCAGCAAACATTTAGAATATTGGAAAAAGGCTGCTCCTATGGTCAGAAACTGGGAATTTTTCAACGAGGAAACCAAACGTCGCCTCTCTCCACCACCTTCTCAAGATGGCTGGATCACAAGTATAAATGGTATCCAGCATATTTGGAAGAGGGTGAGTGAGAAGGAGAAGTTTGAATATCTCGAAACTCGAAGTCTGAATCAGGATCCCCTAGAAAACACATTTGGAGCTATTCGTTTGCACTGCGGTGCTAATGATAACCCAACTGTGGGGCAATTTGTAAATGTCCTAATGACTTGCATTTAGAGGCCTGCGTGGCAGTAATTGTGAGCAGGATGATGATAGCACTCTTTTGGACAATTTAAACTCCTTTCTAACTGAACCTGATGCTTCAGTCCCTGATCCATCTAGAAGTCAGGACATTGAGACAGCCACCTTCGAAATTCCAGATTATATCATTCACAATATACAGCAAGAGGTAGATGCTGCTGTAGAGAATAATAATGTGGGAATTTTTCCGGTGTCGTATGTCAGTGGCTTCATTGCCAAGAGGCTCCTTGGTTGGGAATGTGATGCATGCAAGCATTGTCTTGTATCTGAGGAGTTGTTACCATGCCATACATCCATATTTTTTAAAGAACACAGAGCTGGACAACAGTCTCTCGTCTACCCTTATGTTAAGTTGGTAAAGACTGTTGGATTTTGTGCAGTTCTTTTAGAGAATTGGATGAATGATCATGATTACTCAGATAGGATTGAAAGATGTATCACATCTGTTATCAGGGAGGCTACTGACTTTGAATGGATCAGGACCACTGGTTGTTCTCTTCACTACGAACAAATAGTCAATGGCATTGTGACAGGAGTCACAAAAATATCTATTCGTTGGTGGTGCAAGAAAAAAAACCAGTCTGAGACTAAAGTAGGGCAGATGTCGAAGAAAAAAGTCCAGAATCTGCAGCATAGGTAGGAATGAAAGTATTACCACTTCATTTATCATGTGAGGAGTAGCCTAGACTTTCAATGAACAGTATGCTCATTAACCGTGTAATCAACTGCAGGTCCTTAGTGCCAAAGCTAGGTTTCCTCAGGGTTGTTCGATTCCCTTGCCATCATTCCACTATTGCTTATCATCGTTAGTTAATTGGATGTAAGTGAATGTGAAGATTAGTTTGTGGATAAGTCCTGATTAACCTGTGTAGTTGAGTCTGTGAGAAACTAAAGTCAACAATGAATGAAATTCTGGCAAGTTATAAATGAAGCTAGAGATGTAAATGTACAAAATAAACAGCCAATCAAGGAGTTAAAAAACGATAAGGGTGAAATATTAAATTGCAGAAAAGAGATTGCAAACGAATTTAATAATTATTTTTCAGAGATAGGACACAAAGTTACTTCTAACATTAATAAGTCAAATTTTAAGTCTTCTCTACAAAATGAGACACAAGATGAACATTTAGCTTCCTCCATGTTTCTTTTCCCTGTAACTGAAGATGAAATTATTATTTTGGTTAAGAAGTTAAAAAATAATGTTGCTCCTGGTATAGATGGAATTAAGAATAATACTTTCAAAATTATTATCAAATATATATTAAAACCCATGGTTCATACTTTTAACTTATGTTTTGTGCAAGGTATATTCCCAGATGTTTTGAAATGTGCCATAGTAATTCCAATATACAAATCTGGAGATAAAAATAATTTAAATAACTATAGACCTATATCTTTACTTCCAACATTTTCCAAATTGCTTGAAAAATGTTTAAAGAATAGATTAATAAATTATTTAGAAAAACATAAAATCCTCTCTAAAAATCAGTTTGGTTTCCGCAATAATATTTCTACTGATGATGCTCTTATTAATGTTACTGGAAAAATTATCAATGAACTAGATATCGGAAACAAATGTTTGGGTATTTTCTTGGATCTACGGAAAGCTTTTGACACTATCAATCATAATTTACTTTTGGACAAACTACATACTATTGGAGTTAGAGGTATAGTTTTAAAATTATTCCAATCATATTTTAGTAACAGAAGGCAAATGACCAAAATTGAAGATCAATTTAGTGAATACAAATATATTGATATAGGTGTACCGCAAGGAACAATTTTGGGACCTATTTTATTTCTAATATATGTTAATGATCTGCTAAATATAAATTTATAAAAATTTAATGGATCTATATATTCATATGCGGATGATACAGTAGTTATTTTCAGTGGTTTTTCTTGGCAGGAAGCATATAGAAATGCTAATATAGGTGCTGACATTGTTAAAAAATGGCTTAATTCCAACTTCCTTTCTTTAAATATATCTAAATCAACTTTAGTTCCTTTTTCGTTAACAGCTGCCAGTGTTCAAAATTTAAAATTTAGCGATAAATATAGACTAATAATACACAGTGAAAATTGTTTAGATCCCAAAAGTTGTAAATGTCCACCTTTGAAAGAAGCCACGTATGTCAAATATCTGGGTATCATTATTGATCAGAATTTAAAATGGCCTCATCACATTACTTATCTTTGTAAGACGCTTTGTAAAACAATTTATAAATTCGTTAATCTTCGATGCTACTTACCTATTAGAGTTCTACGAAATGTTTATTTGGCCATTATTCAATCTATCATTCAATATGGTATAATTGTTTGGGGTGGAAGTACAAAAATTAATCTTAGTCCGTTAAATTTATTACAAAAACGAATAATTAAAATTTGTTTGAAGAAACGTTTCGATTATCCAACTAAATTAATTTATTCTGAATTTAATGTATTTAATATTGAACAAATTTATAAGTATACGCTGTTAAAATTTTATCATAAAAATCGTAATAAGTTTGTATTACAGACACACAATTATGACACAAGACGAAATATTAATTCAACATTAGTAGAACCTAAATGTCTCACATCTGCTGGTCTAAAGCATAGCATAAATTTTGGCCCTCGGTTGTACAATGCTTTAACTAAATTACACCCAGAACTTCTAACATGTAACCCACTAACATATAACAAGAAAATTAGAAACGTGTTAATATCTTAAATTTGATTAAATAAATTTATAGCCTATGTGTATGAATTAATCAACCTATATTATATTTGTATTCTATAATTTTGAAATACATATTAATCCTACTTTTCACGTGCGATGTTATTCTTCTCTAGTGTTAATATTATATTATATACTTAATTCCATTGCCGCTCTAATTATATTTTAGTTCCTATTTTATTTTACTTATTTATTTATATTATTATTTTTTATTTTTTTATTTTAATATTATATCTGAACTGCGACCGAGCACGAGCGCTGCTCATTCGGTCTCAAATTTTGTTAATACTACTGTATCTTCTTTTTATATTGCTTGTATTATTTTATTTGTATTTCTCTTTGTTTGTTTTTGTAATTATATTTCTTTATTCTGTATTCTGTATATTTGAATTGAGTCATTAGAGATGGCCATAAGTAATAGTTGTGAGTATAAATGCAAATGCTTGATGGCACCAGTCAACATAGGGTCTAGGAATCCGTTGTGGTGTGAATGAAGGTTTACACTTACTTCGGCCCTAAGAGGCATGGTCACTGGTCCTGCACACCGTTGTGGCACGAGTGAGGTTCGTACTAACTTCGGGCGCTAGGTGGCCTTTGGCCCAACATGGGAACTTTGCTGCCAATCTTTCTCTACCATTCCACCACCAATATCTTTCGACTATGCTATATGGCCATCCATATGACGTCTTATACAATTGGACAAAAAGAGCAGTGTTGCTTCTCTGAGCGAGTCTTCAAAGATTGAATTTACAACTTTTGCTTTATAGTATCACGTCCACATCGAACTCCTTACTTTTGCAAAACTTGAAGGTTAAGATAAGTGGTATTATTTTCGTACAGGCCTTCATTCCAGTTGAGATCAGTTCGCACAGCTCTGAATTGTGTTACAATTGAATAGTCGCCCAGAATAAGGTTGTAATCAGGACATGAAATTCTTAAAAATACTGTACTGTACATACTTTTAATTTTTGAGAGCAAGATTGAAAATCAGACATGTGTGCTGATTTTAATACGAGTACAAGCATTACACATAGTGCATCATTAACAACCATTATTCACGAAAAAGTCAACTTATGAGAAATGAGGGCTACAATGTTATTCTGGGTGACTATTTAATTTACTGACATACTGTTAGCAGTATTTTTTGTATGAATCTTGGTATGGGTACATTTACTTTCTGTCTGTAAGTTAAATAACTTACCTCGAAACTTATTTGTATGTTGAGAATCACATATATTTCACTTTATTAAAAACCCATTAAGTGATTAAATATGTAAATAGATTTGATACCTTTCTTTATATGTTTTATAAAAACAGGACACTAGATTTTACAATTTCATTAAACAATATTTCTATGCTGTTACTGCTGTATATATATTATCTATGTTACTTCACTGCTTTTACTGTAGAACTTCTGTTATGTATAATTTTCATCATATTTCTATTTTTCTTCATTTAATCTACATACGAGGCCTGTCTAAAAAGTATCCGACCTTTAGCCAGAAAAAATATTTCAAATATCTGACGGGGTTGGGACCCTAATCCCCTTCAAAGTAGGCCCCTTGTGCTTGCACACACTTAGCCCACCGATCCTTCCACTGCCGGAAACACCTCTGGAAGTCTTCCTTTGGAATGATGTTCAGCTCCGTCGTCGCGTTCCGCATTATCTCTTCTCTACTCTCAAAACGGGATCCTTTCAGTGGTGTCTTCACTTTTGGAAACAACCAGAAGTCGCAAGGAGCCAGGTCTGGAGAGTAGGGAGGTTGGCGAACGGTTGTAATTCCATGTTTGGCCAAGAAAGTGTGGATCAATTGGGATGAATGTGCGGGGGCGTTGTCGTGATGCAAGTGCCAGTTGTTCGCCGTCCACATGTCTGGTCTTTTACGCCGAACTGCATCACGGAGTCGCCGGAGAACATCGTGATAGTACTCCTTTGTCACCGTTTGTCCTTCCGGTGCGTATTCGTGATGCACAATTCCACGGACATCAAAGAAAACAGTCAGCATCACCTTGATTTTGCTTCGCACCTACCACACTTTCTTCGGCCTTGGAGACTCAGGATGCTTCCATTGCGACGACTGTCTTTTTGTTTCTGGGTCGTACCCGTACACCCATGACTCATCTCCAGAAACCCAGGATCAGTGTTGGCGGTGTCCAGAAGGTCCTGTGCAACGTCACGACGGAGGTCTTTTTGTTCTGTGGACAACAACTTGGGCACGAATTTCGCAGCCACTCAGTTCATGTTCAAATCATCACGCAAAATTGCATGTGCAGAATCTTTACTCACTCCAACCTCTTCGGCAATCTCCCGCACGGTCAAACGACGATCTGTCATCACCAAATTTCGCACCCTCTCAACAACAGCTGCACTCCGAGCAGTTTGGGACCTGCCACAACGCTGCTCACGCTCCGCTGATGTGCGGCCATCTTTGAATCGGTTGAACCACTCCTTAATTTGTGTTACACCCATCGCATCTTCCCCAAAAACCTGATGAATCTTACGAATTGTTTGACTTTGAGAATCACCAGGCTTTTGACAAAATTTGATGCAGTATCTTTGCTCAATTCGTTCAGTCATCTTGCGAGAAAACTAAATCCGACAAACACTTAGAACAGCACCTTACTTGGCGACCACCAGCCAGGGACTAGCACAAGCGAATGTGGTGAAAAAATTCAAGCATGCGCATTACGGTTCCTCCTTCCACCATGCACAGTGGAGCCGCCTTAGAATCACTACTTTGCGCGGGAAAATTAAAGGTCGGATACTTTTTAGACAGGCCTCGTATATTTTGTGAAGTAATAAGTATTACAGAGTGTATATGTATTTTGTCTTAATTGTACAACATGCCATATCATTTTCCTTAACATAAGGGTGGATTGGAAAGTAACGCACAATAATTAAAGAAAAACATTTAATAGGTAAACGAAAATAAAAAAAATGCACAAATGAACTCATCTTTTAGCTACTTTTCTACATAGGCGCCAACTTTCTCAACATATTTCTCCCATCGTGGTACCAGTTTCAGTATACTCTGTTCATAGAAGTCCATTCTGTTGGAGTATAGCCATCTGCGGACAGTAAATTGCACTTCTGCATCGGTTGCAAAGCGATGGCCAGCCAGAAATTTCTTCATGGGACGAAACAGATGAATGTCTGATGGTACAAGGCCTGAACTGTATGGTGGATGCTGGAGCACCTCCCAACCAAATATGTTGATTTTCTCAAGAACTGAAGCCACAACATGAGGGCAAGCATTATCATGAAGAAGTTTTACATCGTCAGCATTAATGTTACGGCGTTTATCACGAAGGGAACGATGCTACTTTACAGCATTTGTTTGTAGGCAGCATTCACAGTGGTCCTGTGTTTAGCAAAGTCCACCAACAAAGCACCATGCATATCCCAGAACACTGTCACAAGCACTTTCTTAGCAGATAGCATCACTTTGAATTTTTTTCATTACTGGGGAAGCAGCATGTTTCCACTCCATAGAGGCCTGCTTTGTTTCAGGCATATAGTGGTATGCCCAACAGTGACAATTCCTTTCAGAAAGTCATGCCCTTTTGAAGCGTAACACCTTAAGTAGTCCAAGCATGTCATCATTCACTGGCCCTTGTTCTTAGGCACCCAGTGGGCACTAACTTATGAAATTTCAATGTGTCATGCACGATATCATACACCGCACCATATGAAATGAATTGCTGAGAAAAGGTTCGCAGTTGGATCCGCCGGTTGTTCAAAATTGATGCCTCAATGCCTGTGACATTTCAACATTTCACTGGGTTGCAGCTGTTCCCGGCCACCTGGAATGTGGCGAATCACACAGGTTCTCGCGGCCGTCTATGAAGAATGAGCACTACCTGAAGATGTTGCTACGGTCCATACAGTCTTCCTGAACATGCCACACATGTCCCTATGAATTTCACACAGGTTATGTCCTTTAGCCCACAAAAATCTCACAACACTTCACTGCTCTTCACAAGTTGACAACAGTAACATGCGCGCCATCTTTGTTGCGTAGTTCATCTTCTCTTGCTAGAGCTGCACATGCAAAACAAATTGTGTCTGTAGCGAAACCTTCAAACAATATCTCGGTGAAATGTCAACATCCCAGCTGCAATACCAATGCAGAAAAAAATTATTGTGTGTTACTTTCCACTCTACCTTGTATATATAATTGTAAGAAAATACCAATTCATACATAGGTAAATCAATTTTCTAGCAATGTAATCCCTAATTGAACTGTGTAATCGACAATGTACTGTGTATTTCTGATATTAATAGAAGTATGTAAACGTAAAAGAATCACTACAGAGCTTACATAGTGTGCAGATGCTGTGATCCACATTTTAAGTATGTTCTATTCAAAAATGGCTCTATTAGTGCATGAATAAAGTGGCTTTTAAAAGCCAGACGAATGCATAATAATAGTAATAATGATCACTGAGAGTTGTTCCTTATTATTTTGATAATTTAGTAATAATACCTGTACAATATATTTTGTGTTCTTTGTGCTTCTTCCACATTCTTTTATGTTACTTTACAAATAAATATTTCTGGAACAGTATTGTGTCTATTGTATTCATTTGTAATTACGCTTGCTCAGATTGATACATATTGTGCTGTAGAGGAGGAGTCGACTTTGTGTAATATGAGGGTAGTATGGATCTGTGGAGGGAGATGAGTGAAATTTTGGTTAAATTTCGAGAAAAATACAATTTGCAGAATTAAAATTATCCGTGACTTTTCATTTTTATGCGGGGCAAAGTTTATAATCAACATCTTCCTCAAAATTCATGGTTTACTTTAGTGTCACAATTACAAACAGATTTTTGTGATGGTAGTCATTCTCGCATTTTACTTTTATTCCATTTTCTGATTCAAATAATACAGGCTTCAACAGATTTCATGCTAAAATGTTCACACTTTTACAGCATTCTGACAAGTATGGTTAACAACACTGCTGAGATTTCTTTGGGTAAAGTAAATATTTTCAAAATTAATGAGTCAAATATATAGTCAGACACAAAAATTGAATTAAAGATTTTTAACTCGCTGCATTCTGATCACCCATATATTCGAAATTCAAATTATGGATCTGCTGTTAAATTATAGACTTGTGCATGTCAATTTTTTGTCAGACCAGTAACTTCTATTTTGTGGGAATAGATATGTTTTAAAATAGGTGGAAATAAAATAATAATTAACTCTAAACTTTCCAACTGGTACTGATGGAACTTCGGGACATTAATACTAATAACAAGAGGTTCCTGTATACAGAAATTAAGTCGCTAGCTTAAAAATGTAGAAGAAGGAAATTTAAATCCCTAAAGGTTCCTTTCCATTCCTTCCCAAACTGAAATACCAAGCTGAGAACTATTGATTATTGTTACAGGCAGGTGGACTGGGAAAGGAGGATAAAATTATAATCAAAATGCAATATAAATAGTGCTGTAGCCTACATTGTTGTGATTTTTTTTTTCAAAGGTACCTCTGCCTTTTACAAGGTATATATGCAATATTGTATATTATACTTACTTACTTACAAATGGCTTTTAAGGAACCCGAAGGTTCATTGCCGCCCTCACATAAGCCCGCCATCAGTCCCTATCCTGTGCAAGATTAATCCAGTCTCTATCATCATATCCCACCTCCCTCAAATCCATTTTAATATTATCCTCCCATCTATGTCTCGGCCTCCCCAAAGGTCTTTTTCCCTCCGGTCTCCCAACGAACACTCTATATGCATTTCTTGATTCCCCCATACGTGCTACATGCCCTGCCCATCTCAAACGTCTGGATTTAATGTTCCTAATTATGTCAGGTGAAGAATACAATGCGTGCAGTTCTGCGTTGTGTAACTTACTCCATTCTCCTGTAACTTCATCCCGCTTAGCTCCAGATATTTTCCTAAGCACCTTATTCTCAAACACCCTTAACCTATGTTCCTCTCTCAGAGTGAGAGTCCAAGTTTCACAACCATACAGAACAACCGGTAATATAACTGTTTTATAAATTCTAACTTTCAGATTTTTTGACAGCAGACTAGATGATAAAAGCTTCTCAACCGAATAATAACACGCATTTCCCATATTTATTCTGCGTTTAATTTCCTCCCGAGTATCATTTATATTTGTTACTGTTGCTCCAAGATATTTGAATTTTTCCACCCCTTCGAAGGATAAATCTCCAATTTTTATATTTCCATTTCGTACAATATTCTGGTCACGAGACATAATCATATACTTAGTCTTTTCGGGATTTACTTCCAAACCGATCACTTTACTTGCTTCAAGTAAAATTTCCGTGTTTTCCCTAATCGTTTGTGGATTTTCTCCTAACATATTCACGTCATCCGCATAGACAAGAAGCTGATGTAACCCGTTCAATTCCAAACCCTACAAAATTAAAAACAATAAAATTTGCATTCAAACATTTTCACCATAAGAGAAGTGTTTTAAAAAAAATAATTCATTCTGTACTAGTAAATAGAATGGGCTGGTATAGTAGGGAACGTAGTTACCGACAGCGGAAGAGGTGGGCGATAAAACTGTTCCTGATTTTGTTTACACAAGACTATAGATGGCTCTACGGTCGTCCTGGCAACCCAAAGAGTTTGTAATATGTAACTAGAGACACCAACGGCGCTAGTTTCGCGTACAAAATTGAATTGCTGTTCGGCCGCCATTAAAGGGAGTTGATGCTTCGCCAGGAGTGCAAGCAGTTCATGCTTATTGAGGAGTACGAATAAATATAAGTACACTTGAAGGGAAATAATAAGAAAATGGTGAAATACTGCGCCGCAAATAATTGTTCGAACATAGCTACTATTGTAGGATGCTCAGGAAAGCATTCATATCTTAATATTTGGAAGAATGTTCCAAATGCAATTCCTCCTTTGAATGTGTTTACAGAATGTCGGAATATTTCTTGGATAAAGTTTTTCCAGAAACAAATTAATCAGGTTTATAAGGTTGGTTTCAACAATGTCTGTAACGGTTAGGTGCCATCATATTACAGTGGATTATAATAGCAGAGTGCATAAGAAAATCCTCAGACTATATCTGTCTAAAACTGTTTTGTTTCACAATAAATGAATTAATCATGTAATTTCCGTATTGTACAGTATGTACTTCTAGTTTTTGGTTATATTAAATGCAAAGAAATTAGTGAAAATATAGCTGATGGCCTAGCTAGGCCTATTATTACCACTACTACTAGGTCTACTATGACTACTACTACTAGGCCTACTATTACCACTACTACTAGGTCTATTATTACCACTACTACTAACTAGGTCTCACTACTACTAGGCCTACTATTACCACTACTACTAGGCCTATTATTACCACTACTACTAGGCCTATTATTACCACTACTACTAGGCCTATTATTAACACTACTACTAGGCCTACTATTACCACTAATACTAGGCCTACTATTACCACTACTACTAGGCCTACTATTACCACTACTACTAGGCCTACTATTACCACTACTCCTAGGCCTACTACCGCTACTAATTGTATTAAAAAGTCTGTACTGACCTCTAACTTGGTGGTCATCAACTACACAATGAATAGATTGTTTTATGATAAAATTTATTCTCATTATATTTTAAATCTGTTTCCAGAATTTTTATGATCTCATATTTCACCACTAAATATTTTCTAAGCACCATATCCCTTCCTCTTCCTTTGCATGAAAGGACTGAAATATAGATCATTTTAAATATTACAGTAAATATCCATTATTATGTCCTTAAAACAATACTAGTAATACTGAAAATTAATGCTGACATTGCCATTATTCACTATTTCACATACTTATCTCGAGTGTTTATGGGTGATTTAATTTATTTTTTAGAATATCGCCAAAGATGAATCATTATAATACTTTAATAAAGATAGCGCTCCTCTGCCATTCATGTTTATTTCATCACGACTCATCCTTTGTAAAATATGTTTAAAACAGTGTCTATCACCAGGCTACATCAATGTATTGTGGTACTGTTTTCGAATTTTGCGCCGCAAACACTCCCTTTAATGGTGGATGCTAGCCGATTCAATTTGTGACATTTTTCTTGCCTGCCACTCACGGGTATGTGTCTCTAGCAAAGAGTTTGTAATATACAACTAGAGACACCAACGGCGCTAGTTTCGCGTACAAAATTGAACCGCTGTTTGGCCGCCATTAAAGGGAGTTGGTGCTTCGCCGGGAGTGCGAGCAGTTCACGTTTATTGAGGAGTACGAATAAATATAAGTACACTTGAAGGGAAATAATAACAAAATGGTGAAATATTGCGCCGCAAATAATTGTTCGAACATAGCTACTATTGTAGGATGCTCAGGAAAGCATGCATATCTTAATATTTGAAAGAATGTTCCAAATCCAGTTCCTCCTTTGAATGTGTTTACAGAATGTCGGAATATTTCTTGGATAAAGTTTTTCCAAAAACACATTAATCAGGTTTATAAGGTTGGTTTCAACAATGTCTGTAAGGGTTAGGTGCCATCATATTACAGTGGATTATAATAGCAGAGTGCATAAGAAAATCCTCAGACTATATCTGTCTAAACTGTTTTCTTTCAAATTAATGAATTAATCATGTAATTTCCGTATTGTACAGTATGTACTTCTAGTTTTTGGTTGTATTAAATGCAAAGAAATTAGTGAAAATATAGCTGATGGCCTAGTTAGGCCTATTATTACCACTACTACTAGGTCTACTATGACTACTACTACTACTAGGCCTACTATTACCACTACTACTAACTAGGTCTATTATTACCACTACTACCAACTAGGTCTCACTACTACTAGGCCTACTAATACCACCAAAACTAGGCCTACTATTACCACTACTACTAGGCCTATTATTACCATTACTACTAGGCCTACCATTACCACAAAAACTAGGCCTACTATTACCACTAATACTAGGCCTACTATTACCACTACTACTAGGCCTATTATTACTACTACTACTAGGTTTACTATTACCACTACTAGGCCTACTATTGCCATTACTACTAGACCTGCTATTACCACTACTACTGGGCCTACTATTACCCCTACTACTAGGTATATTACCACTACTAGGCCTACTATTGCCATTACTACTAGACCTGCTATTACCACTACTACTAGGCCTACTATTACCACTACTACTGGGCCTACTATTACCACTGCTACTAGGCCTACTATTACCCCTACTACTAGGTATATTACCACAACGACTAGACCTATTATTACTACTACTACTAGGCCTACTAGCCACAAAAACTAGACCTACTATTACCACTACTACTAGTTCTACTATTAACACTACTACTAGGCCTACTAATAAGTTACTATCGAAACTAGGCCTCCTATTACCATTACTACTAGGCCTATTACCACTACTACTAGGTCTATTATTACCACTACTACTAGGCCTACTATTAACACTACTACTAGGCCTACTATTACCACTACTCCTAGGCCTACTATTACCACTACTCCTAGACCTACTATTACCGCTACTAATTGTATTAAAAAGTCTGTACTGACCTCTAACTTGGTGGTCATCAACTACACAATGAATAGATTGTTTTATGATAAAATTTATTCTTATTATATTTTAAATCTGTTTCCAGAATTTTTATGATCTCATATTCCACCACTAAATATTTTGTAAGCACCATATACCTTCCTCTTCCTTTGCATGAAAGGACTGAAATATAGATTATTTTAAATATTACAGTAAATATCCATTAGTATGTCCTTAAAACAATACTAGTAATACTGAAAATTAATGCTGATATTGCCATTATTCAATATTTCACATAATTGTCCCGAGTGTATATGGGTGATATCGCCAAAGATGAACCATTATAATACTTTAATAAATATAGCGATCCTCTCCCATTCATGTTTATTTCATCACGATTCATCATTTGTAAAATATGTTTAAAACAGTGTCTATCACCAGGCTACATCAATGTATTGTGGTACTGTTTTCGAATTTCGCGCCGCAAACACTCCCTTTAATGGCGGATGCTAGCCGATTCAATTTGTGACATTTTTCTTGCCTGCCACTCACGGGTATGTGTCTCTAGTAAGTATTACAAACTCTTTGTGGCAACCTTATCAGCGTATTCCGCGCCGGTCCGGTGGCATCAATGACGTCACGTTGCAGCGAAATAAGGAACAAAACTGCTGGAAGGATCGATGGCTGTCATGGCGACTGTACATGTTGTTGTCAAGTCCCCACACTGCCAGCTGCGCAGAAGATACGACTGGACCAACGAGTTAGATACTATAGAGAGGCTAAAGACCTCTGATAAGCGCTCCCTGCGGATGCCAACAGTACTATGGATCGTTCCCTAAAAAACATGGCGGTCTATAGTACCGCCAGCCTCCGGAAGGAATGCTTATCAAAGGTACACTGTAACGAGTTGGTACATGTATTATATTTTTCAGATACATCAATATTTAATTTAAACATTTCGCTATAGGTTTTGTAAAAAGCTGATTTATAAATGAAAAAGTAATAATTTAGACTTTAAAATTTCCAAAAATGTCTCATTCCCTTGGATTTAAATGAAATGTACCGTAAATCATAATATTCGTTGCTGGATAATTAAACCCTCTCAATACAGGTACCATTGCCGCAGAGAATTATAAGATAAGACGGACTGAGCATAAGCGAAATATCTGTATTAATAAGTTTGTACCATCAAGAGTTTAGTATTTATTGTGTTTATAGGGCCTACTCCAATTTTCTTTTTATTAATGCGTACCGGTAGGGCTCTTTTTGTTAACAAAGAGGAAAGTTAGCACTTGCAT
Source organism: Periplaneta americana (assembly GCF_040183065.1). NCBI lineage: Eukaryota > Metazoa > Arthropoda > Insecta > Blattodea > Blattidae > Periplaneta > Periplaneta americana. Next base: position 127,256,031 of record NC_091129.1, read on the forward strand.
CACACACAATTTGTCATTATTGTTCAAAATAATCTAAGAACAGTTTTATTCTGCAAAAGCCTCTGCCTAGTTGCGAGACACGTGTGAGATCAATGTTTGTTTCAAATTATATTAGACTACACGATGTCTCCATCACGCGAAAAGAAGTGTAGCTAGCTGTGGCTCCTGTTGTTTCTGATAACAATGTTAATCGTAAGTATCTTATCGTTTCAATAAATGTGGTGAGTTATGATCATGAGTAACTTTCTATTAGTGTCATTCTTTAATTATTATGTTGCATGCTAAGAGGTTATTTGTAGTTTTAATAATTTCAGTTTTCAAAAGTTCTCTGTGTTAATTCCAATTTCAAATGAATTTTTCTCAATAACTTAATTACTAGATATTTTTTTAAATTTTCGCCACTACCTTTCCTATATTTTACTCCTATTAGTTACATACGTCATCTCTCTTGAAATCACCTGGTGAGCACTGAATTACATAATTTCATATTACGTTAGATTAGCTGTAAGGTCATTAAATTTGTGACGAAGTCAAAAAATTATTTATTTTTCTTCTGCCGATTAAATTCATCCGTCTTTAGATGCTTTGCTTTGGTTGCATCGAATATAGCTTGTCATTTAATATCTGGGCTATATTTAGTGAAACTAATAAAACATAGGCCTACAGCTGTTATAAAACGTAAAGTTTTGTGTGTATTTTACTTTTTACTTATTAACATAGTCTTAATTTGTAACTCAAATCACAATAATACTAACTTCATCACAGTCATTTCCTACAACATCCGAGCCACGCCCCTTTGTTTTGACTAACCGAAACATGGCGGACCAATGTTCAATTGTCTTCAACTTTCTGAGGTCTTTGTCCTCTCTATAGTATCTAACTCGTTGGACTGGACCCAAATTGAAGCGATCGCTCGCCGCCATCTTGAGGCGGACGGAAAGCAATGCTGATAGGACGCAATTGTAAAACAAACTGACAACATTAGATCCCATTCGATTGTACAAAATAAAGTATTACGTGTAATTCATAACAGCGGGTGGTACACAAGAAACGAAGAGATACATCAAGATCTAAAAGTGGAAAGTATCCTAGTTATCATTAGGAGATTCGCTGAAACATTTTATAAACAGGCACATTCCCACCAAAACGTGTATGTATCAAAACTAGGAACTTATAACCCTCAGTCTACACAAGACATCGTACACCTTTGTTCCTCTTCTCATAGTTATCTGTCAAATTTATTTTCTCGCTGTTCATCCTGGTTATGACGGGAGTGCAGCATCATAAATGAACCACCTCTCAGCAATAAGTAAAAGTAATTAGGAACAGTCGGGAGATCACCCAAGATTTCGATACTGTATCCAAAAGTTGACGAATTTAAAAAAAAATTTAAAACAAACTAAGATTTATTACTATACAACATAAAAACAACCAAACATGAGCCTAAGAGTAACAAGGATAAAGACAAATATAAATAGTAAAACGTAATTACCTGCATTCTTGTGGTATAACATCAAATAATCAAAGATATTAATCCTGCAACTGTCAGTCAATAATCGTCGTCGTCTTTGTGACTTGGGGGTATTTATATTTACATAATTCATCATATCCGTAGGATGGGCTTCCTGAAATATATTTCAATAACCGAGTGAGAACATTAACTTAATCTTGCACATTGTGTGCAGCTTGCGGTTGTGAAAAATAGCGGACGAAAAGTAATGCTGATAGAACGCAAACGCAAAAGACACTAAGATTTATTACTACACTATAAAAAACAACCAAATATAAGCTAAAAGAGTAACAAGGATAAAAACAAATATAGACAGTGAAACGTAATCACCTGCATACCTATAGTAGTCTACAACAGCAAATAATTGGAGAAACTGGAACTGTCAGTCAGTAATCGTCATCTTTGTGAACAAATATTAAGCTGTTATGCTAAAACTGTCAATTAAAAATTCTTGTCTTCGTGATTAGGCCTATTCATATTTACACATTTCATCAAATCTGTACCGATGGAGTTCCTGAAATATTTAATTCATAGAGTTAGGACATTAACTTAATCTTCCACACTCCGTGCATTTTGCTTAGACCTAATAATAAATATTTCAATAAACAAGGAAATGCATCAACTGTTATTATTAAATCGAATATGTGCAGGAATGTCAAAATATTGTAACTAGGCCATATCTAGATAGTATGAAAATACTTAACCAGATTTATTTTGCACTCACTTATTGATTCATAAATAAAATTGATTGAGAGAGATACTGTCTATCTTCTTGTGCAAAGCAATACTGGTGGTGAATTGATGGTATAAATTTATCGCGTTTAACAGCAGATAACCATTTACTGAGAAGCTCAGGCTTTTGCAATGGAAACCTAAAAAGAAAGTTTGCGCTTACTCCTATAAAACATTCTCTTCTATTAACATAATAACTATGTACTAATGTTCTCAGTCATTTTACAATATCCTAATACAATATATGTAACTAACTTACTTGTGAAAAGAAATTTCCGAATCCTTCTTACGTCGATTCGTACAGTTGTATGCGGCACAACTATGCACCATGATTCCACTTACGGAATTTATATAGGAGTACAATGAAAATAAATTATAAAAGAACACTATTTGTACAGTTGTATGCAGCACAAGCGCATACGATGGTTTCACTTATAACAAAGAAATATGATTAAAATACTATTTGTATAGGCCTCATATGTAGCACAATATTAAGCCTACACTGTGATTTCACGTATATCACAGGAGAACGATTCATTTAAGCTATATAAACGCTATATACACACACACTATTGATTAAATTAATACGCACCTATTCCAAACACATTCAATAATATTGAATAACCTTCTATGTTATTTTAAATTAGGCGGAGTCGTGATGTAAACATATTGTAGTCACATGATACTCACCCTCAAGATGGAGATGCGCGAAAGTGTTCAATTTTTGGTCGAGGAACAGCGCTCGTAGTGAGTCTAGGTTAAACTATAAAACGTCTTTGGTTGTTGTCTGTACTACGCTAGCAAAATTTTGCGAAATTTTCGTACTCCCATCTCGTTCAAAGAAAAGATAGCATAAACAATTTATTTCTTGAACCGGTAGTAATAACGGGCCCGTTGACTTGTTCGCTCATAAGCCATTAACATATTGTTTTTACGTTGTGCTCATTACAAACAATACAGCAGAATTAAAGCAGAACACACCGCCATGACACAAACAGTGCACGATGTTATTCGTCTCCTAATTCCCGCCCTATACAAGAACCAATCAGATTCACTGATGGCGGCTGATGGAGACTGCCACCACCTCTGCAAGTTGTAGTGATGGGCGAAGTTGTTCTTTTCCCGGAACAGTTCCGACTGTTCCGGTTCCGAAAAAATACTGTTCCAAATAACAGTTCCGAAATAACAGTCACCAGTGGTGATGAGTCGGAGTCGTTGAGTCGTTCAAACGAACGGTACAGTACCCTCCCTCTTTACCATGCTGCTCACACTGGAGCACTCATAGGCATGACATAGTACACATTCTTATCTATAGATGGCACTGCAATGCACATTCGAATCGATTTTGGAAAATTGCTGTGCATGCGGACAGAACTCAAAAGCTTAATGTTAGTAATTAAACAGCTGTTGACTACAAGGACAGAATACAACACTTTGTTTTCGTACATAAAGTTATAAAGACATGGTAGCCAACTAAAAAAAATAACATAACATTTAAAACATATGGTATGTAATGTCTCTTCTCTCTATTACATAATAAAAAAAACAAATCATTAATTTTTATTTTTACTTTTCTTAATGCAGTTATAATAATAATAATAATAATAATAATAATAATAATAATAATAATAATAATAATAATAATAATAATAATAATAAATATTACAATTTCATAAATAAAAAATATATATATTGGCAGTACTGAAACCTGGAAACCCCGCAGTGGGTTAGTAAAATGTTGGAATCGCATCTTTACCAAAGTGTAATTTAAACTTCGCATTAAACCTCGCTCTCCAAATCAGTACTTATATGGGTAGTTTCCAACAAATAATGCTACAACATTTTTGTCGTTCTTTGATATCAGAGAAGATAGCACAAAAACTTGTGCTTGTCAGACTTAACCTCAACAAACGACAAACAGACATTGTAACTAAAGCACTCATTACCATTTACGACTTTAACCTTTGTATAGAATCAGCTGATCAATGAATTAATAATAGTATGCGTACTTTATGACTTTGTAGAATGTTTATAAAACAGAATTAGTCAACTAATGGTGAAATAAACCATAAAGCGGGAATGAATATTACAGATTATTAAATACTTACTATAACATTACAGATGATTGGCCAGTCTTACAAATGTTGATATTAAAGTTCGCGCCACCGCAAGGATTTCAATTTCCATGCGCCCCCCTCCAACCACGTGAGAGTTTCAAGTACCAACTTCATCCAACGAAGTTCCAAGTATAACATAAAGAACAACGAGAACAGTGTAACTGCAGCTGTCGGTTCATCGGAACAAGCTCCGACGTTCCGACTGTTATCTCGGAGTCGGAACATACCTTGTGCAACGCGGTACTGCGAGCCCGCAACAGCTGGGCAAGTGAGCAGCTCGGAGTCGGAACACTGTTATTTCGGAACAGGAGGTCCCGACCTACTGTTCATTTTTGCAACAGTTCCGAGAGTCGGAACATACCCTGTGCAACGCGGTACTGCGAGCCCGCAACAGCTGGGCAAGTGAGCAGCTCGGAGTCGGAACACTGTTATTTCGGAACAGGAGGTTCCGACCTACTGTTCATTTTTGCAACAGTTCCGAGACCGGAACAGTTCCAAAATAACTGTTGTGTTATTTTTTACCCATCTCTAGCAAGTTGGGCACCGGTGCGACACCGGTGGAGCATCAATGACGTCATCGGTGGAATTCGGAACACCGTGATGCCATTGGATTGCTTACCGGTGAGATTCGGAATACGCTCTATGTTGGCATCGTTTTAGCATTGAGCTGCAGATCATCATCCACAGGGATTAGGCCTTTCGACCTGTTCCGTCCTCTCAAAGAAATTGTTCTCTCCATCTCTTCGTAGGCCTTCCTCTCTCTCTCTTGCCTTTGGGTTTGTACTCTAGAATCTTTTTAGGAATACGGTATTCTGGCATTCTTTGTACGTGTTCATAATATTTTTCTTGGTATTCTTTTATCTTATTATTTAAGTTGAATAAAATAAAAGAACACCAAGAAAAATATTATGAACACGTGCAGCTACAGATCTTTCTGTTATTTGTCTATGACCAAGAGTGAACGGTAATACTACACTTAGCCGACAGAAAGCGCTACATATAGGACGTTGCTGGACAACTTGCGTCGGCTTGTGGACGACAAATCTGCTAAGTGTAAATGGTGACGCTACGCTTGATGTTGCGCGGCAAATAGCAAGTGTAAATAGGGACCTATTGATCCGACGAAGCTGGATGATTACGGAAGAAAATTTGAACCGATCTTGTTAATTTAGAAGTTATCGGGGTGAATGTTACTTATGTCCCGCCCACTATAGGAGACGTAGGCCAGTTTTACACTAATCCTAAACATCTTGACGGGATAATAAAAACCTAACGTAAGTGTGTCGGTGTCTATTCCAAAATCGGCGGAAGTTGCTCAGCGCTCCCTTAACCAATATTCGTTCAGTGGGCGGTGGATATTCTACATTGACCTAAATGTCATACGTACCGGTAGCAAATTAAAATTTGACCTTCATGGGGCTTTTGCAGTACAAAGTAATGATGATGATATATTCTTTTAGAAAAAAATGCTAATAGTTATAGAATCTATTTTTCCAAGAATAAATATAAACTACTTATTTTTACACGAAATCATACGCTTTATTCATCAAAGCAGAATTATTATCACTTTTTCTAACATTGGTTTTTTTTTTTCAGAGCAACTCTGCAATGTGCGATTTTCCAATGACTGGAGATAGTGATGCAAGTGTAGAAAAATGGTCTTTAGAAAACATTCCAGTAGAGGTATAGTGTCCTTAAAATTAACTGTATTGTTATTTTTAGCTGTGAAGATGTTTTATAACAAACTATATTGTGCTGATAAAGTCAGTTATATAGGAGAAAGTGGTGATGAAAAAGAAAAACACGACGTTTCAAAGATTGGATCAATCTTCAGGTGATCAAAACATGGGATGAGAATGGGTTCCTACTCGTTGGAATCGTTACAAACAGCTAGTATACATTACTGACTTAACGACCAACAAAATCTTTGGAATTCGCGAAGTAGAGGGGCAAAGGAACAAAGATGTCATGATGGTTTCAAGGCAGAATAATGTGAATTAAAGTCACATAGTAAGAAAACAAAGAAAATAGAATGGGATTTTATGAAGTAGCTTCCACATTGCTTCTGAAATACACTGACGAATATTCCAAGATCAGTTGCTTTACTTATGTTTCAAATAGCTTTGCCACAGAAATTTGAGAAGGCTTGAGAAAATAGGAAGTTTACAGTTTATTAAGTAAGAATAAGACTTACTCATCATGTTAGGAAATCTAAAAGACAGTAATGGAAAATCACATCAATCATCCAGATAGAGTTTGTGTATGATAGGAATTTTAAAAGGCGAGAAGTGTGTAAGAAAATAGAGATCAGCACTTAGAGTAAGCCTATCGTCTCTAATCTGGGTTAATTTTATATTTTTATTGTAAAAATGTTAGTTGGTACGTGAACACATAATTTCTCACTAAGTTATGTCATTGATTCTACATGCTGCTCAATTATACTAAGCACATTTCGACCTGGCGGATCAAGGTCACGTTCAAATGTACAAACCACACACGAGTCACTGAATTGAAAACTATGAACTGAAGCACTGGTAATCCCAGCTATCCCAATTGACTTTAGTTGAGGAGAATGGTCCAGGAATGGGATAAGCACATGTGACAAATGCAGTCCATTGCTTGACCTTGATCTGCCAGTTCTAAATGCGCTGACAATAGCCATGATTGTAGCCTACTTTATGCACACATAAGAAAGTCATGTGTATGAATTTTGTTGAAACTTTCATTTTTGCATAAAGAAAATATTTTGTCTTTAAACAATAGTTTGTTGTAAAGTATATATCTTCTTGTAAAGTGATTACACTTTACAAAACTTAAATGAAGTGAATGCTTGTTAATCAAACCTGACTTACAACAACCATAATGAAACGTGTTGTATTTCAGATTTTTCTTCACATCTGTTCATATTTGGACGCACGATTTATTACACATTCATTAAGTGTTGTATGTAAACGTTTTCATGAAATATTGTCTGATGCAGCAATATGGAAATCACGTATTACAAAACGTTGGGGCAGCGTATATCCTCCAATACCAGGTATGAACAATGAGATGTGTATGTTTACAATAGTAGAAGAGATCGTGAGTAAAATTGATCATGTTAACAATATTATATATAATAAATTTTAAGTTGTATATACATGATCATATTTCTTTGCATATGACTTATTACAGTCTTTCTTCACCTTTTAAAGAGGATCTTTCAAGGAATCTCTTTCCCTAGATGTGATATCAGATAATGGGTAAAAGTCTAGAATCCGTATAATGAATGACTTGGCCGTTGTTACGAGAATAGAGGATGTATACAAAGTTTGCGACAAAAGTAATTTAAAGTTTGGTTAAAAAATGGCTCTAACCATATCACCCCTCTTTTTTTCTCTCGCCTAGTCCTCTCTTCTCTCACCCTATTCTTCACGTATTTCTCTTTCTTTTGTTCTCTCTTTTCCCTATCTTCTATGTTATCGTATACACGTGTGGAATAATGGCTAGCGCATGTAGCCACAAAACCAGGTGACCTGGATTCGATTCCCGTTTGAGGCAAGTTACCAGGTTGAGGTTTTTTCCGGGGTTTTCCCTCAACCTAATATGAGCAAATGCTGGTTAATTTTAGGTGCTAGACCCCGGACTCATTTCACCGGCATTATCATCTTCATCTCATTCAGATGCTAAATAACTTGAAATGTTGAGTGAGTCGTAAAATAACCTACTACTAGATGCTCTGTGTTGTCTTATCTCTATATTATAGTCACTTTCATTATCACATTGTAATTGTACTTTCTATTAAAGCCATTACCATTCAAACAATCAACACTGTCAGTACTCATATGCCACAAAGCCACAGAGAAATTGAAGAAATCACAATAAAATATACACTATCACCTGTCTTATATTACTTTACAGATGACATAGGAAGTTAAAGTGACATGTTAGGTTATTATTGGTTAAAAATGATGAACTAGACCTAAGTTAAGTGGAGTGGGAAAAAGTCAGTTAAAAACAAGATAGCCAGAACATAATAAAATACATGTCACGCAATATACTAACATAAAATGCCGACGGCCAGCATGAGTTGTGACAATTATAGAAAAGACGTAAGGGGTTATTGATGCATATCAAGGTTACTGAGTTGTGTCAGCATAATAGAAATGTAGTGAAGTGGTTGCAAGACTCGAGTCTTACAGAAAAATCCCATCCCTCATATCTGATGATCAATCTATCCCACCCCATCACATTCTCCCTCAAAATAATGTTAGCTAAGCTAGCCTATTTTTTTCTACAGGAGATAGTATGCCTTTACCAAATCCTCTAAACCTGTCACTCAACTCAGGGATAAGCTAAACTATGATGACCTAATCTTTTTTTACAAGAGATGGCTATGTCTTCACCAAACCCTCTAATAACTATCCCCTCAACAAACCCTTCAACTTTGTCACTGAACTACTAACTAAATTAAGCGAATCTAATCTAATCATTCATACAAAAAATAAATGTGATGCAATGTTACTAGGTACTGAAGATGAATGAAGATTGGAGATAGGAATGTCCTCAATTTTGTATGCTTCACTGACGAAGCAAGTAGTACTGTTTAACAGATACAACTGTAGAATCTGAGGAAATCAGCTGTCTCACCAAATCATACAGAAAAATACAACCAAAAACATAGTTCGATGCAGTTTCATCTAACCCAAACCCTCTAATACTGTCACTGAACTCTGGCTGTCACAAAAATCGGTCTACCTGACAATTCATAATCATAAAATTCTAGTATCCTTGCCAACAGTATTATTTGATCATTACAGAAAGCACCAGTATACTTATTATTTCATCCAACGGTCCTCTTCCGCATAGAATGCAACATATCACTTGCATACATCAATCATATTAGCCCTGAAACCCAGTGAACACCCTCAGAACATGGATTCCTAGTATGCACAATCAATAGATGACAGCAAAGCAGAGAAGACTGTATGGACATGTGCTGTGTGCAACTACAGGTGAGTGCGTGCAATAATGGTTCAAGTCTTTATACGGATTCTAGATTTTAAATTCTTTTAATGTGCTGGAATCAGTTTTTCTTTCTGTTTATTGTATACAGTCTCTCATTGAAATTAATTCTGCAATTGCATCATTTTTTTTTTTTTTTCCAGTCGAGTAAGACGTAATCTGCACTTAAGTATTTAATTTCACCTGAAGTAAGTCTCTGTATACATTATAATCAACCAGGATTACTGGCGTTCTTTCTACTACAACTTGATTAAAGGCTTTTTGTAATCAGTGATGCAGGTATTTTTGTGTGTTGAAATCCTTTGTACTGTACTGTTTACTCAGTAATATCAATGAGAACTATCCATCAGCACAGACCTGCTTGAGAGTATCAATTCAATTTTTCACTAAAATGTCATTGTAATACGTAACTATCTTTTTACTTTTGAGAATACATATGCATTAGTAACTTTGAATCTTTACGATTACCCCCTTTAAAATTTGAATAACCATATTTTTGTCTATTTTCTGGTAGATTTGTCCATTTCAGTACTCTGTTTGGAAAAATCATATCTTGACAGAGCAGTTTTTAGTGGAGATGTTGCAGCATTGTAATCTCTGGTCTCAGCCATCTCATTTCATGGAACTTACTCCATTGTGTCAGAAGAGGCACGTATGATTTTATGTAGGAAGAGGAGAGTAGTATATTCATTGTTGAACTTTTAGAAGAAATAGATGCAACAAAAAGTTGATCTGTTGTAATTATTTTTAACAGTTGATAGCGATGATTTCAACTGGAGACTAGCCTGTGTATGTATTGAAGACCAATATGAGTTTTGGCAAAGGAAGGATGCGAATATGAGGTCAATATTAAGAAATGACATACATTATGCATCTGTAGATGCTATACATTTAATGGATGTAAGTATCAAGAGTCAGTTTCCTTTAATGGTGCACAACTTTAGTTTTACCTAACATTGCAATCTTTCTTGGACATTTCTTTATAACACTTAAGCAAAATGTTTTGAAGACAGTCAAGACATTTACACTTACACTTTTCTTTACTTTCTACCATATCTTGCCTGCCGATCTGGAGCTGCATTCGAGCATGGGTTCGATTCCCACTTGGGGTGATTACCTGGTTGGGTTTTTCCGAGTTTTTCCCATCCTAAGGCGAATGTCAGGTAATCTATGGCAAATTCTCTGCCTCATCTTGCCAAATACCAATTCGCTATCACCAATTCAGTTGATGCTAAATAACCTAGTAGTTTATACAGCATCATTAAATAACCAACTGCTATTCTCAAGCATAAAAATGTGCATTGTAGATGTGTATTGTTTTTTCTTTCCTTATCACTAGTAACAGTTTACTTCATATGACGGTTTGTGACTTTTTTTGCCGAAAAATCAATGTTGTGAAGATGTTACAAGTTTTCTTGTTATGTGTTGTATGTATTTTTCAACAGTGCACTTGTCTCTTGTTACCAGTGAGTGATACTCTGTTTGTAGTTTATTTTCGAACTGTCCTACAAGACGATAAGGATATAATAATTTACTGTGTACCTGGATAAGAAGATACACTTTTTTTTTATTTCATACAAAATACATTTTGATATAATTCCAAAAATGGGGCAACTTCATATTGAAATGGCACCAGACAAGAACTGGATTACCACAAAAATCAGTAACCAGATCATTACTATTCAATATCCTGATCTGTGACTTGCTAAACGAATTCAAACAAATAACACCAAAATATGTTTATTTGCAGATGACAAACTAATATGGAAACAGGGGATAAAAAAAAGAAACATACGCTACAAGCAAATAAAGAAAAAATGAAATTACAACAAACAAAAAAAAAAACTAGAAAATTTGACAAACAAAAAACAGCACACAGATACGTAATGATAAAGACTTAAATGTATCCATGCACAGAGAAACAATACAAGAAAGCTATCCCACAACATACTTGGAATATCATTAGACCATGTGTAAAATGTTACCCAGAAAGCTAGTGAGAAAACAAGAACACTAAAGAGACTGGTAGGAGCCAAATGGACGGAACTGTAGACCTATTAAACAGGATATACATTTGATGAAAGAGTAATGGAACGGAGAAAAATTCCCTCCGGTGCCAGGATTTGAACCCGGGTTTTCAGCTCTACATGCTGATGCTTTATCCACTAAGCCACACCGGATACAACCCCGACGTCAGACGGAATTGTCTCTGATTGAGTTCCAACTCTTGGGTTCCCTCTAGTGGCCGCCCTCTGCACTACGTCATAGATGTCTATGAACATAGGACCGAAGTCCACACATGTGCTGAGGTGTATCCGGTGTGGCTTAGTGGATAAAGCATCAGCACGTAGAGCTGAAAACCCGGGTTCAAATCCCGGCGCCGGAGGGAATTTTTCTCCGTTCCATTACTCTTTCATCGTATGATGATGCAGAATATCTGCATGGAAATATCATATGTACTTCGGTACATTGAAATAATATAGGATATACATTGCTTACATAAAACCGAACTTACTGTACAGTAGAGAAATATTAGCCACAATCAACAATATTCTGAAACTCAAATTAGGAACAACACAAAATAGCGCATTAGGAATAATAACTGGCGCTCTAAAATCTGCCTTTATAGTGACTATGGAAGCAGTAACTAATTATTCACCAATAATAAGAAAACTAGACAACAAAGCTCTAATCTTAGCTACAAAATTGAGAAGCAATCCTAATGAAAGTAAAATAAAATACTTACTGGATTTAAACAACATACAGAGAAAATGGTGTATGACCCATAAGAAAAAGTAGGAGCGTGGTCATTAACAAACCCCCTACAATACTGATAAATATAAAACTACATACATCTACTGCAACTAATAAATTAGCAAATTTAGTGATCCACCAGAACTTCAGAGATAAGTAGCATTGCTGAGTTTGGAAAAAAGGTACCCACAAAACTAATGACTAAAAATATTTACAGATGGCTCTGTACAAAGTTACAAACAACATGCAGGCACAGGGAGTATACTGCCAATTTATTCTTCTCATAGTACATACCATAATGCTAATAACTTTGATGGAGAAATGACTGTAATTGAAACAGCCCTCAAGAACCTATAATAATATAGCAAACAGAAACTGATTCCAAAATTGTCATAGAGGCTATCTGCAACTACCATACCAATACTACGTAGTATAAGAACACAGATGAAGCTTCTAAAACCAAAACCACAACAAACTGTGCTACAGTGGATCCCTGTCCATGTAGGTATTGCGGGAAATTAATTGGCAGATATGCTTGTCAAAAAAGGATCAACAATACTTAACATATCTGAACATAGCCCTCTTGGTTTTTTATCAGACAGTACATCTCACTTGACGATATGCGTCAGAGGAAGAACAATTGTTTGTATGCATCTGAAGTCTGACTAGTGTAATATATAGCTAGTCAGCGATGTATGCAATGGAGAGGGAAAGGAACTGGCCACCATACTCCATTATCTCCTGGCCTAGTTGCTTCATAAGTGATGCCTTATTGGTGTCACTTGTGAGGTTCAAATCTGTCTTCAGACAGTTGACTAAACAACAACAAAATAAACAATACTTAACAAACCTCACAGGAATCTAACAACTAAAATCAGGATATAAACTACGAGGCCAAGAAAATCGCAATTGCTAAATTCTGTCCCTTCAAAGCCATGACTACCTGCCAGAAAATCTTCATAGAATAAGAATTGTAAAAGCACAACAAACTTTGAACAGGAAGTGGTAGGAAATGTATCCTAATATTCAACTGCAGACATGCATTTTGAATAGGCTATGCCAAGAAAATTGCAGTGCTGAATTCTGTCCCTTCATGGACCATGACTACCTGCCAGAACATCTCCATAGGATAGGAATCATAGAAGACCCAAGATGTGTAGTGTTAATGAGTACTCAAAAACACCACCTAACCTGCCATAAACTGGACAGAAGAAAACAATCCACTGAGAAGCATTAGGACTGTACTGGGAAGCAAGCTAGTTAAACCTCATCACCATTGGACAATAACAATAATAATTCCAAGAGTAAGGTATTTGACTTAATTTATGAATTTGAACAGTTTAAGTAGATGTGCGCGCTTAATTTAATGCAAATTTCCATGAGATAGCTCTTCACATACTATAACAGTTTGTAATATTATCTTCCTATTTCCAAAAGCTGGTATTTAAAAAAGTTAGAAATATTAAAAGATGTTGGTTTTTGGTTTTGTATAATGAGTTTCTGATTATATCAGATACTTGCTCCTCAGCCAACAGTAGATACTGTGAAAGTAAACTGTTGAAGAAAATATGTTTTGTAATTTCTTTGTGGCGAGGAAGCAATTCTGACCCTGTAGTTGTAAAAAGTGAAACATTTACAAAGAAACAGAATTTTTGTAAGAAGTTTTCGATCAAATGCATAATTATGTAAATAATTACTAGAGAACTCTCTGTAAACAGTTTTAGAGAGAAACATTGTACCATTTCATTTATCACTTTATCTTGTATAAAAAAGACAACAATAATAACCTCCCCTCCCCGGAATAAGGGTCTAAGTATGAAGGGAAACAATGTGCCATATACCCTTTCAGCCACTTTAGAGTAAATCGCCATTTCCTGTAATTTTTCTTTCATCAAATAGTCATGACAGTCTTTTCAGCAAATATGAATATACTGGTATTTCATGTGCATCATTTCCAGTTCACTTGACTTGTTCATTCTGGATATGAACAAAATCCAGTCAATATTTGAGATAAATCACTATACATAGATACAGACAATATGTTTGTTGCAATGTAATTTGAGGGATCCTTAAAACTTGTATTTCCGTGAAAATCTCGAAATTTATTTTTTAGAGTACCACACACATAATGTGAAAGTATGTACAATTTCCATTAGGAAAACGAAAATTTTATCTTCTTATTTGAATGCTCAGTAAATAATTTCATTTCAATATATCTTGTAAATGATCAATTTTATTTTTACATAAGTTGTATTACCATAGTACCACAGTCTACTATATACAGTCACGAAGCTTGAGTTTTGAGGGTGCTAGAAACAATAGACTGTGACGGTTCTATTTTGCATTGCCTGTAATGAGGCGATATTAGCGATCCTAGTGGTGAGCAACTATGTAATATTTGCATTTTTACTACGTATTGAGCTTCGCGACTGTATGCAATAGACTGTGATAGTACATCATTTTTTTTTAAATCCAATGCCACCTGGTTGTCATTGACATTTCTGATCTCTCCTGGCAATGGCTTATTTGTAACCCACTTCTGAGGTTGGGGTGCCTGGAAGACGGAGTTACGCTGCCCCGATGACAGATGATGATATGATTATGAATTGCCAGGAGAGATCTTAAACCTAAGCCTAACCTAATTTCCAGACCATGGACGAACACAGGAACATTACCCTTTAAGGAAAAATTACTTGTTCTAACCGGGAATCGAACCTGGGACCTTATAAACTATAGTCAGAAGCTCTGACCACTAGCCCACGAGGCTGGTCACCATAGTACATCGTCTGTGGTTCATACTACTCACATAACGTGTTATTGAGTCACAGACTGCTTTACTGAATGTCTTTGGATAATGAGATGTATAACTTTTCATTCTTATGAACTTGTGTTCATGAGCGTGTATGTATACTTGCAAATTCTAGGTTGTCATCTTCCTTCATTAGGGATGGTTGAAACATAATGATTCTTTGTTTTAGTCTGGACTGGTATGTGTGTCAGGCTCAAGGGACCGGAGTATTGTGGTATGGGATCTTACGAAAGCACACAGTGGTGGTACAGATATATCATACCACATAACAGCAGATGCTCACAAAGGCTGGATTTGGAAATTGGCATCTTGTGGTGAAACAATATATTCGTGTTCTTGGGACACAACCATTAAGTCATGGAAACTCATGCCTAATCTGCAGCCACTCTCTGTTTTTCAGTAAGTGTTATCAATCAAATGAGCTGTGATGTATTCAAAACATTTTTTTTTTCATTTCATTGACTGTATTCCTTAGATCTTATATTAGCATTGTAGGAGTAGTCTTGAGATATGGAACAATTCAGAACTTATACAAAATTATGCAATACATAGCACGCAATTAATTCAGTTTACAAGCATAAACAATAAATTCATCAGATGAGTGGAAGGTATAAGTATGCAGAAATTTTGTTAATTATGTTCTAAACCTTTTTTCTTGCTCTTCAAAACTTTAAGAAAATGGACAATGCATTGAAGATCGAAATACACGAATAATGAACTCCTTTTTTTATAATAGTTGAGACTAGCTTTGATTAGTTATAAATATATCTTTATTTTTTAATGTAAAACATTATCAGGAAAAGAATGTACTCACAAGGTAAGGTCAATTTTTTTAAATTTTGGAAAAAATGACGTCCTTTTATGCACATTAGTCATCCATAACAGCTTTTGCTTGTAAATTTGGAATAGACAACCCTATGCATTGTGTAATGTGCTAGTGAGTGAGTGAGTTTGATGAAATTATGTAAAAAGGAATTCGTGGTTTACATATCCTGGACTAATAGTACAGCAGTATGATACTTCATATAAAATATTTATGTCCGCCGAGTTAGCTCTGTAGTAGCGTGTCTGCCTCCAGACTAGCCAGCCTGGATTTGATTCCTGGCGGGGATTGTAAAATTTGTACCTCGGGACTAGGAGAGAAGGCAGTGCACAACTTCTAATTACTAAATTGTGTACCAGTATGCGTGGGTTAATCCCAAATCTCTCTGCAGTGCATATGAGGAGAAGGCATATATCACTGTTGATAGCGATTAGTCTGTCAGAGGGGGACATCAAGCCTAGCGGCCCCCTTGGTGCTATTCGATAGGAGTAGGCTACATGACAGCACTGGATTTCGCCTTCTCTCTTTCCCACCTTCATCATCATCCTCACCTATTCTCTACACTACACTTCCACGAACACTTACACATACACTCATCCTAGTACAACATATAACTCTTCACATCATGCATAACATGGCCTGCCGAAGTGGTGTGCAACTTGAAAATGCGGAACCCGAATCACATAAGTGAAGTGGGTAGGCATTAGACATAGATAAAATATTTATGGGCACATTTGTAATTTCTCGTATTAAAAATATGAGTTAGACCTATATATCCAGGTAACTTCCAAAATAGTACAATAATTTTTATAATCTGCAGTGTATTAATTTTTCTTTACTCACAGTTTTCGTTGCAGAGGAAGTTACAGTTTTCTGTAATTGCTTTTAACCAAGCCAGAATTAATAAAACTGGAAAAAATAACAATTGTCTTTTCATATTTATATTTATGTATTCATTCTGTGGAGAGCTGGTATGTCTCATTGTTTTCTGATAGAAAATTTAATTAGTTGGAAATAGATGCTCTCTGTACATAGATGATATTAGATTGCGATTTTCTACAACAGATGTCGGACTGCAGCTCTGTCACTTGTCTGCACAGCAAACCTCGTGGCAGCTGGAACATTCTTAAAGTCTGTGATGCTATTTGATACCAGAGTTGGAGAGTGTCAGATTAGTTCCTATACAGCACATCGACGTGCTGTTCTTGCATTGTCAATGAGTGGTAACTTCATTGTATCTGCAAGTGAAGACCAAACATTGGCTGTGTGGGACCAGAGGGCAGGCAAAGTTCTCAAGCAATTGAAATTATATGAAAACAATGTAAGTATTATGTACGTGAATTTTAAAACCCTTTTTAATTTTAGTATGCATATGCAATTCCCTTGATAATCATCATTTTTGTGTATGTTATTTTAAATAAAACAAAAACAAGATTGATGCACCAAGAATTCAACAGAGGCTCTTCAAAATAATGATAAATTATAAACTAAGAGGGTACCAGTACTAAGATGTTTGACACCCTCTAACTACATGGTAGTGTGAAATCAAGTGTGTCATTTCTTTATGATCCAGTAATGTATATTAGACCTCTCTGTAGATTGAAAACTCAAAAAAGTTTCATATCCATTGTTCAAGAATTAAAACAGAAAATCAATATCCCGAATTTAAAAGAAAACCTACAAATTAAACCAAACCCTTTAACTCTATTAAATATGGAATATAATCTAAATTTAACAGAAGAAATACTGAAATCAGAAGTAAACACTGAAATACTAAAACAATTGTCTTTAGAGACAATTAATATTAGATACCCTCCACAAAACTGGCTTCATTTATACACTGACGGATCCTTGATCTCCAGAGAACAAGGTGCCGGTGCAGGTGTTACGTGCTGTCTCTTCTCACTTTATAGATCTCTTGGGTATGGAACAACAAGTTTTGATGAAGAAATCATTGCAATAAGTGAAAGTCTCAGGAATCTTCTATGCCACATCAGTAAATTTAAAAATGCAGGTATATTGTCAGACTCCAAAGCAGCTATTCTATCAATAGTCTCTAAACACACACCTTCATCTCAAACAGCAGAAATAACTAAAATGCTCTCTCAATTAATATCACTCAATAAAAGAATTGTATTCCAATGGATACCATCCCATTGTGGAATCCTGGGAAACGAGAATGCGGATGCTTTAGCAAAGAAGGGCAGCACTGCTACTTACAGACCTGTTACTAAATCTACGTATTACTCTGTGAAAAGATTTATTAAATCTACATACTTAGACTTCAACAAACAAAATTTGATAACACAATCCCATGGGAAAAAATGGAACTCTCTGCATCAATATCCACAGTTAATTCCCGATTTACCACGAAAATCGTCTGTAGCTGCATTTAGATTGGCAACAGGCCATGATTGTTTGGCCAAACACCTGCATAGAATTGGAATATATCAGTCCCCTAACTGCCCATTGTGCAACTCAAACCAAGAAATGGATTCGGAACACCTCAAAATCTGTGCTTCAGTGGCTGGTCATGATAATATCTTTGAAAAATATTGGAGTGCAAGAGGTCAAATGACTTTATTGTCAAACGCCTGGCATTAGAAAACAACAACAACATATTAGACCTCTGCATTTCCTTGAAAATTGTCGACCATGCTCGCTGATCAGTTCTTGGTTGTGAAGAAGGCAACCAGGAAATGATAACGCTCGAGTACATGCAGTCGAGAATTTTAAACAGACCGGTTGAAATATTTACTCGGTCGGTCGAGAGCTCTGGAGGTTATTGCACTACAATTACATTGCCTTTTAATGCATGATACCCAAAATAGCCTACCAAAGAAGGTTGCCATTTTGTTTTTACTTCATATAACACGAAAATTAGGAAGTATTTGAACATTTAAACAAAAAAACATAATTTTTAAATAACACGATTATTTAAATGAAATAATGCTTTATATTATCACTAATGTTATTCAGCATCCATCTTGTCGAAATCATATCAGTAAAGAAAATGTTTAATGTAGCTTATTAAATATGTGATTGCATAAAAAGAACAAAGATTTTGTGATGCATCTCAGACTTCTTCCAAAGAAGAAATAATCTATTTCAGTCACAGTATTAATACAAATAAACCAAATCTACATGTTCAGTTTGCTTAACATTTTTACAGTAATGTATATTAAGAGATGCTTAATTGCAGACAGTGGTTGACATTGTTGCTCCTTATGATAAGGTGGATGCAGATTCTATTATTCCACATTCAACGACCATATCAAGAAATATCAAGGATGCAGCAAACAAAATTCGTGCTGAAGTTATTCCAAAATTAAAAGAATCAATGGACAAATCGTCATTTGGTTTTAAAATTAATTTTTTTTTTTTTCAATCTTATCAAGAATTCGCTCCTCTTTAATGTATTTACTTTTGTCCTGTGCCATTACAAATATAACACTGTTACAAAATATTATAAGTTAACTGTTCCGTTCAACTAGAGGAGAAAGACAGTAACATATTTTTTTATCTTATTTTTAGTGCTGCTTATACTTTATATTAATATTCCTATAGACGACCTAGTTTGTTAAAATTTTATTTTATTGTTTTACTAGTGTATTATTATTATTATTATTATTATTATTATTATTATTATTATTATTATTATTATTTAAATATTTCATTGTAATTTTTATTCAATCTGTTAGCCTGTATACATACTAGAATCACTAATCAGGTGACAAGACATCAGGCAGTTTAACATTTCCATAGCGCATACTGTAAACACATCGATCGAGACAGTTTTCAGTCTTTCTCTTAGAGTGACCAGGGCACTGGTCGGCTATGATGCTTCATCAGGTGTTTTACTTTCTGCAGAGTCAGGACACGTGGCAGCCAGCCTGCTGCTTATACTACAGAGAGAGGAACTGATTGTGTGTATATCATGACTCTTGGTCAGTCGTTCTCAGTGAAATGCAGAGCTCTAATGTATATCCAACCATTCTCCAGAGAAATTCCATTTTTGTTTGTAATGGAAAATGATTTGTCAATGTTTGCATTGTTTATTTTAAGTTGAAGATATTAATCACGAATATGCAATATGTAGTGTATTAATCTTGTTGTTGATGTATTGTTTTTAAAGGAAGAAGAAAATGCTTTCCCCATGTGTGTGTCATTCAACAATGACCTCCTGTATGTTGGTGATACAAAAGGTCGTTTGCATCTTCTGAATCCTGTTCATGGGCATTTTAATATAGTCGAGGTAGGTAGTATTTTTCTGCTACAGCTTTCATAAATGAGCTTTTCCTGGAAGGTATTCTATATAGAACCATGCCCTACAATAATTGTGTTGTAAATAAGAAATGGTAGCATGAACTCGTCTCGAAGTAAATATGAAATACAGAATGCTTTATGCCAAGTCATTCCATACAAGTTCAAACACTATGTGGCAGCCATTCTACGACAATAGGCGAAATAAAATGGTGTACTGTTCGGAAGGACGTGTATGTAAACCTATTTTGTTACTGGCTCTCATTTCTCACAACGCAATGGCAGTAGCATGTAAGAGCATGTTAGCTGTTAATTTTAAAAGCAATTTTGTTGAGAGTTAATGAGTATAACCGAAATCCTAAAAGAAAGATTGATGTTCATATGTGTATAAGTTTTATTTCTAGAACTAATTGTCGTCATAACAGACTTAAAATGATTTAATTATTATTTCTATAACCATCACAGTTTTGTGGAACGAATTAATGACCATAAAATCGAACCTGCACTATACAATATTTCAGAAAGAAAATTTTTGCAATTTCTGTTAACACATTATGGAATTTATTGATGGGAGTCTGCGGATGCAACGGAAAAATGAAGTGAAATCGAATAGTCACAAGCGAAAATACCTTAAAATGTCTGTTAAGTTTAAAATTGAAAAGAAAAAATTTAATTGAAACTGTTAAAAATTCAATAAAACCAAAATACAGAAAATTTCTGCAAGATCCAAATATAATTCCTGATTATCACAGAAGATTAGCAGTTACAAAATTAGACTTGTTACTGAACATTACTCTTTTGCAAAACATTTATATAGATTAGGAATTTTAATTTCTCCAAATTGTGTGGTACTTAATTAATTGAAAGAAATGGATGCAGAAAATATTAGGGCTTGTAAAGTTCTAGCAACTAGTGAATATTTTGTAAAGCAGTATTAGAAATGACCTAATGTCACAGACCAGAACTACTGAATAATAGTTGACTATGTTTATTTTCAGTCTTACGAAGTTGGACACACAGCAAAATTAACATGTGTCCAGCATGGAATGGGTAGCATCCTTACAAGTTCAACTGATGGCACTGTTCGAATATCAACACCCACACAGCGACCAGAAAACATAGCCGTCGTCAGTTCTCAGGGAGGGGAAGTTACAGGAGTAAGTAAATATCCAATACTTGTCCTAGTGGCTCCTCTGCCGATGGATCTGAGGTTCATAGGTTCAAATATGGTTGAAGGTGATGAATTTTTATAGCTCGATAAAAATTCTTGGCATAATTTCCTTTGGAAGAGAAGTAAAGCTGGAGGTCCCAGGTTGTAGATTTACTACACATAAAGTAATCCTGTTTCTGAATCAGAGAATTGTAGGCAATGTTGCTGGAAATTTTCTCGTCTAGGATTTCTGCTTTGCAGACGAATGTCCTGTGAGACTGAAGGATTTAATACCATATTTGGAGACCATGTGAGCTGGTTCCTGCCATAATTGTAGTAGTACTGAAGATTTCCACAAGGCCGTTAACATTTGTGAAAAGGGATGGGATTGGTTTTCAGCATTAGATACGTTGCTTTAGAAGAAGTTGGTACAGTGGACATATTACGGCTGAAATGTTCAAGGTTAATGTAACCCATCTGTAGATGAAGTGCAGAGAATGTGCCACAGTTCGTATTGAAAATTGAATGAGAACATTCGATATTGAAATGGAAAAAAAGAGTCTCATGAGAAACAAATAGTAACCGTAGTAATGTTACTTTGTACCTGTCATTGTTTTAATTAATTATTATAATGTTCAGGCTTATTTTAAAATATGTTCTATTACCAAAGGGCAATATGCAGTGACATAGGCAGAGGGGCTCACTGGACTGAAGTCCCCCTATTTGTCAATAAATATTTTAAAATTATGTTATATTAAAAAGCATGAAGAAACTATCCATCATTGGCTTTGAGAGTTCGAGACTGAAAGAAAAAAGTCTTCCTTGATATGAGTTGAAGTGAAAGTGGTTATCTGTCTGTCTTTCTATCTATCTACCCACCTATCTACGTATTTAATTATTTACTTATATGTTTTTGTATTTATTTACGTACTTATTTATTTCTTTATTTATTTACCTTTTTTTTATTAATTTTTTCGTTTGTTCGTTTTTTTTTTTTAATTCATTCATTCTTGAATATCTCTAGACAAAATTTATTTCATTCTCTTGTTTACAAATCCTACAATTCATGTGTGTGTGTGTATAATAATTTTAACTGTTTATTAATTCCAGTTTGACTATAAGAACAATGTTCTAGCAGTCGGAGGTACAGACAACGCAGTGGAAGTTTGGCTACCGTGTTATAAATCTGTGGAAGAGGAAATGTGATCACATTGGGCAACTTTTGACATACATGTTGGTACTGGTGTATGAATGTGTGAAATTCCTTCCTTTGTTTACAGCAGCATGTTAAACGTTATTTTAATTAATATTTGTTAAAAATGATAAGAGATATTTGGTGATTTGTAGTTCTCGTGACGTTTTTTTACTTCCTTTTCCATCTTGAAGTATTTCACATCATCTCATCTTGCAGTACTAGTTATAAATGGTAATGTCTTTGTTGAAGAATAACATCAGTCACAATTGTTTCCAACTTCGACATTGGTATGTGTTGGAGGTATAGTAAAATCCCTCGTAACTGGTACCCAAATAACCGGTAATACCAAAACAACGGCACTTCTGGTTGGGCCAAAACAAAATTTTGAATCTGCCACATTGTCACAATCTGAGCCGTCAGTTTTGCCACATTAGAAAGTTCACACGAACTTTAATTTTCAGTGAATATTCAAATCTAAAATTAATGTATTATTTGTATTGTGTGATGTGTTTAATAAAGAAAATCCACACAGTTTTTATGTTTATTTAGTTATGTTTGGGCCGTCAGTGTTGCCACATTAGGAATTCACACAAACTTTAAATATTCGAACCTGGAATTAGTGTATTATTTGTGTTGTGCGATGAGTTTTAATAAGGAAAATCCACACACAGTTCTTATGTTTATTCAGTTATGAGCAAGTGATAGAGAAATAAAGTTCACATGGCTGCAGGTTCAACATTTGGCACCATGAAATACGAACTTTTTTTTTTTTGTATCGATATTTATTCAATTATCTGGCAAAATCTAGTATCTGGAACTAGCCTGGTCCCTTTGGTGCCGGATAAGAGGGATTCTACTGAAGCATATTACAGGCTTGTAGTGTAGCATGTGACAGCAGGTTGTTGCCAAATTGTATGGAGAGTTTAATTACGTCAGTTACCTACATTCCAGACAGATGCTGTTGTAAAGAAAGTAAATTGAATAAAAAATTAACGAATTTAATTCAAAGATTATTGTTATAAAAGAGCAAATTAATCATTTGAAGAGTATCAGTGGTTATTTTTTTTACATAGTTGGCAACAGCTTTCCTAATTCAACAGTAACAAAATAACTTGTTCTCATAAATTGAGAAAAGTATTTTTGTAATAAGAATAAAATGTAAGTACAGAGTATGAATTATATAAGATGGTATCTTTATATATTTTTTGCATTAATTTTAATTCTCACAATAAAAATATATTTTCAGAAAGTATTTTAATTTCTGTCACCAGTGAAGTTTATCGTAATTGCTGCATAAAATTACTGATGCAATTTATTAACGTATTTACGGTGAGATCTTCTCCAGCTCTGACTTACATAACAAAGAGAAGTATAATTAATTAGTTTGTACCTTCTTCCACTTTACCTTGGTCTGATGTTTTTTATAATCTTAACTTAAAATAGAAAACACATCAGAACATTTGTATAAAAATTGTAAAAAGTATGGTTTTATTATAAATAACGTCATATTTTCGAACTGATTGTGTCAATTCCTTCACTTTGAGTTGGATCGTTTGATCTGTAGTTATAAGTGTAAAAGCGAAACATTTTATCAAAGTTTCTTCCTCTAATGTTTACACTTAACATTGTACATGAAAATAGATTGAAAACTCTGTTGCACTAAACATATTTTATGATATAATTTTATACGTATGATGGTGATTACGAATATTGTATTGCAGATTCTAAATTATACCTGACAGTTTTTGTCAGACATTCACGAAAACCTGATATGAATTGGTAGTATCATTAGTAGTTCTGATATTAAATAGCAGTATTGAAAGTGATGATATAATGCTCAAGCACCACTACTATTAGTAGATTTGTTTTATGTTCTGTTTTAATCAGAGTTGCCAGATATTTCAGATTATAGTAAGAGACAGAGACATGAATACATCTCTTGATGTGTAAGTAACCTAAATTATTCAATGTAAAATAAATTTATATTGGTTAATGGGTTTTTAATTAACTAAATTCCATTTCACATAATTATTTGCAATACCAAACTTAAAATGTATATTGTATTTGCCACTTTCAGGTACCGTTCACAAGATATTATTTCATTTAATATGGTTAAAAAAATCTTTACAAGATATAATAGAAAAGTGATTAAAACCAACAAATCAGTTAATTAAATCAGATGAACACTTGTATTTTGTATCTGTCAACTTCAGAGCCATTTGTGGAGTCGGAATTGTGGCATTTGATTTCAGTCATGGAGTGAAAGCCAGAGTCTTAATAATAATCATTTTTATTTATTTATTCTGCCGAAGTTAAGGCCATCAGGCCTTCTCTTCCACTTAGCCAGTCTTGAGGTGAGAGTCTTGAAGTTGAGTTTGAGTCGGTAAAAGGGATTGATTTTAACTTCAACCTTGATCTTGGACCTCGGACTCATTTCGCCATCATTAATACACATATCATACAATAGCCCGGGTTAAATTCACAATGTGGCATGCTGTACTTGTACAACAGCATGGCCGTTTGGCTACCCAATCATTCACAGAGTAGGAGTAGTAAGCAAAATAAGCCTCATTCTGCAGTGCAAGCCTCTAGGTCCCTCCTCCGTGCAAGAGAAAAAAAAAAGGACCTCTCACCTAGGCAAAATTCTGCGTACACCACTGATGCACTCCAGGTGTTGACAGTAATATGTAGGGAAAAAAAAAAATCCCCTCATAATGTACACAAATTTTCAATTGCTACCTGTGGTAATACAACTAGTTTTTGCTTTTTTGTATTCAATTTTAGTTATACTGTGCTACATTTTTTATTAATTTCGTATGTTACACACTTTACATTATTATGGCTTGTAAGTGTTCGATATATCGATGCTCTCTAAGTCGTAAAATCGATTATTTTCAATATTACTTAAATATCCGATGTCGAAACCAGCTGTGATTATCACTTGGGATATACCTACTTATGATTTTTTCCTCGCTTATAATATGCAACCTGAATTTTTTATAAAAAGAATTACGAAAAAAAAGTGCTTCTGTTACTCGAGTAAATACGGTAATTATTATTTTCAACGTGGAAGACCTGTATGCAGAGATTAATTTTATAGTACTATGAAGTTTAAGTGATCAGATGTAAGAAATGAGTGTTCTGTTAACTTGGTAAAGGTTGAACTACTAGTATTTCTCAACTTCAATTAGTCATGCAGAAAATTCATCTTGGAAAATAAAAATAAAACAATTAATTCGGACTGCCAAATTATCTGTTAAATATGAGTGATGTCACCAATGGTTAATGTTTTCCTAGGTATTAGTGTTTTTATTACACTTATACTGGAAATATATATGTAGGCCTGACATAAAGGTTCTGTAAATGTGTTTTATAATGTTAAATTTCTAAAATAGAGTTAAGAATGACAATGATCTTACATCTCAAACAATTAAGCAATCAGTTATAATTATGCTACTAAATCCCTGGAAAGTTCCTTACATACATCTTTCTTATTTTTTGTGAAAATCTTCCTTCACCGTCTCCTCCCCTAAAATAAATCTGGCAACCCTGGATCACAGTATCAGTTCATTCCTTATAAGTTTATAACAGCAGTCCGGTTTTCCCATTGTCTCACTATGTGTATGCGTATGTACATACACAGACGAGTAAAATTGGTATGTCTTTTTGTCATTAATTATGATTTATCATGTTTAATCAATATTTTAATAAGCATGTTCGGTTTTTGTTGAATATCAAAAACTTATCGTATGTAATTCAACTGCCTTTTTGAAATCGATAATTGAACATAAATTTTAGTTACAACATAATTCATATAATTATCTATTATTAATATTACATCACTATTTCCTCATTTTAATGTGGTAGATAATTTGTTGAAGTCAGTATTGGAGAAGAATGTAGTGATTTTATGGTTTACTGCGCAGATAACAGAAATTCTGTATTCAAAATACTATATAACGAGTGCTTGGCTGCAGAATAATTGTTAATTTCATGACAACGATCCCTCCTAGTACTGGATTTTGCTTTTAATGTGAAAGGTGAAAAATAGCAAATCTTAATAGTTTGTGGTGCTACATATGAAATAATGAACTGTATTTTTTTAATCCAATGTAATTATAATATCAAATAGCCTTTTTATGTTGCAAATTTGTGTTCTAGTTAACTATGTTTAAGTTTATTTACTCTATTGTAAACAGTCTATACATTGCACTAAGATTAAGATGAATTACCTGTGTTTTTAGTGACGTATGTGTTGCAAGATCTTTCATTGTCCTCCTCCTACTTAACTGTTTTTCAGAAATTATCATTTAGTTTAGGACGTATATTTAAATATTACTTATTGTTAGAGCACTATAAAAAATGCATTTCTTAATGATGTACAACCCATACGCCTCTGCTGTAATGTCGAATATATAAAACTACACATTTTCAAACATGATGCCAGTAACTAATGAAGAGAATATTACATGATAAGTAAAATCATGAATTGAGTTTTGAATATGAACTACCTCCTCATCTAAGCCTTCACATCTGTTATCTCATATCCGAAAAATCAGTTAACTGCCAAGGAATTAATTTTATTAAAATCAGTTGTAACTGTTATTACTCTATTGATAGATTAATTTATTTCAAAGTACGCATAAGAACTAAGATTAAAAAAATCTCAGGAAAATTCGCAGCAATAATATAATAAAAATATTTTTACCATTACTTGCATCTCTTATTAGTCATATGTCTAGTAAAAGTATCGAGCAACTTCCATATTTCAGTTTAAAAAGTTAGACATTTCTAATAATTCAGATTATTATACATGTGGTTGGAATCTGTTATCCAGCTATTTGACAATGAAGCTATCTGACATCTTGCAACCCAACAATGATGACCATTATTAGTGACCATTATTAGTAGCCAACCATTAGTAGAGTCTTTTTACAAAACATATTTTGATAAAGTCGAAATATCAATATTATGTAATTTCTTGGTAAGGAAGTCATACCAAGTGAGAAATCTAAATATTGCCAAAGCAGATTTTTGATGTTCTTATGAAATAGTTTATTATAAATATACCAAACTCATTCTTAATTGTGATTGAAATATACTTTAAATAAGGTGCACTGTAACACGAAATTTATGTTTGTTACTAAAACATTGAATAATGCTAATGTAACTTAACAAGGTATGTTAAAAGCCAAAAATATGATTGTAATATAATAGGTGTAAAGGGAATGTGTAATGAGGAAAGGTGCAATACAATGAAATTATTCATTTGAAATGTTAAGTGTAGGCCTACAGTGTAAAGAAATTATTTCAGTACTTCTAAAGTCGTGTATTGGTTTTAAAATTGCAAAGTTTTTAAGACACATAAAGAAATATGGAAACGACTATGGGACTTCTTTGGTGCTATTGAAGGATGAGGAAATATCATATGGAAGAAAATTCTACTATAGTAACCATGCAAAAATGTTCTGCTCTTAAGTTTCATAAACTTACGGATATGTCAAGTTTAAAGCATTTCAATATGGAATTGTTGCTTTTGCTTTTGTTTAATGTGCTCTTAAAAAGTATTAATTACATTTGCTAATTTATTTTTATTTATAACTGTTTTTACAATATTTCTTTAATAAATTTCTTGGATATATTTTAAGGTGTCTTTATTCATACTGGTTTCAGAAGGGAACTAAACCAAGTTACTTTGTTGCGACGAAAACTGTGGACAGTCTAATGAGACATCCTAGTTGCGGCGCTGCCTTTACTCATATTTAAAATTTTTTACTGATGAACTGTAATATTAATTGATTGCAAAATTTCTCCTTTAATGCTTCCTTGTATGTTAAAGAGAGGAAGTTTGGATATGAATTGTGATGATGAATCATGTAACAATATTATTTTACTTCATCATCACATAAACTTCACATCACTTCAGGGCATAAACCTACTGGCCCATTCTGCCACCAGGGTTCAACTGATCTCTCCAACATTTCCTTGGCCTCACGAAATATGTTAGTATTTTGTTCTTTCACTGTTTGTTAAATTTCACTGCTTGTGTACAGAGGTGTGAAAATTATTAGAATAATCTTAATTTTAAAGGTTTTTTAATAGTTCCTTCACAAATATTCATTGAATTGATGAATATTGGTATATAATATTACTATACTGATGTAGGATATATTTACTACTAACAATGCCGGAAAGCATTGTTGTACATTGGTATTTTTCTTATTTTACAATTGTTATGGGAATTCAGAAATTATTATATTATGTTGGCGGAATTGGAAACATCAAAAATTAATTAAGAAATGCTTTAAACAAATTGTTGTTTGCGTTTACATTGTTGTGAAGGTTCAAATGAACGTATACACCTGTTTTGTGCATATAATTTTTTATGTTTCCAATTCCGCTAACATAATATAATAATTTCTGAATTCCCATAACAATTGTAAAATAAGAAAAATACCAATGTACAACAATACTTTCCGGCATTGTTAGTAGTAAATATATCCTACATCAGTATAGTAATATATACCAATATTCATCAATTCAATGAATATTTGTGAAGGAACTATTAAAAAACCTTTAAAATTAAGATTATTCTAATAATTTTCACACCTCTGTACTTTGTGACCTGGTAGAGTGTAAGAGAAGGCCTTATAGTCTTAACTCTGCCAGCATAAATAATAATAATAATAATAATAATAATAATAATAATAATAATAAAATAATCAGAATCAGCTACAGCAGTTGGAGCGATCCTCATGCTAGCCTCACAATACCCCCATACTGATTGGGTAATCGATCATCTCTGCTGAGCTATATGGATGAGGCTAGTAGTCGGCCATGGTGTTCTAGGAGCTGTTACACTGTAGAGGTCGCCAGCATGGCTCAAGGATTAGCAAGTTCGATAAGTGTTCTGAGGCTGGTCGTGACTTCGAATCCTACTTGGGCTGATTACTGAGTTCGTTTTTTTTTTTCTTCAAGGTCCTCTCCCCCCCCCCCCAACATTGAAGTTGTCAGGTAATAATCCCACAGAAAATCTTCAGAATCATCTCGCTATCACCAATTCCACCAACACTAGGTAACTGTGCAGTCCAGGGCTCGAAATAGTTTGTGAATTTCAGGAATATTCAGATTCATTTTAATTTGGTATTAATTAGTTGTAATGTTTAATACATTTTTCAATTAAACACGAATTAAATTATTAAAACTACTGACAATGTCAAGTTGGTACTATCAGTACAGTAGTATTGCAGGTACTGCTTTATTGTATTACAGCATTCGTGTAAGCTCTCGCTAATTTATAATAGGCCTACTCTTGCGACATCTTTCATATGCTTGATTCTGCATTGAATATCGTTAAGATTCTGAACAATGGCGCGGCATTAATGAAATTAAAAAAGGACCAGAACTCGGCAACACTTTATCACTCCATATCAAGATATGATCAGATGCCATAGGCCACTGCTAGGCAGTGAGTCGAATTTTTAATTGTTTCCCATAACCCATTTTGCTTCTTGCCTCCCAGTAAAGAGAACTCAAATTTCTGCACTCCAGTGCTTCTTTCTTCAGTTTAGTGCATTGAAGCAGATGTTCTTCGTTCATTGATGATCCTGATATGCTGCACAATGGACATTCTTCTGTGTTGTAAATTCCAATCTTGCAAAGATGCTATACAAGGCAGTCATTTCCTGTATTCAACCTGAAAATTGCTACGGCTTCCTTTCTGGATTTTAAGCTACAGTATATGTCTTCCAAAGTTTATTTATTTTTGCCCATTTTTTCCCCTTGTGATTCCTGATTATATTTATGAAGTATTTCTTCTTCTAGTTAAGTTTTAATTTTGATACCTAATGTGTGAGTACTCAGTTTTATTTTGTCTATGTAATGTGCCCTTTTTTGCTAGTTCATCAACAATGTCATTACCATTTATGCCATCATGTGATGGTATTATAGGTGGAGGGTGGGACAAGCGAACAGGCCCATTGTACTGCCTCTAGAATGTAATTTTTACGTGGGTAAGAAATTTCCGATAAATTTTATCGGAAGCCCTGTAATTCAGGGACCGGGTTCTTTTACGAACTGTGTATTCAAAGGAAGCAGGTACTAAGGTACTACTGCCATCGACCAAGTTCGAACCACCGAACTTCCGAGTCCTGTGGTAAGCATTGTATAATAACTACTAAAGTACTGCGTAAGACGACCTTGACGTCTTTGCTGATGTGAATGTCAATATTTATGGAAATATCAAAGTGAATCAGCAGCCGAACTGAATACAACGTGTGTAGATTCAATAAATAAGGTACCGTTAAACAAGAGAAAAGATCACGTTCGTACTAAATCAACCTCGAAGGAGTCGCGCCACGTGACCGTCAACTGCAACGTGTGAGGTCGAAATAGACCAAATGCCAGAACAAAAATCGAACTCTGGCTACAGAAAAGTATTTTATTGATCTAGGTATTTAAAACGATGAACATTTTTTTCTGTAAATGTAGAACTTCCCATTTCATCAGATTATTATAATTATGCTGCTTCTAGAAAAGAACAGAACGCCCAGGTGATTCTGCATAAAAAAAATTAATTTGTCAATCACTTCAAACGCTCAAAGCAACTGTTTTTTCTAAAAATGCTCCATCATTTTGGTGTACTGTTCCAAAAGTATATGCACATACATTCTTTTCTTTAAATGAAAAGCGATTTTATTTTATAGTTTAATTATGGCATATAGGCTCATAACGAAAACGGTTGATCCAATGTAATTTTCAGGAAGAAAAACATTGAAAAAAGCGGTTTTCTTGTAGATCAGTTATTACATATTATATTGGCTATTCCAGTTCAAATACCATCATATTTTCTGAAGGTTAGTTGTATTGATTTGATAATAGTCTACAAACGAACGAATCTGAAAAGATAACAATTGTTTAAGAAAAAAATATAAATTAGGTCATACCAATTGGTAAATTCAATAACATGGGAATGGCCGGCTAACGATTACAAACTGCATTTATTATGAACTTAAAGAAATTCAAATACTTTTGATACTGCATTGAATATATTGAAATTATCAAAAGTGTTGATGCATTATAGTTTCTGTGTAATGCGAATTATTTCAAAACTATTTCACATTTGGAGAGTTAAATTTGGCATAATTGTTCATACCCGCCACCCGATCAATGTTCTCATTGCTTACATTTGGCAACGTAGCGGAACGAGTAATGTAGAATCAAGTCGTATGTTTATTTGGAACAATAACGATAAAATATGAAATAAATATTTAACTACAAATACATTATAACAAATATTTACATATGTAGTTATATATAGTGCAATTTATTGGAATAAGGTATATTTTAATAAGGAAATAAATGTTATAGGACTCGGAATGACCTCTCGTTACTTCCGTTTTTCAGGTGTACGAGGGCAGGCAATAATGAAAATGGCGTGGCAACCTCAAGAGGAAGGTTTAAGACAAATACTGAAACTTCTAAAAGAGTCGCAGTCTCCAGATACAGCAACACAAAGAGCTGTTCAACAAGTATCCTTTGCACTACTTATATTAACTGTACCGTTTTTTAGAAGGTAAAAATTGTTTATAATAGTAAATACACTTGGTCTAAGATTGGATGTTACTGACATCCTTCCTGTTATGAAATGTATCTTAAAATAGTACTGTGGTTAATTCAGTATTCACATTGTTTATTATAAATGTGTAGTTATTTGTTGTTTAATTTGTGAGGGAGTTCTTGCCATGTATTACACTGAAGTTCTTAAACATTTTTTAAAAATTTGACTAAATAAAAAATATGTTGGCGAGTAGATTGATACCGGTAGGCAATAAATATACGAAATATTTCAAACTAATATTGATTTTATGCTCATTCTTAACGGTTTTTAGTATTGAGTGAATAAAAATTAAGCTACGAACTCCGTTATTCAGCATAAATACCTTTATCGTACGCCAAGAAAAGTTATTTGCATATCTAAAGTATGTTCTTTCCCATAATTCTTGATGGAATGAGAATTTATTTTGTTCATTATGGGGCGTTTTGAGCATATACAGTACTTTTAAAAACTCTTGACATTACAATTATTCACAAAAACTTAATTTCGTATATAGATATAAATTAAATATTACCGGTAGGCTAGTTATTATAGTCATTGTCTGGGAATGGTAAACTTTAGTGGTCCCGGTAGTTATACACTTTATTTTGTCGGTTTTGCTTTAAGTAGTATAGAAAATTCTGTTGATTGTTCTTTGATCCATTGCACAAATCTAAGAAATAATATAGGCTATTTTCATTGTAGGCCTAGTTAATTAAATTGTCATAGACCAAAAATATTAGGCAGCAGAGCAGTGGTAAGCATTAGGACATCTAAGATTTATGTTCCTTTTAAATTTGACACCTATAGTTTTCAACTCCCAGGCCACATGCATCCCTTCAGAATTCTTTTTCTTATTATTTAAGAGTTCAGAATGGGTAAATAATCAGATTTTTAGCATCCAAAAATCTCAGATTAGCTTTTCACAGGGTTATATAGAATTAGGTGCATACAGGACTTCAAAAATGTTATGGTGGTTCATCAGTTGGGAAAAAATTTCACTA
This sequence comes from Periplaneta americana, assembly GCF_040183065.1. NCBI lineage: Eukaryota > Metazoa > Arthropoda > Insecta > Blattodea > Blattidae > Periplaneta > Periplaneta americana. The sequence continues at coordinate 127,288,987 of NC_091129.1, forward strand.
GTCAGTATGGTCGAATTACAGGAGCGCAATAAGAAATCACAATCTTTTTCACTTGAGTACAAATTTTCACTCGTCACACACACTCAAATGAGTGCTTTTTAAAAGCCCTGGGCGGGTGGGGGGGGGGTGTGCGTGTGCGCGCTGATCATACGATACTTCTATTCTGGTTGTATGATCGTTCACCTCTGCTTCGGCATATGAATGTGGGACCAGCAGCCGGCTTGTTGGTCTGGGCCCTTCCAGGGCTGTGGTGCCATAGATTATTATTGGATTATTATTACATATATACATAAATGTTCTTCCCATGGGTAGGTCTTTCACTGCAAATCCAGCATTCTCTACTCCTATTTTCTGACTTCCTCTTAGTCTCCTCATATGATCCACATATATCTTAATGTCGTCTATTATCTGATATCTTCTTCTGCCCCGAATTCTTCTCCTGTTCACCATTCCTTATATATATATATATATATATATATATATATATATATATATATATATAATTTTTATTGAACACTTTTTTTTAAATATTACTATGATGTACTGAAGTACATGTGATAAGGGTAAGTAATCACTTCGTGATTCAAGATGGCGCCTTGTTCTGCCGGACCCCGGTCACTTAGTCCCTCGTAATGAATGCACCTCTGTACATAGTGTTGGACATTGTGCCACTGTCACGTATTCTGTGACTCAGTACATGAGGGTAGGCCACCAAAAGGGGAACAGAGAGGTAGAACTTAAACTGAGAAGGATTCCATCTGGCATCGAAATTTGAATCTGGTGTGGCTTAGTGGATAGAGTGTCAGCATGTAGAGCTGAAAATCCGGGTTCGAATCCCGGTGCTGGATAGAATTTTTCTCTGTTCTACCCATTCTTCGCTTTTTTTTTTTTTTTTAAGGTAATGAAAACTAGGCCTATTAAATATTTATCGAATAGACTAATTCTGGAAGAACTGAATAGCTGTAGGGGAACTTATCCCCACTCTCACTGCTTCTCACATGGCAGCTGCTCTATCTGACTACTGTCTCTCTCTACCCCTTGCCCCGGAAGCTCACTCTCTAGCCTTCCTATAACAAACTTACGCCCCGCAAAATTCGATATGCATTCGATACTCACGTGGTAAAATTACACCTATTAACTAGCTTAATTCTGCTTAAATTAAATGTGTAATCGACACTCATGTGGAAAAAATTACATATACTGTATTAACTAGCTAATATCCACAAAAGTTAGGTGTGTATTCATCAGCCTTCACTTTGTAACAATTACATTAATAACAAATTTAAAATGACCGTACTTAGCACAACACAACATTCACCTGTGAAATTAACATTATTGGAGACCCAAACTCACTTCCGTCACTCGTAGATGTTATCTCCCCATTGATATAAATAGATTAATTTTTTCCCTTTTCAGCATATGTCATTGTGGTCTTGTGGTCTAAAGCATTACTCGTTACCCACAGTGTGTGTTCGGTAGGCAACTTCAACAGATCAAATCCCACCATAAATGAAGAAAATAGGAGAAAAAGAGTGAGATGGAGTGTGGAAGAGAGAGAGTGGAAAGAAGAAGAGAGATACAGAACGGAATTCTAGTTTTGCTTTCTAGATGGAGTTTTCAGTTCCACTTTTGTCAGCTAGGTGTAAACTAACTCTAAACCCTTATAACATCCATATGAATCATTTATTAGTTCTTGAATGACAAAACATTTTCCTGTAAATTAAGTATAAAAGTCAACCAATTTTATCAAACTTTTAGAAAAGAAACTGCAAGACGAAATATGTGCAGAGATTTTCGGGAGTATGCTCTCTTCCTTCATTAAACTATGCTTGAAATTTAGAATATTTTTATATTTGTCCACTTAAATCTACACATCCTTATTTAAATAATTTAATTAAGTAGTAAGTATGAAATAAAAACACTGGGTTACAAATACTAGATTAGTTATTGTCAATCTAAGTCTCGTATTTTGTTCACCAGAATGTAAAACAAAATAAAATGGAAGTTCTTGATTATTAACATGTGAATAAAATGGGGTTCCAACCATTGGGTCTGGAAAGTATTTATATATAGGGTGAACAATAAGTAAGAAATATTGCTCATAACTTCTTAAATTTTAATTTTACAAAAAAAAAGTTTTATACAAAAGCTGTTGGAGATCAACCATACAATATGATACCAGTGTTTGAAAGAAGTTGTTTATTCAGGCATAATGGGGTGCAAGGGTGCCTGCAGGGTACCCCCTGTGGTAGTGGTAGCAATAACGAATATTTCCTGTTGAAACATACAGATAGGCTATGTCTGTGATTTAACAAACCTAACGAGAGACTTAAGGAAAAATGATCACATGGTAGTAACTGATGGCACAAATGACATTGGTCAATATAGTCCCACACAACTGACTCTGAATAGACTAGTCACCAAGCTACACTTCATCTCAGGTAAGACTAACGTAATAATCAACCTCTTCAGTACAGTACGATATTCTTATCTTAATGGCCATATTAAGGTGCGTACACACTTAGCGAACGAACAACAAACAAATGATGAAGCAAAACTTCGTTGTTCGTTTGCTGTTTTGAGCAACGTTCAAATCATCAGCAAATTGTCAGAAAACATTCACGTTCGCTGATTATCTGCAATAAAGGCAGACAGAAATATAACTATAGCAAGCGCAGCCGTTGTTATTATAGGCAGTTTAACAAAGAGAAAGTTAAAAACCGAAAGGCGATGGTGGCAGACGCCACTCTACGAAAGTCACAATGAATATAGAGGCACTGACTTGCTTCACAATTTACGTCGACTGGAATCGGGACAATTTCACAACTTCTGTCGCATTTCAGAAACAGACTTCGAAATATTACTCTGCAAAATAAGGCCAAAAATTTCCAAGAAAGAGACAGGCTGGCGAGAAGCAATGCCTATTCAGGAAAGACTAGCATTAACACTTTGATATCTCGCTACAGGAAATTCGTATACAAGTTTAATGTATTTATTCAAAGTGTCGAAACAGCTAATTACCAGAATTGTTCCAGAAGTATGTACAGCTACAATTGAGGAACTGGGAGATTTTATTAAGGTACAACTGCAAGACGGGAAAGTTTCAGTACACGGATACCTCACTGACAATAATTATCTTAAAATACTAAAAAGAGAGATTTGTCTGTGTCGAATGTGCATCATGCTTATGAAAAGGCACTTTTCAGTGCCAATAATTTATTTTGTGACCACAAGGTTGGAACTTTGTTTTTCTGGGCGTGAATTTGTCCAAAAGGAATGACATATGTTTATACGCGAACCAAGTTGACTCGTACACTTCATCATTCCCCATTCCAGATCTTTTTGTGGACTTCTGTCTTTCCCTCCGGAATGATGTCAGTAGGGACTCAATTTTCTTTTTGACTTCTGGTCCCTACAATAAACAACAAACATGTATCCACTGAAAATAAATAAACAAAAATAATTTTCAAATTTTGCACGTATTTGACTCGCCTATCTTGCAGCTGAACATCTTTCCAATAGCTTCCCAAACATCATGTTTTCTTACTTTATTGTGGTAAGTAGGATGCTTGGGATTCCATAAAGTTTCCTGCTACCTTTATGCATTAATAAGATTTATAACAGCGTCTTCCGTCCACTCCAGTTTCGACATCCTGTTGGTGAAATTGAACTAAGCGCTGCGTTCTGTTACTAACTACCAACTAGTGGCAAATCCCGTCCACAACAAATACCAACTTCTTTTGATGTACCAACAAGCGACTGATCACTTCTGAAGGCAAATCAAATGATCGGTTTGCCTTTGCTGCGACATACACACACATAACGATTTCAATCAGCGAATGCAATTGTTTGTCGTTCGTTGTTCATTTGCTAAGTGTGTACGCACCTTTAGACTTACAACAATGTAATGGCAAACAGCTAGTCGTACTATCCAGATGAACCATAAACCCAAACTCTGCTGCGGCATCTGTACACTAGACATGGCCTACACCTGAATAGACAAGGAAAATCTCGTCTATGTGAACAAGTTTGTGAATACATAACTCGCACACAATAACAGATAGCACACCAGAAACCTAAGCAAACAAATCTTTACTCATGGTTGGTCAAGTCCACACCTAGTATGTTTAATGATTCTAATACATTCAAATCAATACATCAAACTTTTCTTGATGGGTGCCTAGTGTATTAAACAATAGTTATTCCCTTCTGCGTCATGCACTATTACGTCAGCAGCTTTCGAAATAAAATTTCACAATTAGAAACCTATTTGAATGAATTATCATATTGACAACTTGTACATTAGCGAGCATCATGTAAAGAATCAACTTCTGGATTTAATTTGTACAGATAATTATAAATTAATCACTTCCTGTTGTCATTCACATTTCGAACAATATTTATTTCACAGTATCATCCTGCACACCCATTCCTCTAGTCTCACAATTTTCTATAAACAAAGGCTCATTGATCATTTAATAGAATAAAACCATTGTAAACTAATGCACTCATTTCAAGAAACGGAACATATTAAAAAGCTGAACCATATACAAATATTTTAAAATAGGGCAGTTTATAAGATTTCATTAATGCAATAAATGAAATTTCTCTTGTTTATTTGTAAACTTCGTCTTCAAAAACTTTATGGTGTCCTCTACATCATTACATATTTATTGCTGGGGGAGATTCTCAAACAAGCAAATTTTATAAACAAAAGTAGCAGTGCTAAATAACACAGTAGTTGATACAGTATCATTAAATAACCAAGTAAAAAACGCAGAAATATGCTATAAAATCGTAATTGAGTTGATAGCTTGAATGGAAAATCGTAAATTTTATTTTTGTATATGAATTGTGTGTGTCGTGAACTGTGACCAATTTTTGTGTCATTCTTTTTTTTTATTATTTTATTATACTTTTTTTTTTCATTAACATTTTCGTCTGGATGTTTCAGCAGCTAAATATTAGTTATTGAATGAGTCCGCCAATTGTTTGTTTGGATACAAGAATGTATAGAAATAATAATTCTGGCCACTATTACCCATCTCCTTCACACACACAAAAAAATTTTAATAAGAGTAAATTAAGCTTTGCCAAATGTTTCTAAGAAACGCTGTTAACATAATTATGTTACATTGAGAAATGGAAGTATTAGCAATGAGGTGCAGTAAAACTATTGAGAAGTATAATTAAAAAATTAAATTCGGTATTTCTTAAAGTGCATAAATCAAATATGTGAACTTAGTATTGGTGGTAAGAGGGGAAAAGGTCGACTGACCATGTATAAAGATGATGGGAGTAGAGGCTGAGAAATTTGGCTCCTAATACTTCGAGAAAGTGAATAGCTTGTAGCTATTTTTCTAATGTCTAGCAAATGATGTGAAATGCAAAGGATTTTCACTAAAAGTCGCCTGAGTTATTCCTTAATGTGATAACAGAAACTGGAAGAACTGAATAAGTTCCCAGACTTTAACAACTACCTGATATTTGTGTTGACAAAACTTACAACAGAAGGTGAGTGATCTTTTCTTTTTGGTTTTATGTTTTTAATCTGCTAGAAGAAAACATATTACATATTACATATTAGGTTCTTTTAAAGTTCAAGATTTCATTTTCAGATATGTTATATTTCATGACTTTAATGAAGTGAACTTACAGCTTAGACTAATTTAGAAGATGGTACAGGATTGAATATAAGAATTAGAATTTAAATTCTTAAACTGCTTTCACACAGTTTTAAAACTGTAAAATGAAATCCAATTTCCTATTAATATTTCAATTAATTTGATCAGATTTTAGTTCCTATTTGTCAGATATTGCTTATCTGATTTAAGGGAATTTTCGTCACTTCATGATTCACTTTCTCAGTATCAGTTATGTGAAGAACCTGCAATTTTTATTAGATATTCAGAAGTATTTTTTTAATGTATAGAAATTACGAAATAAAAGATTTTTAGTAAAATACTGCAAGTTAAAAACAAATTTTTTTATTCATAATATTTTTTTCTTTCAAAATAGTAGGTATCAGAGGAAACCTTTTTGTTAAAATTGAAAATAGTAAAGTTGTTGTTTTCTAATGCCAGGCGTTTGACAATAAAGTAAAGTAAATAAAACAGTAAAGTAGTAAAGTACATGTGGTAAAATATTGCATTATTTCTGTGGTTGATAGAAGCTGAGAAAATAGGTTATAATAAATAACTTAACATTACAGGAATAGAGCATTCCAAACTGCTTAAATTCATTACTCAAACTGCATTTAAGTAGATATAAATGCGATTGATATAATATGACATTGCATGAAATAAATATTGCGAAATATGAGCATCATATTATGAAGGATAACTCCTTAGAGTAGGATTGTCATTTTAGCTGGACAAATGGGATGTTATACAGTGAAGTCTATATTGTTGCAGATGAGCCTACAAGGTCATTGAGTGGACTGATTCTAAAAAATAACGTAAAGGCACATTTCCATAAGTTCCTTCCAGTGGTGACCGAGTTCATTAAACAGGAATGTCTATCTGCTGTTGGTGATCCTTCCCCATTAATCAGAGCGACTGTTGGAATACTTATCACAACTATTGCCTCTAAGGGGGAACTGACAACATGGCCAGAACTACTTCCTGCACTTTGCAATATGTTGGATTCTCAAGACTACAATGTCTGCGAGGTGAGTTACTGTTATTACAGCTCACAATGAACTATTTAACTCCAGTTAATTGATTGCCGATGTAAAATTTCTGACAATTTTGTTGCATTCTTATCTGAAGTGCATCGCAGTATGTTAAGTTGCAATTATTCGAGAATTGTGTCTGATAAATCCTTGGATTGCAGGGTTCCTTCGGAGCACTCCAGAAGATTTGCGAGGACTCTGCAGAACTGTTAGATAGTGATGCATTAAATCGTCCACTTAATGTTCTCATCCCTAAGTTCCTGCAGTTCTTCAGACATACTAGCCCAAAAATCAGGTAGGTGTACCATCATATGACCACTGTCTATTAAGATATTTGCAATAAAAAATGGATAAAGTAACTCTCTAAATATGAACTTTGTAATATTAATAAATGTCAGTTTAATTCTCGGTTTTTGGTACTATCCATTCACTAGACAGGACTATCTACCCAACTGTAACCATAAAAAATTCAGTTGTCTTGCCTTCTTTTATTTTTTACTTCGAGAATGAAGCATATGAAACCTAAGATTGCATATGATTAAGAAACATCAATAAAGTAAGAGCCAAAATTTGTAAAAAAATTTCTAGGAATACCGGAGAATGCTTCTAACCTGGCAGCCTTACTAGAGATGGGAACCAATTCGAGTCTGGGAATTATTTTAGAAAGAAAAATCAAATATTTAGGTAATATTCTGTTTAGGAATGATTCAGCAATTATGAAAACATGTATCTTTTGTATGGAAGCTGGTAATTGGAAATCGAATTGGCTGAAAGAGCTAGAAAGAGAAATAAACAGATTAGGTCTAAATTGACTATGAAGAGAACTAGGGTCTATAAGCACGAAAACTATTGGAAGAATAGTAAAAGAGAGGGCAAACGAAATTTCGAGGCAAGATATTTTTAGTAATATTAAAGATCTAGGATCACTAAAATACTATAGGGAGGTTAAACAATTTTGAGAACAGGAAGAATATATTAGACTAAATTCAAGGGAAGAGAGAACAGGAATGGCATGATGGAGATTAGGTATCTGGAGACTCAAGAATAAGAGAGGGAACGTAGAGAAGGATAAATGTTCTTTATGTGGACTAGTGGAAGACGCAATGCATATTGCGTTAAAGTGTCAGGCAATGAATGATTTGAGAAATGGTTGGGTGGATAAAAAAATTTCTACCAATAAACGCTATAGTAGCTTATAAAAAAATGAATGGTCCCCTAAATGCCAGCAATCTGCATAAATTAGGAAAATTTCTTTTTGGAGTTAAAATTAGATGGGAAGAGAAAGTCAAAGCTCTAACGGATATGGAATTATAAATGTTGAGTAGTCGAACATGATAGGAAACTACGAAAAGTAGTCAGTGAAGTTAACAGAATAATTTTTAAGAGATTGAGTATAGAAATGAAAAAGTTAAAGTAAGAGTTTTAAATATAAGAGCTATACTTATTATTAGTTTGTTGTTATTATTGTGGTGAATTGAGGATACTTATAGGTCCAATATGTATTAGTTTTTGTAATATATGGTGGATTAAGAACTGGAACACATCTAATCCGCCATGACATGAACAAAGATTGATGAAATTTGAATTTGAGTTCATTATTTTCATAACACTTGGTTTAATTCATGCTTTCACAGATCCCATGCAATTGCTTGTGTGAACCAGTTCATCATTAGCAGGACTCAGGCCCTAATGATTCATATCGATTCTTTCTTAGAGGTACTGTATAAATTTTCACTGACAAAGCTTAGTTGTAACTATTGGTTGTTTAATGTGATTATACTGAAATTCCATTATTCTGAATTGTAGAATCTCTTTCATCTTGCCACCGATGATGACCCCGAAGTGCGAAAAAATGTGTGTCGTGCTCTAGTGATGCTTTTAGAAGTGAGAATGGACAGACTCATTCCTCATATGCATAATATTATCGAGGTAAGTTGATCCATTATCGATTATAGTCATTTGTACTTAATAAAACTATATTCTACAGTGTTTCTGTGTACCTACTTATGCACTACGTTGTCTGCTAAATAATATTATAATTAATTAATAAAAACACATTACACACTTAAACTTCTTCCTACAACTGTGTTTATTACCTAGCCGTGGCAACATAAAATAAATTGAAGTCTTAAATTTTGAACGCAATAAAAAATTCAGGTGTCACATAAAAAAATTTATGTGCCATGGCGACCTGGCACTCGGGATTTGTCCAGCCTTGCTTATTGCAGTACAATTTGTTTGTATTTTCTGGATGTACAACAGTGCAGAAATATAGGCTATGTCAAAGTGAATTTTTACTTTCTGTTACTAATAAAAAGAATGCTATAGCTCAGTGGTCATCAGCACTCGTTGAAATGGATAAAGGATGAGTGTATTGCAGCTGCATGCGGTGATGACGTTTTTGGGGAAGCAATTTCGTGGAAACACTATGTAGGCAACAGGCATCGAAGCCCAGTCGAACGATGGCATACATACAGGCACCATTTCCTTTCACATCACGCTACTGTACGCCACTGGTATATCGTAATATGCACTGTCATGGAGAAGGGAAAGGCAGAAACCATACCCACCAGCAGCCATGGATGCATGCTAGTGCAATGTCTTATCCGTGGGTAAGAGGAGACGCTAGCCCTAGGATGCACTGTGCTGATGACCACTGTTGTAGCCATTCATTGAAATTATAATATTTATTAAAAAATAACATTCATTTTTAGACTCAAAGTGAATAATTTTATTTCCAAATGTACTGTAAGTGTAATTATAAAGAATATTATGTTTATTCTTTTGCATTTGTTTAGTTCCAGAAAATGTGCCGTAGTTTTAAGGCAATTATTGTTGTTATTATTATTATTATTATTATTATTATTATTATTACTATTACTATTATTATCGCCTTAATCTGAGTAATTCAGCATCCAGTTGCTGGTCTCATTACCAAATTCACAGCAATATACTCCACTGATAGATAGATAGATAGATAGATAGATAGATAGATAGATAGATAGATAGATAGATAGATAGATAGATAGATAGATAGATAGATAGATAGATAGATAGATAGATAGATAGATAGATAGATAGATAGATAGACAGACAGACAGACAGACAGACAGACAGACAGACAGACAGACACTGAAATCACCATATATAAACTACTTTGTTTCTTTTGATGTTCGAATTGAATTTTTTTGTGAAATGTAATGTACAAAATTTCATTTTGAAATCTGCATTTTATGTGATATTTGTTCAGTTATATCACATTATGAACGATAAAATTATTTTCTTATTCAGTCACTGAGTGTGAATACAGTGTTCTGTTGAAAACATTTTTTTATAATTTTAGTTCTTGTTAAAAATGTTGAGTTATGTTTTATTTTTGTTAATAATGCATATAGAGTGTTAGTTGGGAGACCGGAGGGAAAAAGACCTTTAGGGAGGCCGAGACGTAGATGGGAGGATAATATTAAAATGGATTTGAGGGAGGTGGGATATGATGATAGAGACTGGATTAATCTTGCACAGGATAGGGACCGATGGCGGGCTTATGTGAGGGTGGCAATGAACCTTCGGGTTCCTTAAAAGCCATTTGTAAGTAAGTAAGTAATAATGATGTAATAAAGGATTCATAATGTGCTTCTTATTGTTACAGTACATGTTAATGCGAACTCAGGACCCAGATGAGGGTGTTGCTTTGGAAGCTTGTGAGTTTTGGCTTTCACTAGCAGACCAGCCTATATGCAAAGAAGCATTGTCTCCACATCTAACAAGACTTGTCCCAATTCTAGTTCGAGGAATGAAGTACTCTGAAATAGATGTTATTTTGCTCAAGGTAAGTTTTTTGAAAGAATGTAAACTATTTATGACTTCTTTAGAATAAAAAGGGAAAATTAGTTCTTTCAGGTGATATGAATTGTACTATGAAGACATGCAAGGTAGTGGAGGTAGATTTTCATGCTTTCTTATCCTTAGAATGAGATGGAGATGTTTGGTTATGATACCGTCTTCTCTCCCCCCTCCCCCTCTCCCTTTTTCGTACTAATCGCTTTATGGAAGGCTTTGTAGCCTTATTTGTTAAGGAAACTACAGTAGTAAAAAGTTTTAATTCTATGTGGGATTGAACCAGAATCACTCCACCTCATGGTCAGTCTCTACACCATTATAACATTCTACATTATTTCTATGGCAACTATATCAAGTTACGCTTACAATTTATCTGCAGAACTAGTTAGTCCTAAGTTACCAATATTCTTACTGAACTGCGAAATTGCTGTGTAGCCAGTATTGTATTGAATTTTCCCGACCTAGTATTTTCTTTAAGCTTAGCACAGGAAACACAATGAATGGTTTTCTGTACCGATTTTTGTACTACACTGGCAACAGAATTCTGCTGACACTTTACGTTGTGAATTTGTCAGCTGTCTGAACTGTATAGAGAAATATGCATTTTAATCAGAGTTAGATATACAGTACAGAAACACATTTTCCTTATTGAAACATATTTACCAAAGAAACCATACAAATTGTGCTTACGCAGTTTGAAACACTTTCCAAAGGCTATATTACTGTCGACATGGTGTGTTGTTAAATTATTTACTAAGTGACGAGAATCAAGTGTTTTCTGCAGATCTGGGCAATATTTGAAATACATGTATTTAAAATATTTGAAATACATTTGTATTTTTCATTTTGTAACTTGAAAGAATTTTTGAAAATACTTAGTTGTTATTTAAATATATAAAATTGATGTATTTTGTATTGAAATTAAGATACTTCTCGATTTAGTTTGTCATTTTGGCTACAAAAGGAGTTGAATACAAAATGTGTGTGTAAGATCACCTGAGCAGTTCTTTGCTGCACCTTAGTTCAGATGACAAAGACGATAAAAGCAATTTTTATATTTTTGACTCCTCCACAAGTACAACAGACGTTGAAAAGCAAAAAGAAAAGCAGTTGTCTGCTGTTGAGTTTGAGCTCATAAAAGTTTTCAATGACAAAAGGAAAATCCTCAGCACTCTAGACAATTATCCATTAGTGAAACAAGCCTTTATCAAGTATAATACAGATTTGTGTTCCTCTGCGCCTTTAGAAAGACTGATTTATACAATCACCAGCAAGGGAATTTTTTTTTTCTTATGAACTTTTTGAGAAGTTGACTGTTTGAAGGATACAGTAATTATCAGGTTATGATAATTTAATTGCTGATTGGAAAAAGGAAGAATGTCCAGGTACCCTGTTTGGATTAAATTTCAAGAAATGTTTTAGTGAAAAATATGTTGCGTCATTTATTTTAATAGTCCAGCAGGTATACTTTTTATTTTAATATTTTAGATTTTCAGTAAAAAGCATTATTGTCCCACAGGAACTTCAAACATTTTATTTTATTTGTTCTAGAACACTGCAGAAATTGTACAATAGTAATACATATCTGATTCATAATTGTCATTGGCCATATTTATTTAAAAAAAAAATATGATGATAGTTTTCATTATTTCAGACGTGAAACATCTAAATCAGAATTTACGGGATTGCTTAGTAGTCACTGAATAATGTTGTTCTGAAGTTTTATGAATTATGATTTGGCACATGGTTAAATACAGCACTAATAAATTGTAATTGAAATATTTGAGCTCTGAAACTAGATGTTCATATTTCTTGATATATTTTATCGAGTATTTGTGGTAAATATTTTAAAAGTATTTTGTATTTGTATTGAAAATACTGGGATGTCGGTATTTTGTCCACCCCTGGTTCTCAGTAAGAAGAAATGTTGCCCAAAGCATGCTGTAACTGAACAGACATTTGAAGATGTGTGACGATGGATTTGAGGCTGAAAAAGGACATGTTGTCTGATCACAAGAATTGAACATATTGCAATGTTCTGTGTAAGGGGTTTAAAATATTTCCAAAGTTTCATCTCTATAAGGTTTTGGTGGTTTAAAAATTGAATCCAGGTAATTCAGTAGCATGCATGTTAGAATCAATCCAAAATTAAATTGTTGTTCCAGTGTTTTTTCTTTCTTTCTTTTCTTCCTGCACCAATGTGTACTTTGTGCACGAAGTAGTCCCTTCAGACGAGGCCACTTTCAGAAGCACTGCTAACACGCTGCCACTCGTGAATAATGTATTTAAATGGAGGCCTTCAGATACAGCCATAACTACAGACGCTGTGAGTGGTCGCTTTTGCCGCCCATGGCAGCCACAAAAAGTAGTGCTTCTCGTCGCGATACGTAGAATTAAATGGTAGGTTTCAGACGGGGCCACAGCCAGGCCTTTTAGTGGTGCGTGAGTAGCGCATGCATGGCGCTGTTAACAGACATCTGTTGGGCCACCGATTCCCTACACCTATACCGCACGACAGTATAGAGGCTATGTTACGACAGAGTAATATATAGAATGACAATAATAATAATAATAATAATATGACCATAGACTAGGCAACTAAATAGCCGGACTAGTGCGAATTACGGATATATTATTTATGTAGTAAAATCTCCTTTAGTTTACATTAAAATAAAATAACGCAGCTAAAATAGTGTAAATAAATTAAAGAGATAAAAACACTAGTTGATCTCAGGTTCGAACCTCGGTTCAATTACACTATGGCTTTGACTTTACCATTACACTATAGACACCAATTGTATTGTAGCCTAGTGGTTGAATTACGTGCTATGAATGGTTTCATGTTTGCTGCCTATTTTATTTAATTTTGAATTCTTAAATATTAAATAAAAATATGTTTTATGCCATGTTGTCCCTCATTTACGTAATTTTAAATCAATATTTTTTATCGTCCTGATGTAAATCGTCAAACAAGGTATGAAATAGTCCTCAATTCAGTCTTTCCCAAACTAATTGATGAACCCAGACTCTTCTTCTATTTTTACGTCTATTCTTTCTCCGCCTGAGCAAAGTTGCCAAAAGTGCATCTTCTTCTACGTCCATGTTCACTGGAAGCCTGAAAAATTAAAAAAAAATTTAATTTATAAAGCAGCACCACTAACACACATACGCAGCGCCATTTGAACGCGCGTTTGTAGCACCACTAACTTGCCACTATAGTGGCCTTGTCTGAAGAGACCCATATAGTTAGGCCCATATCTTTTTTACGAAACAATTCGGAACATTATGTGAACAATATGTGAGACTGTTTTCACAATTCTTACGAAGGTAGAAAATAATTGCGCATTTATTTATTTTATTTTATTTCCCCCCCCCCCCCCAGTAAGATTGCATATTCAATGGAAGCCCTGCATGAAATTGTTTACAGCAGAGTAATAAGTAGTAAACTATGACCTCCTCTGTCTCCAGATTTGTTAGTGTGTAACTTTCATATTGGATATTTTCAAACAAAAAAGTGTACAAAATCAACCCACATTTTGTGGATGTTCTTAAGGATGAAATAACATGACTAATACACAATATTAGGGAGGCTGAGCTCCAGCGGGTATTGTAGAACTTCATACATTGCTGCAGCATATGTATAGAGTATAGTAGAGGATATTTTGAGCAACAACTCTGAAATTCATGTAAGAGTCTGTTTTCGTAAATAATTCATTAGTTAGGCGAAAGATCACGTCAGATGAAGTACCGTGAAATGGTAAGAATGTTATCATAGAGAGCTAGCAATCTGCTTGCCATACTGCAGTGTTGAGAGACAGCAGGAGTGCCGGTCCCTTAGGTTTGACTCGCCTTGTACATGTACATAATGGCTAATAAATATTTCTAACAGAATTTCAAGAAAACACACGAGTTAAAATTGATTGTTGGTAATTAATCTTGTTGTAGCTTTGTTCTTTATTTATTTGTAAAGGCAAGATAAAGTAATGAAATTGCATGAACTGAAGATGTGAAGAGAGCTCGTGTTGAGCGTGTCATGGTAATGTTGGGGAATTAGTAATAATGAATTATGCAATGGCTTTTGAATTGAATGAGTTCTTTTCACTAGGGAGTTTCTTTTTATGCATGGGAAATAATTTTTATGTTTTCAATTGTCTCCTTGCCATTCTTATATATCATTAAGAAAAATGAGTGTCATTTCAGCATAATTTCAGTTCACTACCGAAACTTCGAAATAAATCTTTAATTTCCTTTTCTCAAATCGCTTTTTTGTACTTAAATTTCTTCATTCTGACCTTTTCATAAATGTGCAAAAGGACTAATGGCTTCGTTGCCAAACATCTAGGCATTTAAACAACAACATTTTTTTCATACTGTTATTGTCTCTCTAATCAGTGTATCACTGCAGCATTATAGGTTCATAAGAACTTCCATGTTTGTTTGGAGAATATATATTATTCAAAAGAGGAAACCATATTTGAAATTAAGTTGATTAATAAAATGTTATGCTGTTTAGACAGTGAGATAATAATTTCTTTATAAATATTTCATTTTTCAGAACTAGATTATCATGAACCCTTAATAGATACTCAAGTATAAAGTGGATTTTCAGTGTTATTTTCCATTTTTTGTTAACGATTTTGATAAATTGAAATATAAAAGTAGGTTTCAATGCCTATGTTTAATTTAAAGGAATACTAAGGGGAATGAAACTAGTTTGAAGATAAAAATACTAATTTTATTACATTGTGTTAAAATCCGAATAAGAGAAAGAACCTTTATATGTTTCATAAAATACAAAACATAGACAAAATATTGTCATTTTGATAATAAACTGATTTTCTTCTCTGGCAATAATATTTTGTTAACATTTTTCATCCCAGTCAATTTAATGTATTCTGACAGTCAAATTGAGTCACATATTTAGCTTGCATAATAATGTTTCAGACGAGTTCCTTTTTTGCTGAAGAATATTGGTGTAACAGAAATAATTTTTATGTATTTTCATAACTCACTGTAATTTATAAGCAGATTAGAATAATCAGTTTGAAAGATGAAGTTCTTTCTCATGGAATTCTACTTGATTGGACTTACCGTCTTATTTAAGACAAAGAAACCAGTATAATAATCTCAAAACGAGATTTAATTGTGTAAATTAGTACACACTTTTTAAAACATACACTATACGACAGTACAACACTTTACTCCATGTGGAATCGTTTGATGCAAAAGAAATACGTAAAGTAAAATTCATGCCAACATTTAAAGTTCAAGCATAGGCTTGTCATTTAATTGTAAGTCTTCTTCCAGTTGGGAGTAAAACCCTTCTATTCTTACAAGTATATTTTGTTTCAGTTGCTGACGAATTGTCTGTTAGATCTAATATAATACCAAGCTTAAAAGTAGTATTGATTGAACAACTTGAGAAAGTATTGGTTGATAATAACAGTTACATTCATAGTTTTAAATACAACTTCGAAAATAATTCAGTAGCAAACGGCTTGCAACATACAATAAGCTATTATTGATGTTTAGGTGAGGGGTTTGGACTTTTTCCATTGCTGGTTGTCACAATCAAAAATTAAGACACAAGATTGTAACAACCAGCAATGGAAAAAGTCCAAACCCCTCACCTAAACATTAATGATCCACCATTGCTTTCCAACCCCTCATTTAGATCAAGCTATTATTGACTAAGTAATTACAAAGCTGTATTTGAAAATATAATAGATATAAGTCAATTGTATTTATTTCTAACAAGTATAGCAAAGTGTATGGGTATGGCTAGTCTAAATATAAATCTGGTAGATTTAGAAACACTGAAAATTTAAGTTTGCTACTTGTCTTATAGAATTTATTCTCTTTAAGTGAGGTATTTACCAGTTGGACGAGAGGCTATCATTAAAGCTCGAGCTTTGAACACATTTTCACAAGAATTTTAAAAAGTTTCAGTTACAGATATTGGATAATGGCGAGGAAATTACTTCTACTGTTATATGAGACTAGAAAAAGGAAACCCGTTAAAATCTGTATTTCCCTCTAAAATTGAGAAGGTAGGCAACCCTACTGCGAATATACTGTATTTGAAGATTAGATTTAGATTACATAGGAAACATTCCTACATGTGTTGTCTACAAGGCGTAGCACAGATACAGGCAGAGAATGTGTGAAATTTCTGTAAATGTTCTGCTATTAATTATATGGGTGTCTGGAACATAAAATTCACTTCTTATACATTGTGAGAGCCATACCTCTTAGTTTCAATGGTTGGGAATCACTTTTCAAAAGTTTATCAACAATATAATATATAACATCAGATGCAATTTTTAACGGCTTTCTATTTTTTTCTTCTTATTTTTTAATCCAGGGATCAAAGAACTTGAATTGGCAGCAGGTAAGGATGGTAATGTGTAGTAGCTCTGGGTGTATTCCCTCTTCTCTGTGGAAAATGTGAATGTTGGGATCTGTTAGTTAGTTTTGAGATAGCATGGGAAGATGTAGAGTCATGTGTTTCCTGCTTGTGTGAAGTGTTTGCTCTCTTCCCTCTCAACTTTGCCGCAGATCTGTGTTAGTTGTACATTATTATATTTGAAATAAAAGAAATGTAATGTCGAGAACAATAAATCCAAACTGAAGAAAGTAACATTTCCATGTACAACTAATGGCATTTTATATCACAACTTGGCGAAATACGAGTATATTGATATACCATTATAGTAACATTTAATTTTTGGTGGAAATATTTAGAAAGAGTAAAAGTGTAGCTTAAGTTAACATTAAGTTTGATTGTGTGTTATGTTCTTCTCGAGTTACAGACGAATATGTAAAATAAAATAATAATTTCTTTTTTTAATGTTTGCAGTGAGACATGATTAAAGACAAGGAACTTCAAATGTATAATTAATTAATTATATTTACTAAAATTTAAAATCAAATGTAGAATGTTCTCTCATAATGTTAAATGATTCCAGAAAGATTTATTCAGTTGAATGTATCAATAAGTAAAAGTGAATACAAATATGACACTGAAAAATATAATTTGAACTATATGATACCTCTCTTGGTCGTAGACAGAGTATCAAAATTTTCTTGACACAAAATGGAAATTTATTTATAGCATGAAAAAAATATGTTCACTCTGACAAAAATAAAATAAGATACAGTCACATTACGAATTATTGCAGGTAACATTCAATATACCATTTTTCACTATGTCTAGAAGACTAGAAAAATTCGTACTTCAAATAAACTTCCTAAATCGGTTTCACAGTCTGGTTTCAAGTTATGTATGTGAATAATTATAGTTATTTTCTTGTTGTCTGTGACCAAATTTACTTTTTATCTATGTCTGGTTTAAGGTCTGGCTGCATATTAATTTATTTTTGGTGTAAAAGAGTACATATTTCAGCAACATAACATTAATATATACATTTAAGTTTCGTATTGATAAACCTTAAAACTGAACTGAACATACGTACAATAATATAGCCATACATGAATTTAATTTAATAATATAAATTCTGTATTCTGATACAAGCAGCTGTAGTATGCTCACTCGTTAATTTCTCCCTGAAAATTTACTTTATGGATTTTACTAAATTTGGTCGAAACGTATTTATGGATACTCATTTTACAAAGCTAGGATTTTTTTTTCCTCCGGGAAATTAACCTAGAACAGTACCTATTGAACAATCCTATCCAAACACTCATGTACTGTGTGCAGAAGAGGTCCTTGCATAATCAAACAATTTCAGGATCATTTTTTGAAAGCAATATTTCTGTCTTAAAATATTATTACATCTTACAAGTTATTGATGTTTATTACGTTTTAGTAATGTAATGGATGTTAAGTGATGAGAAATCGGTATTGAACTATGGATTTACATGAAATTGTGAAGGCACAATACCACATCCACCATTTTGGAATATTAATACTAGAAAATTCTTTACAGAGAGTATTTTACTTTTCTCTCTCTCTCTCCATGAAATAAATCCAACCATACTAGGAACATCAAATTGTTTCATTGATCAGTTTAAGGTCTCTGCTTGTAAGCAATACAAATATTACACTTCAAGCTTTATAATGTTGATGACAAAGTACAAATGTAAGACATTCGAGGTTTATTGCGATCTTCGGAATTCAAAGCAATATACCAAAATTATTACTTAGGACTGGTTGTCTGTGCTCCCAAGACTGCGAAGATAGCCTATACATGTGAACAATTAATTTCGTAGCCGGAAAGTTGTAGCTGTAGCTATAGGTGAGCACACTCCGACATGCTGGTTAAGGAGATGGTGCTATGTCAGTAAATCAGCAAACCACAAACTATTCATGTAATATGTATTAAATGTAAGCCTTTAAAATGTCATTTACTCACCCAAATTAAGAAGGGAAATTATGACACTGCTTTGTCTTTGTGTTACAATAATTTCTTGCACCTGCTTAGGAAATAACACATCACTTACTGCAGTTTCTTTTGCGAAATGGAGGCTATTTTTAATTTTTACCAGGTTATGTGTATTATTTTTATACATTTTATTTTATCTCTTGAAGTTCTCCAGTGATAAAAGTCAGGTAGAAGGCAGACAGTTTCATTATCTTCTTTCTTAATTTTTGTAATTAATGTTTCACCAGCTTATATTTAATATTATTTTACATTACACCACTATATTACATTACTTACACTGTATTGTCTGCATAAGTACCATGTGGGAGTATATCTGCCGATAAGCAAAGTTGCCATGCTCTCTGACCAGGAGATAATCTGCTGACTCAATATTTGAGATATCTCTGGCAACTTCAAAGAGAAGTAATGTGCAAACGGCATGTAAAACTGTTAGCAAATTTGCACTTTTTATGCACCATAATGTAACTTCTTTTCTGTTACTTGTTAA
Organism: Periplaneta americana; assembly: GCF_040183065.1. NCBI lineage: Eukaryota > Metazoa > Arthropoda > Insecta > Blattodea > Blattidae > Periplaneta > Periplaneta americana. The sequence goes on from NC_091129.1 coordinate 127,308,392, forward strand.
TTAGAAGCCACATTTAGCATGCATTTTAAATTTGCAATAAAATTGATAAATGCATTTTGCATGTAAATTCTGGCCTTGCTCAGGAATTTACTAATTCTGTTGTCAGCATTTTTTTTTACATTCTGGTTTTAAATGGAGTGCAATACAATATAAAAAATTATGTGATAGTGATGAATAACTTTAAAGGTATGAAATTTGAAACTAATGTTTGCATTGTCTGAATAAACCCTTTTCTTAAGCTCTTAAGTCCATAGTAATGTGGTTTTGTAATCTTGGATTGAATAATTTAACAAGATTGATGAGAGAAAATGCCTGATACTTCCATGATATTATACTCCAAATGGGGTATAAATATTTTTAATAGTGTTAATTATGTCTAGTTATTCTTTTAGTGAAATGTATTCGTAAATTCACTATACCCAGGATTATCAGGTTGTGAGTTCCTTTCATCTCTCCCAGTTTGCTGTTCGTGTAAACATTTAATTTTCACAAAAGTTGAAGCAAAATGATAAACTTTATCATTAGTGTAGCATAGTTTTATATTTTTGAGAGTTTATAAACGAAATTTACAAGAAGAGAAATATTATTAAAAATGTAGATACACTTCTGTTATATGTTGGAAAGTAAGAGCAATATTTTTGCCTATTTAATATTAAAATTTTATATTAATGTCAAATAATTAATCTTATGAGACTTCGTTTTGAGATTTATAATTATTCTTACTGATGCACGAGTTTTTCTTAACACCTGATAGTTTATTATAGTTTATTATCTCTCTCCACAGAAAGAACTAGCACTTAAGAACATACAATATTCTGAAGTACTTCATACACAAGCTTGTACTGAAAAATACTGAGCTAAGGCAATTTTGCTAGCTGCATATTCCAGCTGATACAAGGGAAAGTTTACACTGTAACTGTGGAGACAAGTAAACATTTCAGTGAACTCAGGATGATTTGTATATTCTGTTACTCCACTAAATTGTGTTTCATCAATTAAAGAATAAATAATTCTGTGGCGAGATTGAATATTAGAAATGTGTGTGACTTCTATGCAAGATTACTTGAAAAGTCATGGCAATCTGTCTTATCTAGACAAATGTACATTGAAAATTTAAATTATATGAATATGAAAGAACATAATACACTCTTTCTATTGGAGCAAGTAGAGAATGTTCCTTTTAGACACTCAGTTGGAATTTTTTCAATAGTTGAACACTTTAACAGCACATTGGTTACTTTAAGATAAATTACCCTCAAAGTAGATCTAATTTTATTAGTATACTTGGGTGCCAGTAATAATTTCCAGTAACATGGATGTCGTCTTTGCACCAAGCTGATTGCAGATTTTCTCTCATATGTGAAAGGGTTTCCCTTGTACTGGCTGTTTTGCTTGGGATATTGAGTTAATAGCTGCATGGGTTGTCAGGCTAGTATTTTTATTTTTACTCGAGTTCCCCCCTTCTCACTCCTTTAAAATTCGTGTTTCATTTAGAGAGTCATTTAGGTATGAGATTTTGGAACCTCATGACAGAATATTTCAAAATTCCTATTGGAATTCACTGGAAAAAAATTGTCATGATTTTTTAAGTAACCCTCATACAGTATGTCGTCAATGTACATTTGATGGGTTATTTCTGCATGTTGTTTTATAATTTAATCATTCTATGTTCGTAATTGTTACTTTTTACGTGACTATAAAATCTTTCATCATGCGTATTGATTACTTTGTACTCAATGTCAAACACATTTGCTGTTTTTTTTTGTCTATGTGTGCGTCCGAGAGAGAGAGATGGAGGTCTTGCAAATAATTCACCATGATTCATCATTATTAATCTAAAGTTAAGAGGAAAAATACTACACTAAACTTGCAGGTTCAAATTTATAATGGCTACAATGAAAACGCAGGAGACTATTAGAGATTGAAACATTATTTGCTCTATGTGATACACTTAATTTGTAAGAGAAAATAGAAAATACTTCTATAAGTATGTTTAGTTATTTCACTTTTGACCTTCTGTAACGGAGTATCAGGCATCAAAGTGTATTTCTTTTGTCTGATATTAGAGTAGTATAATAAAAGTGAATTAAATTATAATTAGTATATATACTTCATAATTTTGACTTTTAAAATACAGGGCTAGCACAAATGATTTAAGCAATTTCATTGTCGTGTATTATGAAAAATATGAAGCCTACAGTATTAAAACATGTACCAATGAAAAGAGACACTCACCAAGTTTTGAAGCTACAATTGCTTGATGTGCCCTTCTTGTGTCACACAACAAACATTGACACGGTAGTCAAACTCCATCCACACACGCCAGAGCATATCCCGGTCAACACTAGCCACAGCCGCACGGATCCGATTCTTCAGGCATTCAAAATTAACTGGCAAGGATGGTACATAAACTTGATTTTTGACAAATCCCCATAGAAAAAATCACAGGGAATCAGATCAGGCGACCAGGGAGGCCAGTGGATGAGACACCGACCTTGTTGTGTGAAATTCAAGTATGCAATATGTGTACTCTTCTCCTGTCGCTGCCATTTCTCATACCTAGCTGCCTAGCGGTCACACAGTATACTGAGATACTTCTGCGAAACTTAAAACGAAACTTGGAGAGTGTCTCTTTTCATTGGTATATGTTTCAATACTGTAGACTTCATACTTTTCATAATACATGACAATGAAATCGCTTAAATCTTTTGTGCTAGCCCTGTACATATCCACTCTGATGACATCTCGTGGCATTTACCTGAAATTATTAATTTCTACTAAAACCATTTCAAATTGTGATTTTATGCTCTTCAAAGGTGTCACCAATTTTGTTTATGGATGCATACATTGTTACAGTTTTTTTTTTCTGGTATTAAATTCAGGTTGCATAAGAACGAAAGAAGTGCGTCTGTGTTCACAGTAATTATTAGTAGTTGTAGCGAGAAGAGAGAGAATTTTTTTCAAAGTTTCTTTTAACAATATTAGCCTTGTTACTTGTATACATATTAATATGGTATAATTTATTATACATTTTATTTGAAAATTGGTACAGAACATTTCAGTAATATTGACGTGTCTGTTTTGAAGAGGAAGGTTTCTTTTTTTCATAATGAAGTTCAGTAATTGGAGGAAATGCAATGCAAATATCAATAGCACACTAACAGTTATAATTCCACTAGAAGTTCACTTATTTACCTTCATCTAGTTGTCATAGTTTCTCTTGAAAATACATTATATGAAAAATGCAGTTAAAAACAATCGTTACTTAAAAATGTGGTATGTGTTATAAATTATTTTTGATCTCAGTGTGAGGTAGCTAAATAAGCACGAAAGATTGGCTATAATCTTTCAAAATGTTGAATTCATATTGTGACTTGCTTTTCATTGAATCTATATGTTTCTAATAGCGATGTAATATTATTATTGAAGGTAACTTACATGAAGTGTAGGCTACATTAACTCCTTCTGCACACTGTAACAGCATAAGAAACGTGTTATTTTGTACTAAAGGGCGTAAGTTAAAGCAATAGCAACATTATACAGAGAAGTTCTTTACAAGTACCAGTATTCCCCACTTTCATGGCAACTCTTTCCTATAGCAGCAAACAGGCTTTAAATTGTAACTAGCTTGAAATGATGACAGTTTGCCTCGCAACTGCAGAATATGGTCTTCATGTGAAACATTAAGAATTTCTCTCCCAACATTTTCTTTTAGTTCATTCCACGCTTTGTCTTTAAACTTTTTCCATTAATAAAAATGACGTGTTCAAGTTGGATGATATTGCAGGCCACACGTCATGACTTAATAAGATCTCTAAATAGTTCACTATTTACAGTTGTTGCTTGTAGTACTGATATGTATAAATTATTCATACTACTTTCTTCTTCCATTGGTTCGAAAAAAGGCACAGTCAGTATGAAGGTAATACTACATCTTTCTAATTTCGCTTATTAAAAAGAATTGCTGCCATTCATTATCTGATGCTGATCACAGCCATACTCCGTTATTAAAATACACAGAGGGACGTCCAACATTATTTGGACGCTCAGTGTGAAATTCTCTCCAGCACACTCTTGACAGGTGTTGCTTAATAACGTCTGACAAATTTAATATATCTCATGTCTACAACATTACATACTGTTATACTTTCAGACAACAAAATTTGTCTAACATTTGACTCCAACCAAAAAGAGCGGAAGTGGGTACAAAAAAGAATATTGATTTGGAAACATGTTTTGTAAAGTTCTGTGGTGTTTGTAAAAAATTTACTGAGATATTTTAATACCTGGCCATTTTTCCTGCAATAATGAAGCCACACTAGTTTGGAATAGGATCGTTTATTTTCAGAATATTGAGTCTGTGTTTGATTACTTTTGTTCAAGACAATATATAAATCATATATTTCCAAATAACTGCATTAAAAGAAGCATTATTTGACTATTCTTGTAAATGTATGTAACACAGTATTTTACTTTGGTGAAGAATTGATTTTTAAACATTGACAGCTTGTTTTTAGTGGCCTTGATAATGAACAATTATTTTGACATATCTTCTACTTATGTACTAGTTAATTTACAACAAAGGTATACTTTGTATAGTTAAAATATTATTCAATAACAGTATGTCTCATTAAACATTCACATAATAATAGTACATAAAGACCAGTATATGAATAAAAAGTATTGTGATAACATAAAAGAATCAGTTTCTAGATTTTTGTGGAAATACAAGTTTCCCTTGGCACCAAAAAGTGGTTTTGGGATATGCTGGCTGTGTACACTGGGTTCTCATAAACTATTGGACAGTTCTTGTTCATGTTCAATATTTAAAAGTCAATTTGTCCAGAAATGGTGTACATGAAATACAATAAGGATTTTTTATATCAAAAATATTCAATAGCAAGTTAGTCCCTATCAAATGCAAAGATTTTCTTCGTGATTTTTTGTATTTAGTACTTTTCCAAGAGAACATAATTTTTCAACATCATTATCCAAACAAGTATAAGGCCCAAGGGCTGTTACGGTCTCAGTGAGTCATTCTTGGTCCATCTTTTTTTTTTGGGGGGGGGGGGGGACAACCTAAAGATCTCTTCCCTCGGGGATGGTATTGAAGCATGGCTTTTGGAAGTCTATTCCGATTCATTCGTTAACTTAATTACTATAAACATAATTACTGCATTTCTACTTTGTGTTGTGATTTTCTAAATTCCAAGACCTTGGTCGATATTAGGATGGGTAGCAGGGTGTAGCAGAGAGCACTTCATTGTTCAAGGATTATCATATCTTGCTGTAAACCAACTTGTTATGCGCAAGTGAAGCACTGAAGCAATTTTAACATTAATTTCACTTTTAAACGCTGTTTTTCGCAAATACCAATGTATTATAAATATAATTACAATATACATACAGCTATTTTATGAAATTTAAAGGTCATGTTGAATGTCAGATAAGTTTAATGAGATTATATTAAAATCAAGATTTTTTTATTCAATCACTTATCAGTTATCAATGACAGAAAATTCTGTTACATTGAAAAGTACAATTGGTAAAAGTTATCACGAATATTTTCGACCTGCATAGAGGTCATCTTCAGGCAATATTTTTATCATACAATATTTAAAAACTAGGTGAGTTTTAAATACATTTGAACACTTATAACCATGTGTGCTTGACATAAATTGGTGAGTAACATACATTAAATGACATATAGATTCAATCTTCCATAGATCATTTTGCGATACGAACATTAAAGCACATGCAATGTAATGCCGGGATGAGTGGGCCTCATCGCCAAGAAACCCTCCACGTACATCACCTAAAAACGGCTCATCATGGTGACTCAGACTGAGAATTCTCCACATTTCTTCATAGTTTAACGTCATACTGAGCTGTTTTAATCAACATTTTCTGAACAATCTTAAATGATTGACTACATATTTTAAACACATCATATGTGATTAACATTGTATCACAAATGTGGTCAATGAAGACTTAACCTATACTTCAATTAACATTATGTATGTCACTTCAATATTTATGTCAAGCACACAGGGTTATTATAGTGTTAAATGTATTTTAAACATTCATCTAGCTTTAATTAATGTTTGTTCAATTACAACTGAAGATTTCGCTATACAGGTCGAGAATATTCCATAGTCTTCCAACATCATACTGAACAGTTTTAGTCATAAAACATTGAACAATTTTTTAAACGAATTCAATTGAATTTATTTTTCAAACACATTGCATGTGCTTTAATGTTCGTATCGCAAAATGATCTATGGAAGATTGAATCTATACGTCATTTAATGTATGTTACTCACCAATTTATGTCAAGCACACATGGTTATAAGTGTTCAAATGTATTTAAAACTCACCTAGTTTTTAAATATTGTATGCTAAAAATATCACCTGAAGATGACATCCATGCAGGTCGAAAATATTCGTGATAACTTTTACCAATTGTACTTTTCAATGTAACAGAATTTTCTGTCATTGATAACTGATAAGTGATTGACTGAATAAAAAATCTTGATTTTAATATATTTTATGAAAGTTTGTGCACAATTAATTACTAATTAATACCTATCTACTTCAGTCGTACAATGTATAAATGAAGACAAGTAGTTTATTTTTATGATTATAAAGACTACCTCTTGTGTGCAATCCAGAAAACGAAAGTGCCTATTAAATGATTGCGTTTATGTATGTCTTTTGAATAATATTTGAAGTATTAACTAATAAAGAGGAAATTTGTCATTATGTGGCTTTCATAGTTTTAATCTGTCATAATTTAGGACCTTTCTTAAACGTGAAATCGTTTTGAAAAATGCTTTATAACTAGTGTTCTCAAAATTTAGAATACTGAGGAAAGATTTCATTTGTATTATAAAATGTATCTGAAGTTTCCCCCCCCCCCCTTGTAAAGGTCTGTTTATGTAATAGTTATACACTGTATTAACTTAAAGTTACAAGTTCGCATTTATTTTCGTTAAATATAAATAAATAAATATTTAAACTTAAATAATTGTATGTAATGTGATTATCTCTGAACTGCTAATATAAGTGATTGTGACACAGTATGGAATTAAATGTTTCACTCTCTACTACATCAGCAAGATCGTCATACTCAGACACAATTACATAAAATGTTGCGTGAAATGTATTAAGGGGAAATATACAATTTTTTAACTGCTGTTTATTTTCAAAGCAATATTTGATGCTAAAACAAATCCAGATTGAGATTTTCGAAGCTAAAAAGCAGAAATTGTTAGCAATTAGAAGATTTCGGCTCTGTCCACTTTATCACTTGAACTCTAGAAAAAATTACTCATGTCCAGGATTCCTTAACGGTTTTGTAGACTGACACAATTTTTGTGTTCAAATACAATTACTCGGGATGGAGATTCGATAAAATTTGGTCTTTTCTCTTTGATTTGTAATGAACTTTATTACTGTAGAAGTTGTATTTTTTTCTGCAGAATTTTGGTTTCATGTAATTATTTTTTTTATTCTTAAAAAACATAAATTCGAGACGTTTTATACCACATCTAAGTCTTAAAATGCAGATTCATGTGAATTTATATTTGACATTTTTAGCAATACATTATTACCAAAATATTGAAATAGCATTTTCAAGAAGTGCACACATTTGTCTAATCGTGAAAATAATTTTTGGTAACGAGCACATCAGTTGAAAAATATTTATTGTGGACCATTTTAGATCTGATACAAAGAATTTAGATGTATACTGTATAGGTACTGAAAACTTTGTAACTGTGAAATATAATTAATTGTATAAAAGGGTATGTTGCATTAATTTTGGAAAAACTCTGTTTTTTTTTGTCACACAGAAAATAAAAAGAGAAAGTTTTAAATTAAAAAAAATTCGTTATTGGGATATTTTTCGTCAAATGGAAGATGGAAATTATAATTGCCCCTTGTACATTGGGTTTGCAGGGTGATGTTGAGGAAGATGAGATGATTCCAGATAGAGAAGAAGACATTAGACCACGATTCCACAAGTCGAGAACTCACACAATTAAACATTCTGAAGAAAATGGAGAGGAGGAAGAAGATGAAGATGATGGCATGGACGATGACAGTTCTTTGTCAGATTGGAACCTTCGTAAGTGTTTTTGTATAACAATATTTGGGACCATACATTACATTCTTTGAAGTGTCATTTTTATACCATTTATTCGAAACTTTGAATAAATGAATTGTGGAGTTGATACAGTGAATTCAATTATGCAATTTCTGAAACAAAAGTCTCAAAATCTGGATCAGAACGAAAATATTCCTCAGAAAGAGTTGAGTTAGATAAACAATCTTTACAACTTGACAGCAGTTTCTTGTTTCCAGAAACACTAGACAACAATAATTGCAATAAAAGTTTCTTATTCTTGTTGCGTGAATTACTAAAGAGTTTGTAAAGGTGTATATGGTGCTGGCTTGTGCTTGTTGCCAACACAGCAGCTGTCAGGGACTGTTCTGTTGATGATCCCACTATAATTATCACTTTTTATAGTTGTTGTTTAGTCAAGTGCCCAAAGACAGGTTTGAACCACATAAGTGACACCAATAAGGCATCACTCATGAGGCAACTAAGCCAGGAAATAATGGGGTAGAGTAGCTAGTTTCTTTCCCCATCATTGCCTACTTCGCTGACTAGTAACATATTACATTAATCAGACTTCAGATGTATAGGCCTACAAACAATTATTATTCTTCCTCTGACAGACATCGTCGTGTGAGATGTACTGCTTGAACTTTTTATAGAATGCTTATTTTTTTTATGGTCATGCTACAGAAAATCTACAGTATGTTCTTCATTCAAAATTATTTATTAATTTAATGAGTTACTGTAAAATAATCATGTAGTAATCTGTTGTTATGAACTTCTGTTTATTTAAAGGAAAATGCAGTGCAGCTGCTCTTGATGTACTTGCAAATGTTTTTCGGGAAGAGTTGCTTCCTGTTCTAGTGCCAATTCTGAAAGAAACACTTTTCCATCAAGAATGGGAAATTAAAGAATCAGGAATCTTAGCTCTTGGAGCAATTGCAGAAGGTAAGTCTGTTTTCCAGAGTGATTTTTATTAACACGAAAATAATTTTAAAAAATCGTGTTTATAAATGGGCTAAGTTTTGATCTTGGCTTCGTAATTCTTACTATAATTTGATTAGATCCCCCCTTTTCTCCATTTCTGAATCATAATATAATGTATAATCTCTTGTTAAAAGTGAAGATGTTGCTTTTTGAGTAATGAGTTCATGTCTTTATTTCCTTCCTTTCTCCTGCCAGTCTTCATAAACTGAACATACTCTTGGTTTAAGTATTGAGAATTACAAATTTTTATTTCAGGATGTATGACTGGCATGATTCCACACCTGACAGAATTGATTCCATATCTGATAAACTGCCTGTCTGACAAAAAGGCCTTAGTCAGAGCCATCACATGCTGGACGCTGAGCCGGTACTCTCACTGGGTTGTGAGTCAGCCCCATGACAACTATCTCAAGCCACTAATGACAGAGGTATGGGATCACTTAATAATGAATATGAATTCAGTTACCTGAATGGAAATTTCCCCAAATCCGATTTCATAAATTCTCCCTGAATGACAAATTCCGAAATCATATTGTACTTTATTTTTAAAAGTACCATTGTTCCGTATTCTCTCCACAATCATATTATATTTTTCATTTAACCTCTGCTTTGTATTCTGGATCCTAGTGGTCAGCCGTAGATTTTGGCCAGATGTCCCAAATTGTGGAATTTGTCGTTCTCCGAAAGTTTTATAAAATACATGGAATTTGAAGTATAAAAGTTAGGCTATGTAAGTAAGGTTTTATTGTCCTGCACCATGGCGTCGTGCCTAGGACTTGCGTTACGGAATGCATGCTGGTTCGAGTCCTCATGAGGGAAGAAATTTTCTCATGAAATTTCGGCCAGTGTATGGGACTGGTGCCCACCCAGCATCGTGATGCACTTGGGGAGCTACGATGGGTAGTGGAAATCCGGTTTCACAAACCAGCTATAACGACTGGGGGGATCATTGTGCAAACCACACGATACCTCCATTCTGTTTGGATGATCGCCCACCTCTGGTTCGGCATGTGGATGTGAGGCCAGCAACTGGCTGGTCGATCTTGGCCCTTCATGGGCTGTAGCGCTACGGAAAAGAAAAGAAAAAGAAGTAAGATTTTATTGCGAAAAGAAAGAAAAGTCATATCAGTACATTGTACAATTTTCTCTACTTGCCAGATTTAAGAAGTTCATTCTTTAGCGCATTTGCTGAACTGAGTTCAGGTTGATTACTTGCGATACATTTCAGCCTGGTGTTCAGTCTTTGTAGCCTCTCGATTTAGAGTGTGTGTATGTGGCAACTTCTCAACCCCTTTTAAAACTTGAGAGCTTCTCCATGTCCATTTGCAATAACCCTAGCATGACATTCTTTGTTCTGTATCTGTTGAAAGTCCTGTGCTGTTGGAAAATTTGAGCATCCATGTTCCAAATGTGAAGGTGTGCATAAGAAATAGCCTAGCATCAATCAATCATATCAGTTGTGCATTCGTGGTGGAGTTTCTTTCTTCTTTCTTGGTGCTACAGTTCATTGTGAACCTTGGCCTCTTCCACAATTTTCCGCCAGTTGTCTCGATCCTGTGAAAATGCTTTCCAATTCCTATATCCCATCTTACATATGTCTTCCTCAACTCCATCCAGCCATCTTATTCTTGGTCGTCCACGGCTTCTTTGGCCCACAGGATTTCCATTTAATATCCTTTTAGGAATTTCTACGTCATTCATCCGTGCCACATGCCCAGCCCACCTTAATCTTGCTGCTTTTACTATTCTTCTAATAGGCGGATCTTTATAGGAATACAACTCATTATTATATCGCCTCCTCCATCTTACATTGGCTTCTTGTTTCTCTATAATTCCATTTCCCGTCCATCGTATTTCTTGTAGGGCTATAATACTGGGTTTAATTTCACTATCTGGTCTATTAGCATTTCCAATGCTCCAGGATGGTACAGAGACCTTACGTTCCATGTTCCTATACATATAATTGGATTCCTTCTTTTATTTCTTTGTATTCCATTTGCTTGTCCATTGTTCTTGCCATTTTCATTTCCATTATACAGTCCGGCTTCTATTCGTGATGGTTTCATAACTGTAGGCTTTTTACTGTGATGGGTAGTCGGCCCATCGCCAAACCCCCTGCCCGGAGGACCGGGTAATTTTTGATCAGGGTTATCTTCCCCTAGCCTTTGGAGAACCAACTCCATATGTTACAAGGCAGCAACAGCTGGTTTTGGTCCACCCCGGGTATTTTATTTCCCCGGTCGTGGTGGAGTTTGGGACTTTGTATTCTTTGGGATTTTGGATTCGGGGAAAATTCTTCAGATATTTTGATTCAGACGATTGAATTCACACAGAATTTTCAGTTTGGGTATGTATACATTCGGAGTGTTTGTTTCAAGGGAAGGGGTGAGAATGGAAATGAAAGAGTAATGTGCATGTGTGTGTGTCTTTTTTTAATAGTGAGTTATATATTTCATTAGGTTTTGTTCTCTGTAATTCTTTTCATTGTCATATCGATATAAAAAGTCGAAATACAACGTGTATTAAACTTTAAGTTCAGTGCTGTTGTCATATAAACATATCTAATTACGAGTAATTTATAGTGTGTTACACAATTAGAAATCTTTAAACCAAAACATTTATTTTACATTACAAAATGTGTGCATGCATGCATGCGTGCGTGAGAACAACTTTTCTATGATTGCACCAGAAATACATTATTGTGCTAAGGGCTTCTTCCTAATTTTAGTTTATTAGTACTTCAGTTTCGTCATACTGTTCTAATCAAGTCCGTTTGTTTCTTGTTATCATCATTGCAGTTGTTAAAAAGGGTGCTGGATGGAAACAAGAGAGTTCAAGAGGCCGCGTGTTCAGCTTTTGCAACTCTAGAGGAAGAAGCATGTACAGAACTAGTTCCATATCTGGGTTTCATTCTAGAAACTCTAGTCTTCGCCTTCAGTAAATATCAGGTAAGCTAAATACTGGAAGTGTTACACATTAGATCTGTTATAGCATATATTGGCTCATATAGGAACAATTGGACAGCATGTTCATAGAATGGACCAATCCCTTCTTTTTTTTAATATGATACGAATTTTCATAAACAGTATATCATCTTATGACAATATTAAGGACATGCATTCTGGAAAATGGTGTCAGAAACACTTCATCAGTTGTTGGGAACAGTAGTAATTAACACACAAAGTTAATGTACCAATGTTACAGCTTTTGCAAAATAATTTATAATTTAAATAATCTTTAACAGTTTTTTTTAATCTTGGAAAAAAAAATTACTTGCACAATCTTCCTGTGTGCATGTTTCTCCTTTATTGACTCTATATTAATGCTGTTGCATGAGTTACAGGTTTCGTGACTCATAAAGAGAGTTATTGAAAACAAAAGGGACAGAATTATTACCACTTATGATAGGTGCATTTCTCATAATGATGGTTGAGATAACAGTTATGTTTATGGCAGAGAGGAAAATAGTGACTGTGATGAAAGTGACAACTTTTAAAACATTTGTTAGTAGAGATCACCACAGTGATTATGGAGACTTCTTGTAGAAAATATTGGGGGGGAGATGTTGATTTGAAATTTCACTGATCTGCAGATTTCTATATGTAATGATACTTGTCACTATAAATAAATGCGATGCACACATTGAATATGGATAACAAATAATATATCGAGACCATTCGAGAACAGACAATTACTTGTGAAGTGCTTATATGTGTGTAAAACTAGTTACGAAAATTTCGATAATTTATTTTCTAATACAGTTTTTACATGGATAGTATACGAGACATTATTATAAATTGAGAAATAAGTTTCTTCTTTCCAGTTTTAACATTGAACTTTATTAAAAGTATTAAGATTGTTGAACTACAAGAAACATACTGTAGAATTGTGCAGTATAATTTTGTTAAACTTTCTTTGACATTTGCTTGTTTTTTAGTATTATATTGTTGCTTTCAGCACAAAAATCTGCTAATTCTCTATGATGCTATTGGTACACTGGCAGACTCTGTTGGTCATCATCTCAATAAACCTGACTATATCAACCTCCTAATGCCACCGCTCATTCAGAAATGGAATATTCTAAAGGATGAGGACAAGGACTTGTTTCCACTTCTTGAGGTAAGTTCTAAGACATTTTTTAGTATATAGGGCCCTATATATTCGGTTTGGATTTCGGTTTGATCCCTGATGTGAGGTCTGTATTGACATTGTTTATTTAACAGATTCCTCTTGCCTTTATAATTTCACCATTGCTCCATTTTCATAATATTGTCATTATTGAATAAGATGCTCGTAATTTCAAAGGAATATTAAATAAAAATGTGTAAAATATATATAAATCCCTTTACTGTGTCATTATTTGACGTGTAGGAAAATAATAATTATTTTGTTTCAAATGTGGGTTTTGAAATTTTGAAAAAAAAAAAAAAATTCATTTTCATCATCTTTGGTATAAGAAACTAGCCACTATTAATCTCTTCTGTTTTTTCATTAACAAGAATACTATGGTATTATATGCACAATTCAGCGAGAGAATTGTTAAATGTAGTTTAATGGTTATTCTTATTGAAGTATACATTAGATTTTTAATTTCTTTTATAGTGCCTCTCAAGTGTAGCAACTGCACTACAATCTGGCTTTCTTCCATACTGTGAACCAGTGTATCGGCGGTGCGTTTCTCTTGTTGAGCAGACTCTCAACCAACACATAGTAAGTTTTTCATCGTAATTATTTTTATTTAGAATGTGAATTTTATTTTCGAAATTACATAATTCTTTGTTACATGACACTCCAATAATTGCAACAGATTTGTCATTTCGAGGCTAACTGGTGTAGATATCAAATAGGAATCCTTTCTATAGGGAAAATAATGTCTAAAGTGCAGATTGTTTATTATTGTGAGAAGTTTATACTGAATGTGAAAATTTTATATTATAACATATTGGTAATACATTTTTAAATTAAATATGGCTATGGCAGACTTAACTTCGGTGAAGAATAGAATTAGTTGAATATATGACTGAAACAGTATGAACTTTTGAAAGAAAAAATTAAATTATTACACAATGAACAAGAAAATGTTTTGCTAAAAGATGGATATTCGTTTTAACTCTCATGCTTCGCCAAAAGATGTACGACATGTAATAAATTTAACTAATTTATGTAAGAAATGTAATAAAAAGTAAAATAGGGACTAGATGAACTGTTATATCTATTAGAAGCTATATTAAAATGTCACTATTTTCATTACTATTACAATTCAGAGACAGCACTGTTCTAAGAGACTGTGTATTGAATCATTATACAACCAACTATCTTAAACATAAATAAAGTGCAAAGTATATTCTGGAATTGCAAAGTCAGTTTTAATGTTCTGATTCCATTGTATCGTCAGCAGTTACACATTTCAATGAGGATAGTTTTACAGATATTTGTGTTTGTTACTAGTTCATGATAGTGAAAAACAGCTACTTGCAGTCAAGTTCCTCTTGTTTCTCACTAATGTTACGTTCACTTTGCCTCTCAAAACATTTGAGTTTCGGTATAGTTGTATGTACACATAGGCTATAAATAAAGTGAAATAAAACATATTAATGGTACTTGTTTCTCTAGTACAATTATGCATTGTGCTGAAATGTATATAGAATGTAATTGTTCTGTTTATTATTAGGCGAACACACAAAATCCTGAGCAATTTGAGGCTCCAGACAAAGACTTCATGATTGTGGCCTTGGATCTGCTATCTGGGTTAGCAGAAGGTCTAGATGGTCACATTGAAAAACTTGTGATAAACTCGAACATAATGCAGCTCCTATACCAGTGCATGCAGGATCCCATGCCAGAAGTACGACAGAGTTCCTTTGCACTTCTTGGCGACCTAACAAAGGCATGCTTCCAACATGTTCTGCCTTGTATATGTAAGTACTGTACATTAGTTGTTTGATACATTATATCGTTTATACAGTGCTATTATCACTTGAAAATAACCTGTTTACTTGAATATAAGACTCCCTTGCATATAAGATCTACCTTAATTTTAAAGGGTCAAAAATAAAGCTTTTTCGTAACTTTTTCTGGCTTGTCACGATCCATGGACAACTTTTCTTGTATCTGAATTTCAGATGAACTGATGCCTCATTCCCTCCCCACACACATCTGTATTTAGAGATTCTGCTGTCCGTGATCAATCCACACTTTCTCTTCCCTCTTCCTTCAATTAATTTTACTCATTTTGCAGGACATACTTAACTAAACAACCAAAATGCACTTAAGTTTTTATACTTTTTTGGTGGTTTAAATGTTACTCTTTTTTCTGTTTACATACCTTATAATATTACCTTAATATATATTGCCTTCAATCGAACTTTCTCAGCTAGAAAAGTGAGTTTGTTACAGTTTTGTAAAGGAACAGCTACATTTTAGTAATGTAATTGTGTTAGCCAAAATATCAAGAGTTACAAGTGAACAGATAATAAAATCCTTAGGAACATTTTTAGATTGTAGAAGAAAAGCAAATAAGGGAAATAAACAAGTCAAAAGAAATATAGAATCAATTTAAAAAATTTGTATGTCGGTAATGTAAGTAGGACTACCTAGGTATGTATAAAAATGTATGTTGATAAGTGAATGTGACAGCTAATAACAGGAATTCATTTTAAAATGTAACACACTGCACTCAAATAAATAAATCACATCATTGTAATCCTGTTTACACTGAATACAGAGTGTAACCAAAGTAACAAGAATCAGTAGAACGGAGGAAGGTTATTTCTGGATTACAGTTGATAGGAATAAAAGCAACAACATACTAGCAATATCCTCATAAGAATATATTTCCTATGGATCTTTCTTGTGCATTAGAAATAAAACTGTTTGAGAAAGTTCAGCTAAGCTTAGCAGAATTCTTCGGAAAACATCATACTAGCAGTATCCTCATAAGAATATGTTTCTTATTTGTATTATATTTATTAACATTCCATGGTATTCGTACATTGCTTCACAGCTAGAATATGAAACAAGTCAAAAAGCTTAATTTATAGTCACAGTCTAGTTGAAATATAAACAAAAGAAGTTTACAATATAGTCTACTAGTACAACACAAAGTTTTAGTATCAATTTGATGAAGCGTTGTTGAATGTCATGAATTCACCTACAGAATAGAAGACGTGAGAAATTAGGTACTTGTTTGATTTGGTCCTAAATCTTATGTTTTGAGTTTCATTTTTTATATCCATAGGGAGGCTATTAAAAATTTTTACTGCCATATAAACTCACTCCTTTTTGATAGCATGATAGACTTGCTGATGGAGTATGAAAGTAATTTTTTTGACGCATATTTATGCTGTGAACTGTTGAATTAGTTAAAAAGTTTTCACGATTACATACGAGGAAGATTATTAATGAAAAAATATACTGACAAGCCATGGGCATTATTTGTAGTTTTTTTGTAATAGGAATATATTGTTACTAGCTGTGGAATGTCACCAGAATGTTATTCCAAAACTCATTACCATGTGAAAGTATGCAAAATATATTATTTTTAAGATATTGATATTTACTATCTTTTGCATAGATCTAATAGCAAAACATCTTGAATTTAGTTTGGGGGTAATATGGATCTTTCTTGTGCATTAGAAATAAAACTGTTTGAGAAGGTTCAGCTAAGCTTAGCAAAATTGTTTGGAAGAGAATGCTAGCTCCAGTTGCCTAAGCAGTCTTTTCTTTTATCATGCTTTTCATACTGCTTTTTTTCTTTATTTTGCTTTAATTACTTGTACATGTAATTATTGAAATGGCTAAAAACTGCCTACATCAGAAATGATAACAACCCAAACCCCAAGCAATAGCTTTACCATTGTTACATGTTTCAGATCTTACCATAGTCATCTGAATTTACCCATTTCAGGCTGTGTACATCGTAATTCTTCAGTCTTATTTGTGCTCGTGTACTTTTTAGCTTATTTTCCTTCCTTTTTCCCCCCTCATTGATTCACTGATTAATAGTTTTTACATCTTTTAATGTTTTGTTATGTATACAAAAGTAATTCATGTCTATGTTTGGTAATAGATTGTGATAAGCCAGGAACTTTTTTTCATTTTTACTTGTTGACCCTAAAAATTGTCTCACTGCTGTTCGTTGCTTAACAATGTACAGTGTTACGCACAGAAAATGACATCGCCTGTAGCGTGAATTTATCTCAAATCCACTTTTTGCAGTGCCTTGTTCACACAATTAGGGAAAGAATGTTTATTTTGCGCCTAATTTACCCCTTGAATATATTTTTGTTATAGATTAATTTATAGTACTTGATCCATAAACAGACAGAAAAGTAACAAACAAACAAAACAAAGGAGAAACAGAATGGAGTCTTGCATAAAAAATTCGTTCACTTGTAAATGTGAAACTATAGTTTGACAAATTCAAGTGAAACCCTGTAAAACACGCCAACTTCTGGAATCTCTCTCTTTCTTTCTTCTCTCTTCCTTGCTCCTCGTTATTCAGTCACCAATCAGCACGTAAATACCTGAGAGGGTGTGTGTGGGCATCGCGACCAATAGAAGAACCACTCTCCAGTATTACCACAATAACCGATTCTTCATTTTTGCCTCGAATGTCAGCTAGGAAGGTTCCATTATGCTAATATTGCAGGCAACTAGTCAACCTTTTAATGCTTTTGTTAGCAGGTTTGACAAACTGTGTGTGGTCCTGCAAGTACATAGTGCATAGTGCTCTCTCCTTTCCCCCCGTGCTTTCTCACTTGCTCCTCCCCAAGACAGCCAGCGCTCGCGCAGTAACTCGGTCAGTGTTTCAGTTCGATTTGTCAATCTATAAGCTCTCACGAAATAAGCTGAAGTCTTCCGAAAGGGACCTTGCATAATGACAGCTGGATTATTTTCCTAAGGTGGTACACATACACATACCTGTTACAGTCATTGGCCTGTCACAGAATTACAATGCAATATTTTTCACTCCAGAATAACTGTCATGGTTTGCCTACCAGAAATACAACCTGCCCCTCCACTCACTTTCAGTGTTATGAGCATGGGATAGTAACAGGAATCAGTTGCAGAGAGATGTCACAGGAATTTTTGTTTTAGGCGTTGTTATTTTGTGGTATTAGACTATGAGCAATAAATGTATGAGTGCTCATGCTTCATTTGAAGAAGAAAGGTTTGTGGGCAAAAGGGTCCTGATTATTTCAAATACAATTTGCTCTTGGATGAACCTGAAAAAAAAGTGTTTCCTACTTGTTTTCGAATTATCGTTTAATAAGATGATTCACATTTCAGGCAATACAAGTCGGAAAAGGGAGTCTTATATTCGAGTACGATTATTTTATTTGAAGTCATTGGCATTTGTTTTCTTCTGATGTTATAATATTCAGAATTCTAATAGATACATAGAAAGTATAATCTTATTTTTTCTTATTTCTAGCTGACTTTCTTCCTATACTTGGACAGAATTTAAATCCAGAATTTATATCAGTATGTAATAATGCTACATGGGCCATTGGAGAAATATCTATAAAGTTAGGTAAGTTTGTAGTAACTTACTGACAACGTATTCTATAAAGTTTATAGAGCATGATATTCCTTACTGTTATATGGACTTAGTTTGTTGTTATAGGTGTAAGATTTACATGTCTTCAGATTTTGTGTGTAATTTACATCATATATGAGAATTGATCATTTTGCATGTTTCTACAGACGTGGACAAATTATTAACAAAATTGACGATTTTTATGATAATTCTATATACAAAATTTGACTTTTCAATTTAGACTACAGTTGACAATTTTGCATATTTCTATCATTACAGTAGATAGAAATATGCAAAAATGTCAAATGTAGGCTATTCTAAATTGAAGAGTCAAATTTTGTAAAAAATGTATAATAAAATCTTCAATTTTGCTAATAATTTGTAAATATGCAAAAATGTCAACTGCAGTCTAAAGTGGAGAGTCAAATTTTGTAAAAATATATAATAAAATATCTTCAGTTTTGCTAATAATTGGAAATATCCAAAATGTCACCTGTAGTCCAAATTAAAGAATCTAATTTTGTAAAAATATACAAAAAAAAAATTCCACTTTTGCTAATAATTTGTAAAGATGCGAAAATATCAATTGTAGTCTAAATTGAAGATTGAAATTTTGTAAAAATATACAATACAAATCTTCGATTTTTCTAATGATTTGGAAATACGCAAAGATGTCAACTGTAGTCTAAATTGAAGAATCATAGTTTGTAAAAATATATAATAAAAATCTCCAATTTTGCTAATAATTTGTCCACGTGTGTACTTTGTGATAAATTCATTGGCTCTGTTATATGACAGCTTCATTTTACTTTTGCTTGACTGTTGTTATGGCTTCTCATCCTTTCAAACTCTCTAGTGTAGGCGAATGAAAGCTAAATATTTCTGTTATATTTAAGTTTTAAATGTTACATTACTCCATAATTTAATATGAGGTGAAAGAATTACATATTGTTGGAATGTTGCGTCATGAAATTACTAATTAAATTGAAGAGGATGTACTGATAATTGCCTCATTTGCATAATTTTTCTGCTTTTGAAAAGTAACCAAAGCATATTTTATTACATAACTTGCTCACCAAACTGTTCTGTATTGCATGAACTGAAATTAGAATTTATATTGATTGTGAGTTCATTACAGCCTGGAAGGTTTCATCAGCATTATTACACACGAGATGCAGAGATATGTGGTTATTAGAGTCTACACACAAAAATTTACAAAATGTATTTGCCACTTACATTAAAACAATACAATTTAGAGTAGTTGTTTTCAAAGTGGAGTCCATGGATCCCCAGAGGTCCTTGAAGCTCATTCTGGGGATTTGCAAATTATCTGTATAGGGACATTTTTTCCTTCCTTCAGAAACATTTTAATTTTTTTATGTGGCAGTAATGTTAGAAATGCATTGGCCTTTGTTCTTCTCGGGACAACTTATATATTCGTTCATTTGTTGTCAACAGCCTGTTTGTTACTAAACAGTGTGAGACTGTGAGAAGGATTTTTTGTATCACAATAATGTCACGAGTATATTGGCTGTTGTTGGTACAACTTATAAACTCATTCAGTTATTTTTAATAGCCTTCGTGTATTATTAAAGTTATTAAACAGTATAACACAAGTTTAAACACAATAACCATAAACATTTATAAATTTTATCTATACGGGATCATTGGTTTGAATGTCATCAGAATATGGATGAAAATAAACACAGATTATTTTCTGGTTCGTAATTCTAACAGTATGTGGATGGATATAAATTCCCTTTATCGTCATGGATATGGATATGGAGAAGAATGGAGCATGGAAATGGACAGAGTAAAAAACGAAGCTGTATTGGAAAAAGTGGATGAAGAAAGAATGATGCTGAAATTGATCAGAAAGAAGAAAAGAAATTGTTTGAGTCACTGGTTGAGAAGAAACTGCCTACTGAAGGATGCACTGGAAGGAATGGTGAATGGGAGAAGAGTTTGAGGCAGAAGAAGATATCAGATGATAGACAACATTAAGATATATGGGTCATATGTGGAGACAAAGAGGAAGGCAGAAAATAAGAAAGACTGGATAATGCTGGGTTTGCAGTGAAATACCTGCCCTTGGGCAGAACACTATGAATGAATATCAGCATGGAGTCTTAAGTTCTCACCAAAAAGGAGGAAGATCAGCTTGTTGAGTTATCATGTGACCCTGTTTGGAAAAACATTTAAGTGAATATCACCTTTTTGATTTTTGGCTGAAAGTTCGTGCAGAATATAAAGAACCCTCAGAATGAGCCTTGAAACATTTAATGCCATTTCCACGACTTGAGCAGGCATTTTCTGGTCTTTCCTGCATCAGTACTGTTAAAAAATGGAGTAAATATTGTGGCATACTTGAGATTAAAGATAACTAAAGTTGATCCTTATTATAGACATTTTAAGCACAAAGAAAGCAGTTCCATCATTCTCACTGAAGTAGGGAAACTTGATTTATTTTTCAGTACACGATTGCAACCTATGTATATTTTTGTGTGGCTTTACTTTGTTTATAGTGTAATTTTTCTTTTTATTTCTATTATTGTATTTGTATTTCTGGTGGTGTGGAAGAGAAGGCCTGATGACCTTAATTACACCAGAATAAATAAATAAATATTATATAAAGATTATATTGGAATTTAAAGTATTGTTTTGCTTTACTGTTTTTAAATTCAACTCTGGTGTAACATATTAATGAAGGCCATCTAATTTTTTCAGGACACTGCTATATTATTTACGTTGTAATTCAGAGTTAATTCAGATTTATAAAATATAACAAATATCACTACTCATATTCAGTTAATATTAACACCGAAATCTAACCTACCCATGATTCCACTAATGATTTTGAAGGGGTCGCAAAAATATTGATCTATGGAAAGGGATCCGAGTGTTAATAAGTTTGAGAACCACTGCAAATGTATAATATAGAGATGTTATGATGGATGAAAGCTGAGATTGAAATAAGAGATAATCAGAACAAGAAGCTCCCTTATCATGAACTTCGCACATGCATAACATTTTGACAGTTGTCACGAGAATGTTGCAATATGATCGACGTGGAAATTGCACTCACTGAACTCGAATTTCCCCACCTGTCAACCATAATATAAGTCCAGTAATGCAGTTTTCTGTCTTCTATTTGCCGACATGGTAAATCAGAATATTTCATTGTATTGCGGTGACAAGTCAGAGAAAATTCAATAATGTTTAAAGTGAATTATATTTTAGAACAGCTCAGCCACAAGAAAATAATCAATTTTGAATTAGTTTTATCAGTGATGCCGAACGAAAAATGTACCAGAAGCGTACTGCTTAAGCAGTGGGTTGAAGGACATGCAGCTTTAACAGCTGATGGTATCTTATATTCTTATGTATGTAGCAGAAAACCGACAATAATAGTAATTTGTTTAAAATAAAATAAGTTTATTTTAATAGTGCATATTTTACTATTTTCAGTGCATATATCCTGATTTTAAGTGCATAAGTGCATGCATATTTTTCCATTTTTATTATGCGTCTGTCCAATGCCAAAACCACGAATGTGCAAAATTTCGCATTTTCACCTAAGTGCACTTTGAGCCTGTATGGTATGTAGATTCTTATGCCAAAGTCACATAAGTGTATGATCATTCAATTCCGAGTTATTCACAATTCTTAAAACACTTATGTACTTCCACTTATGTCACTTTGAATATTGAAATGCGTTTATCTCAAAAGTAAGATTTTGCACATTCATGGTTTTGGCATTGGACCGACGTTGAGACTGCCCCCTAATCATCATCATCATCATCATCATCATCATCATCATCATCATCATCATCATCATCTAGTATATCACGCATGTTTTTAAAAATCCACTCACAAGTCTCTGAATTTCTAACACATCATAATATAACATTGTATGCGAAATGTCAGTTTGAAATTGAAGTGTGTGTAGTATTTCGACTGACTTAATCTAATGAAATGTTAAATGCATGTCATTGGAAATCAAATATTTTTCTTATTGCTCTTTTTTGTATTCACAAGGTAAGATACTTTATGTGTAGTTTGCAATGTAGCAACGTTTAATTTTTGACAATTCTTATTTAGTGCAAAAATGCTTACAATTGTGTATTGTAATGTACTGTGGTTTAATTATTTTTTTCACTTTGAAAGAGTGATGCATGGCTTTTATTTAAATGTGAAAGGAAACTTTTGTCATATTGAATCAAATGTTTTTGCACTAAGGTATGTTCCAGTTGTGCCGTAATGATAGAACACCAATGTAGCACAACATGTGAGAAAATGTCTACTGTGTGATATTAAATGTTTCAAATATTGAATTTTCTGCTTATTGTTACCTTGTTAGTTTACAATTGTTTATGCCTCCAGGTCAGGACACAAGACCATATATACCTCTGGTCCTCAGCCAGCTCATAGTAATCATCAATAAACCAAATACGCCAAAGACACTCTTAGAAAATACAGGTATGTGTTACTATTTGAACTAAAAGTATCGTACTGTGAAATGATAATAACAAATTGTTGCACAGTAGAGTAGTAGTTTTCTTTAATATGTAGAGGCTCATTGAAGAGATTGATTCTGTTTTCTTTTGATTAAATTTATGTAAAAGTTCAGAAAAATTAGGTTTTGGTATGTTGGATGTAAATATGCAAAGAAGGAATACAGCTCAAGTCTTGCAGGTAATTTTATTCCTTTTAGTTTATCTACATCCAATTTTAAGTGTAATGAAACATCAACATTTTTTTTGTTCCTGGTTGCATAGATTGGTTTTGTTATCTGCATAATTAAAACTTTGCATATGTAGCTAGATTTCAGCATTCACCAAATGATCTCTGATTTTTTACTTACCCATTCAGTTTACAGGCATCATTTATATCTTAACAATTGCAATGAGTGCTGAATTGTGTGTGCGTGTATCTTTGTATATTTAAAAATTATGCTTACCATATTAACATATCCACTTTATTATATTGCCTTCTTGAATATTACGATGGAAAATAATGGTAATCAGGATTGTTACAAACATTTTAAAGCTCTTACTTAAACTGTTTAATACTATATTTCGAAATGAACATTCTTGAATGTTTTGTCTTGCTTTGCTTAGAATTAAGTAATAATGAATAAAGACAAAAAAATTTGATTTCATGAGAGAGTGCATATAATTCAGATATTAATTAAACAATAACAAGAATCGACAAGTAATTAAGTTGTTTGACTCTGCGTCATTTCGTTTATTCACTTTTTTGTAGAAATTGACAAATTTTCGCAAGATACGTTTTTATGCACGTTTTACTTCACTATGCTTGCCACTGGATCAAAATATTGCAGGTTCAAATTCAGTTGAGGACGATGTATTTTTGGGGAGAGTAAGGAGAGAGGAAGGGAAGGGATGGAATCATATGTGTATCTCCATTGGATGAGGAAGTAAAATTAATGGATTTACAGCATGTAAAAGGTTATTTGTTCGTGAATCGAGAATGCAACTAAAATTCTGTGTCCAAGCCCATCATTACTCTGGTATCAGATCTTGGTGACAGGTATCATCACAACAACGATTTTGGAGACCTCGAGTAGAAAAAAGTGAAAACATGGCAAAAATCTCACTGGTCCACCCACCATTGCCTTGTGTGTAAAGTTACTTTCCAGTATATTTGAGATGCACAAATTGCAAATTGATATCAAACTGAGAGTATTATTGAAATGCATAGTGTCATATTTTGTATACTTTCTCACCTCTTAACATGTAGAAATATTTTAATTTGAACATTTATGCTTCTAATTATTTACATGGGTGTGTGTGTGATTGCATGGAAGGTTTATTTACCAGAATAATCCCCCCCCCCCTCCGCGCTGTTATTTATACTCGCTGTAACATCTCTGGTCATATCATGAGTTAATCTTTTGGTTGAAATCCGAAGGTCTGTGTACTGTAGTTGAGACTGGTTCTATTGCTGTGTACTAGATGGTGTCTGTAGATGGATTACTGATTTGTTACGAATATGATTTTGGTGATGATATTCAGGGATGTTGTGGCCCGAGTTTTCTGGCTTTTGCCTTATGGTTGAGGGAAAACCCTGAAAAACTTCAACCAGGAAATTGAACCCAACCGGAAATCGAACCTGGGCCCTCTGCATAAGAGACCAGCATGCTGGCCCCTACACCACAGAGGTGGTCCAGAATAATTTATTGTGATGTTAAGGAACATCAAAATTATGTTGCAATGTATAATTCCAACCATTGAGACTAACTGTATTTTTTTGTTCCTTTCGAATGTGTACTAGTGCAAATATTTCGATAAAATTGAAGTTTAATTTTTCAATATGGTCGAATTGTTTAATTGAAAACTGTATTATTGATGTAAAATAAGCTAGAGACTTTGAAAGAAAGTATGTCTTCTCAACATCATATTGCTGAAATTTATGCTTCCGAGGAAGGTGGAAACTATATATATTTTGATTACCCAAGGAATCTTTCTCTTTCTGTCTCTCTCTTTTAATTTTGAGTGCTACATATATGCATAAACTCAAAAAGCATTTCATAATGTTTGTATAATTTGTTCCTGTTTATACTCATAAAGATGTATATCTAATGCTCTGAATTTGACAAAGTCATTCTTCTTACCTCCCAATATTTAGAGAGAGGTCTTTAAAACTGATAAAGATATATCCCATATTCAATAAATTTATGCCCTGTAATAATCACATAATTTTAAATCTCCTCTTAAATATAGGAATTAAAATTAATTTTATTGAACTGTTTGGTATGTCTTTCAACGTAAAATTATATGTAAAATATTGTAAAGAATTAATTTGAGGGCAAGGTCATTATTACTCCATACATCTCTGCTTGTGCTTTAAGTTGCGTTATGAATGTACAGTTCCAGTTTCTTTGACTCTTTCTGCACTAGAAATTTTCTGCCTCCCCCCATATACATGTCTGGTGAAGTGATTTTATATAAATGTGTAGTTGGATACAGAACATACTCTGTAAATATACAATAGGAACCAACACTTCAGAATCTCTTGTGACATGAGCACTGGTCCAGATCTTCATGAGAAGAAATTTTCTCATGAGGTTTCAGCTATTGTACGAGTCTGATGCTCTCCCAGTAAAATGGTGAATTTGGGACATTACAGTAGACAGTGAAATCCGATTCTGCAAACCAGCTATAATGGCTGGGGGGATCATGTTAATCACATGATACCCCTATACTGGTTGAATGATCATTCACCTCTTCTGAGGCATGTGGATATGAGGTCAGCTTGGCCATCTGTGGACTCTTGTTTAGAATTATCTGTCAGATGGGAAACACTGTCGAAATACGTAATGAAGTTGTAACAAAACATGTTATTGGTCGTATGTTATGGTATGTAGGACATGTGTAGAGTCTTGCAGTGATGCTTGACTGACTGTGACTCTCATCTAGGATGAAATGCATGTTTCAGTACTCTGTACTCCATTACAATGCTGTCTTTTAATTAACTTGCATTCACGATTTTATTGCAAAGGCTTTAATATCACCATTTGAGCAAAATTTTACCTGCCTGCTAGCTCTTGATGCATGTGTAGTCTTAATTTGATGCTGTACACGAGTAAAACACACAATGTTTCCTTCCACTGTGCTATTTTCTGTAATGTAGTGTGTGGATCAGTAGGTGTGTGTACCCTGTTTATTTAACTTCTAAATTATTACTTGTAAGATCATATAATTTATTTCAGAAAATGTAGCGAGACCCTTACAGAGTATTTGCTTAGATTGGAATTAAGTTAAGACTGTTTACCTGCAGAAATATGATGGTTCTCATTTGACTTTTGGTTAAGTTCCTGTAATATCCTGATTTTATAGTCTTCATTCCTTCTATCATGTTTTGATCTTGAACAGAATTTTCCAAGCATTTTGGTCCACCACTCTGGAGTAATGGTTAGCATGTTTGACCATGAAACAAGCGGGCCCAGTTCAAATCCTGGTTGAGGTTTTTTCCGGGGTTTCCCTCAACCCAATGAGAGCAAATGCTGGTTAACTTTTGGCGTTGGACCATGGACTCATTTTGCTCGCATTATCACCTTCATATTACTCACATGCTAGATAACCATCGCATTTGATGAAGCATCGTAAAATAAACCAATTAAAAAAAACAAGCATTTTGTATATAAAGTGGATGCCAGAAGCCAGAACACATTATAAATAAAGAGCGGAAAAATATGAAAAAAATACTAAGTTTTCTTGAAAAAAATTAATGTATCCAAATGCATTAAGCTTGACATGAAACAGACTTATGTTAGTGTTGTCAACCTCAACACGAACGAGTCTGCTACAAAGTCCCGAAATTCATAAGCTGTACTCAAAACCAGAAAATGTCAAATATGAATGAAATATAAGCTCCTCTCCCTTCCATTTTAAAAATTGGCTTTTCCCAAGCACATTTATCTCATTGCCGACTTGTATTGACACTGTGCAAAACATTGTAACCATTGTGTCAACAGAAATCCGGTCATAAGGAGTGGCACATCTGGAGATGGTGTAGAGAAAGCCCTTATCCTTGAATAATAAAAAGAACTGACAACCAATGCTACATTTTTTAAGTTGAAAGGTAGGAGACCTCTAACAAGGACACTCCAGGTGTAAGCGAATTCGTGAATACAGGAATTGTCAGGTAATAGGCACTATTCATGTAGCAGGAAAATAAAACTGAAAAAAGCAATGCTTTCCATGTCATAAATGAGAGTTGCAGTGTTTGGAATTCAG
Source organism: Periplaneta americana (assembly GCF_040183065.1). Classification (NCBI taxonomy): domain Eukaryota; kingdom Metazoa; phylum Arthropoda; class Insecta; order Blattodea; family Blattidae; genus Periplaneta; species Periplaneta americana. Next base: position 127,335,804 of record NC_091129.1, read on the forward strand.
CCCGTAACCTACATTTTCATTATGTTTTCATGATTTTATTGCGGACATTTTATGGGTATTAATTTTATACAAGAAAGTTCGTACACCTAAAAGTGAGTACTCACAGGTTGTCACTCGATGGAAACTCAGTTTGACTACATCCATTCTGCTAAAAGTTAAGCTACGATAAGCCGACTTTGGCCACGGTTGGCAGCATTTAGATTTCTACAGTATAGTGGGCACTGGCTTTGGTGTTACAATAGGTTGCTCGTGATTTGATAATTTGAACATTGTTGGTTATGATTCATGTTATTAGTCCTTAAAGAAAGTCGAAGCTCATCTCCAAAATTCTTCAGTAGATTAGAAATATACCGAAAGAAGGTTGGTACTGGGAAATGTGAACAAATACGAATATTTTTTCATATTATGAAAATTTTTACGAAATATTTTGAAATATGGAAAGAAAAATATCTCCATTTCGATAATACACAAAAGTTATAACTCCCAATACTCTACGATTAATGGTGTAAAATATGAAATTTCATATTTTTCTGCTTTGTAAAATATACTGTAGCTTAATTCTGCATTGATTGAGTTGATGATAGTAATATCTGTATGTGTGAAAAGGAAATTTTTAATATAGTGCATTATTTTTTGTTTAATGATAAAAGAAAATGTTTATGGACAGTCTCATGAATCAGAATAATATAATTTTTTTAATAAATACTGAGAGAATCGTAGCAGAGATACATGCACACACAATGCAAAGCTTAATTTCTTATTACTACTTATTCAATTAATGTACATAAATATATATAATATGTTTTCATGCTTTATTTAAGCATGAGTAATTTTACTTAATTACTATTTACTATCACTACTATCACAACCACCGTCTACTACTAGTGACTACTAGTGTGACTATGATGACTTGTTCATTATTACTGTTCTTTTCCATAGAGTCTTGTAAATTTTTTTTGTTATGTTTCATCATTCCTGTTGTTTTTCTATATGATTTCTTCTAACTTAAACTCAGGAATTCTGGGAGTGATGCAGTTTTGTGTGAATTAATTTCAATGCTTAACTAATTTTGTACATTTTTAGATATTGTTAAGTTTACACTGTTAGGCTCATGTTGTGCCTCACATGCATACTGCTGCCTTGGAATTTAAATAGTCCGTACTATCATTGTGTGGGAGGTAATCTTGAGGATTTGATTATTTTAAATTTGTTGTATTTAATTTTTTGGGTCCAGAAGGCATAATTTTTTTTATTTCTACAGTCAGTTATATAAGTCACTGGGATTGTAGACTTAAAATTTAGGATTGTAAACTTCAAATTAATCCTGAGTGAAACCACAATGTTCTAGGATTGCTGGAGTAGAATCTCACGCAAGCCAAGGCTTCTTCCAAGTTTCTTTCAAAGTTGCCGATTATGCTATCATTCTTCCATTCTAAATAACTATTTGCATTGCATGTGTACTGGTACTTGTTTATTTTATGATATACAGAAATCCACATCCTTAAACTTTTGTGTATTAGTTAAATATACAGCTTATAATTTGGATTGTAATAGGGCCTGGGACATGTAATTTTAAAATGTTTTATGACTAGCATTCAACAAAATTTAACATATTCTAAAAATAGGATTATGCTTTGAAATATAACTTTTATGTTGCATGCTTGAAAATGAAACGAAATATTATTTCTTGATCTTAAAATTAGTAGACTTGTTCCTGTAGCATTTCTCGATAGAACACCCTGCAGTTAAAATCAGTATTGAATATTAAAAATCTCGCTTCCTCTTTTTTGTTTCTCCATTCCATAGTTCTTCATTTTCCTTGTTTTCTTTTCTTCCTTCCCAAGCTTTCTGTCAGTCTAAATTGCACATATCTTACATATACTTCTGCCAACTTCATGGTGTTTTAAAATTGCGTGTTTAAAAATTTGTAATAAAAAATGTTTATTTGTATTGTTATGCATTTAAAAACCTTGCTGCCTCTCATGTCTGAAATACATGAATGAATTAATTTGAAGTTTAAGAAATTAAGTTGCAATAAAGAAGAGGAGAAATAACCATAATTACAAATCTGCTTGTCCTTATAATAAGATTGTTAGCAGTTGGTGATATCTACATTAATTTTATTTATTAGAGCTAGATGTACCTCTGATTGAGGCCATTTGACATTATGTGTTAGAGCAAGAACAAAATTGTTTGTATACATCTGAAGTCTGGTTAGCGAAATATGTAATTAGTCAGCGATGTATACACTGGGAGGGAAAAGGAACTGGCTGACCTACCCTGTTTATCTCCTGGGATAGTTACCTTATGAGTGATACCTTATTTTTGTCACTTACATGGTTCAGACCTGTCTTCGGACAGTTGACTAAACAAGCTTTTTTTTTTTTTTTTTTTTTTTTAAACTAATGGCGGGTACTTGGCTTACTTCATTCAGCCATATGAAGCCAGTTATGTAGACCAATTTACCGGCAGAATCATTGCCCAGGGTGTATCATAGGAAGGTGATTTTAAAATTATATTAAAATAGTTACTTTCCTCTCAATAATTTACATTTGTTTTGTGAACTACTATTAGAAAATAAATCTTTAAATGCAGACCTGATTACTACATATGTGAAATTATTAGATTTTTTTTTTTTTTAACTGTAGTTGTCATGAATGATTTGCTGATACACTATAGATACAATGGATCAAGAAGTTTTGGTGATATTAATTTTAATATAAGATCGATTGCTTTCGGTAATTGTAAAATCTGTAGCTCAAGACTTCTTAATCTGTGTGAACATACTTATGACGCTATTAGACACTGTATCTGTCATATCATCGTTTGATGACAGTTGTCTCGTTTGACTAGGAGGTAAGAGTATGGGAGGAGTAGTTGAATGCACGAATCTGAGTCCCCTTCCACTTCATCTTAGGAAGTAATCTTGGATTGGAAATTTGTTTAGTTCTGTTCTAATTTCTAAAGTGTAGTACTTAGAATTCATTGAATGTGGCATTAAGTAATCTATAGACTTTGAGACTCAAATCATGCCTGTTATATGAAGTGGGATGGGACCTCCAACAACTCCAATGAATCACAGGTGGTCAGGAGTTGGATTTGGACTCGGCTTATTCTTCTATTTGTTTGTTTTTTGTTCATTTATTTATTTTTGGGGAGGGATTTCCTTGAAACTGCCAAAGTCGGGGGGTCAACCTCTGATATGAGGTCAGGGCGGCCAACTCGACCAAGGGGTGATCTGGTATCATTGGCAGCAGCCATATGGGTGACCTGAGACTGCTTTCGACAGGGTGAGCTAGTTCAGGCGCCATGTGCAGGTTCTCTTCTTCCTCAGGGTTGGGAGGGAGCAGCATAAGGGAGGGAGGCTGTGGCATAAGTGGCATAAGTGTGGAGTATCCAGAGAGTGGCGTACTATTGGGGCCAGATAGTCAGGAGGAGGTATTGTGGAAGGTTGCAGACGTTGGTCTGTTTGTCGCTTGACCTGATTCTGGGTCCTTGTCAGCAGTGAGTGTTGCCCTTTCCTCATGCTTCTTTTTGCAGGAAGGAAATTCAGGAGGAGGTGGCATAGATTGAAAAGTCCTTTTTTGTGTGGGAGATTTACTGTTATGCGTGATAATGGCACCAGCTGCAGCAGGGTGTGGAATGGGGATGCCGGGGAAGAAGTGAGACATTATGGTGAAGATAGATGTTGAGCAACAGAGAATGGGGAGAAAGAGATGGGGTGGAATAGACGAGCTTGAATCGTAGGAAAGGAGAGGGGGGGAGGAAATGGGAGCAGTGGCATAGCAAAGCGAGACTTGCTCGACAGGGAGTGATTTTAGCAGGTAGGAAGTGAAAGACTGGAAGCAGATTGAGGGAGGGTTCCTCGGCTATCGAAGCTCGGCAAACAATAGCACACAATTCGTCGATCGCCAAGAACCATCTTCAGTTATCGACTCTCTGCAGACTTGGCGTGCGATTAGACGACCACTGAAGGAGAGATTTGGGTTGCTCTCTACTAACGAGGTCTGGTGACAATGAATGACCTGCGATTGGCATCCACAGAGACAGAATTCCAGGATATAAGATGAAGTTTCCCTAGGGGATCGAGCAAGACAAAGACAGTGGCAAGATGCTGTCTGTAAAAAATAGCCTGGATGAAAGATGTCGAAGTAGTGGATGAGGGAGATTTGTCCAGAATAATGGAAACAGAGTCGGTAATGCATTTCTGATTGTCCTATCCTGTATTACTTCATCATGTATCTGATAAAAGGTGGAACAAATTTTCATTAAATTGACGTTTGTTACTGCATGTTGTTTTATATTTGATTACTTCGAATACATTCTCTCTTCTGGTTATCTCCTACAACATCTTCCATTTCACACAACAAAAAATTACTGTGTAAATTATCTTCTCAGTATGTGCTGCAAGACAATAAAATTGACAAAAAAAAAGTTCCAACAGTGCATTCCAACAACAGGATATAATAAGTTTTGATAACTTTACATGGAAAGAATATAATATTTACTTTTGATTGAAAAATATACATTCTCAATTAATTTTCAAGGTGATGTATTAGGTTGAGATTGAAGAATCGGTAATAATGTGATACATTACAATGAGGAATAAATAAGGTTGTGATCGACATTGTGTGGGCCAGGTGAACTCACATATCTGGAAGCTTGGAGGACAAAAATAACTCAGAGCCTCCACACATGTGAGTTTGTCTACTTAGTGTCAATCACAGTCTTATTTCTTACCCACTGTACAGGCAGGTAAAACCAAATAAAAAAA